>NW_022881614.1:30675546-31311818 GCF_003369915.1 Drosophila miranda
TCATGGCATATGTTCTACGGTTTATACACAACATTCAAGCCAAAGGTGACAAACTGTCTGGACCAATGAGTGTGCAGGAGCTCGACAACGCTTTAATTCATCTCGTGCGCAGCATCCAACAGGAGGTCTACGCGACAGAAATATTGAGGTTGAAGAGAAACAAGGCACTATCGGGCACACACAAAATGTGTCAATTATCCCCATTTCTAGATGACCAACAAATTCTACGAGTCAGAGGTCGACTGCGAAATGCAATGCACCTTCCAATTAGCCAGCGACAACCAATGATCATTCCCAATCATCATCATTTTACCGATCTCGTCGTTCGTAATGCCCATCGTCTCGCACTCCACGGCGGCACCGAATTAACGCTGGCCACTATTCGACACAAATTCTGGATAGTCAACGGAAAACAAACGGTCAAACGCATTCTTCGACAATGCGTCCGATGTTTTCGTCACCGACCGAAACCAGCAGCACAATTGATGGCCGATCTTCCCCTACATAGAGTCAATCGGCCAACTCGTGCATTCATCGACACCGGAGTGGACTATACAGGCGCGTTCGAAATTCAAGCATCCAGATTCCGTGGACACACAAACTACAAGGCGTATATCGCAGTTTTCATCTGTTTGGCTACAAAGGCAATTCATCTTGAAGCGGTCACGGGCTTAACCACCGAACACTTTCTCATGGCCCTACAACGTTTCATCGCGCGTCGGGGCTACTGACAACACATGTATAGCGACTGCGGCACGAACTTCATTGGTGCCGACCGGGCTCTTCAAACCTGGCAAATACATTTGAAACGAGAGCTACCCACAACTGTAATACCTGCTTTAGCGGCCCGAAACGTCCAATGGCATTTAAATCCACCGCATAGTCCTAATTTCGGAGGCCTTTGGGAGGCAAATGTAAAGTCTGTCAACACACATCTCTTTGGAGCCTTTTCAGGATATAAAATGACCTATGAACAACTTTCTACCGTGCTAACACAAATTGAAGCCTGTTTAAATTCCAGGCCATTATGTCCAGCCGGAGGACCTAGCTGTCCTCACCCCGGCACATTTTCTTATTGGAGATTCATTATTAGCTCCGCCGGATGTAACGACAAGGGATGTTCCACTCACAGTCCAATTTCTGGAAGGACAGAAAATGATCCGGCAATTTTGGAAGCGTTGGAGTTCGGATTGGCTATCACATCTTCAAGCCCGTCCAAAGTGGCGACATGAAACCGACAATCTACAAGTCAGCGATCTAGTAATTGTCAAGGATGACCGACTGCCACCCAACGAGTGGAAACTGGGAAGGATAATAGAAGTTCACCCTGGAGCTGACAGTTTAGTCAGAGTCGCAACCGTGAAAACAGCATCAGGCGTATACAAACGATCGGTCTCTAAACTATGTCGGCTACCGTTGCCACAGACCTCAGAATAATCCTACCACCGTTGCTAGCTCCTTTCGACCATACATGTACCATAACGAACACTTTATTTATTCACAGAGCATTCACATGTGACATCCTTTGGTTTCTAATACTGGTCCCAGTATTGGGGGCGGCATGGACGGTTTTCTAAGGGTTAAACTGCAAAAGGGAGTGAGAGCTCTCTAACTGCGATTGCCCACTCGGAGAACGGCTTCGTCTCATGCTAGGGCGGCGTAACCTCGTCTCCGGTCTCCAAGAACATTCATCGTTTGCGTGTCGGCGAAATCACAGCGACAATCAAGCAGTTGCAGCCGGCCGCGCTTAAGCCCGTATTACCCATTAAACTGTACCCTATACGCGATTACAATTAAAGTTTAAGTTGATTGAAGTCCAAATGAATAAATCTCAAATTTTCTACATCGTGTAGTACATTATTAAACGCAAAGATTCCACAGAGCATTTTCTGCTCAACATTGAAAACTCGTATCGAGGATTTCACAACACCCTCTTAGGGTTCAAATACTATTAAAGCAATGTGGGAAAATGGCATTGTAGAGCGAAGGAAGGAAGAATTTGGGTTCAAAGATGGCCATTATATTGTCTAAAAATGAGACATATAATAAACGAGGGGGAACGTTGTGAGTTGCTGCGGACACCGCAACTCTACGGTTATACCCGATACTAAGTCAGTATGGCTCTCCTCCGGCAGACGCCGCTAATATTAAACGACACGACAAAGAGTGCGTGCGAGAGAGACAGAAAATCAGTCTGAACGTGTTTCGACTCGACTCCCACTTGAATTTGCATTACAAAGGCCGCAGCTCCTTCGCTCGCAAGGTCTAGGAGGCAGGTTACCCCGAGGGGAGTTCTCAGAGAGTTATCTTTGCCCAGAATTTGTGGGAACCAAGAGAGATATCTATGTAGAAACCCCAGAAATAAAAGTAAATCCCAAAACCAAAGTACAAACATCCGAAAAATACAACAAAGTCGCTTTTATTTTCACATTTTCTCTAAATTGTTTTTAAACTTTCTCGAAATGTTTACGTTTTTCCAGGATAATAAACTTCTCAAGCCACCCTCTTGGCAGTAAGGTTTGTTTGCAAGCCCATAATTGAATATTGAGATGCATATTTCATTGGGGCATCTTGCAGGGGCCACAAAAAGGGCCACCACAACAACGGGCCTAGAAAACTTGCGTATAATGAAAATTCATTTAAACTTTATTACCTTTGAACCCCCTTCGGCCCACAAAAGTTTAGCCGCTGAGGGATTTGCGCTCTACTTGTTGCATGAATACCCAAGCAGTGGCTTTCTCAAGTTGCTACCACAGCAGCAGCAACTGCAACAAATTGTAAATTGCATGCCTTTTGTTCAGATTTTCCACAGAAAGTTTTCCTCGTCGACAGGAGAAACAACCTTCATATCTTTTAATTAGAATAAATTGATGTTTTGGGTATTTTGTACTGCATCGTGTTGCATGGCACCGAGGCAAACTTTAGATTGTTTGGCCAAGTTTGGTGTTAATCACTCTTCCGACGCTTCGGGGGCGGGGCGGCCAAGATTATTAAACAATTTTTTATTGAAAGGTTTTTTGTGGAAAGAAAGGTGTGGAGATAATGTTTTTTATCCCCAATCGGCCGACTAATTATTTCGAATTAAATAAAACTCGGCGCAGAAATAAAATTACGATATGTTCTTTAATGCGTGACATCCAAATTGCAAGTGTGGCTTGCCTGCCCTTTGCATTGCCGCTCCGATCGCTAAGCGCAGCTTCGCTCGGCCGACGTCGGTAGGCAGACGCAAAGCGGAGATAGCGAAGAGCGAGCTGGCAGAGAGCGTTTAGCAGGGCAAGCAAGCGCAAAGCTTTAACAAACAAATGACATAAGTAACAAACAAACTAAGCGGCTGAGGGCCAAGAATTAGGTGCTATTTGGCAAGCAGCTAATCGGCTGGGTTCTGCTTCGAACAAAAGGTATACAAGAAATGATTGAAAGTGTGGAAGAGAGCTGTTTAACAAATTAGAAAATTAATTTAATCAAAAGTTGGATCCAGAAGTAGCAAAGTAAAGCTTTTTCTTCTCGGCCTCGGCCTCATCTGTGAAATGTGCATACTATATTACTCCAAGGACTTTGCTCCTTGTCTTGGTCGGTTACTCATTACGACTGCTCCCCACACTTGGAACTTTCTATTTTCTGTGGGGGAATCCCAGAGACGACAACTTTAATAAAGTCCGGAGCCCTCCTACCCACCCACTGGGCGTGATGCAACAACGACCCTTTCAGCTAGTGTAAGTGCCATTAGGAAACCTATTAAAAATACACTGCAATGGCTATATTTTCCGCTGCAAACAGCCGAGCATAAAATAAATGACAGCCTGTCCATCTATCTCGGAGTCCCACTGTCTGAGGCCAGTGGCTGGGACTGGGAAGGGGAATGGGTTCGCTTGCTCCACTTTCTGCTGGCAGCCGGATCGAGATAACGCAAAGATATTGACCCAAAGAGAACTACGAACAGAACTCTCCCAATAGCCAACTGGCGACTGGAAACTGAAAGCTGCTCAACAGCCATGGAACTGGGACTGGGGCTGGTACTGGGGCTGGCGCTGGGGCTGCCAACTGCAATTGCAATGCAAAAGCTTGAACTTATTATAATTTTAATGCAAAACATTATGCGAAAGTACAAAATTATCTATCTCTGACTGTGTCTGCCACAAGAGCAACCAGCAACTGCAGTCGGTGGCCATCATTTTAAATGTGCGGCAGCAGCAGCAGCCGCAGCCGCAAAGAATCAACTGTCATAATGACAGTTCTCTGTTTGCGCCATCATCGCAGTCAGCGAGACGTCAAGGCAGCGCCACTTTGGAGCTTGGAGCTCGGATCTCGGAGCTGGTTGTTGTGGGGCTGCCACTACTTGCTACTTGCAACTTGTGGCTGCCTTCTAATGGAAATTATAATGTGCAGTGCAGTTGCAGTTTCAGTTGCCATTTTGCCATATTCTGTTCCTCCAGTTAGACAAGCCCAAAAAAAGAAAGAGTGCTATGACTTACAAGCTATATTTATAGGGCCATCAGAAAAACGGGTTGTATAAGCTTCACGCTAAAGAAGAGCACTTTTCTTTAATCACAAATATGTAATAAATTTGGTTACAATCAAAGAAATCTTGGTGGATACATGAGCATTGATCATATTGATAATAAACCGGCAGCATCTATTATTGCAGAGGAAGGGTATTCACACGTCGTGGGTTGCATATCCATGGCCTTAATTATACCCGATACTCAAAATGAGTATTGGGGTATATTAGATTTGTGGTAAAAGTGGATGTGTGTAACGTCCAGAAGGAATCGTTTCCGACCCCATAAAGTATATATATTCTTGATCAGCATCAATAGCCGAGTCGATTGAGCCATGTCTGTCTGTCCGTCTGTCCGTCCGTCCGTCTGTCCGTCTGTCCGTCCGTCCGTCTGTCCGTCTGTCCGTGCCCTTCAGCACCTAGTGCTCAAAGACTATAAGAGCTAGAGCAACGATGTTTTGGATCCAGACTTCTGTGGTATGTCACTGCTACAAGAATATTTCAAAACTTTTCCCCGCCCACTTCCGCCCCCACAAAGGGTGAAAATCTGTGGCATCCACAGTTTCGACGATACAAGAAAACTAAAAACGCAGAATCGTAGAAAATGACAATATCTTTTAGAGTGCAAAATCTGAACCAGATCGTATAATGATTATAGCCAGAATCAAGAAAACAATTTCATTCTTTCTCGCTCGGTCTCTCTCTAACACACAGGTTTCATGGTCGGTTTTGCCAATTGCAAAATATGAGTTCAAGGATCTCAGAACCTATAAGAGCCAGAGCAACCAAATTTGGTATCCACACTCCTGTGATATCGGACCTTGACCATTTTGTGTCAAAATTTCGCCACACCCCCTTCCGCCCCCCCACAAAGAACGAAAATCTGGGGATATTCAAAAATCTCAGAGACTATTAAGGCTAGAGTAACCAAATTTAATACACACACTCCTTTAAGATGTCACTATAAAACGTATATCTCAAAATTTCGCCCCACCCCCTTCCGCCACCACAAAGGACGAAAATCTGTGGCATCCATAATTTTGACGATACGATAAAACCAAAAACGCAGAGTCGTAGAGAATGACTATATGTTCTAGAGTGTAAAATCTCAACCAGATCGTATAATTATTATAGACAGAATCAAGAAAACAATTTCATTCTTTCTCGCTCTGTCTCTCTCTAACACACAGGTTTCATGGTCGGTTTTGCCGATTGCAAAATATGAGTTCAAGGATCTCAGAACCTATAAGAGCCAGAGCAACCAAATTTGGTATCCACACTCCTGTGATATCGGACCTTGACCGTTTCGTGTCCAAATTTCGCCACACCCTCTTCCGCCCCCGCAAAGGACGAAAATCTGGGGCATCCACAAATCTCAGAGACTATTAAGGCTAGAGTAACCAAATTTGGTATCCGCACTTCTGTTAGATCTCACTATAAAACGTATATCTCAAAATTTCGCCACACCCCCTTCCGCCCCCGCAAAGGATGGAAATCTGGGGATATTCAAAAATCTCAGAGACTATTAAGGCTAGAGTAACCAAATTTAATACACACACTCCTTTAAGATGTCACTATAAAACGTATATCTCAAAATTTCGCCCCACCCCCTTCCGCCACCACAAAAGACGAAAATCTGTGGCATCCATAATTTTGACGATACGATAAAACCAAAAACGCAGAGTCGTAGAGAATGACTATATGTTCTAGAGTGTAAAATCTCAACCAGATCGTAATATTATTATAGCCAGCATCAAGAAAACAATTTCATTTTTTCTCGCCTTGTCTCTCTCTAACACTCACGTAGCATAGCCGGCTTTGCTTAGAGTAAAACATTAGCGCCTAGATCTCAGAGACTATAAAAGCTAGAGCAACCAAATTTGGTATCCACACTCCTAATATATCGGACCGAGACGAGTTTGTTTCAAAATTTCGCCACACCCCCTTCCGCCCCCGCAAAGGATGGAAATCTGGGGATATTCACAAATCTCAGAGACTATTAAGGCTAGAGTAACCAAATTTAGTATCCTCACTCCTGTCAGATCTCACTATAAAACGTATATCTCAAAATTTCGCCTTACCCCCTTCCGCCACCACAAAAGACGAAAATCTGTGGCATCCACAATTTTGACGATACGTTAAAACCAAAAACGCAGAGTCGTAGAAAATGACTATATGTTCTAGAGTGTAAAATCTCAACCAGATCGTATTATTATTATAGACAGAATCAAGAAAACAATTTCATTCTTTCTCGCTCTGTCTCTCTCTAACACACAGGTTTCATGGTCGGTTTTGCCGATTGCAAAATATGAGTTCAAGGATCTCAGAACCTATAAGAGCCAGAGCAACCAAATTTGGTATCCACACTCCTGTGATATCGGACCTTGACCGTTTTGTGTCCAAATTTCGCCACACCCCCTTCCGCCCCCGCAAAGGACGAAAATCTGGGGCATCCACAAATCTCAGAGACTATTAACGCTAGAGTAACCAAATTTGGTATCCGCACTCCTGTTAGATCTCACTATAAAACGTATATCTCAAAATTTCACCTCACCCCCTTCCGCCCCCACAAAGGACGAAAAACTGTTGCATCCATAATATTGAGGATACAAGAAAACTAAAAACGCAGAATCATAGATAATGATCATATCTATCAGATTGCTGAATCTGAATCAGATCAGATAATTTTTATAGCCAAAAGGAACAAATCAATTTGCAGTGGCTACGCAGCGCCCGACGTCACGCTCAGACTGATTTTCAGTCTCTCTCGCACGCACTCTTTGTCGTGTCGTTTAATATTAGCGGCGTCTGCCGGAGGAGAGCCATACTGACTTAGTATCGGGTATCCTGTAGAGTTGCGGTGTCCGCAGCAACTCACAACGTTCCCCCTCGTTTCTTTTCGGTTTGATTGCTTTTTCCTTTCCGTATAGTTTCGTTGCGAGGACTGAGAGTGCGGCCAACCAGTTGACTTGATTAGGGGCCTGTCCGAGTGCCTGCCTGCCTGACTGACTGGATGACTAGATGACTGCCTGGTTGCCCGACTCCTTTTGTTGGCTGGCTCGGCGATATCGCGCCGAAATGTCAATAAAACTATGGGGCCATGGCTTCGCCTTGACTCTCGAGTGGAAGACAAGTGGAGTGCGGTGCGGTGCACTGCGGCGGCCTCAAATTTCAAAAATTTGATCAACGAAACCAAGCCGGAGCGAGCATTTGAGTGACGTTGCGCTACTTGGCCAACACAGGCTGGCTCCCTCCACCTGGCTGGATGGCTGTATGGCTGGCTGCCTATACCTGGCTTTAACTGACAACAACACAGCCTTGTCTAACCTTGCCATTGTTAGCTGGTTTTTAATATTTATTTTGATGTGCGATAGATTCGTTTAGACAGGTAAAAGGCTAAATTGTCAATTTGCAAGCGGCCCGAAAGCGACCGAAAATGCCAAACCAAACCAAACCCTGGCCCCGGCCAAGTGGGTCGCCGCCGCCTCGTTTCGGGCCCGTTGACTGTTTGTGTTTTTTGATTGGACCAACACAACGGAGCCATTTCCATTTCACTGTGTTGTTATTTTTTTAGAGGAAGGCAGGAGGCAGGGGCACCCTTTATTGTTTAGACATATCTATCAGTTTGTGTGCTCTTGGAGGACTGACTGAGTGACTGAGTGACTGACTGGCTGGCTAGAAGGATGGAGGAGCTGCAGTCTTCCTCTCCATTTCGGCCTCGATTTGTTTATTTTCTTTTGGGGCTTAGCAATTGAACATTTATGAAAAATTGTTGGCCCAGATCAATTAGGCTTCGGACTGGAAGTGTTTTGCCCAGAACTGGAACAGAATTGATGGGGATTTCGTCTGCCGAAATGGTCACAAATGAATTATTTAAGAGAAATATTGAGCTTTAGCAACGTTCAAAGAGACTCATCCTATAAATATTGTGAAGTGTTGCCTGCAGCCAAGATATCTGCCAGCAAATCCCCTAGCATATTAACCCGTAATGACTGCCATATTTCACGCTAAACAAATCTGTGCATTTTAATATCCTGAATGCCACAGAGTGTAGAACAAACAGCACTTGACTTTTGAATTTATCAACAATGGTATGTGCATTTTGATGTGCTGCTTATGGGGGCACATACGATTAACGTCTCTATAAACAAGAGCCAGTTGGACCTCCCACCGCCCCCCTATAAGTATCTTTCTTTCTCCATCTCTATCTCTTCTTCTGCCGTGCAGTGCAGTGCGCGTTCAAAGGGTACTACGGTGCCCTTTTGCCGGACACGTTTGTTAGTTTTGCGATGCATCGTTTAATTCTAACGCTCAATTTAAAATGTTTTATGCAGCAGCAGCGCGCAGGCGGCAGCCACACACACACACACACACACACACACAAACATGTGGCGGCTGGAATACAACAAGGACATGCCAGGGCGCCGAGTATGTGTCCGTGTCCCTGTCCGTGCTGGGTATCCTGGCAGGGCCCGCTACTGGTCATGGTCTTGGTGTGGTCTGGTCTGGGCAGGGGTTCTGGGTTCTGGTAATGGTCTTGGTTCTGGGCGCTGGGTGCTGGTCTGGGTTTCTTGTTGCTTCTGCATGCAATTATCTTTGCATTGCCCTTTTTCTGCAGCCCTTCTTCCGTCCTTTTGCATCTTTTGCCTTGCAATAAATTAAGCTATCAAGTGTCCTTAATGTACAGTGCAAGCAGTGGCGGAGCAGTGGAGCAGTAGAGCCGTGGGAGCTCCACTTCATTTATAAGCAGCTACCCCCACACCCACATCCACACCAACTGGAGTCCAGGGATAAAACTCTCGTAATGCAAAGTATCATACAGTCCGTCGGCAATTATAAATTTTTTTATTTATACCAGAGAACAACAGAGACTCTTAGGGTGGGGCATCTCTTCACAGACGAGACTGCTGCAACAGCAGCAGGTGTTGAATATGAAAATTATACGCTTCATAAACTCTGCTCGGCCACAGATTGAAACTTAGCCCCAGACTCTGGGCTCTGGTCTGGTCTGGTAGGGTCTGGAGACCTAAAACTCTATAGAAGGTTCCCTTTGGAAATTCTAGACGTTTGTCAACCTTTTTAGAACTCTGTCATGTGATACTTTTATTCCAACATCTTCATAATGATCCCCAGGCAGGCAGGCACGCATTCAGGCTGTGAGGCAGTGAGGCCACCCCTCCGCTACCTGCCCCAAATTAGTTTGACAATCTTTTGGATATCTGTGAAATCTGTTTTGGGTTCGACGAGATTTTTGTGGGAATCAAGAGATTTGATGTCAAATTATTTTAAAGTGCTTGGACAGATTTTTATTTCTTTCTGTTTTCTTTTCTTTTTTGCAAATAATTTGATATGTTCCCTTGAAAGCAAAGCAAATTTTTATTGCAGGGCGTCCACTTCCGCGGCAACAGCTGCGGCCTGCCCCGACAGGCGGGGAACAAAGGAAGAGGCGGACTCAGGACTCAGTCAAGTACGAGATAAAAACCTTTAATCGTGTAATTTCTCTATATTTGTTCCAATCAAAAGGCGTCTAATATTACAAAATTTATTGTGGAGGAAATAAAATGATCAAATTGAAAGTATTTTCCATGCCTTAGAATTTACTAAACACCTAAAGGTCACAATGGGATTCCAACTTCTCTGGTTACCCATCGATTGGAAAGACTTTTCGCCTCTCTCCCTGTGGGCTCCAGTTTCAAAGAGTTAACAGCTTTAGAACGAGAGTATTATTATAATCGTCATCATAATGAAGCTGACAAATGAAAGCTGACTCGGGGACTGAAAGGTTGAGAAAGAGGAGAAATAGTTTGCTAAAGCCATTTGAAGGCAGAAATGAAGACATTCCAATTCAAAAGCTATCCGTTTCGGTATCGGTATCGTCTTTCAGGTTTTCGTGTTCCAAATTGGTGCTAAATGCGCTGGCGTTTCAATTTTCAACAATTGAGATCAATCGGAAGTTTGGCAGCCAGCAGAAATACCTTATAATCATTATCATTATAATGCATATGAGGGCCCTGTCTCTGTCTCCGTCTCCGACTCCGACTCTGGGTCCCAGGCTGAGGTGCGTGCATGTGAGAGCCACCTTCCCCTAGCTCTGAGTGCTGCTGCAATTTTAGTTCGAGTTTAATATGAGTTCTGTGTGGTTCCCGTTCTCGTGGCTGACAAACTCTGAGTGCTTTTATTTGGACGCTTTATGGCGGCTAAAAGATTCTACTACGAGTATATAAAAGCAAAATATGCCGCTCCATTTATGTTTTTCCTTCGTGTCTGTGTCTGAGTCTGGCCTTTTTTGTTGTTGTGCTGTTGTCTTGTTTCATTTATTGGCATTTTGAAACCTTTTACGATCCCAGTCAGAGGCCTTTGTCCACTCGCATCGGCACTCTTTGTGTGGCATTTGGTAGGAGCTGAACAAAAAAAAAATAATTAAGAAATCTCAAGAGAATAACATATTTTTATGGAATTTTATGGTTTGTATTGTGGTATTTTTGTTTAGAGGTAGACACACTTGCACAGTAGAACTGCCTTTTCCAAAGGCAAACTCTTTCAACGCCTTAATAGCCATTTTATTGATGCTCTTTTCGGGTAAAATGCTAGATATTCGTTGATGTTTTTGCTTTAAATTTTCTCATCCTTACACATCTATCAAAGGCGTTCTATAAATTGCATCAAATTTATAGAAATTGACATCCTTTTCATGACTCAAACTTTCCCTTTGACCCTGCATGAGGCGCATGAATTATCGTACTTTGCAAGGGCCATTCAATCTCCTTTCCCACCTGCTTTTATTAAAAACAATTCCAATTTTCTTTGACTTTCTTTCGAGAGACTCTCCGCTAATTCATTCAAAAAACGAGGGGGAACGTTGTGAGTTGCTGCGGACACCGCAACTCTACGGTTATACCCGATACTAAGTCAGTATGGCTCTCCTCCGGCAGACGCCGCTAATATTAAACGACACGACAAAGAGTGCGTGCGAGAGAGACAGAAAATCAGTCTGAGCGTGACGTCGGGCGCTGCGTAGCCACTGCAAATTGATTTGTTCCTATTGGATATAAAAATGATCTGATCTGAGCCATATTCAGCAATCTGATAGATATGGTCATTATCTATGATTCTGCGTTTTTAGTTTTCTCGAATCTGCCATATTGTGGATGCAACAGATTTTCGTCCTTTGTGTGGGCGGAAGGGGGTAGGGCGAAATTTTGAGGGCGATCGAACAGGAGTGCGGATACCAAGTTTGGTTACTCTAGCCTTAATAGTCTCTGAGATTTTTGAATATCCCCAGATTTTCGTCCTTTGCGGGGGCGGAAGGGGGTGTGGCGAAATTTTGAAACAAACTCGTCTCGGTCCGATATATTAGGAGTGTGGATACCAAATTTGGTTGCTCTAGCTTTTATAGTCTCTGAGATCTAGGCGCTAAGATCGAACAGGAGTGCGGATACCAAATTTGGTTACTCTAGCCTTAATAGTCTCTGAGATTTTTGAATATCCCCAGATATTCCCCCAGGCTATAATAATAATACGATGCAATTCAGATTCCGCAGTCTTAAAGATATGGTCATTCTCTACAATTCTACCTTTTTAGTTTTCTCAAATCTTTACAATTGTGGATGTCACAGATTTTCGTCTTTTGTGGGGGCAGAAGTGGGCGGGGCGAAGTTTTGAAATATTTTTGTAGCTGTGACATATCACAGAAGTCTGGATCCAAAACATCGTTGCTCTAGCTCTTATAGTCTTTGAGCACTAGGCGATGAAGGGGACGGACAGACGGACAGACGGACGGACGGACGGACGGACAGACAGACATGGCTCAATCGACTCCGCTATTGATGCTGATCAAGAATATATATACTTTATGGGGTCGGAAACGATTCCTTCTGGACGTTACACACATCCATTTTCACCACAAATCTAATGTACCCCAATACTCATTTTGAGTATCGGGTATAACAATGGTCTCAAAATCCTGCCAATATTGCGCCCTCACACTCCCACTTTTCCTGTTGTAGCAGTGCCACATGCCACCTGTTGGGGTCTGCTGGCCCCACGCGCTTTACAAACTTCTCTTTGTGATTTTTTCACTATTCTCACTGGAATTTTTCCATTTTCCGCCTGTGCCGCCGCCGTTAAGGCTGTCATTAACCCAGATCTGAGCTACTGTGACCGCAGCTGCGACTGCATTATATTGGCGGCCATGTGTCGTGTAAATACATTTTTTATGGACCGAGATTTAAATAAAATTAAAATTGGATCCTGACTTTATGCAAAACTTTATGGGAAATGGAAAATGGAAAACGGATGAGGAAAAAGGAATAGCAACGTCTCCCATATCGTTTATTATGATGGAAATTAGCATGCAACCGATTACAGAAAATCCAAAAAATCAAATGTGATGGAAATGTATAAGAAAAATATGGAATTGCACATCTGCTACCTGAAAACCTTTAAAACATGAATGAAATTTCACCAACTTCTTTTCTGTTCTTTTCTCTGCTGAACAATCATAAAAATTTGACAAATTGCATTGAACCGAAAAAGAGGTATCGCCTTGATCATTTTTGGTCGATTAATGAATGTTATTAAGACATAAATAACAGTGGATGCCATTTATTATATGCACATATACATACATATGTATGTATGTATGAGGTATGGCAAAAAAACGGAATCTCTGACGCCGGCACCTCGCTCCATCGTCCGCATCGTCTTGATGTTGTATCTTCCCCAATATGTCACGACACTGCGCCGGGCCTGCACCAGAGAGGAGTTGCCGGTGAGCATCAAAGTGATTAATTAAAACATTTTTGCATATTACAAGCATTTCGACTTTGAACTTGATGGCGGGTCTGTCTCTGCCTCTGCGTCTGTCGGGCCCCGCTAGAGGACCGAACACACATTACCGACACCAATACTAACACCAGGACTGAAAAGAACAGGACAGGACACACGCAACATAATGCCAGAGACTTGGACTTCTGCTCTCGTCTGCTCCGTCACTCAACGAGTCGGAGGGGGACTGGCGCTGGGTGTGGATCGGGGAGATGATGCACATGTTCCCCCGTTGCTGCTTAAAAGTAAAATTCTGTCGACTTCAATAATGCAAGAGACCCATTACACTTATAGTCATGTGCGTGCCTGCTCTGGCATTTTGTGCAGGCATTCCATCAAAGCGCTGTACACGACCGCAAAGGCCCAGAAGGTACCCAGATCACGTCCCATCCCGTCCCTAGTCCGTGGGCCGATCCCGAACCCGATCCCCAGACCCAGACCTATCATTGTCAAACAATTCATTAATTAAACATGCGAATGTAGCACATTTTAATTTCGCACAACAGCTCTATACAGTACCCGAATGTCCGCTCCGTATGCAACTCTATAAAGTGCGCCTCCGACTGCCTGACTGCCCGACTTTACCCCCTGGCTATAGTTCTCAATTCGTAGTGCCCCGTGGCGGGGCGAATGGAGACCTGCGTGTCAAAAGACATCATTTCCTACACGACCAGATGGCAGGGGCCGAAAGCATGGGCCTGGCCCAAATGATCGAAGCCCTCAAAAAGTTATGCTTCTTCTACAAAAATCTACATACAGCTAAGTGCTACATAAACTTGGGTGTTGCACACACCTCTCACACACACAAAGGAAGGACGGTCCCGGGTTCTGTCATTCCCCAGGGCTGACTGATGCTGGTCACTGATATGGCAAACACATAAAAGATCTTCATACGATTAAAATATATACATACAATATATGAAGAATATATTCTCTAAATGAGAAATGCAGAAATTATTGGATGGATTATCCAGGGATTTACAACGACTTGCCTGTATTTATTCTTATTCGAATTTAAAAAAAAATATATATAATCACTTTACAGGGTATATGCATCTCTCTTCTTCTTCTTCTCGAATAGTCTTCTATGATATCTGAATATCAATATTTACTTAACATTAAACACTACACTGCATTTAGTAGCTGCCTGGTATTCAAGACTGATGATTCGCTTGAAAGAAATACAACACACTTACATATAGTAAATACATCAATATTTGTTCAATCATAATTTTAATAAAATAGATTACATACATATGTAATATCGGGTTTCTATGAACCATTTTCCCTCCACTAATAATAATAATAATAAAAACTAAGAAAAGTGCAAGACGTAACTTACGACGAAAAATATTACTCCAAGAGTCTTGTAACTCTGAGTACAAGTTACTATGTTAAAAATAAAAAAAGAACTTTTTGAAATTGATTAAATTTGTATACCCGCTAATCGAAGAGTATTGTGTGACAGTGGATGTGTGTAACACACAGAAGGGATCGTTTCCGACCCCATAAAGTATATATGTACATAATTGGTCCACAATTTTGAAGATTCGCGAGGAACAAAAACACTGATCCGTAGAGAATGACCATAGCTAGCAGATTGGCGAGTCTGGATCAGATCGGATCAATATTATAGCCAGAAGGAACAAACGAATCTTCAGGGGCTACGCAACGCCTTCCACGAGTTTACTCATTCCCTTCCTTTCACACACACTCTTGATCGTGCAGTGTGCGCCTTCTGGCGGAAGGAGCACCATAAAACGGCTGATGTTGGTGTGAAAATATAAAAAAAAGAGACAGATGTAAATAAAAAATGTAAAGAAATATGGAAACGGATAATATATATGTAAAAATCTACCAAACTGTTCGACCGATTTTTATGAAATTGTTTTCTGGCAAAAAAATCAAACAGCGATACCAAACGACATACATATAAAATATGTTGCATAAATTATAAGCTCTGAGTACTGACTGAGTACCCTCGTTACTATATGTATACATAAAATCGAATTCTGAAAATTTTAAAGATTGAATTGGAATTAATTGATATGTTTGGCGACTCTTGTGCAGCCCTGGTCTACAGGTCTGAGCGTCCTGGGCATTTTGCGGTCATATTGTCTGCCGCATCTCTGCTGTAGCGCTACCTTTAAATAAATTAAATAAAAATTATACAAATGGCGCAGCATAATGAGCGCTGGAAGCGCTTTTGCAGTTACTTTTGCCTCAATGGCCAGACGGACCACAGCTCTGGTCGGTGGCCAGGAGGGAATCAGGGATATGGTAGAGTCGGCTGGCGTTGGCCACTGGGGCAACGGTGCATGTGGCATGGCTGACTGAATGCCGTTGCGTGTGTGCCATAGTGTGTGTGGCACTGTGTGTGTATGTGTATCTGTGTGTGCTGGGGTGAAATTAATGTGTTGTAAAAATTAATTAATTTTGCAAATTATATATTTTATGCATGCATATAACCTTTCTTTTTGAGAGGTGAGCTTGTGCAGCGTTTATGCCGTTCGGTTTGAATTTTGCTCAAGTGTCAGTCAAATTAAGTAAACCATTTGTATACCCTTTTGTAGTTGCTATTTATTCAGGGTTTTCTTGTTTAACCCAGGAACAAAGTCTGTCTAGAGCAGTATCTCTCGCTACATGTTTTCGTGCGAAAAAGTACTACTAAACTAGTATATAGAGAAATTAAAGGGTCTCCATTCAAAAAAGAGTGTTTAAAACTTCTGTCTGCCAATATTTCTCCTATTTTGGCTTGTATGGCCGCCGTCAAAGCTTTAATTTGAAGGCTTGAAGAAAGATTTTATTATTGTTTAAATAATTAAGGAGTATGCAATGAATTTGCCTAAAGTTTCACTGACACTCGAGGGAATATTCAAGAGCCACAATTTAAATAGACAAAAGGAAACTTTTTGAGCTATAATCGATTTGAATTATTTAATTTGTTGCCGGCTCAGATAATGGCATAAAGATTAACGTAAGCTTGTTATGAAATTGTTATTTTTAATCCCCCATCTATGCATCTCTGCATCTCTCGTTCTGCTGATCCCCTTCGACATGGTCAGCAGCTTAGGAAACAGAGTTGCTTTATCTGTTCTAAGTTTTTTTTTTTTTGCGAGCTTTAAACCACATCAAACGCCCAAATGCCACTCACAGCCCCAATGATTTAGCTCCACAGTGGCCGGCGCGATTTGTTTTAATTGCCTGGACCCTGGAATAGGAATGCGAAATCAACTTACTCACGATCTTAAGTCCGAAATTCGAATGAATTTGTTTCATTCGTTTTTGGGGCCAGGCTGAGCAGAAGAATCAGCAGCTCTTTCGGAGGCGGCTGTTCTAAATAAATTATAATTTCGGGCCGCGAATTTTGGGGCCAGGCTGAGCAGAAGAATCAGAAGCTCTTTCGGAGGCGGCTGTTCTAAATAAATTATAATTTCGGGCCGCGAATTCGTCGAATATCTCGGCACAAATCAACTGCTTAAGCTCCTCTCTTTTCCCTCTCTCCCCGCACAAACACGCGAAACGTAGAGCCGAGTTCTTTTCCATTTCGGCCAGATCAAAGCCAGAGACTGACGGACATTTGCGGTGGCGGAGTGATTAACGGTGTGGCCATATATCAAAAGTGCAGCGCAGTCACAAAAAAAGCCCCACAGAGCTCTGCAACATATGGGGATATCTGTTTTTATACCCGATACTCAAAATGAGTATTGGGGTATATTAGATTTGTGGTAAAAGTGGATGTGTGTAACGTCCAGAAGGAATCGTTTCCGACCCCATAAAGTATATATATTCTTGATCAGCATCAATAGCCGAGTCGATTGAGCCCTGTCTGTCTGTCCGTCTGTCAGTCCGTCCGTCCGTCCGTCCGTCCGTCCGTCCGTCCGTCCGTCACCTTCAGCGCCTAGTGCTCAAAGACTATAAGATCTAGAGCAACGATGTTTTGGAAAAAGACTTCTGTGATATGTCACTGCTACAAAAATATTTCAAAACTTCGCCCCGCCCACTTCCGCCCCCACAAAGGACGAAAATCTGTGGCATCCACAATTTTAAAGATATGAGAAAACCAAAAACGTAGAATTGTAGAGAATGACCATATCTTTAAGACTGCGGAATCTGAATTGGATCGTATCATTATTATAGCCAGCATCAAGAAAACAATTTCATTTTTTCTCGACCTGTCTCTCTCTAACACACACGTAGCATAGGCGGCTTTGCTTAGAGTAAAACATTAGCGCCTAGATCTCAGAGACTACAAAAGCTAGAGCAACCAAATTTGGTATCCACACTCCTAATATATCGGACCGAGACGAGTTTGTTTCAAAATTTCGCCACACCCCCTTCCGCCCCCGCAAAGGACGAAAATCTGGGGATATTCAAAAATCTCAGAGACTAGGTGTTTGTGTGTGTGTGTGTGTGTGTGTGCAGCATCTTGCTGCCATAATGCCTTATAATTAAGAACTGCAGGGCTTTAGGTTTTCCTGTTGGTGTGGATCTGCCTCTGACTAGCAGACGCCACCCCCCCGGGCACTGGCATCCTCTTCCGCCGCACCTCTCTAGTCTGCTCTGCTCTGCCCTGCTTGCTCTTCTCTGCTTGCTCTGCCCTGCTTGCTCTTTTCTCATTTCATTTTCCCCTTGCTGCACCCCTAAGCGGTACCCAGCCGAAGGAACGTTCCTCGTGCCATGCTTGAATTGTCTTCAAATGTTGAACGCTAATTGGCTACTATTCCCGCGCCAGACCGAGCGCCATCCACTCTCCACCCCTAGTACCCGCCCATGTGGCGTCCTCTGTGCGTGAGGTTATTCCATTCCTTTGCTCTGTTCTCCTCGCCACACTGAGAGAAATGCCTGGAGTGAGATTCTGAAAAACTGGATTCAAATGATAAAATCGAGCTCAAAGAAACACCTTATATTGAAAATATATTAGTTCCTGCAATTCGGATCCCTATATCATAAATACCTTAGTTTTGGAATTCTTCTCTGTTTCTGCTTATGTTTTTTGTTACTTTAGAACCTTACGGAACTTTTTCGAACTTTAAAAAGGTATTTCCCATGAAGCCAACTATTCTCCAAAGAATAGGCAAACAGTTTGCCAGGACTTTTAAAGGCATTGGCAATAGAATTTACGCAACTATTTAAAGGAGAACATTCCAACTTCAGAGAAACAACATGGAAATTATCGAGTGGTGTGATACGCATTATCCAACAGATGAAAATCCAATTATGTGGCAAATGCATTAACCAGGCTGTATAATTAATGCTAGAACCGGAGGGAACCGCCCTCCACCCCCAAGCGAGTTGTGGCAGGGCGGTCGTTTGGTCAGCCGTAAATTTACGACAATTTACGTCATCATTAAGCCAAACATTTTGCCGCTTGTTTCGTTATGCATATGTACATATGTATGTAGATACAACACTCGAAGGCTGTACGGCCAAAAGCAATTGCCGCCGAAGCATGGGCGCATTACACGCTCGACAAACATGCGATTAACAGCAAACAATCCGAAGACATTGCCACAAAATTTATAACATTAAATGCAGCTCGGAAAAGCCAGCAGACAGCTGCTCGTTTTTCCATTGCCTCCAGCCTCGAGCCTCCTACCTCCATTGTCGAATCTGCGTCTCACTCGAAATGGATGATGTAAAATTAAGTGTTAATTAGTTAGAAACCTGCAGGGCGCCTGCCGATGCAAAAGGCTTTGATTTACATAGCCGTCACAAGAGAGGAGACCAGCGGGCAGGAGCTCTACGAATTTTCTAATTTTCCATCGGAGGCCTCTATAGAAAGACCCACATTCATCAGTGATGCCCGGAATTAGTAGCCAGATCCCACGAAAATCCAAGCAGTAACTCTTTCTTAAAGGAACTTTCTCTAAAGAACAGAATCATGCCGCTAGATGGACCAGCACTGGGGGTTCCCACACACCAAACACATCTCACACATCCTTGAACATCAATCAATCTAATGATCTTTCTCCCCCATTGACCTCGACTTTGAGGCGTTTGGATTGTGTTTCGTTTTGTTTATGCCGCACCATAATCAATATCAAATTTGTTTTTTCATCGTTATTGTGGTTCATTTCGTTTTCCATTTGAGCCCTCTTTTGATCCTGCGAAGTCATGTTGAAAGGATCGCATCGGATCGGATGGGATCGGTTCGCAGCTGCCTAATGATTCCGCATCTTTAGCGCTGAAGGGGGCGCGTTAGAAGTCACACTTCTAAGAGAGAGACACTCTCTCGAGAGGGTCCATTAATCAAAGTGTTGGCTACAAATTGTTCAGGAGAATGCTACATTGTCTGGGCTATTGTGTTGTGGCTGGGCTGAGAACAGGATTCTGAACAGAGAGCGGGGTTTGGTGGATCAGGAGGATCGGGGGGCTGCTACCTGGCTGGTTGCACATAAAATCAATCAAATTAACTATAAATTTCTCTTGGCTTTTGCATTTTCCGATATTATCCGAAATAATTTATGTTTAAGATGCCATAAATATTCATTAGCACTGCGGACCAGCATTCCGGGCACACTAAAATCGGGGTGTACATAGTTTTATGGGACCCCCTCACTAGCTCCTCCAACACCCCACCGCAACCCACTCCCCGTGGCAACTATCTACAAACATATATCTGCGTGTTAATGATCTTGGACCTGCTGGATATGTGGCTGCTGTTACAGCTCTGCTGTTGTTGGTGCTGCTGCTGCTGGAGGGGTTTCCTATTATTACCTTGGTGGCACTGACTCGGAGACCACTGTCCCTGTCCCTGTACCTGGGTGCACGGTAGCGTCGAGAGATGTCTGTAAAATCGCCAATAATGGCAAACATAAAACAAGTTAATACATTGTAGTTGGGACAGGCGATTCTTATGCAAATGCGGGGATGGTCGAAAACGTTTTGTAACTGGTTTTGGAGGTTCATGGCTTATAATTAAGACTCAAACTCATACTCAAACTCAAGTTCGAGTGTGTCTCTTATTATGGGTATATTTTCTGATTTCGGGCATATATCATCTAAGCACACAGCAGCCGATGGCATTTGCATAACAATGCTCAAAAAAATTCGATGATCCCATGATCCATTGCTGACCAGCTTGAGAACAAGCAACTAAATGGCTTCATTTACTACTTCTCCATATCCCCCTCTTGCTGCTGCTCCCACCATTCAGCCGCTCATCAGCTCAACGCCTTTTGTGCCGCTCTCCGCCAGGCATCAGCTGTGCGGCTAAGAAGTATTAATGGCCTCTTTGGGCCTTGAAAAACATTGGTATTTCATTAGTTGTCACCTCGACTTTACCTTAAACAGTCGCACAGATCGCAGGCCCCAAAATCATGTAGTATATTGTACTGGAAACCATTCCAAAGTTCATTCCCCTTATACCATCATAGCTCTACATGGTTGTGGGGAAGTTCCACCTAAAGATGCTTCGCGTGGAATGAGTTTCATTTTCCCGCAGAAATCAGAGAATATTTTGGGTTGTTTTCAGGCTCTTTGCAATTGGAAAAAAATACTATGTACGAATTAAAACAAGCAATGGAAGGCATGATACATACATATGTCTTACATACTATGTATTAGATTTCTTTATTCATTTTAATTTTCAATTTTAAACACGTAATGTTGATGTTCATCATTTCTTCAAACAAAATCTCCACAAATTGCTAAATATATTTCTTTTTGCAGGTCATTATTTTCAAAAATGTCAAACCAAAAAAGAAACCTTTGAAATATAAAGAAACTAAAATGCAGAACTAAAAGCGGGAAAAAATGTAAATTTTTGGAATGGAAGCGTTAAATACCCTTGTTTGGCCAAGAGTTTATTAATCAAGAAAATGAAAATAGACACAGAGAAACTGCGCAGTAGAGTAAGTGTCCCGTTCGGTCCGAGAGAGTGAGAGGCGTCGCAGGCGATTGTGTCGCTCCCGCAACCCGCAACCCGCAAAACTGCTCTCTCTACATAACTTCTTTTTCTCAGTATTTTTCATTCTTCTCTTTCTCATAAAACAAGGTGTCAAAGGGCTCTATGTATTGCGGAGTGTAAAATAAGTCCCGAAAGCGAGTTAACAGAGGGCAACCTTCTATAATTTCAGTCTCCAAGTTCTATAGACTGCAGGAAGTTTGAGAGAGGATGTATTAGGGCTTGATGTGCAAAGCCCTCAAAGTGCAACAACAAGAACACCGATTGCTCGTACTATATACGAATATATATGTGTACAATAATCCGACATTGATGTAATACTTAACCAAATAGCGTGCCAGGCTTATATGGCGTGCACAAACGTCTGGCTAATTCTATAGCACTCACGGCAAGAGTATAGCCAGAATTATATATACGAATGCAGTATAAAGATGGTAAAGTCATAAAACTGTTGAATTGCATGTAAATCTCCAGAGCTTTGCACTCCTTTCCCAAAAACCAGAGCCAGAGCCAGGGCCGGGCAAGCGACACCATATCGCAGTCGAGTCGGCCAGCGGTCCCTGCCCTGCCAACCCCCTTGGACCGACCGAAGTATTTCTATTCTGTGCAGAGATTTATTTTTATGCAACGCGTCTGCTGCCGTGGCAGCAGCAGCTCTAAGGTGGAGGTACCTCTGCCTTTTGCCTCGACCACGTTGCGCAAGTGGCAGCCGAAAACAAAATAAACGAGGGGGAACGTTGTGAGTTGCTGCGGACACCGCAACTCTACGGTTATACCCGATACTAAGTCAGTATGGCTCTCCTCCGGCAGACGCCGCTAATATTAAACGACACGACAAAGAGTGCGTGCGAGAGAGACAGAAAATCAGTCTGAGCGTGACGTCGGGCGCTGCGTAGCCACTGCAAATTGATTTGTTCCTTTTGGCTATAAAAATGATCTGATCTGATCCAGATTCAGCAATCTGATAGATATGGTCATTATCTATGGTTCTGCGTTTTTAGTTTTCTCGAATGTGCAATATTGTGAATGAAACAGATTTTCGTTCTTTGTGTGGGCGGAAGGGGGTGGGGCGAAATTTTGAGATACACGTTTTATAGTAAGATCTAATAGGAGTGCGGATACCAAATTTGGTTACTCTAGCCTTAATAGTCTCTGAGATTTTTGAATATCCCCAGATTTTCGTCCTTTGCGGGGCGGAAGGGGGTGTGGCGAAATTTTGAAACAAACTCGTCTCGGTCCGATATATTAGGAGTGTGGATACCAAATTTGGTTGCTCTAGCTTTTGTAGTCTCTGAGACTCTGTCTGAGACTCTGTCCGTCTGTCCGTCCCCTTCAACGCCTAGTGCTCAAAGACTATAAGAGCTAGAGCAACGATGTTTTGGATCCAGACTTCTGTGATATGTCACTGCAACAAAAATATTTCAAAACTTCGCCCCGCCCACTTCCGCCCCCACAGAGGACGAAAATCTGTGGCATCCACAATTTTAAAGATATGAGAAAACCAAAAACGTAGAATCGGAGAGGATGACAATATGTTCTAGAGTGTCTCTCACTATAAAAGTATATCTCAGAATTTCGCCCCACCCCCTTCCGCCCCCACAAAGGACGAAAATCTGTTCCATCCACAATATTGCACATTCGAGAAAACTAAAAACGCAGAATCATAGATAATGACCATATCTATCAGATTGCTGAATCTGGATCAGATCAGATCATTTTTGTAGCCAAAAGCAAGAAATCAATTTGCAGTGGCTACGCAGCGCCCGACGTCACGCTCAGACTGATTTTCTGTCTCTCTCGCACGCACTCTTTGTCGTGTCGGTTAATATTAGCGGCGTCTGCCAGAGGAGAGCATTACTGACTTAGTATCGGGTATAACTGTAGAGTTGCGGTGTCCGCAGCAACTTACAACGTTCCCCCTCGTTTGCGTTTGTTTTTATACCCGATACTCAAAATGAGTAATGGGGTATATTAGATTTGTGGTAAAAGTGGATGTGTGTAACGTCCAGAAGGAATCGTTTCCGACCCCATAAAGTATATATATTCTTGATCAGCATCAATAGCCGAGTCGATTGAGCCATGTCTGTCTGTCCGTCTGTCCGTCTGTCCGTCTGTCCGTCCGTCCGTCTGTCCGTCTGTACGTCCCCTTTAGCGCCTAGTGCTCAAAGACTATAAGAGCTAGAGCAACGATGTTTTGGATCCAGACTTCTGTGATATGTCACTGCTACAAAAATATTTCAAAACTTCGCCCCGCCCACTTCCGGCCCCACAAAGGACGAAAATCTGTGGAATCCACATTTTTAAAGATACGACAAAACCAAAAACGCAGAATCGTAGAGAATAACTGTATGTTTTAGAATGTAAGATCTCAACCAGATCGTGTAATTATTATAGCCAGAATCAAGAAAACAATTTCATTCTTTCTCGCTCTGCCTCTCTCTAACACACAGGTTTCATGGTCGGTTTTGCCAATTGCAAAATATGAGTTCAAGGATCTCAGAACCTATAAGAGCCAGAGCAACCAAATTTGGTATCCACACTCCTGTGATACCGGACCTTGACCGTTTCGTGTCCAAATATCGCCACACCCCCTTCCGCCCCCGCAAAGGACGAAAATCTGAAGCATCCACAAATCTCAGAGACTATTAAGGCTAGAGTAACCAAATTTGGTATCCGCACTTCTGTTAGATCTCACTATAAAACGTATATCTCAAAATTTCGCCCCACCTTCTTCCGCCCCCACAAAGGACGAAAATCTGTTGCATCCACAATATTGCACATTCGAGAAAACTAAAAACGCAGAATCATAGATAATGACCATATCTATCAGATTGCTGAATCTGGGTCAGATCAGATCATTTTTATAGCCAAAAGGAACAAATCAATTTGCACTGGCTACGCAGCGCCCGACGTCACGCTCAGACTGATTTTCTGTCTCTCTCGCACGCACTCTTTGTCGTGTCGTTTAATATTAGCAGCGTCTGCCGGAGGAGAGCCATACTGACTTAGTATCGGGTATAACTGTAGAGTTGCGGTGTCCGCAGCAACTCACAACGTTCCCCCTCGTTTTTTGTGCCGGCTGTGGCAACATCCAAAGCTCAGCTCAGTATGGCAGATTTGTATAAATTTAAGTTTTACATACGCGGCCAACGGCAGCGGCAACGGCAGCTGTTGCATAACACAATTGAATTTGTTAAAACAAAAGAAGCAACAGCAGCAGCAATGCAAGAAAATAAAATCAAGAAACAGGAGCCAAAAAAAATACAAAAACAAATCAACGAAAGCGCAACGCCAACAGCAGCATAAAAATATCCAACAAAAGATACAAATTGCATTTCAGAATTTTCATTTTTTCCGTACAAGTAACGTACGTAACGTAACCCCTTCTCTAGTCATTTCCCATCAGAAGCAACACCCGCAACGGGCTTCGTCGTCTGGCGTCGTTATGCCATCAACAAAAGTTGGCAGCGGCATCAACAGAGGCTGCAACAACAGCAGCAGCAGCAGCAGAGGCAGCACCAGCTAAAAGGGCTGCTACATACTCCATTCCATGCCCGAGCTCAGAATCCAATTCGGCAACTCAGAGCCTGCCTGAGCGGAGCCGGAGAAAATACGCTCTTTGTATATTATTCCAAGTCGAAATGTCGTTTTGACGAGACTTCAAGATTGCCTGCGAGTCAAAGTCGCGTTGTCGATGGGGTTTTGCACTTCAACATCTTGGCAAAAGAAGCAAAAATTGATGGGGAAATCAAGAGAGTTGAGTGGAAACTTTAAGAGGCCTGGAATTTGGCAAGGAGAAAGATACTGGATCTGTACATTTACAATTTCCTATGTCCTATTAGGACATTTTTAGTTATGGCAATATAAAGATATGCCTTTTAAATTCGAAGGTAAAAAAAAACGAGGGGGAACGTTGTGAGTTGCTGCGGAGACCGCAACTCTACAGTTATACCCGATACTAAGTCAGTATGGCTCTCCTCCGGCAGACGCCGCTAATATTAAACGACACTTCAAGGAGTGCGTGCGAGAGAGACAGAAAATCAGTCTGAGCGTGACGTCGGGTGCTGCGTAGCCAGTGCAAATTGATTTGTTCATTTTGGCTATAAAAATGATCTGATCTGACCCAGATTCAGCAATCTGATAGATATGGTCATTATCTATGATTCTGCGTTTTTAGTTTTCTCGAATGTGCAATATTGTGGATGGAGCAGATTTTCGTTCTTTGTGGGGTCGGAAAGGGGTGCGGCGAAATTCTGAGATATACGTTTTATAGTGAGATCTAACAGAAGTGCGGATACCAAATTTGGTTACTCTAGCCTTAATAGTCTCTGAGATTTGTGGATGCTTCAGATTTTCGTCCTTTGCGGGGGCGGAAGGGGGTGTGGCGAAATTTGGACACGAAACGGTCAAGGTCCGATATCACAGGAGATTGGATACCAAATTTGATTGCTCTGGCTCTTATAGGTTCTGAGATTCTTGAACTCATATTTTGCAATTGGCAAAACCGACCATGAAACCTGTGTGTTAGAGAGAGGCAGAGCGAGAAAGAATGAAATTGTTTTCTTGATTCTGGCTATAATCATTATACGATCTGGTTCAGATTTTGCACTCTAGAAGATATAGTCATTTTCTACGATTCTGCGTTATTAGTTTTCTCGTATCGTCGAAACTGTGGATGCCACAGATTTTCACCCTTTGTGGGGGCGGAAGTGGGCGGGGAAAAGTTTTGAAATATTCTTGTAGCAGTGACATACCACAGAAGTCTGGATCCAAGACATCGTTGCTCTAGCTCTTATAGTCTTTGAGCACTAGGCGCTGAAGGGCACGGACAGACGGACAGACGGACGGACGGACAGACGGACAGACGGACGGACGGACAGACGGACAGACAGACATGGCTCAATCGACTCGGCTATTGATGCTGATCAAGAATATATATACTTTATGGGGACGGAAACGATTCCTTCTGGACGTTACACACATCCACTTTTACCACAAATCTAATATACCCCAATACTCATTTTGAGTATCGGGTATAATTAAGGCCATGGATATGCAACCCACGACGTGTGAATACCCTTCCTCTGCAATAATAGATGCTGTCGGTTTATTATCAATATGATCAGTGCTCATGTATCCACCAAGATTTCTTTGATTGTAACCAAATTTATTACATATTTGTGATTAAAGAAAAGTGCTCTTCTTTAGCGTGAAGCTTATACAACCCGTTTTTCTGATGGCCCTATAAATATAGCTTGTAAGTCATAGCACTCTTTCTTTTTTTGGGCTTGTCTAACTGGAGGAACAGAATATGGCAAAATGGCAACTGAAACTGCAACTGCACTGCACATTATAATTTCCATTAGAAGGCAGCCACAAGTTGCAAGTAGCAAGTAGTGGCAGCCCCACAACAACCAGCTCCGAGATCCGAGCTCCAAGCTCCAAAGTGGCGCTGCCTTGACGTCTCGCTGACTGCGATGATGGCGCAAACAGAGAACTGTCATTATGAGAGTTGATTCTTTGCGGCTGCGGCTGCGGCTGCTGCTGCTGCTGCACATTTAAAATGATTGCCACCGACTGCAGTTGCTGGTTGCTCTTGTGGCAGACACAGTCAGAGATATATAATTTTGTACTTTCGCATAATGTTTTGCATTAAAATTATAATAAGTTCAAGCTTTTGCATTGCAGTTGCAGTTGGCAGCCCCAGCGCCAGCCCCAGTACCAGCCCCAGTCCCAGTTCCATGGCTGTTGAGCAGCTTTCAGTTTCCAGTCGCCAGTTGGCTCTTGGGAGAGTTCTGTTCGTAGTTCTCTTTGGGTCAATATCTTTGCGTTATCTCGATCCGGCTGCCAGCAGAAAGTGGAGCAAGCGAACCCATTCCCCTTCCCAGTCCCAGCCACTGGCCTCAGACAGTGGGACTCCGAGATGGATGGACAGGCTGTCATTTATTTTATGCTCGGCTGTTTGCAGCGGAAAATATAGCCATTGCAGTGTATTTTTAATAGGTTTCCTAATGGCACTTACACTAGCTGAAAGGGTCGTTGTTGCATCACGCCCAGTGGGTGGGTAGGAGGGCTCCGGACTTTATTAAAGTTGTCGTCTCTGGGATTCCCCCACAGAAAATAGAAAGTTCTAAGTGTGGGGAGCAGTCGTAATGAGTAACCGACCAAGACAAGGAGCAAAGTCCTTGGAGTAATATAGTATGCACATTTCACAGATGAGGCCGAGGCCGAGAAGAAAAAGCTTTACTTTGCTACTTCTGGATCCAACTTTTGATTAAATTAATTTTCTAATTTGTTAAACAGCTCTCTTCCACACTTTCAATCATTTCTTGTATACCTTTTGTTCGAAGCAGAACCCAGCCGATTAGCTGCTTGCCAAATAGCACCTAATTCTTGGCCCTCAGCCGCTTAGTTTGTTTGTTACTTATGTCATTTGTTTGTTAAAGCTTTGCGCTTGCTTGCCCTGCTAAACGCTCTCTGCCAGCTCGCTCTTCGCTATCTCCGCTTTGCGTCTGCCTACCGACGTCGGCCGAGCGAAGCTGCGCTTAGCGATCGGAGCGGCAATGCAAAGGGCAGGCAAGCCACACTTGCAATTTGGATGTCACGCATTAAAGAACATATCGTAATTTTATTTCTGCGCTGAGTTTTATTTAATTCGAAATAATTAGTCGGCCGATTGGGGATAAAAAACATTATCTCCACACCTTTCTTTCCACAAAAAACCTTTCAATAAAAAATTGTTTAATAATCTTGGCCGCCCCGCCTCCGAAGCGTCGGAAGAGTGATTAACACCAAACTTGGCCAAACAATCTAAAGTTTGCCTCGGTGCCATGCAACACGATGCAGTACAAAATACCCAAAACATCAATTTATTCTCATTAAAAGATATGAAGGTTGTTTCTCCTCATGACGAGGAAAACTTTCTGTGGAAAATCTGAACAAAAGGCATGCAATTTACAATTTGTTGCAGTTGCTGCTGCTGTGGTAGCAACTTGAGAAAGCCACTGCTTGGGTATTCATGCAACAAGTAGAGCACAAATCCCTCAGCGGCTAAACTTTTGTGGGCCGAAGGGGGTTCAAAGGTAATAAAGCTTAAATGAATTTTCATTATACGCAATTTTTCTAGGCCCGTTGTTGTGGTGGCCCTTTTTGTGGCCCCTGCAAGATGCCCCAATGAAATATGCATCTCAATATTCAATTATGGGCTTGCAAACAAACCTTACTACCAAGAGGGTGGCTTGAGAAGTTTATTATCGTGGAAAAACGTAAACATTTCGAGAAAGTTTAAAAACAATTTAGAGAAAATGTGAAAATAAAAGCGACTTTGTTGTATTTTTCGGATGTTTGTACTTTGGTTTTGGGATTTACTTTTATTTCTGGGGTTTCTACATAGATATCTCTCTTGGTTCCCACAAATTCTGGGCAAAGATAACTCTCTGAGAACTCCCCTCGGGGTAACCTGCCTCCTAGAGTCGAAACACGTTGCAGAGTAGAGTCGGAGTGTTTCTTGCCACGCCTACGTTGGGGCACGATGTAGCATTTGGCACTTGCGCCCCCATCAGAGGCAGCAGAAAGAGGAACAGCAATTGCATTGGCATTCATCAACAGCTTGGAAGACACACACACGCTGCCGTGCGCATGCTGCATATAAATGCTGCCCATTTCTGTCGTACCCTGCCACACACACATGGCTACGGTTATGGCTGCCACTCCATTCCATTCCACTCCACTACGCTGCCGCCAGTGTAAGCAAATCAAATCTCTGCCACACTGCGGCACTGGGGCACTGCTCATCATCAGCATCATCTGCATAAAATTGTATTTTAAATTATAGTTAGATTGATTGTGGCTCTCAGAACCGGCCCCAGGTCCAGTTTGGCGCCTATTATGCCCCGGGTGAAAAGTTGGTTTCTATTTAAGTTTTTTTAAATGATGGGCTCGAGGTGGGGGAAAGTATAAGCTTTGTACGAGACAGGTTCCTCTTCAGGCATTTTTGTTTTTATTCCGCCTCGAGTGCAGTAAATCGCAATTGTCTTATCTCTTGATCTTCGTTTCATAAACGAGCCGTGCTCTCGCCCTCTCGCAATTCCTACATTCTTTTGAGCACTCAGCAATTTTTTTACCCGATACTCAAAATGAGTATTGGGGTATATTAGATTTGTGGTAAAAGTGGATGTGTGTAACGTCCAGAAGGAATCGTTTCCGACCCCATAAAGTATATATATTCTTGATCAGCATCAATAGCCGAGTCGATTGAGCTCTGTCTGTCTGTCCGTCCGTCCGTCTGTCCGTCTGTCCGTCCCCTTCAGCGCCTAGTGCTCAAAGACTATAAGAGCTAGAGCAACGATGTTTTGGATCCAGAATTCTGTGCAATGTCACTGCTACAAAAATATTTCAAAACTTCGCCCCGCCCACTTCCGCCCCCACAAAGGACGAAAATCTGTGGCATCCACAATTTTAAAGATATGAGAAAACCAAAAACGTAAAGTTGTAGAGAATGACCATATCTTTAAGACTGCGGAATCTGAATTGGATCGTATTATTATTATAGCCAGCATCAAGAAAACAATTTCATTTTTTCTCGCCCTGTCTCTCTCTAACACACACGTAGCATAGCCGGCTTTGCTTAGAGTAAAACATTAGCGCCTAGATCTCAGAGACTACAAAAGCTAGAGCAAACAAATTTGGTATCCACACTCCTAATATATCGGACCGAGACGAGTTTGTTTCAAAATTTCGCCACACCCCCTTCCGCCCCCGCAAAGGACGAAAATCTGGGGATATTCAAAAATCTCAGAGACTATTAAGGCTAGAGTAACCAAATTTGGTATCCGCACTCCTGTTAGATCTTACTATAAAACGTGTATCTCAAAATTTCGCCCCACCCCCTTCCGCCCACACAAAGGACGAAAATCTGTTGCATCCACAATATTGCACATTCGATAAAACTAAAAACGCAGAATCATACATAATGACCATATCTATCAGATCGCTGAATCTGGATCAGATCAGATCATTTTTATAGTCAATAGGAACAAATCAATTTGCAGTGGCTACGCAACGCCCGACGTCACGCTCAGACTGATTTTCTGTCTCTCGCACGCACTCTTTGTCGTGTCGTTTAATATTAGCGGCGTCTGCCGGAGGAGAGCCATACTGACTTAGTATCGGGTATAACCGTAGAGTTGCGGTGTCCGCAGCAACTCACAACGTTCCCCCTCGTTTTATATTTTGTCTGTGTGTGTGTGTCTTTTTCGTACTGTTGGGCAGCCTGCAGTTTAGAATGTCACTAGATTTTTGATTGATTGTTGTGGGAAAACTTGCTGAAAAATTGTTATTTTTCCTTCTTGCTGTTGCATAAATTCACCGAGTGCCCATGGCAGACAGAATAGGCGCGGGGCACGAGTAGGTCCAGCAGTTGCAGCTGAAAGGACAGGAACAGACCAATGTTGACCATGGTCAGGAGCTGGGGCTGGAGCTGGGGCTGGAGCTGGGGCTGGAGCTGGGGCTGCTGGTGGGGCTGCTGGTGGGGCATGGCTTTATGTTTTTATTAAAAACACGACGAACGACGACGCGTCGTCGTCGAGGCGGAAACATTTCGTATGCCATTTTTGGCCTCCTTTGCCGGGGACTGGGACTGGGGCTCTCTGCATGAAAATAGACTGCAAAAAAATTATCTGCTCGCTCGCCGCCGAATATTAAAATGTGCATTATTTAGTGGCAACATTGTAAAACGCGGAATCGTAAAACGCTGCCTTGGCCATGGCTAAGAGAAAGCATAACTCTCAGGCTCTCAGATAGGAGCGGACATCGGTACACAGACACAGACACAGCCACAGACACATACACAGCGATATAACGAGCCGAGAAGCGCGCGCATTGCTCGCTGAGCATTAAAAAATCAAATTATAATAAAAGTGCAGATTAACTGTTGACTGTTGCCGTTCCAAGGGATGGGGCAGGGCAAGCGGCGCACTCGTTAAGCCAGGCAGAAGGAGCAACAGCGGCAGCCAAATGGCGTCTGGTAATGGCCTGTAACGGACCTACCTTTTTGGGCCGCTTGAGTTTGCTGGGCTCGCTCAGCGGCAGCGGCAGCGGCAGATTCGTCGCAACGTATTTTTTTATACCCGATACTCTAAATGAGTATTGGGGTATATTAGATTTGTGGTAAAAGTGGATGTGTGTAACGTCCAGAAGGAATCGTTTCCGACCCCATAAAGTATATATATTCTTGATCAGCATCAATAGCCGAGTCGATTGAGCCCTGTCTGTCTGTCCGTCTGTCCGTCCGTCCGTCCGTCCGTCCGTCCGTCCGTCCGTCCGTCCGTCCCCTTCAGCGCCTAGTGCTCAAAGACTATAAGATCTAGAGCAACGATGTTTTGGATCCAGACTTCTGTAATGTGTCACTGCTACAAAAATATTTCAAAACTTCGCCCCGCCCACTTCCGCCCCCACAAAGGAAGAAAATCTGTGGCATCCACATTTTTAAAGATACGATAAAACCAAAAACGCAGAATCGTAGAGAATGACTATATGTTCTAGAGTGTAAAATCTCAACCAGATCGTAAAGTTATTATAGCCAGAATCAAGAAAACAATTTCATTCTTTCTCGCTCGGTCTCTCTCTAACACACAGGTTTCATGGTCGGTTTTGCTAATTGCAAAATATGAGTTCAAGGATCTCAGAACCTATAAGAGCCAGAGCAACCAAATTTGGTATCCACACTCCTGTGATATCGGACCTTGACCATTTTGTGTCAAAATTTCGCCACACCCCCTTCCGCCCCCCCACAAAGAACGAAAATCTGGGGATATTCAAAAATCTCAAAGACTATTAAGGCTAGAGTAACCAAATTTAATACACACACTCCTTTAAGATGTCACTATAAAACGTATATCTCAAAATTTCGCCCCACCCCCTTCCGCCACCACAAAGGACGAAAATCTGTGGCATCCATAATTTTGACGATACAATAAAACCAAAAACGCAGAGTCGTAGAGAATGACTATATGTTCTAGAGTGTAAAATCTCAACCAGATCGTAATATTATTATAGCCAGCATCAAGAAAACAATTTCATTTTTTCTCGCCTTGTCTCTCTCTAACACACACGTAGCATAGCCGGCTTTGCTTAGAGTAAAACATTAGCGCCTAGATCTCAGAGACTATAAAAGCTAGAGTAACCAAATTTGGTATCCACACTCCTAATATATCGGACCGAGACGAGTTTGTTTCAAAATTTCGCCACACCCCCTTCCGCCCCCGCAAAGGATGGAAATCTGGGGATATTCACAAATCTCAGAGACTATTAAGGCTAGAGTAACCAAATTTAGTATCCTCACTCCTGTCAGATCTCATCATCCACAATTTTGACGATACGTTAAAACCAAAAACGCAGAGTCGTAGAAAATGACTATATGTTCTAGAGTGTAAAATCTCAACCAGATCGTATAATTATTATAGACAGAATCAAGAAAACAATTTCATTCTTTCTCGCTCTGTCTCTCTCTAACACACAGGTTTCATGGTCGGTTTTGCCGATTGCAAAATATGAGTTCAAGGATCTCAGAACCTATAAGAGCCAGAGCAACCAAATTTGGTATCCACACTCCTGTGATATCGGACCTTGACCGTTTCGTGTCCAAATTTCGCCACACCCTCTTCCGCCCCCGCAAAGGACGAAAATCTGGGGCATCCACAAATCTCAGAGACTATTAAGGCTAGAGTAACCAAATTTGGTATCCGCACTTCTGTTAGATCTCACTATAAAACGTATATCTCAGAATTTCGCCGCACCCCCTTCCGACCCCACAAAGAACGAAAATCTGTTCCATCCACAATATTGCACATTCGAGAAAACTAAAAACGCAGAATCATAGATAATGACCATATCTATCAGATTGCAGAATCTGGGTCAGATCAGATCATTTTTGTAGCCAAAAGGAAGAAATCAATTTGCATTGGCTCCGCAGCGCCCGACGTCACGCTCAGACTGATTTTCTGTCTCTCTCGCACGCACTCTTTGTCGTGTCGTTTAATATTAGCGGCGTCTGCCGGAAGAGAGCCATACTGACTTAGTATCGGGTATAACTGTAGAGTTGCGGTGTCCGCAGCAACTTACAACGTTCCCCCTCGTTTGCGTTTGTTTCTATACCCGATACTCAAAATGAGTATTGGGGTATATTAGATTTGTGGTGAAAGTGGATGTGTGTAACGTCCAGAAGGAATCGTTTCCGACCCCATAAAGTATATATATTCTTGATCAGCATCAAAAGCCGAGTCGATTGAGCCATGTCTGTCTGTCCGTCCGTCTGTCCGTCCCCTTCAGCGCCTAGTGCTCAAAGACTATAAGAGCTAGAGCAACGATGTTTTGGATCCAGACTTCTGTGATATGTCACTGCTACAAAAATATTTCAAAACTTCGCCCCGCCCACTTCCGCCCCCACAAAGGACGAAAATTTGTGGCATCCACAATTTTGAAGATACGAGAAAACTAAAAACGCAGAATCATAGATAATGATCATATCTATTAGGTTGCTGAATCAGATCAGATCATTTTTATAGCCAAAAGGAACAAATCAATTTGCACTGGCTACGCAGCGCCCGACGTCACGCTCAGACTGATTTTCTGTCTCTCTCGCACGCACTCTTTGTCGTGTCGCTTAATATTAGCGGCGTCTGCCGGAGGAGAGCCATACTGACTAAGTATCGGGTATAACTGTAGAGTTGCGGTGTCCGCAGCAACTCACAACGTTCCCCCCTCGTTTTTTATACCCGATACTCAAAATGGGTATTGGGGTATATTAGATTTGTGGTAAAAGTGGATGTGTGTAACGTCCAGAAGGAATCGTTTCCGACCCCATAAAGTATATATATTCTTGATTAGCATCAATAGCCGAGTCGATTGAGCCTAGTCTGTCTGTCCGTCCGTCCGTCTGCCCGTCTGTCCGTCTGTCCGTCCCCTTCAGCGCCTAGTGCTCAAAGACTATAAGAGCTAGAGCAACGATGTTTTGGATCCAGACTTCTGTGATATGTCACTGCTACAAAAATATTTCAAAACTTCGCCCCGCCCACTTCCGCCCCCACAAAGGACGAATATCTGTGGCATCCACAATTTTAAAGATATGAGAAAACCAAAAACGTAGAATTGTAGAGAATGACCATATCTTTAAGACTGCGGAATCTGAACTCGTATTATTATTATAGCCAGCATCAAGAAAACAATTTCATTTTTTCTCGCCCTGTCTCTCTCTAACACACACGTAGCATAGGCGGCTTTGCTTAGAGTAAAACATTAGCGCCTAGATCTCAGAGACGTCAAAAGCTAGAGCAACCAAATTTGGTATCCACACTCCTAATATATCGGACCGAGACGAGTTTGTTTCAAAATTTCGCCACAACCCCTTCCGCCCCCGCAAAGGACGAAAATCTGGGGATATTCAAAAATCTCAGAGACTATTAAGGCTAGAGTAACCAAATTTGGTATCCGCACTCCTGTTAAATCTTACTATAAAACGTGTATCCCAAAATTTCGCCTTACCCCCTTCCGCCCACACAAAGAACGAAAATCTGTTGCATCCACAATATTGCACATTCGAGAAAACTAAAAACGCAGAATAATAGATAATGACCATATCTATCAGATTGCTGAATCTGGGTCAGATCAGATCATTTTTATAGCCAATAGGAACAAATCAATTTGCAGTGGCTACGCAGCGACCGACGTCACGCTCAGACTGATTTTCTGTCTCTCTCGCACGCACTCTTTGTCGTGTCGTTTAATATTAGCGGCGTCTGCCGGAGGGGAGCCATACTGACTTAGTATCGGGTATAACCGTAGAGTTGTGGTGTCCGCAGCAACTCACAACGTTCCCCCTCGTTTTTGTGTTAATTCTGCTCCCTGAACACCTCCGTGCGAGTGGCCGTCATCGCAATGCGGTACCGGGTACCCCGCTCGCTCACCAACCTCTTCACCCTCCTCCCCACGAGGCGGATTCGTGCTTGTGCACGGATCACCGCCGGCGGCCACTCCTCCCGCGGGACCGCCATCCAGTGGACCGTGGCTGCCGGTGCCGAGCTCTGCCTCTGGCTGGGCTTCGCACGTGGCGGGCCCGAGGCCCACGTGATGTGCAGGGTCTTGTGCCACACCATCCCCTGGCGCACGGCGGGCCGCACCTCCTGCGATACATAAGGGCCCATTACTGCCGCCTCCGGTCCCCTCCACTGTGGTTGCTGCTGCCACTGCCCCTGCTGCTGGTGATGCTTCTGCTGGTGCTGCTGCTGCTGCTGCTCCGGTGCACGGCACTGCCCGTGCACTTCATCCTCGGCCTGCTGTAGCCGCCTCTCTGGGCCCTCGTCGTCCTCGGCCGGTGGCGTAGGCTGCCACAGCTCGTCTTCCTCCTCCTCGGCCTGCTGCAGGCGCCGCTGCCACTCGGCCTCGGGTTCGTAGCCAGCTCGCCCGTGGCCTGAGACTGCGCCTCCTCGGTCTCCACCTCGTCGGTCCGGGGCTGCATCGGCGGCAGCACCACCCGGAATGGTGGGGGTGGCGGCGCCTCGTCGCTCTCTTCGCCGGGCTCCTTCGTACTGGCGGCTCTTTCCGTCTGTCGCCGCCGCGCCTCCAGCCGCTCAGCACGCCGACGCCTGATCGCCCGCGCCTCCTCCAGCACCCGGTATATCCGGCGTTTTTCCTCCGGCGTCCCCACCTGGAACTTCCTCTTCACTGCCTCGATTCTGTCGCGCAGGGTCAGCGGCTTCTTTGTTCCCGGCTTCCCTGGCCTTCTCTCGAGCGGTTGGGGCGCGTGGGCCGTTGGTAAATTGGACCTCGTCGTCGCTCTCCTCAGCGCCCTCCTCCGATGACACCGTCGGCGACACCGAGTCGTGTCCCGATGGCGCCGGTGACACCAACGGCGAGGCCAGCAGCTGGAGGAATTGGGAGCCATCGCACCAATCCTCCTCGTCGCTACGCGAGAGCCAAAACGCCCGTCGCTGACGAGAAGCATCGGCGCGATAGCCCCCTTCTCCTACGATCGCCTGCTGTTCCTCCAGGAAGGCCCGGAGATTCTCCATCTTCTTCTTACGATCCTCGTGGTCGAGCCCGCGTTTCATCTCCTTTTTTTTGCAACGTTTTTGTACCCGATACTCAAAATGAGTATTGGTCCCCTCCACTGTGGTTGCTGCTGCCACTGCCCCTGCTGCTGGTGATGCTGCTGCTGGTGCTGCTGCTGCTGCTGCTCCGGTGCACGGCACTGCCCGTGCACTTCATCCTCGGCCTGCTGTTGCCGCCTCTCTGGGCCCTCGTCGTCCTCGGCCGGTGGCGTAGGCTGCCACAGCTCGTCTTCCTCCTCCTCGGCCTGCTGCAGGCGCCGCTGCCACTCGGCCTCGGGGTTCGTAGCCAGCTCGCCCGTGGCCTGGGACTGCGCCTCCTCGGTCTCCACCTCGTCGGTTGCTGCTGAAAGTGGTGAAAGTGGATGTGTGTAACGTCCAGAAGGAATGTTTTCCGACCCCATAAAGTATATATATTCTTGATCGATTGAGCCCTGTCTGTCTGTCTGTCTGTCTGTCTGTCCGTCCGTCTGTCCGTCCCCTTCAGCGCCTAGTGCTCAAAGACTATAAGAGCTAGAGCAACGATGTTTTGGATCCAGACTTCTGTGATATGTCACTGCTACAAAAATATTTCAAAACTTCGCCCCGCCCACTTCCGCCCCCACAAAGGACGAAAATTTGTGGCATCCACAATTTTGAAGATACGAGAAAACTAAAAACGCAGAATCATAGATAATGATCATATCTATTAGGTTGCTGAATCAGATCAGATCATTTTTATAGCCAAAAGGAACAAATCAATTTGCACTGGCTACGCAGCGCCCGACGTCACGCTCAGACTGATTTTCTGTGTCTCTCGCACGCACTCTTTGTCGTGTCGCTTAATATTAGCGGCGTCTGCCGGAGGAGAGCCATACTGACTAAGTATCGGGTATAACTGTAGAGTTGCGGTGTCCGCAGCAACTCACAACGTTCCCCCTCGTTTTTTATACCCGATACTCAAAATGGGTATTGGGGTATATTAGATTTGTGGTAAAAGTGGATGTGTGTAACGTCCAGAAGGAATCGTTTCCGACCCCATAAAGTATATATATTCTTGATTAGCATCAATAGCCGAGTCGATTGAGCCTAGTCTGTCTGTCCGTCCGTCCGTCTGCCCGTCTGTCCGTCTGTCCGTCCCCTTCAGCGCCTAGTGCTCAAAGACTATAAGAGCTAGAGCAACGATGTTTTGGATCCAGACTTCTGTGATATGTCACTGCTACAAAAATATTTCAAAACTTCGCCCCGCCCACTTCCGCCCCCACAAAGGACGAATATCTGTGGCATCCACAATTTTAAAGATATGAGAAAACCAAAAACGTAGAGTTGTAGAAAATGACCATATCTTTAAGACTGCGGAATCTGAATTGGATCGTATTATTATTATAGCCAGTGTTCGGAGCAGAACCCAGCCGATTAGCTGCTTGCCAAATAGCACCTAATTCTTGGCCCTCAGCCGCTTATTTTGTTTGTTACTTATGTCTATGTCACTCATTTGTTTGTTAAAGCTCTGCGCTTGCTTGCCCTGCTAAACGCTCTCTGCCAGCTCGCTCTTCGCTATCTCCGCTTTGCGTCTGCCTACCGACGTCGGCCGAGCGAAGCTGCGCTTAGCGATCGGAGCGGCAATGTAAAGGGCAGGCAAGCCACACTTGCAATTTGGATGTCACGCATTAAAGAACATATCGTAATTTTGTTTCTGCGCCGAGTTTTATTTAATTCGAAATAATTAGTCGGCCGATTGTGGATAAAAAACATTATCTCCACATAAAATTTGGTGACCCCGACGTGATCTCTGAGTTGCAGTGTCAATTAATAATCATTCGCGATCGACATTCGTTAGCCCTAGCAAATTTTCGGCGGTTAAGCACAATTCGGTGCTAAAACACACTTACATACACCTACATACACGCATTGCTGGCTATTAATTTCTCTGTCGCGACAATTCGGTCAGTGCAGTGCGGTAGGCAGTGCAGCGAACTCACTAATACACACAAGCGGAGTACAAAGCGGAATCGGACAGCTCGCACAGCCGCACAGCTAACGGCATTAGCTGTAATCCCTTTGCTTTCGGTTCCCACGTTTATACGTATACAGGGTGTCTTTTTCGGTCGTGCTGAGTGACTCTTTTAAAACCTCAACATGGCAGCACCTGAGCCTACCAATGTCGCGAACGCAGCAATGCCGAGTGATGTAGATTTCTACAAGCACAAGGCCGAGTCCATCGCGCGCCAACTAAAGGCCATGGATCGCTTTCTCACCAAGGGAGAGCTTGCCGAGTTAGATGAGGCAGAACTTCAAGCTCGCTTAGAGCAGATCGAGCGAATGAATGCGGATTTCGATGCCGCTCAAACGAGCCTTGAAAGGCTGGATTTCCTGCAGTTAGCCCATGATGCCCGGCTGGACTTTTCGAATGTTTATGTCAAGGTTAGGTCCAGGCTGTCGCGGGAGTTGATGGCTGCTCGCACGGTAAATGTTGCCAATTCAACGGCTCGGCATACTCTCGAGGGGAATTCGTCGTTGTTCGCCTATAATAGTATAGGCCGTTCTCGAATGCCCGAGTTGCAGCTTCCGCGATTCGGTGGGAGCTACATGGATTGGCCAGAATTCCACGCGATGTTTTCGACAATGGTGCACAAAGACCATCGTATACCAATCATCGAAAAATTCCAATATCTTCGTGGATGTCTAGATGGTGCTGCGCTGGATACGATTCGTTCCTTGGAACTTTCTGAGGAGAATTACGACAAGGCGTTGAATTTACTAATGTTGCGATTCGATAATAAACTGTTACATTTTCAGGCACACGTCAAGGCTATTTTCGGGCTGCAAGGGGTGGAGAAGGGCTCGGCTATCGGCCTGCGCGCGCTCAGCGATAAAATCAATTCGCACTTGCGTGCACTTCAGACCTTGGAGACCCCGCAGGAGATTTCCGATGGGTTGCTGATCTTCATCATAGGCACGAAATTGGACCACAAGACCAAGGAGAAATGGGAAGAGAACTTGCCGACGTCAGGATTGCCTCGGTGGTCAAGCATGGCCTTATTCTTGGAAGCAAGATGTCGGATGCTGGAAAATTTGGGATCGGCTATGGTAACAATTCCTAGCCAGCAGGTGGGAGAAAGTAAACCTAGCACCCTAATCACCTCCATTAACGATCATAATAGCTCAACATGCAAGTATTGCAAATCCTCCGATCACTACATATCCCGATGCCAGGCATTTATAGATCTCCCTGTTTTTTCTCGATACAAGGAGGTGAAGAAGCGCCATTTATGTCTAAACTGCCTCAACAAAGGCCATTCATTGCAGCGCTGCAAGTCAGGGGCATGTAGAAATTGCCAAGCCAAGCATCACACACTGCTCCACATGCAGTCGGGCGCTGACGCTGAGTTGCCGTCGCCGAGCACGGAATCGACCCAGCATGATCCTGCAAGTGCCCTAGTAGCAAGCAAATATATTAGCCCTCCCCCTCGAGTCAAAAATCTCTGCCTAGCCAAAACGTGCTGCTAGCTACTGCAATCGTATATGTCAGGGGCCGTTTTGGATCGCTTATTCCATGTCGTGCCATTTTAGATTCCGCTTCTCAGGTTAACTTTATAACATCGAGACTCGCCAATCAGCTGCAGTTAGATCCTCACCCGTCTCACGTTCAAATCGCCGGTATTGGAGAGTCAATTTTACCATCCAGCAAGGCTGTGGACATCGTCCTGCAATCTCAAGACGAAAGCTATCGCGGTTTCCTCTCTGCAATTATCACTGCCTCAATCACAGGAATGCAGCCTAACTTCGGCCTAGACGCAAAGGATTGGCCAATGCCAAATAATCTAAAACTGGCTGATCCTAATTTCGCCAAGCCCCAGCGTGTCGATCTGTTGATAGGTGCTGGTTTGTTTTTCGAATTAATGTGCGTTGGACAGATTCGACTGTCAGACCAATTGCCAACATTGCAGAAGACGAAACTTGGCTGGATAGTGTCAGGAAGTATTAAAAACTCTGAGAACGCTCGTGCGGCGCTAGCAGCCGTTGAAGATCCCCCTGTCATCTCCGCTTGCGAGACTAATTTGTGCGATATTGTAAGGCGGTTTTGGGAAGTCGATGGAGATTATTCGCCCTCATCAATTTCGGAGGAAGATGTTCATTGCGAACAGCATTTCGTCACAAACTGCATTCGCCTAGAGTCCGGAGCTTACTCCGTGCGTTTGCCAACCAAATTCAGTCTAGAGGAATTAGGAGAATCGTATCAGCAGGCGCTACGTATATTTCTCAATTTGGAGAGGAAGCTAGCAAAAAATGCACAGCTTAAGGCAAAATATATGGAGTTTCTCCAGGAGTATCGTGATTTAGGACACATGTCGCCAGCTTCGCGGCAGTCAGACCTCCCGCAGTACTTCTTGCCTCACCATTGCGTCCACAAGCAGGATAGTACAACCACCAAATTACGCGTAGTGTTCGATGGATCTGCCAAAACAGCGTCTGGAGTATCACTGAATGATGCGCTTATGGCTGGACCCACCATCCAACCTAAAATTCTGATAACTCTGCTTCGTTTCCGCCTTTTTAAAGTCGCCTTGTGTGGCGATATCTGCAAAATGTACCGCTGTGTACGCGTTTCCCATCCCGATACGCACGTGCAGTGCATCCTATGGCGCAATGACCCGAAGGAGGAGATTCAGGTGTTCAAGTTGGAGACTGTTACTTACGGAACCAAACCTGCCGCTTTCTTAGCAATTCGTGCTATGCATCAATTGGCAAATGATGAAGAGTTGCGTTTTCCGCTTGGCGCTGATGTTGTTCGAAGAGATTTCTATGTCGATGATCTCATATCTGGAGGGGACAGCATTGATTCTGTCATCAAGATTCGTCAGCAGGTAAAGGAGCTTCTTTCGAAAGGATGTTTTCCCATACGTAAATGGTGTTCCAATGAACCCGCTGCTTTGGAAAGCGTATCGGAGGCGGATCGCGAAAAGTTCCTTACCTTTCATGACGGGACTGAAGTAACCAAGGCGCTTGGTCTAGTTTGGGATCCCACCACGGACAATCTTCTGTTTAGCTTCGCTCACGTCGGAACCGCTGCAGGCCCAATATCGAAGCGTTCGGTCCTGTCTACACTAGCTAGGTTCTACGATCCTCTAGGGCTCATCTCTCCCATCATCACAAAAGCTAAAATATTTATGCAGTCGCTATGGAGCGAAAGCCTAAAGTTGAATTGGGACGAAAGCCTGCCATAGGATCTACATACGACTTGGATTGAGCTGACTTCGCAGTTGTCGATGGTTAAAAACTTTAAGTTTCCACGTTACGTGCTTCGGCAGCAAGCCAGATTAGAAATGCACGCGTTTTGTGATGCGAGCCAAGCAGCATATGGCGCCTGTGTATACATGCGTTCGGAAGCTCTTGGCATTGTGAAAAGTCATCTCTTATGCTCTAAATCCAGAGGCGCGCCCTTGAAAAGTATGACTATCCCCAAGCTTGAGCTGTCCGCTGCCCTCGTATTAGCCGAACTAGTGTCCACCATAGTTAAGGGATTATCAGCTCCATGCCAAATTCACTGCTTCTCGGATTCGTCCATAGCCCTTGCCTGGATTCGAGAATCACCATTGAATTTTAATATATTTGTTTCTAATCGAGTTCAGCGGATTCAGGAGCTCACCGCTGGAATGACTTGGCATCACGTGCCCACAAAGTTGAATCCTGCCGACATCATATCACGTGGAGCCACGCCCGCTGAACTAATGGATAGCAGCCTTTGGATCTCTGGACCACCATTCTTGCGTCTTGAGAGCTCAGAGTGGCCTGCAGGCTTGCAATTGCCGACCGATGTACCAGAACGTCGTCATGCAGCATTGGTTGTTTCAAACGAAAGGGATGTATCGTACGATTGCAAATTTCAAAACTCATTCGGATCCATGCAGCGCGTCTTTGCTTACATATATCGATTCTACATTCTCAAGGACAAAGGCATAGCGCGGTCGAAGGGTCAACTTACCGTAATCGACATCAAAAATGGTACGCATTTGCTCATAAGGGCAATACAGCAGCAACAATTTTCGGAAGAGATAAGGGCCCTCTCCAGCAAACCCCCAAAAAGCACGATGGCCTCACTGAATCCATTTCTGGATAGCTTTGGATTGCTGCGTGTTGGAGGCCGCCTCCAAAATGCCGAATTGGACTACGACGCGAAGCACCCGATCCTGCTTCCTAAGGGACATCCTGTCACTGTCTCTATTATTATCTTCTTTCACGAAAGGTTTCTCCACGCAGGAGCTCAAGGATTGCTCGGACTGCTTCGGCAAAAATTCTGGCCTATTGGTGGACGCAAATATGTTGCGGGAATCATTCGCAAATGTGTTAGATGCTTTCGTTTGAAGCCAGTGCTGAGGGAACATATCATGGGAAACTTGCCTGCGGATCGCGTAAGGACTAATCCAGCATTCCACACAACGGGCGTTGATTTTTGCGGACCCTTTTATCACAAGTCGGAAGTCAGAAGCAGGCCTCCTATCAAATGTTACATCGCTGTCTTCGTATGCTTTCGCACCAAAGCAACTCATTTGGAAGTCGTTCGGGATCTATCTACAGAATCCTTTCTGGCAGCATTAAGGCGTTTTATAAGTCTACGTCCCAAACCTCGAATCATCTGGTCAGACAACGCTACAAATTTTGTAGGAGCAAAAAATGAGCTTTTGGAGCTTCGGCAAATGTTCCTCAGCGATCCTCATACGTCGGCTGTGTCACATCTCTGCGTTTCTAGTGGAATCGACTGGAAATTCATCCCCCCTCGCTCACCTCATTTTGGGGGTTTGTGGGAGGCGGCTGTTAAAGCAGCTAAATATCATTTTCATCGCATCGTCGGGACCTACATTTTTACTCTTGATGAAATTCAGACCTTGGCTTGTGAAATCTCTGCTTTGTTAAATTCCCGTCCGCTTTATGCAATTACAGAAAGTCCCGATGATCTAGATGTGCTCACGCCAAACCACTTTCTCAATGGAGCCCCGAAAGCTGCATTCGACGAGCCAGATGTGGCGCATCTCCGGGTCAACCTACTTAGTCGATGGCAGCGGCTGTGTCAAATGAAGCAGGCGTTTTGGAGAAAATGGAGCACGGCGTATCTTTCGATTCTTCAGGAGCGGAGCAAGTGGCGGTCATCGTCTCCAAACATCAAGCTAGGAGCGCTCGTCATGATCAAGGAGGAAACGCTGCCACCATTAAGGTGGCCGCTTGGCCGCATTGAGAGCGTCATCCCAGGAAAAGATGGAACCATCAGAGTAGCCGTCATCCGCACTCAAAGAGGCTTTTTCAAGAGGGCCGTTGGAAAAATAGCGGTTCTGCCCTTCAGGATGGATCTGTTGAAAGCCTTTGCCTTCCAACGGGGGGTGAATGTTCGGAGCAGAACCCAGCCGATTAGCTGCTTGCCAAATAGCACCTAATTCTTGGCCCTCAGCCGCTTATTTTGTTTGTTACTTATGTCTATGTCACTCATTTGTTTGTTAAAGCTCTGCGGCAATGTAAAGGGCAGGCAAGCCACACTTGCAATTTGGATGTCACGCATTAAAGAACATATCGTAATTTTATTTCTGCGCCGAGTTTTATTTAATTCGAAATAATTAGTCGGCCGATTGGGGATAAAAAACATTATCTCCACAGCCAGCATCAAGAAAACAATTTCATTTTTTCTCGCTCTGTCTCTCTCTAACACACACGTAGCATAGCCGGCTTTGCTTAGAGTAAAACATTAGCGCCTAGATCTCAGAGACTATAAAAGCTAGAGCAACCAAATTTGGTATCCACACTCCTAATATATCGGACCGAGACCAGTTTGTTTCAAAATTTCGCCACACCTCCTTCCGCCCCCGCAAAGGATGGAAATCTGGGGATATTCACAAATCTCAGAGACTATTAAGGCTAGAGTAACCAAATTTAGTATCCGCACTCCTGTCAGATCTCACTATAAAACGTATATCTCAAAATTTCGCCCCACCCCTTTTCGCCCCCCCAAAGGACGAAAACTTGTGGCATCCACAATTTTGAAGATACGAGAAAACTAAAAACGCAGAATCATAGATAATGATCATATCTATTAGGTTGCTGAATCAGATCAGATCATTTTTATAGCCAAAAGGAACAAATCAATTTGCACTGGCTACGCAGCGCCCGACGTCAGGCTCAGACTGATTTTCTGTCTCTCTCGCACGCACTCTTTGTCGTGTCGTTTATTATTAGCGGCGTATGCCGGAGCAGAGAAATACTGACTTAGTATCGGGTATAAATGTAGAGTTGCGGTGTCCGCAGCAACTCACAACGTTCCCCTCGTTTTTTCTTAGTTTCCTCTTGTTTTTATACCCCATACTCAAAATGAGTATTGGGGTATATTAGATTTGTGGTAAAAGTGGATGTGTGTAACGTCCAGAAGGAAACGTTTCCGACCCCATAAAGTGTATATATTCTTGATCAGCATCAATAGCCGAGTCGATTGAGCCATGTCTGTCTGTCCGTCTGTCCGTCCGTCCGTCTGTCCGTCTGTCCGTCCACTTCAGCGCCTAGTGCTCAAAGACTATAAGAGCTAGAGCAACGATGTTTTGTATCCAGATTTCTGTGATATGTCACTGCTACAAAATTATTTCAAAACTTCGCATCGCCCACTTCCGCCCCCACAAAGGACGAAAATTTGTGGCATCCACAATTTTGAAGATACGAGAAAACTAAAAACGCAGAATCATAGATAATGATCATATCTATTAGGTTGCTGAATCAGATCAGATCATTTTTATAGCCAAAAGGAACAAATCAATTTGCACTGGCTACGCAGCGCCCGACGTCACTCTCAGACTGATTTTCTGTCTCTCTCGCACGCACTCTTTGCCGTGTCGCTTAATATTAGCGGCGTCTGCCGGAGGAGAGCCATACTGACTAAGTATCGGGTATAACTGTAGAGTTGCGGTGTCCGCAGCAACTTCCCCCTCGTTTTTTATACCCGATACTCAAAATGAGTATTGGATGTGTGTAACGTCCAGAAGGAATCGTTTCCGACCCCATAAAGTATATATATTCTTGATAAGCATCAATAGCCGAGTCGATTGAGCCCTGTCTGTCTGTCCGTCCGTCCGTCCGCCCGTCTGTCCGTCTGTCCGTCCCCTTCAGCGCCTAGTGCTCAAAGACTATAAGAGCTAGAGCAACGATGTTTTGGATCCAGACTTCTGTGATATGTCACTGCTACAAAAATATTTCAAAACTTCGCCCTGCCCACTTCCGCCCCCACAAAGGACGAAAACCTGTGGCATCCACATTTTTAAAGATACGATAAAGCCAAAAACGCAGAATCGTAGAGGATGACTATATGTTCTAGAATGTAAAATCTCAACCAGATCGTTTAATTTTTATAGCCAGAATCAAGAAAACAATTTCATTCTTTCTCGCTCTGTCTCTCTCTAACACACAGGTTTCATGGTCGGTTTTGCCAATTGCAAAATATGAGTTCAAGGATCTCAGAACCTATAAGAGCCATAGCAACCAAATTTGGTATCCACACTCCTGTAATATCAAACCTTGACCGTTTCGTGTCCAAATTTCGCCACACCCCATTGGGAGACCCTACTTGGCCTGGGTGAGTTCTCCCGCCCCTGATGACTTTCCTCCCTTTCCAGCTCGCCCTCTGCCCTCAATGCGGGCCGTTTGCCGCGATTCCGCTCGTGAACAATGGGTCCTCCGACCCTCCGCCCGGGCTGGAATCTTTGGCTCACATCCCAGGGCAACTCCTATGCGCCACCGGCCGGACTCTTTTGACAGGTGTCTCCCTCACACAGTGGCTCGGACCCGAGGATCATCCGACTCCTCGCCCGGTAGTCCACGCATGAGCGGCACCCGTCGTTCCGGCCCGACGCTCGTAGTTGCCCTGTGAGTCCGCGTTGAGGCGTGAGCCTGGCCCCTGGTTTTTTTTTCGGTCATCCGCTGACTGAGATTACCCTCCCCGACCCAGGATTCGCTTCCCAGGTTTGGGTGACGAGTTTCCTGTTTAGGTTTGCTGTGCTTTTCTTTTTTTCGTTTTGTTTTTATTCTGACTAATTTTCCCCTTTTTTTCCAGATTTCTCCAACCACGGTCTTCCTGTTACTTTTTTTTTTTTTTTTTTTAGCCTAAGTGCACAAGTCCGTCACCCTGCGTGCTGACGAGTCTCGTGCGTGTCCTGCGCGGCACCCTTCCCCAGTGTCCTGCGTGGCACTCTACCGTTACTGGTCCTGCGTGACCCTTTAGGGCGTTAGCCATTACAGCCATTCCCCTTCACCCCTACGTCTCTCGCTCCTCGCGTTGTGTTTTTCAGATCTCGTATGTGTGCCGTTCTCTTCTTCCTGTCGCCTTCCTTTCTTAGGTGGCAGATAACTGGGGATATAAAGTCCTCTATCCGGTATGGCTCATCGTACCTTGGTGCCAGCTTCGCGGCAAATCCCTCCGCTGCATTGGAAAGATGGTGCTGTTTGGCCCACACGACCTCTCCCACTTTGGGTTTCCACGGTCTCCTTCTCAGATTATAATGCCTGGCCTGATCCTGGGCTGCCCTTTCCACGTTGCGTCGAACCAACTGAAACAGCTCCTTTAATTTCTTCGCATTTTCATCCGGCGTCTCTGCCTTGTCCCGTGCCTACCGTCTCCTCGTCATATAGGGCCTTTGGCAGCCGGGGTTCCCTTCCTGGCACCACGAACTCCGGTGAATATCCCGTTGTATCCGACACTCCCGAATTCATGGCCAGCATTAGCTCCGGCCACTTTTCGTCCCAGCACCTTTGATCGCCCTCGGTGAACTGGGCTATCATGGTCTTTACCGTTCTGTTCGTTCGCTCTGTCGGATTCTCTTGCGGCGTGTATGGCGCCGTAAACTGGTGGCGAACTCCTAGCTGCTCCAGGAATCTTTTAAATGTCCTGCTTGTAAACTGCACCCCATTGTCCGTAATGAAGACTTTGGGCGCCCCAAACCGGGCTATTATGCGCTCTCGACAAGCCTTTATTAGTGCCTCGGCTGTGGCCTTCCTCAGCGGCACCAACTCGGTCCACTTCGAGAATCGATCCACTAGCACCAACAGCATCGAGTTCCCATGCTTCGACCTCGGCAAAGGACCCACAAAGTCAGCGCATACCGTTGCCCACGGTTCTTCCGGCACCTGTGTCAACATCTCCCCTGCCGCTTGTAGCTGACTTGGCTTAAAACGAAGACATAGTTCACACTTCCGCACGTAGGCCCTAACGTCCCTGTACATCCCTGGCCAGTATTATCTTGCCGCCACCCGTGCCGCGGTTCTCCTGCCGCCGGCGTGGCCTGCTTTCGGGTTGTCGTCCGCCCGGGGTGTCGGCGAGGACCTGTCCGCCCGACACTCCCATACCTCAATCAGATCGGCCCACTCTGACTCATCCTCGTGTTCCCTCATCCACTCCTTGAATGTACTTCTCATCTCGTCCACTGTGCCCTCCAGCCGCACGCCGAAGGCGTAGCCGCATTGGACAAGCTCCTCCTTTCTCAACCGGTGGATCCATTGTCACTTCCCCATTCTCCTGTCCATATCTGTCCTCCCTTTGTCCTACTATTCGTCGTTGTAGGCCCCACGTTGGGCGCCAGTTGTAACGGACCTACCTTTTTGGGCCGCTTGAGTTTGCTGGGCTCGCTCAGCGGTCGGCAGATTCGTCGCAACGTATTTTTATTGTTGCCCCCAACGAAAAATAATAACCCCTTTCTCTTCTTTAATCTAATTTCGCTTTATTCGTAGTTATGTTAGAACTTAGGGCTAGACATGACAATTTTACTTAGCTACGGATCTCCACCACGCGCGGGCTCTCGTCGGGTGTGGCAGCGTTGAGGCTAACGATTGGGGCAATTTGACCTCCGCTATTGCTTTGGCCCGCCACTCAAATCCGCGCTCCACGTCTCGCACTTCCCTCTTAGCTTCCGCCGGTAAATGTGGATCACCTCTTAACTTAGACTCACTCTGGGGGCAGGCGGGGCCTGTCTTCCTGGTGCTGCATTCACTTCACTGCACTTCTTCGAACCGTACCGGGTATCACTCTTACGTTTCGGCGGGGTTTAATGTGCGCGCGCGATCACTCATCCACGAAAAGATCTCGTTTCGTCGCTGCAGCCTCCTTTTATAACCCCGCCTTAACGGGACCCCGGCTCGGCGTCGGTTCTTTTCCATCGCCGTCTCCTGGTTTCCACGGCCTTCGTAACGGGGCCTGGCCGGTGGCGTGATCACTCGCGTGTCTCTTTCTCTCTGAGAGCGGGACACTTCTCCTCTCGGGGCCCTTGGCCTCTTCGCCGCATCCGGATATCCGTGGGTATTCGGACTGACCTTCGCCTTATCCGGCTAGCCATCAGCCTTTATCCGGCCGTTCCACAGCCTTATCCGGCTGTGCTGTGGTCGAATTCGGCCTGTGGGAACCGCGGTTCCTCACAGGCCATAGCCATAGCCGCTTGCCTCGTAGCTCCAAAGAATGCCACTTGCCAACTGCAGCCAGCTCGGAGATGCTACTGGCAGTGGCTGTGGCTGTGGCTGGGGCAGTGGAGTTGCAGCTGCTGCTGCTGCGCCTGCCGACTGCCAAGAATAAGTCATCATCAACATTTTGCAGTTGTCTACTGCTGTGAGGCGGCTACTTAAACTGCACTTTGTGTGAGGCCAGGAGTGGAGTGGAGTGGATGTGGGGCTTAGGGATGGATCGAATCACTACTGGGCACATCCATTGCTGTTCCTTGATCTCTGAATGAATTGGTGTTGGGCCAAGGAAAGCACTATGGAGATATATGAATCAAAACTATTTCCAATCCCATACGGATTCTATAGTTATTCGATTCCCAATGAATTCCAGAGTTCTATAAAAAGAATACCTCAGACTCGCATCGACGAATGCCACGTGTTTTGCCAGCCCTAAACTCCTTGTACTGGGAGTACTCAGAGCCCCATTAACAAACACAACTTAATTTATTTGACTAGAAGCGAATAATGCGCTTACAAATAGGCCTGTGAAATGCTTATGGAGTTGACAATTTATAGAGAGAGAGACAGAGAGTCCCTTATCTTCAAGTAAGTGCCCAAGGCACGACTACGAAGATGATGCTGCTGCTGCGGATGACACATGCAACGTGTCTTGGGGAACAAAGTGTTTATTGCATTGAAACTCGAGGAGAGTGGAGCGGCCACAGCGACACGCTTTCAAATCATAAATTTCCAGTTTGTCACTTGTCCGCTGATACGAGCACCGATCCCCGGACGAGCCAGCCAAAATGCAAATGAATGATGCCCTCCAATCCCGTTGAAAATTATAATTGGAGCAGGAGAAGCCCCACAGCCGGAGAGCAGTATTGTATAAAGAAATATTCGGTTCTTTTTTTTTAATTTTAATGGTGTCAACGCTTATCGGCCACAGAAAGGCAATGCAAATGCAGTTAAGGGCCGAACAAAACGTTTTCAAGATGAAGTCATTAAGGCCCCAGCGAAAAAGAGTGAGAGAGAAAGAGGGAGGGAGAGCCAAAAACGAACAGCGAACAAAACGGAAATCGTTATCAGCACTTTGCCTCGATTTCGGCATATTGAAATATTGAACAAAACATATGTATATATAGATTTTTGTATTGTTGCAACACTTTCCTCATGGCGGAAGGCTTGACATTCTGAACTCATTCCCGAACATAAATATAAACAAGGGGGAACGTTGTGAGTTGCTGCGGACACCGCAACTCTACAGTTATACCCGATACTTAGTCAGTATGGCTCTCCTCCGGAAGACGCCGCTAATATTAAACAACACGACAAAGAGTGCGTGCGAGAGAGACAGAAAATCAGTCTGAGCGTGACGTCGGGTGCTGCGTAGCCAGTGCAAATTGATTTGTTCCTTTTGGCTATATAAATGATCTGATCTGATCCAGATTCAGCAATCTAATGCATATGGTCATTATCTATGATTCTGCGTTTTTAGTTTTCTCGTATCGTCAAAATTGTGGATGCCACAGATTTTCGCCCTTTGTGGGGGCGGAAGTGGGCGGGACAAAGTTTTGAAATATTCTTGTAGCAGTGACATATCACAGAAGTCTGGATCCAAAACATCGTTGCTCTCGCTTTTATAGTCTTTGAGCACTAGGCGCTGAAGTGGACGGACAGACGGACGGACGGACAGACGGACAGACAGACATGGCTCAATCGACTCGGCTATTGATGCTGATCAAGAATATATATACTTTATGCGGTCGGAAACGATTCCTTTTGGACGTTACACACATCCACTTTTACCACAAATCTAATATACCCCAATACTCATTTTGAGTATCGGGTATAAAAATTTGTTATCTCTCGTAAAAACGAAAAACATAATTTCGTGGCACATATTGCTAACAGAATCTCACTCCCATCGGAGAAATCTTTTGGGAATTGTTCTAAAAATTCCTAACTCAATTTGTTACTGCCATAGCCAGTTGCTACATCTGTCGCCTCTGAACACGAATAAAACGTTTTCATTTGTTCATATAACTACATATGTATTCAATGAAATGGCCATTGGCCATCAACAATGCTGAGTGTTTCTCACACCTCGCACAATGATTGTTGAGTTTTTACAATGGTTTTTCCATTCCTTTTTTTACACTTTATGTTTAAACGGGGTTCCAGTTGATTACTGTTGCAAAGTGGAGCATTCTCCTCTCCAAGGCGGCTTAGGGCTTACTGATTGATTACTGCTCAGGTTTTATTCCGCATAAATTGATCTTATTACAAAGACAGACTCCGTTCTATGGGCAAGCCATACCTCCTGTATATCCTTAAGCTCTACTTCAACTAATTAATATGAAAGGGTAGAGGCCAAGTGGAGTCCATAAAAGGCCCATTTTCCCATATAAACATGTAATTCGAGGAAAAGCCCATCTCTGGAAAGGCTCCAAGGCACTTGTTGCCCCTGACAACCGCATACGCAAACGCAACCACGTTCGTTCCGACATCGAAATATGGTGCTCAAGGCACGGCCAACGGTGCTGCGGATGGCGGGCAAAGGGAGGCAAAGGAAGCGGTGAAGGAGCCAAGTTAAGCGGCTCAGACACACCGAGACACAATAGCCGCCAATGCTTTCGTGGCCCAGACAGCCACCCACAGGTCCCTCCGTCACAGTCACGGCCAAAAATCAGCTTTCCTGCTTTCCTTCTGCTGCAGCAAAAAGGCCTGCCCCCGTTTCGTATTGTTTTCTGCGTGTTGCAAGTGAAAATTAGAAAGAACGCACTTGAAAAGCGTCTGTGTTTATGTCTGGCAGCTGTTGCACACACAAAACTTTGCTCCAGGCTGCTGCTGCTGCTCCCAGTCGTCCTTCTCTTCTGTGTAGTCCCATGAATAGTTTAATTAAAATTTCCCTTCAAGCCTCTGCGCCTTCGAGCCATCAGGCCTTTGCCTTCCTCTGTTCCTCCAGCGGAAGCAACAAGAAAGAAAATTGTGAAATGCAACTTTTCAAGAGACATGAAAAACGAGAAACTTGTTAAACTTTTGTGATTTCAAAGACGACGACGACGACGACGACGACTGCAAGATGAAGTCAAGTGTTTAGTTTTAGTTTTTGTGGCCAACAAGGCAAGGAAAAACCCTTAAATCTGTTAACCTTTCATTGCCGTCAGAGAGCTAGAGAGAGGGGAGAGGAGAGACGACTGTCATTAGAAAGTCACACACTGCAGCTGGCAATAGTCAAGGCTTAGGGCTAATATTTGTAGTGTCCAACTATTCGAAAATCAAAAGAAAAAAAAAAAAGAAAGGAAAAGGTCGAACAAGGTACACTTTAGGTACACTTTCTAGAAAGATACTTTTCATACCGCCCTCGCTAGCATAGCTCGAAGAAATTGGTGGAATGCAGGAGATCCAGAAGATCATCCGATTGCACAGTTATGTTAAAGCTTAAAGCTCAGCTTAGGCATGCAATAGGTACAGGCGAATAGACTTTATTCATGTGAAATCATTCCCCTGCATAGTTTCACTTACGGCACACGTATATATAGATTTTCGTGATTTTCGCAATCGCAGAGTGAATGGTGAAGACACGTGGAGTTACATAACTTCCAATTTTTCACTATTATCTAATCATCCGTTGTTTATATGGATTAATAAATCCGAAGAGTGGCGTTAGCTGAACTACCCGAGGGAAAAGTGAAAATAAAGTGAAATTCTTGAAAGAAGCAAAGGTACGTTAGTCCACCGTGGAAAGATAAGGTTCTGACACAGTTTTATTTAGGGATAGGAGTACTGGAAAATCTTAATACAGCCAAGCCGGCCAACCAATCTACGGTATCAACTACTAAAACAACCAAGCTGACCGTTTGGGAGTTAGCGCAGTGCACATCCACGGCGGCAAAGTGAAGGCTGAACCGTTGACGTTGGGCTAGCTCAATATCGGAAATCATTTACGGCTCGTGAAAGACCAACCACCATACACCACTGCTGGACGTCCGAATATCAGTTTGAACCTGCCGATCTCGTAAAAAAAAAAAGCCGGAGGACATAATCGTCACCAACCTACGAAAACTTACAAAGGATTGAGTAATTAGGCTAGCCTAAACCACATTGCCTCAGAACCACTCTTGCTGTCAGCAGATTTGTGTTTATTTTGATTCCCGTGTTTCTCAAATTAAATTTCAAGTGCAAGTTCCCGTTTGCCTTTATCACTATCACATAAAAATCTATACGCTGCTGCTCTAAGAACCAGCTGATTAGATCCACATATTCATATCTCGTTTATCCTTGTGTTGATTAATGTAGTAACTAAATAGCTTCCTCCAATGAGTAAATTTGTAACGTAACTGACGATTTTGAAAACTGAGCAATATGAGTTCGGGATAATGTGTTTCTCTTTATATATATACATACATTTATACTGACCAACCTCTAAATTACACAGTGCATACAAATGAATCCGTCAAAGTCATCTTGGGCCCAACGATACACCGATGAGTTTAACCAATTACTGTGAGTACCACTAGTGGCTGAAACCACAATGTCTATACACCAATGCAGGCGTAAGTTTGTTGAAGTAGATATATATATACTGATTTGAAAGAATACTACCCCCCCTCAAATGCTCAAATAATTAAGTTTTTTTTGCTGATCCAAGAAGAAGGAAGTCTGTATATTTTTGTTTATTTGTAAATGTAAGGAATCGGATTATATCTGTAATTAATGTAAAAAAAAAAAAAAAAAAAAAATATATATATATATCAATACAATCTCACATGGTTAGGGACATTTAACATAAAAATAAAAGGAATTTGCAATCATGAATATGTCTGCCTAAACTAAATATTATCTCCGTCCGTCAAGTACTTATGCTTATCTCCCTCAAAATGCACTAGAAGATGTTGGATCTTTGAATTGGGACAACGCCCGAATGTAAACGCGTTTGTCATGGTTGGTTGGGTAAAGACTAGGGACATATATCACCGCTGTTCCCTCCATCAGACAGAAGACGAACTACACTTTTTCTAAGCGTTTTCTAAATGCGTATCGGCGCAGAGTGGAAATAAGTTTTTGTTATTGGTTATTGATATTAACGTCGAGATCCTGCTTATTTTTTTTTTTTTTGAAGCGCATTATATTGATTTGTGTCAGGAAAACTGTGTAGCTAGGGGAGAAAGAACCCCGACCAATCCGACGAGCTGGACCCGAGCACAGCAAGAATGCGCGCATTCGAACCTAGCTTCCTATTAACATGAGGTCAGAAAAAACCATCTATTGGCCACGGTCGGAGTTAGAGCCTAAATAGGCTCTGGCCTTAACTCACTGGCAAAGACTGAACACTACACAAACATGGCGCCCAACGTGGGGCCCGAAAAGTTTTCTTTAAGTCCCATTTAAGCTCTACAAATCCATCCATTTATTTCACATTTGCTGCACAACAAGTTGTTTTGTATTCGGCTGGAATCGATCGGTGGACTTAGCGATTGCAATTCGGATACCGGATTGATCGACCCTGATAGATCTATGCTGAGCAAAATAAACAATCTTGACAGGAAACAATCTCAAAGTGTTTTGGATTTACGATGCTCTGGAGAATTTCGGACATCGTCCAGCAATTTGAGATGGTTGTAGATGAATAACAACAATAGTTACTTAGTTAAAATAGAGGAATGCGCTGGAGGAGAGTTTTCGTTTTGTTGTCTGTTTTCTTGTATTTTGAGATATTGATGAGCTAAGGAAAGACGGACATTAGGGGATAAGCAATTTGTTTCGAGAAAGTTTTTTGTGTTAGTGAATTAACAATAAATGGCTAAAATGCCTGTTACTCATAGTAATGAAAATCTCGATGGCATTCGCGAACAAAGCGATCCGTTTTGCTTTATTTGTAATGAAGTAATCTTGGTCTCTGAGTTAGTTGCAAGTACTCCGTGTAATCATAGATTTCATAAATGTTGTATAATAGAAGCAATCACGACCACACCGGCTTGTCCGATATGTGCGGCATGCTGCCTTATTTCGCAACTACGTTATGGTAACAATACCCTAGCAGCGGAACTTGGTGACGCAGCCGAAGAGGCAGAGACAGGAATCAAAGATATTTCAGCTACAGACTCAGGAGCCCATACTCTGAGAAGAATGGGAGGCCTTTATAAGAACCGAGGCAGAGGTAGGCCCATCAGTTCGAAAGGAGGCGTGACCACTAGATCAAAATCGCGACTTACAGATCCTAGTCGGTCAGAGCAGGAAGAAAATTTATTGGGAAAATCGCCAGACGACATAGTAAGGTACATACAGAATGCCTTAAGTGTTCAACAAGAAAATATGATAGATGACATGGTGGATATTTTGAATAAAAACATCGAAGAGACAATTCAGAGACAACTGGCTACACTCAATCTAAACATCGCCACACAAGCAGTGGAAAATGTGGAGACTGGGAATAGGCAGTCCGGCGTACGTGCTTCGTTAGCAGGAAACATCTCAAGTCACAGTAATAGTAGAAGTAGGTCAAATGCACAGTTAGCACCTGCAAAGGCAGCTAACATAATTCAAAATTGGCGGCTAAAGTTTGACGGATCGAAGAATGGTATGAGGATGGAAGATTTTATATATCGAATACGCTCTTTAACTGAACAGAACTTAAATAATGATTATCAAGTACTTTGTGATCACCTGTATCTCTTGTTCGCTAATAAGGCCAGTGATTGGTTTTGGAAATTCCACCGTAACCATACCAATTTTTCTTGGGAAACCTTTTGTTTTGAATTTCGCAAACGATTTGAGGACGCTGAAACTGACCTTGACATATGGGAAAAGATAAGGAAACGCAGACAAGGCGAAAATGAAGTTTTTGATGATTATCAGTGCGCAATAGAGGATTTAGCAGATAGACTTCAACAAGGCATGTCCGAAAGTCAATTAGTCGAGTTGCTGATTAGGAATGGTAAACCAAGTTTGCACCATGAGCTACTTCATTTAAGAATATCAAATAGGTCACAATTACGTGTCGAAGTGCGAAAACATGAACAATTCTACAATGACATAAAAGCTTGTAAGCCACGAACTTTGCGTTCCTATATTAACGAGCTAACTGACGCGTACGAGAAACAAACTCAGGTAGAATCGAATGCGCCAGATCCAGAAGTCCTCGCGATTCAACGGAAGCCATCAAACCTAACCTGTTGGAACTGTGAAAAACCTGGTCATCGATTTGATGATTGTCTAGAGCAGCGCTCTATATTTTGTTATGGTTGTGGCGCTAAGGAAACTTTCAAGCCGAAATGTCCCAGATGTAATCCAGCGGGAAACCGGCCGGCGGGTGTGTCGATCGACAAAACCTGGACGCACCCGAAACTGTGAAGACTCCTAGTATACCCGTAAAATTGTCAAATGAAACAAAGGCAAAAACTAGTTTAGAAAATAAGTTAGAAGAAGCCAAACCCCATTTCTCTACTATTCCATTACATGTAAGGATAGCTAATTACAATAAGCTTCGCGATAAATTGTTTGGCGAGACTATAAATTCCAAAATCCAGCTGACCCAAAGAAGGTCGACGAAGCGATTAAGACAGTATTGGAAATCGATTCGCTCTGACAGAAAAAAACTGGTAGCCGCGATTTTTAGTAAAACTGATAACAGACTGTACACAGAAGTATGCATTGAAGGGAATAACTACACTGCGCTCCTAGACTCTGGAGCAACCCTGAGTTGTGTCGGAGGCAAGGCAGCACTGGAGTTCCTAGCGTTAGGAAAAACCAAAAAGTGCTCCGGCAACATACGAACTGCTAATGGAACGCCAAGTAAGGTTGTGGGCAAATTACAAACTCAAATTACTTATCGAAAGAAAACAGCATGGTTAGATCTTTTTATTATCCCAGGTCTCAAACAAGATATTTATCTCGGGATAGACTTTTGGCATCAGTTTGGATTGACAGATAGCATCAGCAACGCGCAGGTTTCCGAGCTAGATGTGGGTGGAGAGACTCATGACCAAGAACTCCCCAAGTGGCATCTTTTGTCAAATGAACAACAAAGTCGCCTAAAGGCCGTTGTAGAAGTTTTTCCATCATTTGCCAAGCAAGGTTTAGGCAGAACAAATTTGATAACGCATAAAATAGAAGTCGGATCCGCAACACCCATCAAGCAAAGACATTGGCCAGTGTCACCAGCAATAGAGAAACTAATGTTTGCCGAAGTCGATCATATGTTAGCCCTAGACGTAATTGAAGAGTCTTCAAGTCCATGGAGCAGTAATTGCGTGTTGGTGCGGAAAGGGGAAAAGAACAGGCTTTGCTTAGATTCGCGTGAGGTAAATAAGGTCACTATAAAGGATGCTTATCCGTTACCTCATATAGACGGTATTTTGAGTCGATTGCCGCCAGCTAGGTTCATAACAGGCCTAGATATGAAGCACGCCTTTTGGCAGATACCACTCGACGAAAAGTCACGGCAATGTACGGCCTTCACAGTGCCAAACAGGCCACTATATCAATATAAAACAATGCCGTTCGGGCTCTGCAATGCTGCGCAAACCCTCTGTCGACTAATGGACCAGGTTATACCGGCCCATCTAAGAAAATGCGTCTTTGTATATTTAGATGACTTACTTGTGCTGTCAGAGGATTTCGAGTCACATTTGGTCACGCTTCAGGAAATTTCGGTTTGCCTAAAAAAGGCTAATCTGACTATTAATATTGAGAAGTCCAAGTTTTGTATGCGCGAAATAAAGTATTTGGGATTCATCATTCGAGAAGGACAAATTCTGACTGATCCAGGGAAAATAAAGGCCGTCAATGAGTTTCCTGTTCCTACATCTATAAAACAGTTGCGTCGGTTCTTAGGATTGTCTGGTTGGTATCGGCGATTTGTCGAAAATTATGCCACCATAAGCTTTCCACTGACGGAATTGTTAAAGAACAAAAAGTCTATAATTTGGAATGATGATGCCGAAAAAGCTTTCAATCTTCTAAAATCGCGTTTAACATCAGCTCCGATTTTGATTACCCCAGACTTCACAAGCCAATTTATCTTACTGTGTGATGCAAGTACCTACGGGATAGGTTGTGTCCTGGCGCAAGAGCGTGAGGGAGTGGAACTCCCAATCGCGTATATGTCGGAAAAATTATCGAAAGCCCAAAGGAACTACACCGTTAGCGAACTGGAATGCTTAGCCGTTATCAAGGGTATAAAAAAATTTCGTGCCTATATAGAAGGTCAAGATTTTGTGGTAGTAACGGATCATGCGTCTTTAAAATGGTTGATGAAGCAGAAAGATCTTTCTGGAAGACTAGCGAGGTGGTCGATGAAATTACAATCATTCAATTTTTCTATTACACATAGGCGAGGGTCAGAAAACGTTGTTGCTGACGCCCTGTCTCGACGTAACCAACCTGCTATAGAAGAATTCGTTGCCAGTGGTCCCATGATTGATTTACAGTCAAGTCATTTTAAGTCGCCGGAATATCTTAGCGTGATTCAACGAGTACAAGAGAATCAGTCAAAACTGCTTGATTTAAAAGTTATTGATGGGTATGTCTATAAAAGAACCGAGTTCAATAGAGACAATGACGGACACGAGGAATCCTGGAAACTTTGGGTACCCTCCGCGATGATCCCCGAAGTATTGCAACAAGCACATGATGCGCCAAGCTCTGCACATTGTGGTATGGCTAAGACGGTAGAAAAACTCAAAAGGTATTTCTTCTGGCCCCGAATGGTAAGCCAAATTCGAGAGTACATCTCAGAATGCCATATTTGTCGATCTACTAAGAGTCCGAACAAAATGTTGAAACCTCCGATGGGCCGACCATTAACATCAGACCGCCCCTTTCAGTGCTTGTATATGGATCTACTAGGTCCGTACCCCCGTACTAAAAATGGAAACATTGGGTTGTTTATAGTGGTAGACCATAACACGAAATTCCATTTTCTTAGCCCTCTAAAGAAATTCACGGCGCCAAAAATGTGTGAATACCTGGAAAGCTCCATATTCTACACCTTTGGAGTGCCGGAAGTTGTTCTAACGGATAATGGTTCGCAGTTCAAATCAAGTTGTTTCGAAGCTTTTCTTACAAGTTTTGGCATTACACATCGGTGTACGGCTATACATTCTCCTCAGGCCAATGCTAGTGAACGATTAAACAGATCGGTTCTGGCAGCCATCCGCGCTTATATTGGAAGTGACCATTCCAATTGGGACGCTAATTTGAACGCTATCAATGGTGCACTTAGAGCAGCGGTGCATCGAAGTACTGGTTATTCACCATATTTCCTTGTTTTTGGTCAGAACATGATTCTGAACGGAGGAGATTATACCCTATTGCGAAACGTGGATCTGCTAAGCAACGACGTCCGATTAGAACACTCCGATCTGTTACAACTGGCAAGACAAGACGCTAAGAAAAACATAAAGAAATCACATGAGCTTAACGCGAAGAAATATAATCTACGGAGTAGGAACGTACAACTTAAAACGGGTGACGAGGTTTTTGCTCGTAACTTTACCCAGAGCAACGCGAGTAAGAAGTTTAGTTCGAAGTTAGCTCCGGTTTTCATTTCTGCAAAGGTTCTCAAAAAAAGAAGCCCATATTATTATGAGTTGGTGAACCCAGCAGGGAAAAAGATTGGAGTTTTCCATCTCAAAGATATTCAGGTGAAGAATAAATAACAGCATTTTTTTCAGATAATGTACCTTCGAGCAGGTCTTGTTTCATTATCTGTGGTTGTAGTGTCCAACTATTCGAAAATCAAAAGAAAAAAAAAAAAGAAAGGAAAAGGTCGAACAAGGTACACTTTAGGTACACTTTCTAGAAAGATACTTTTCATACCGCCCTCGCTAGCATAGCTCGAAGAAATTGGTGGAATGCAGGAGATCCAGAAGATCATCCGATTGCACAGTTATGTTAAAGCTTAAAGCTCAGCTTAGGCATGCAATAGGTACAGGCGAATAGACTTTATTCATGTGAAATCATTCCCCTGCATAGTTTCACTTACGGCACACGTATATATAGATTTTCGTGATTTTCGCAATCGCAGAGTGAATGGTGAAGACACGTGGAGTTACATAACTTCCAATTTTTCACTATTATCTAATCATCCGTTGTTTATATGGATTAATAAATCCGAAGAGTGGCGTTAGCTGAACTACCCGAGGGAAAAGTGAAAATAAAGTGAAATTCTTGAAAGAAGCAAAGGTACGTTAGTCCACCGTGGAAAGATAAGGTTCTGACACAGTTTTATTTAGGGATAGGAGTACTGGAAAATCTTAATACAGCCAAGCCGGCCAACCAATCTACGGTATCAACTACTAAAACAACCAAGCTGACCGTTTGGGAGTTAGCGCAGTGCACATCCACGGCGGCAAAGTGAAGGCTGAACCGTTGACGTTGGGCTAGCTCAATATCGGAAATCATTTACGGCTCGTGAAAGACCAACCACCATACACCACTGCTGGACGTCCGAATATCAGTTTGAACCTGCCGATCTCGTAAAAAAAAAAAAGCCGGAGGACATAATCGTCACCAACCTACGAAAACTTACAAAGGATTGAGTAATTAGGCTAGCCTAAACCACATTGCCTCAGAACCACTCTTGCTGTCAGCAGATTTGTGTTTATTTTGATTCCCGTGTTTCTCAAATTAAATTTCAAGTGCAAGTTCCCGTTTGCCTTTATCACTATCACATAAAAATCTATACGCTGCTGCTCTAAGAACCAGCTGATTAGATCCACATATTCATATCTCGTTTATCCTTGTGTTGATTAATGTAGTAACTAAATAGCTTCCTCCAATGAGTAAATTTGTAACGTAACTGACGATTTTGAAAACTGAGCAATATGAGTTCGGGATAATGTGTTTCTCTTTATATATATACATACATTTATACTGACCAACCTCTAAATTACACAGTGCATACAAATGAATCCGTCAAAGTCATCTTGGGCCCAACGATACACCGATGAGTTTAACCAATTACTGTGAGTACCACTAGTGGCTGAAACCACAATGTCTATACACCAATGCAGGCGTAAGTTTGTTGAAGTAGATATATATATACTGATTTGAAAGAATACTACCCCCCCTCAAATGCTCAAATAATTAAGTTTTTTTTGCTGATCCAAGAAGAAGGAAGTCTGTATATTTTTGTTTATTTGTAAATGTAAGGAATCGGATTATATCTGTAATTAATGTAAAAAAAAAAAAAAAAAAAAAATATATATATATATCAATACAATCTCACATGGTTAGGGACATTTAACATAAAAATAAAAGGAATTTGCAATCATGAATATGTCTGCCTAAACTAAATATTATCTCCGTCCGTCAAGTACTTATGCTTATCTCCCTCAAAATGCACTAGAAGATGTTGGATCTTTGAATTGGGACAACGCCCGAATGTAAACGCGTTTGTCATGGTTGGGTGGGTAAAGACTAGGGACATATATCACCGCTGTTCCCTCCATCAGACAGAAGACGAACTACACTTTTTCTAAGCGTTTTCTAAATGCGTATCGGCGCAGAGCGGAAATAAGTTTTTGTTATTGGTTATTGATATTAACGTCGAGATCCTGCTTATTTTTTTTTTTTTTGAAGCGCATTATATTGATTTGTGTCAGGAAAACTGTGTAGGTAGGGGAGAAAGAACCCCGACCAATCCGACGAGCTGGACCCGAGCACAGCAAGAATGCGCGCATTCGAACCTAGCTTCCTATTAACATGAGGTCAGAAAAAACCATCTATTGGCCACGGTCGGAGTTAGAGCCTAAATAGGCTCTGGCCTTAACTCACTGGCAAAGACTGAACACTACATATTTTATAGAATTTGTTTGGAACTAAATAATAAAACTATACGTGCATTGAGGTGTTTTGGTTCCAGTCCTGGGGCATGCTTCTCGATGCATGAGAAAAAGGAAATTGCTTTTCCATTGAATAAATTTCATAAATAAACTTCAAAATCAGGCTTCAGCTTGCGAAAACTTAGTGCTTGGATATACGCATTTGTCGAGTATGAATCTCACTTGGAGAGAATAAGAAGTGGAAAGGGATGAAAACTCACCCTAACTGCTTAGCTACACTGGGAGAGAGATATTTAGGGAGAAGCGTAAGACTGATACTCGCTTAAGTTATCCATTCTGGAATTAATGATGATCCGATCGACAAACATATTCCCTACTCTAAAACCTAGCAATATACGATAGTAGCAGTACAATGGTGTAAGAAGCTTTATTCCTGCTAGGATCGGAAGTTCTTCTTTCACCGTTCCCCCTTCCCTCTCTCTCCCCCTATATTTTGATATAAGTATGTTCTATCTGGTTACACGCTCAATTGCAATAACTTAAAGAAAAAACAGCACTACCCCACACAGAATGTCAGGGTTGGCTTGGCCAGGTCGGGTTTGGGGCTGACGCCTATGCGTCAGAGGGCGTGGCCCTGCCTGGCTCATATGTACATAGGTATTTCTGCCAGCGACAATGATGATGATGATGATGACGATAATGCCGCTTCGGCTGGGGCTTTTGCAGATCGGTATCAACGTCAGCAGCCTCGTCGATCCCAGTGCCAGTGCCATGGCCAGTGCCAGCGCCAGGCACCATCGCCGCCAAGTGATTATTGTAATGATAATGAGACAAGACGACTAACCCATGGTCACCTCAGCTCAACCACACCACCCCACCCGACCCTGGGAATTGAGGGAAATTGTGGAGTGGCATTTTTGCAAGTTCTGGTGCTGGAACATGTGTCGCGTGCATAATTACCAAGACGAAGCTGGCGATGGGGACGGTTTATCGGAACCCAACTCTGTTGCCTAGACCTTTTACCTCTCCAGCTCTTCTGCCCCCACTACCCGTTATGGTTCACGCTGATTTGGTTAAACAAATTCTTGAGGTCTCGGGACTGGGGAGAAGTGCAGTTTCTAATTAAGTCATAAAACAAACGCCGCCGCAAAAGCCAATCAAATAACTTTGACGACCCCAGCAGGCTGCCAGCCAGTACCACCTCCCATCGGGAGATGGTCCTTTATCATCAGCAGCTCGTAACAAGATACATTTGTTGCTCTTTCAGGTTGTGGGGTTGTTGCAAGGAGTCGGTGCTGGAATGTTGATGTCTGCTTTGTGACTTTTAATTGCTGCACGTAGCCACACGTTTAAGCAAACTTAGCAGTTGGCCATAAAAACCCCCACCAGCAGAAACAGCAGCAGCAACAACGACAACATTAACAACTAAAAACAGCCAGAGCAAATAAAACAGCTAAGGCAACAACTGAAGCAGCTAAAACAACCAGTAAAATGATTAATTTTAGCCAACGACACACTCAAATTAAATGAGGAACTGTTTGTTTCCTTTGAACATTCGCTTTGAAATATTATTCGTCTGGAACAACAATTCTTCTATGCAAAGAACCACCAGAAGGGCTGTTTTACTGGATCCAACACGATCGCATTTCCCTATTTGAACCATCTCTTTAGTGCATCTATCTGTATAGTATTTCAATCGTTTGCAGATTCCCTGTAACCACTCGACAAATGAGCACAAAACACGGGAAAAAAATTTCTAGAAGGGCCTTTGAAAATAACATAAAAATGTATCAAATAGTAATTATTGCATATCCAGGCCCAAGTCATTGACTCGAAGTGCACACGGAACACACACAGATACACACAGACAGACACCTGTTTGTATGGAGAACAACATAGATGCATGGCCCATCTTTTAGCCATCCCCAATGCCAACGCCAATGCCAATGACTTCTTTTACAGAATGGACTGCGAGTATGAGTAGGAGTTGGTAAAAGCACGTTGACTGGCAATAAAACTTTCATAACTCTACAGCTAATGGAGTTCGAAATGCTGGCTCGTAAAATATTTGTTGTGCCTTCTGCCGTCCGGCCTACCGTCCGGCCTACCGTCCGTCCATCGGGTATAATTGCTCTCAAACTGGCCGAGAGTGCTGCTCTTAACCCTGCTGCTGCTGGCAACTGAAGCGCCAACTCTGGCCACGGGTTTTTTGGGACTCTGGACCAGGGCCCACCATCAAGGCTTTCTGCCAGTGGTGCTGCAAGAAATTGTCATAAAAATCCAACGCTGCTCACTTAGAAAACAAGTCTACTACACTATTGTTTGTGTCTTTGGGCGGTTTTTATGTACCTAATTTTGTACAGTTAAAGTTGCATTGGGAGATGGGCAAAAGGTGCTTGGTTGTTCCTCTTCTTTTTGTTTGCGCATTTGCTGTCCATTTTAATTGAAATCACAGTCAGAGCCACAGCCAGTGCCAGTGCCATAGAAAAAGAGAGGAAGAGATTCTCAAGTGCAAATATTTTTGGCCAGCCAGAAAAACGTTATTGAACGGGGTCCTCGGTCCATACGTTGGCCAACTTAATCACTGCTCAGAAGAACTTCAGCAAATGCCAAAAAGTAACAACTACTTAGGGTTACCCGAGGTAACCAAAACGGGCTGGGATGGCATCCCGCGGGTCCCTTCTTGGCTAGGCCGGGCCAGCCCAGTCCATGCCAGGCCTCGCTTTTGGAGGCGTCAACCTGCTCTTTAAGCCGCATTATTTATGCGGCTGTTCAGCGATAACGCGCTTGCAAAAACGCCACGACTTTAACTGGAGATCCAGCGCTGGACTTGCACTTGGAGTCGGTCCAGAGCAACAGCAACCTGCCACAGCAGGAGCAGCATCAGCAGCAGGCTGCACTACTTTTAAGGGCTTACTTACACACTGCACTTAAGAGGAGTCAGCAGGCAGCAGGCCGGAGGCAGCAACCAGGAGGCAAGAGTGTAGCAGAAAATATGAGATATTTCTTATCAGCTGGTATGCATCTGTGCACCTCGAGCGATTCTCCTTTCATCACCTTCCACCCTGCCCGGCACAATCCATGTTGCTGCTGTTGCTGCTGTTGCTGCTGCAGCATTCGCTTTCAAAACATTTTCATTTGTTGCTGAAAAGAAGCTGCTGCAGATTTATTGTCTTTGTTTTTGGTTTGGGCCCTACGCTCGCGCTCCTCATTGCCATAATAATAATCATAATATCAGTCGTAAGTGCATTTGTTGCTGCCTCTGTACTTAATACCAAGGAATTTCCTATTTGTTGCTCTATTTCAGGTTCCAGCAGTCCAGTCCGTGGACTCCACTCGACCTCCTGGAGCCTTGGAGGCGCACTGATTTTCCCCCTCCCTTCAATCGCTTTGAGTTTTATTGTTGGCCGGTTTCGATTTCTTTACTTAGAAATGGCCAACGACTGTCTGTTTCTGGTGCGGCTGCGGCTGTGGCCGTGCCTGGGACTTGGCTCCTGCTGGCTGCTGCTTTTCCATGGAACGCAGACAATACAGTGGGCCGCAAAGGAATGAACCACATACTGTTTCAAAGGAAGGACTTTTTGTAGTATATTAATATCACATTTCATTCGAACTTTAAGTTCAATTTCCAAAACGAGGCGTTGCCAAATTTATGCAAGCGAAAATTTAATTTTCATTTGAATTTTGAGTTTAGAATTTAGAAATTTCAATTTAAAGTCTCATATAATAATCCATTCGATTAAATTGTTGGAATTATGGAGGTGCTGATCGTATTCTCTTCTCCCATAAATACGAAATTCTTAGACTATAAGCCCACTTCCCTGTGTGTGTGTTGCCAAGGTTACATCCTAGTTACACAAATCCATAACTAAACTAGTGCAATATTTGTATAATACGCACATACAGATACAGATATGCATCTGCATAGATACATGTACATAGCAGATTGCCAGCCAGAAACAGCCAGAGCCTCATTCAAATGCTTATCAGAGGAATCTGGATGAACAAAAGCGGCTGCTGCTGTTGCTGCTGCTTCTGGTACCACCACTCGAGACGGCAAAGAACGAAAACTACTCACTCAACCGCTGAGCAAGGGAGAAAATATGCTCTGCAGCGGAGGAAGAGCGGGCCTAGCCTGGTGTGCGCCCGGGTGGATGGAAGGCAAAAATGAGAAACCAACGCAGATAAAACGGCAGAGATTTGCAGGCATTCAAAAGCTGAGATGCTGATGCTGCCTCTCGGTTGCTGCTGTGGCTGCTGCTGCTGCTGCAAAATTCCAGCAATCGCCAGCCCAGCGTTCTATTTGCAAATTTTGGATTATTCATATGCTACACCGCTTGCAACAAGAACTGCCTCTGCGACGACTATTGCTAGTATTTGCTCATCGCATGTAGAGTGTGTGCCTGCTGCTGCGGCTTCTGCTGTAGTTTCCTTTCTTACGCAAGGCCCTTATGTGTGCGGAGTAAGTTTCCTTGAAAATGGGCAAAGCTAACTCTGAAATGGTCTCTCGTCTTCTTATCGCGGGAATCTCCTGCTTGAATCCTTGCTGTGTGTGCCCAAGGTGTGCGCTGCACTGCGTGTGCCTCCTCCCAGCTGCATGTGATGCATCATTTTGGTCTAATCGGACCGCAAATCGTTGGCATTAGGCCTGGTCGGGGGTACAGGGGTACGGGCCCCAAAGTTATGCCCCGAGAGATTCCGATTCGAGATCCCTTATTGCTGCTGCTGTTCTGGCAATTCTGTGATATTTACTTTCATGTTTGCATTGGTTTCTGTTTGCTTTTGCTGGGGAGGGGGGCTCTGCTGCGATGGGGCAGAGCTGCTTTTGGGCAACAAAAGAACGTAAGCAAAGTCCATACACACATCTGTTGTCTCCAGTTGTATTCCATAGTTTCATCAATTCCAGCCACCAAATTTCATGCCCCATGCCGCAACAAAATAGAAACATAATAAATGTCCAGACTCTTGCGGGGGTTTTACTTAACGTCATATTAATACGCTTTCATTAAAAAACTGAACACTCGATTAGTCAGGGCCGATTGCAGCAGGGGCCCAGGCCCACCTTTGACACGTGTGACCCACACACCGCCACCACCGCCACGAACGTGTGCCGTCAAGTGGAGAAAATTTGCCTTTTGACAAATGTGCTCTCGAAAATAAAGAGAAAACCGTAAAAATGGAGAAAATAAACATGCACAAACAGGCATTTGTAAGTCTTCTGTTTGCTCAATGGACAATTCAATCAAAGAAACACCAGAAATTTCATGGCTTGACTTTCTTGACAAGCAAGAGGCAAGAGCCAAAAGGCTTTGGGCCATACTTTGGATAGCTCCATTCGGTGAGGATGGGGTGTGGAGGTGTGGTGGCGTGGCAGCCAGGGCGGACAAAGAGAGCATGTTAGAAATTTATAACCGCAAGCGTTGCTCTTTAATTACAAACGACATAGGATCCATTTCGAGTGTCTCAATTTTGACATTATTAATCTTTGCCATGCCACCCAATATCCCGCAGCAGAGTGGATGTTGGAGTGGATTGGGGCACAGAGACTGGAGGAGACTGGAGAGCCGGTTTGCTGCCACACGCTTTGGCCATACAAATCACAACATGGCCATATGCGCAATAAGACCGTCGCATGATATACGATTTTGGCTTAATCTTTGTGGAGCATGTGCGTTGCCCTGCCCGCTCCTCTCCCTCTTTGTGCGTCTGTGTATTGAGGCACGTTCAAAGATTTTCAGTTATAGATACGAGGCGCACCAATGCCACGCATTGCCACTAGTGCACCACACCACAAGGGAGCCACACCACACAAGCCTTTGGCTCGAAGCGTTGCCCAAAAATGCAAAAACTCAAGCGAAAAAAACGAAAAACGATAAGAAAAATCAAATCAAGTTTAGCCCCACTATCTCACAGTCTAGGCAGTCGTCCCACCGCAGTATATTCGTCATCCCCCTACCAACCTCTCTATGCGTTACTAAAGCCCATAAACCGAACCGTTTTCATATCGAACGAACCACCGAGAGAGAGAGCAGCGGGGCAGCCAAAAGACACATCGCTGGAGCCACACAATCGCAGGCAATCGCGGGGCACAGTGCGAATCCGAATGCGAATGGGAATGGGAATGCATGGTGCACCAGTAACTGGAACACAGCAGGATGACATTTTCATTGAGCTCCAGCACCAGTACAGTACCAGCCTGAGTCCCAGCTCCAGTCTGAGCTCCAGTTCCAGTCTGAGTCCCGGCCCCAGCCTGATGCCCAGCCCAATGGATAAGAGGGACAAAGTCAGAGTCAAAGTCAGAGTCAGAGTCACAGTCACAGACAGAGCATCGTTGTCTTCGGCAACCGTCAGCGGATAAAACAAGTTGGTAAGAGGCCGCTGATATGGCTCAAACGGCAAAATACCCTGGCATTCCCCATACAATACTTATAGCTAGAATAAAATCTAAGCAAAAGTTGCATTGCTCGAATGTTTAAATATTAAAAAAGTGATTTGGATTTGGTTTTGACCACACCTTTGCTCGTTCTTCTGGCTTTTACGGGACCCCCATTCCTTACTAATCCTCTGCCATCTGTGGGGGGAAAACCGGAACTCCCAGCAGTGGCCTGCTCTCTCTCTCTCTCGTACTCAGTGCATATTTATGGGCGGCAGTCACCATAAAATTTATGTCTTAGAAGTGCAAAATATATAACACAAAACACGAGCCTTTAAAAAACTTCGCCCCCCTCTTACTAGAGGGAGAGAGAGGGCCAAATACTGAATGGAGCGTTTATCCGGAACGACGAAGACAACGACAAATGGCCACCGTTTAACTAAAGGAAATTAAGACTTTCTTGGAGGCCCCCAGCCCCCTTTGCCATACACCACCCATATCCCATTTTCAAATATTTCAAATCAGAAAAGCGTTTGATCAGCGCCGACGCCACACACTCGTTCTGTTCTGTTTGGAATGGTTTTCGGTTTTGTTGGGAAGATGGGCAAGTAATTTTTCTAAAGTAATTGATACTCTGCTGCGTCGCCTCGGAACGGATCTCGTGGGCATCTTCTGCCATGCTCTAGCTGTCCGTGCAGCTGTCCCACCGTCCGGCCGCTTGTACGCCTGTCCGTTACCGCCTGACAGTCTGCTGTTGCATATTAATGACTTTCTTTAATGTCTTTTCCTCATTTATTTTACACACGGACACATTTTACACAGCCGCAACAGCAGACGGGAGCCTAAACTTTTCCATTCAGTTGGCCACAGTTCGAAACAGCCAAAAGAATGGTTTGTCTTGGCTTGGCTTAAACATTCCAGACAGGAAAGAGTACCCAGGGTACGGCTTTCGTAGACCCGTAGTACTGGTCGTGTGCTTATTGTTAAGCAATGCTGTGTCGGCAATACGCCATTTGGCTTTTGAAATGGCTCTATGGCCCACCCAGAGGCAGCTCCAGTCCTCCCACTCCCCCTCCATGGGATGGCACTTGCACTTAAACTCTGCGCGGCAGCACGGTTACAGCAAATTGAGTTAGTATAATTAAATGTGACATTGGCAAGCGGCAGTGTGTGGGTTGCCTTACAATTGGAATGAAGTGTTAACGCTCACTCTCGGGCTCTCGGGCTCTCGGGCGCTCGCTCTCTCTGCAGAGCGGAGCGTAGTGCAGTCAGGCGACAAATATCATATGCATATCATGTCAGGGGCGGACCAGCCGCATCGCTTCGCATCGCAGCATAAACGCTTCACTACCGACATACGCAATTTTCAATTAATGCATCCGCAAGGAGCTCCCCTTCTGCTGCTCGACTGCAGCTGCTCTTCTGGATCGCATTCTGCATTCTGCATTCGCGACTCCCAAATTCACGCTTTGGGCCCCGTAACTAAATCAAAATTTAACAACAAGTAGAACCGCAACTAAAGAGGAGGAACCGCAGCCAGGAGAAGAAGCAAATGCATCAACAAATTGCCGTAGAAAACGGTGTCTACGTGTGGTATGTGCTGCAGCATTAGGGGCACTCACTTAGGCAGCAATATCCTCAAGTGCAGTGGCGAGGTGGGGGACAGTGTACAACCCTATGGGCGCACCAGTGTATCTGCATGTGTCCCATCCAATCCCATTCCATCCAATCCGAGCAACAGCATTGCAATCCCTTTCCTAAACCAGCAATTCGTACGCATTTTTAAGCGACAATTCCGCTGCAGCTAATGCAGCACGTTGCACGTTGCATATGCCTCATGGCCTGCGTGGAGTGCCAAAAGGGAGTGTCAATGCAACGACAGCAGCCACCATGGAGAATGGAGAATGGAAAACGAGGCATCCAGAACGCTGGACGACGACAAAGACGATGATGATGATGTGGATGGGTATTGGGATATGCACTTCGGTGGCGGCAGTGAAAAGTTTCGCTTGCCAGGCGACAGCTGTGAAATATGTCGTCAGGCATTTGAATATCGCATAATGCACGCCTCTGCCCTGCCAAGTGGCCATTGCACAGTGGGTCACAAGTGGCTAATGCATTGCAATAAGTAGATTCTTGAATACTCTACAGCATTCGGAACACTGTGTGTTCCCGATTTGTTCGCAATCATATTTTTGTGGCTGCCGGAGAGTGTACGGAGTGCAGACCGTGGGTCTAGCCGGCGCGCTCGACTTGATGATACTGTTGGATTACATTTGGGATTGTATGATATACGATGGCGACAACAGCCACGATGACGATGACGACGCCGAGGAGGATGATGATGAAATGGGATACAGATGGAGCTCCAGTTGATAATGATGGTGGAATGGGGATGGGATGATGGTAATGATGAGGTTGCCATGACGACATAAAGTGCGCGTATAACAACGCCATTTAGGAAGCCGCTGCTGCCCCCTTTCGGCTGGATACTCATTCAGCCCACGTGATATGAGTATCCTCGTACAAGGAAGCGAATGCGAATACATTTGGAAAATAGACCAATTTTGCTGCCTACTGTGCAACGCTACTGCTCCTCCAGCCACAGGCACAGCCACACGTGGGCGCAAGATACAAGTTGCAATCAGTGGCAGTGGCAGTGGCACTTTTGTACTGTCTATTCTTGTTGCAGTCGCAGTTGCAGTTCCAGTGGCTGGCAATTGCTATTCATAAATGCGAATTCAATTTGAAAATTGCTTTAATTTTACTAGTCTGTCGTCACCTTGTGAAAAAGTATCATACGGTCTTTCTCCATGTCCCCGTTTCCCCTTTTTACCGTTTCCCCTTTTTCCCTGTTTAACTTTTCATTTTCCATGAAAATGGCCAGCAAAAGGCCGAAAGGAAAATCTTGTTGAAGTCTGCTTTAATTTTTTGGCTTTTAGCGGCACGCGTGTCGGGACACCATGATAAACTGTAATGCTATTCTGGATTTGCCTGGCTATCCTATCGAGAGCCAGGTGTTCAAAGAGCCAAACGAAAGGTGCGATTTCATTGGTTCTGGCAATAATAATGATCCGATTGCTGCGAAATATAGCTATCACCGATTGTAGATTTTCTAAGAACTCACCCGTTTAAAGCCAATAACAAAATGAATCACAGAATTGCAGGACTTTTTCAATGAATAGTGAATGGAAAAAAAAGCAATTGGAGCGTAAAAACCACTGTTTTTTTATGCTTTATTTAAATTGATTGCTTTAGTTTGTGCTGGTTCCATGGCCAATGGCCAGCGGCAGTATCTGCCCATCGGCCCATCCGGTTCCGTGGTGTACGAGGCGTATCTGTGCGACTTACAGCTGAGCGCGCATTTGGGGGAAAATCTGCATAAAAGTCGAACATGGAACCTGGAACCTGGAACCTGGGACAACAATAACATTTTTGCAATTTCACGCTTCAAATAGTTTACTAATTAGATTTAATTTTTTGGACATGCGGGTGTCCCCGCACTAATTATTCCACAGGCAGAAAAACACGCGAGCTTGGGAGCTCAATTTCCAAGCAATTCAGCAGCAGAGGGATCATCATAATTTGCACTTCGATTTGGCCAAACGGTAAAGCGAAACGATAACAGCAGCCGCCAGGGCTGGGCTGCAACATGAATATCGATGAAAGGTGGATTCCCAGTGGAAGACGGCACTGCTCCAGCCCTCGCACCGCAGACATACCAGCCAAGCTAGTTACCAGCTAACTTTTGAGCCAATTTAATCAAAGCCAATGACAGACGACCCAATGAGTGCAATGAAAGAAAGGCAAACATAGCAACGGGGACTGGGGTCTGGGGTCTGGGGTCTGGGGTCCGGGGGGCAACAACGAGGCTACATCCCGAGCCAAGTCACTTGGTTGCAAGCATTTGCATTTTGAGAATCTTGACAAGGCCCCTGTGCCTCCATTTGTGGGGCAGACTGGCAAGACAATGATGCGGCTTCATTTGGGGGGTTTTTGTCTAACCGATCGATCTTTCAATCAGAAGAGAGCCACGAGAGCATGCAGCAGATGCTGCTGACTCAGAGCCATGCAAATTGCTCTCCCCATTCCATCCCATCCCCCCACTGGCCCCCAAAATGCATCAAAATGCAATCAAAATTAAGGAAAAGCAAACCCCAGTCATGAATCACGCGGGTCTGGTCTCACTATCCGCCTCCTCCTGGAGCATGTGTTGTGTGTGTGTATATGTGTGTGTTTTTTTTATACCCGATACTCAAAATGAGTATTGGGGTATATTAGATTTGTGGTGAAAATGGATGTGTGTAACGTCCAGAAGGACCAAAAACGCAGAATCGTAGAGAATGACCATATCTTTTAGATCCGATCTGAATTGGATCGTATTATTATTATAGCCAGCATCAAGAAAACAATTTTATTTTTTCTCGCCCTGTCTCTCTCTAACACACACGTAGCACGTAGAAAATGGGCAAAGCTAACTCTGAAATGGTCTCTCGTCTTCTTATCGCGGGAATCTCCTGCTTGAATCCTTGCTGTGTGTGCCCAAGGTGTGCGCTGCACTGCGTGTGCCTCCTCCCAGCTGCATGTGATGCATCATTTTGGTCTAATCGGACCGCAAATCGTTGGCATTAGGCCTGGTCGGGGGTACAGGGGTACGGGCCCCAAAGTTATGCCCCGAGAGATTCCGATTCGAGATCCCTTATTGCTGCTGCTGTTCTGGCAATTCTGTGATATTTACTTTCATGTTTGCATTGGTTTCTGTTTGCTTTTGCTGGGGAGGGGGCTCTTCTGCGATGGGGCAGAGCTGCTTTTGGGCAACAAAAGAACGTAAGCAAAGTCCATACACACATCTGTTGTCTCCAGTTGTATTCCATAGTTTCATCAATTCCAGCCACCAAATTTCATGCCCCATGCCGCAACAAAATAGAAACATAATAAATGTCCAGACTCTTGCGGGGGTTTTACTTAACGTCATATTAATACGCTTTCATTAAAAAACTGAACACTCGATTAGTCAGGGCCGATTGCAGCAGGGGCCCAGGCCCACCTTTGACACGTGTGACCCACACACCGCCACCACCGCCACGAACGTGTGCCGTCAAGTGGAGAAAATTTGCCTTTTGACAAATGTGCTCTCGAAAATAAAGAGAAAACCGTAAAAATGGAGAAAATAAACATGCACAAACAGGCATTTGTAAGTCTTCTGTTTGCTCAATGGACAATTCAATCAAAGAAACACCAGAAATTTCATGGCTTGACTTTCTTGACAAGCAAGAGGCAAGAGCCAAAAGGCTTTGGGCCATACTTTGGATAGCTCCATTCGGTGAGGATGGGGTGTGGAGGTGTGGTGGCGTGGCAGCCAGGGCGCACAAAGAGAGCATGTTAGAAATTTATAACCGCAAGCGTTGCTCTTTAATTACAAACGACATAGGATCCATTTCGAGTGTCTCAATTTTGACATTATTAATCTTTGCCATGCCACCCAATATCCCGCAGCAGAGTGGATGTTGGAGTGGATTGGGGCACAGAGACTGGAGGAGACTGGAGAGCCGGTTTGCTGCCACACGCTTTGGCCATACAAATCACAACATGGCCATATGCGCAATAAGACCGTCGCATGATATACGATTTTGGCTTAATCTTTGTGGAGCATGTGCGTTGCCCTGCCCGCTCCTCTCCCTCTTTGTGCGTCTGTGTATTGAGGCACGTTCAAAGATTTTCAGTTATAGATACGAGGCGCACCAATGCCACGCATTGCCACTAGTGCACCACACCACAAGGGAGCCACACCACACAAGCCTTTGGCTCGAAGCGTTGCCCAAAAATGCAAAAACTCAAGCGAAAAAAACGAAAAACGATAAGAAAAATCAAATCAAGTTTAGCCCCACTATCTCACAGTCTAGGCAGTCGTCCCACCGCAGTATATTCGTCATCCCCCTACCAACCTCTCTATGCGTTACTAAAGCCCATAAACCGAACCGTTTTCATATCGAACGAACCACCGAGAGAGAGAGCAGCGGGGCAGCCAAGAGACACATCGCTGGAGCCACACAATCGCAGGCAATCGCGGGGCACAGTGCGAATCCGAATGCGAATGGGAATGGGAATGCATGGTGCACCAGTAACTGGAACACAGCAGGATGACATTTTCATTGAGCTCCAGCACCAGTACAGTACCAGCCTGAGTCCCAGCTCCAGTCTGAGCTCCAGTTCCAGTCTGAGTCCCGGCCCCAGCCTGATGCCCAGCCCAATGGATAAGAGGGACAAAGTCAGAGTCAAAGTCAGAGTCAGAGTCACAGTCACAGACAGAGCATCGTTGTCTTCGGCAACCGTCAGCGGATAAAACAAGTTGGTAAGAGGCCGCTGATATGGCTCAAACGGCAAAATACCCTGGCATTCCCCATACAATACTTATAGCTAGAATAAAATCTAAGCAAAAGTTGCATTGCTCGAATGTTTAAATATTAAAAAAGTGATTTGGATTTGGTTTTGACCACACCTTTGCTCGTTCTTCTGGCTTTTACGGGACCCCCATTCCTTACTAATCCTCTGCCATCTGTGGGGGGAAAACCGGAACTCCCAGCAGTGGCCTGCTCTCTCTCTCTCTCGTACTCAGTGCATATTTATGGGCGGCAGTCACCATAAAATTTATGTCTTAGAAGTGCAAAATATATAACACAAAACACGAGCCTTTAAAAAACTTCGCCCCCCTCTTACTAGAGGGAGAGAGAGGGCCAAATACTGAATGGAGCGTTTATCCGGAACGACGAAGACAACGACAAATGGCCACCGTTTAACTAAAGGAAATTAAGACTTTCTTGGAGGCCCCCAGCCCCTTTGCCATACACCACCCATATCCCATTTTCAAATATTTCAAATCAGAAAAGCGTTTGATCAGCGCCGACGCCACACACTCGTTCTGTTCTGTTTGGAATGGTTTTCGGTTTTGTTGGGAAGATGGGCAAGTAATTTTTCTAAAGTAATTGATACTCTGCTGCGTCGCCTCGGAACGGATCTCGTGGGCATCTTCTGCCATGCTCTAGCTGTCCGTGCAGCTGTCCCACCGTCCGGCCGCTTGTACGCCTGTCCGTTACCGCCTGACAGTCTGCTGTTGCATATTAATGACTTTCTTTAATGTCTTTTCCTCATTTATTTTACACACGGACACATTTTACACAGCCGCAACAGCAGACGGGAGCCTAAACTTTTCCATTCAGTTGGCCACAGTTCGAAACAGCCAAAAGAATGGTTTGTCTTGGCTTGGCTTAAACATTCCAGACAGGAAAGAGTACCCAGGGTACGGCTTTCGTAGACCCGTAGTACTGGTCGTGTGCTTATTGTTAAGCAATGCTGTGTCGGCAATACGCCATTTGGCTTTTGAAATGGCTCTATGGCCCACCCAGAGGCAGCTCCAGTCCTCCCACTCCCCTCCATGGGATGGCACTTGCACTTAAACTCTGCGCGGCAGCACGGTTACAGCAAATTGAGTTAGTATAATTAAATGTGACATTGGCAAGCGGCAGTGTGTGGGTTGCCTTACAATTGGAATGAAGTGTTAACGCTCACTCTCGGGCTCTCGGGCTCTCGGGCGCTCGCTCTCTCTGCAGAGCGGAGCGTAGTGCAGTCAGGCGACAAATATCATATGCATATCATGTCAGGGGCGGACCAGCCGCATCGCTTCGCATCGCAGCATAAACGCTTCACTACCGACATACGCAATTTTCAATTAATGCATCCGCAAGGAGCTCCCCTTCTGCTGCTCGACTGCAGCTGCTCTTCTGGATCGCATTCTGCATTCTGCATTCGCGACTCCCAAATTCACGCTTTGGGCCCCGTAACTAAATCAAAATTTAACAACAAGTAGAACCGCAACTAAAGAGGAGGAACCGCAGCCAGGAGAAGAAGCAAATGCATCAACAAATTGCCGTAGAAAACGGTGTCTACGTGTGGTATGTGCTGCAGCATTAGGGGCACTCACTTAGGCAGCAATATCCTCAAGTGCAGTGGCGAGATGGGGGACAGTGTACAACCCTATGGGCGCACCAGTGTATCTGCATGTGTCCCATCCAATCCCATTCCATCCAATCCGAGCAACAGCATTGCAATCCCTTTCCTAAACCAGCAATTCGTACGCATTTTTAAGCGACAATTCCGCTGCAGCTAATGCAGCACGTTGCACGTTGCATATGCCTCATGGCCTGCGTGGAGTGCCAAAAGGGAGTGTCAATGCAACGACAGCAGCCACCATGGAGAATGGAGAATGGAAAACGAGGCATCCAGAACGCTGGACGACGACAAAGACGATGATGATGATGTGGATGGGTATTGGGATATGCACTTCGGTGGCGGCAGTGAAAAGTTTCGCTTGCCAGGCGACAGCTGTGAAATATGTCGTCAGGCATTTGAATATCGCATAATGCACGCCTCTGCCCTGCCAAGTGGCCATTGCACAGTGGGTCACAAGTGGCTAATGCATTGCAATAAGTAGATTCTTGAATACTCTACAGCATTCGGAACACTGTGTGTTCCCGATTTGTTCGCAATCATATTTTTGTGGCTGCTGGAGAGTGTACGGAGTGCAGACCGTGGGTCTAGCCGGCGCGCTCGACTTGATGATACTGTTGGATTACATTTGGGATTGTATTATATACGATGGCGACAACAGCCACGATGACGATGACGACGCCGAGGAGGATGATGATGAAATGGGATACAGATGGAGCTCCAGTTGATAATGATGGTGGAATGGGGATGGGATGATGGTAATGATGCGGTTGCCATGACGACATAAAGTGCGCGTACAACAACGCCATTTAGGAAGCCGCTGCTGCCCCCTTTCGGCTGGATACTCATTCAGCCCACGTGATATGAGTATCCTCGTACAAGGAAGCGAATGCGAATACATTTGGAAAATAGACCAATTTTGCTGCCTACTGTGCAACGCTACTGCTCCTCCAGCCACAGGCACAGCCACACGTGGGCGTATCTTGCGCCAAACAGTGGCAGTGGCAGTGGCACTTTTGTACTGTCTATTCTTGTTGCAGTCGCAGTTGCAGTTCCAGTGGCTGGCAATTGCTATTCATAAATGCGAATTCAATTTGAAAATTGCTTTAATTTTACTAGTCTGTCGTCACCTTGTGAAAAAGTATCATACGGTCTTTCTCCATGTCCCCGTTTCCCCTTTTTACCGTTTCCCCTTTTTCCCTGTTTAACTTTTCATTTTCCATGAAAATGGCCAGCAAAAGGCCGAAAGGAAAATCTTGTTGAAGTCTGCTTTAATTTTTTGGCTTTTAGCGGCACGCGTGTCGGGACACCATGATAAACTGTAATGCTATTCTGGATTTGCCTGGCTATCCTATCGAGAGCCAGGTGTTCAAAGAGCCAAACGAAAGGTGCGATTTCATTGGTTCTGGCAATAATAATGATCCGATTGCTGCGAAATATAGCTATCACCGATTGTAGATTTTCTAAGAACTCACCCGTTTAAAGCCAATAACAAAATGAATCACAGAATTGCAGGACTTTTTCAATGAATAGTGAATGGAAAAAAAAGCAATTGGAGCGTAAAAACCACTGTTTTTTTATGCTTTATTTAAATTGATTGCTTTAGTTTGTGCTGGTTCCATGGCCAATGGCCAGCGGCAGTATCTGCCCATCGGCCCATCCGGTTCCGTGGTGTACGAGGCGTATCTGTGCGACTTACAGCTGAGCGCGCATTTGGGGGAAAATCTGCATAAAAGTCGAACATGGAACCTGGAACCTGGAACCTGGGACAACAATAACATTTTTGCAATTTCACGCTTCAAATAGTTTACTAATTAGATTTAATTTTTTGGACATGCGGGTGTCCCCGCACTAATTATTCCACAGGCAGAAAAACACGCGAGCTTGGGAGCTCAATTTCCAAGCAATTCAGCAGCAGAGGGATCATCATAATTTGCACTTCGATTTGGCCAAACGGTAAAGCGAAACGATAACAGCAGCCGCCAGGGCTGGGCTGCAACATGAATATCGATGAAAGGTGGATTCCCAGTGGAAGACGGCACTGCTCCAGCCCTCGCACCGCAGACATACCAGCCAAGCTAGTTACCAGCTAACTTTTGAGCCAATTTAATCAAAGCCAATGACAGACGACCCAATGAGTGCAATGAAAGAAAGGCAAACATAGCAACGGGGACTGGGGTCTGGGGTCTGGGGTCCGGGGGGCAACAACGAGGCTACATCCCGAGCCAAGTCACTTGGTTGCAAGCATTTGCATTTTGAGAATCTTGACAAGGCCCCTGTGCCTCCATTTGTGGGGCAGACTGGCAAGACAATGATGCGGCTTCATTTGGGGGGTTTTTGTCTAACCGATCGATCTTTCAATCAGAAGAGAGCCACGAGAGCATGCAGCAGATGCTGCTGACTCAGAGCCATGCAAATTGCTCTCCCCATTCCATCCCATCCCCCCAATGGCCCCCAAAATGCATCAAAATGCAATCAAAATTAAGGAAAAGCAAACCCCAGTCATGAATCACGCGGGTCTGGTCTCACTATCCGCCTCCTCCTGGAGCATGTGTTGTGTGTGTGTATATGTGTGTGTTTTTTTTATACCCGATACTCAAAATGAGTATTGGGGTATATTAGATTTGTGGTGAAAATGGATGTGTGTAACGTCCAGAAGGACCAAAAACGCAGAATCGTAGAGAATGACCATATCTTTTAGATCCGATCTGAATTGGATCGTATTATTATTATAGCCAGCATCAAGAAAACAATTTTATTTTTTCTCGCCCTACACACACGTAGCATAGGCGGCTTTGCTTAGAGTAAAACATTAGCGCCTAGATCTCAGAGACTATAAAAGCTAGAGCAACCAGATTTGGTATCCACACGCCTAAGATATCGGACCGAGACGAGTTTGTTTCAAAATTTCGCCACACCCCCTTCCGCCCCCGCAAAGGACGAAAATCTGGGGATATTTACAAATCTCAGAGACTATTAACGCTAGAGTAACCAAATTTGGTATCCGCACTCCTGTTAGATCTCACTATAAAACGTATATCTCAAAATTTCGCCTCACCCCTTTCCGCCCCCAAAAGACGAAAATCTGTGGCATCCACAATTTTAAAGATACGAGAAAACTAAAAACGCAGAATCATAGATAATGATTATATCTATCAGGTTGCTGAATCTGGATCAGATCAGATCATTTTTATAGCCAAACGGAACAAATCAATTTGCAGTGGGTATAAATGTAGAGTTGCGGTCTCTGCAGCAACTCACAACGTTCCCCCTCGTTTTTTTTGTATTCAATTACTTTTATTCTGCTTTAATACTAGTACTTATATAAGGTTAGCAACTAGTTGTGAGGGTCTGGGACTGTGGTTTGTTGGTGGGGTAATGGGGCGTAGCTATGCGGTACGGCCGCAAAGCATTGCTTCGCACAGCCGTTCCTCCTTACTCCTCCGACACTTTCCTTTCCCTCTCTGCTCTCTGTAGTTCCCGCATTATAGTGGCGGCGAACCTAGTGGTGGCATCCCACGCCTTGGGATTCGCTACCATGAGCGGCACGATCCCTCTGACGCTAATGCTGGTGGCTAGCTCATCCTCTAGCTGGCGCCTCTTGTACTCGAAACGGTGGCATTCAAAGAAGACGTGGTGAGCGTCCTCCACGATACCTCAACCACATGATGGGCACCAGTCCTCCGTTTCGTGTCCAAACCGCTTCAGGTACAATCTGAAGCATCCGTGGCCGTTCAGCATCTGAGTGAGGTGGAAGTCCACCTGCCCGTGCTTCCTCTCCAACCACAGCTTGATATCCGGAATCAGCTGGTGGGTCCAGCGTCCTTTAGTCGAGGAATCCCACTTCATCTGCCACCTCCTGACGGTCTCGTGCCTGGGTGATTCTCTCTCGACTCCGGTGGGAGGATAGTGGGTGTCCCTGCGGGATAGCTCGTACACCTCGGCCCTTTCCCTCGCTTGCTCTGCTATTGAGACAAGTCCCGCGATGACCGCGATCCTGATGGCACATAACCGGTGCGTTGCTTCGACTCCTCGCATATAGCTCGGCACCTTCGTCGCCTTGGATCACGCTGCGGCAGCATACAGGAGCAGAGAGGAGACGACGCTGGTGATCAGCTTCCTCCTTGCTTGCTTTGGCCCCCTGGTGTTGAGCAGGATTCGCGAGAGTGCTCGGCAAGTCTGTGCGGCCTTTGTGTTGGCGTACTCCAAGTGCTCTCTAAATGAAAGCCTAGTGTCCAGCATAACTCCTAGGTATTTAAGCGCCCTTTGCGATGTAATGTCGAGTCCGCCGACCGACACTCGGGCCGTCTCCACCTTCTTCCTGCTGCTAATCAGAACAGCCTCGGTCTTGTGAGCCGCCAGCTGTAATCCCGCTATGGCGAGCCACGTCTCCACGGTACGGAAGGTTCAGTCGCAGAACTCAATGCGCTTTTCGCATACCTTCCCCGCGTTGTCCAGTAGACAAATTGGTCTGTACGAGGAAGGCTCACCTGGTGGTTTCCCTGGCTTGTTGAGCAGCAGTAGCTTTTGAATCTTCCACCTATCGGGGAAGGTACATTCTAGCAGACACGCCAATGGTGCATACTATGGCTTCGTGGTCGCTTCCGGTGTACACGTCTCCTATTCGCCACCTTGCATTTCGCAGCTGCGAAGGGATCGCGAACGTTAGGTCAATGATTGACCCAGCGCCACCCCTGCAGAAGGTTTGCTGGGAGCCCTCGTTCAGCAGCGCTAGGTCTAGCGATGCTAAAGTTTCTAGCTGGATTCGGCCCCTTGCGTTGGTGACTTGGCAGCCCCACTCGTGTGCCCACGCGTTGAAGTCCCCGGCGATTAGGACTGCACCGCGGTTTCTTGCGTCTTCAGCTAGATCCTCAATGATTCGGGCGAAGGACTCGAGGGGTAGACTGGGCGCTAGGTAGCAGCTGTATACCCATAGGTTGCCAGCTCTCGCGCGTACAAATCCGTCTCCTGCCAGCACATTGCTGAGTTTGCAGGGATCGCCTCCACATGCCCACAGGGATGCCTTCCCTGTTCTGTCGGTCGCCCAGGATTCGTTGTCACCTGATTTGTACGGCTCGCTGAGTATGGCCAGGTCCGATTCGAGCTCTCTCACCGTCTGCAGGAGCAGGTCCTGTGCGGCCCTACAGTGATTCAGATTGAGCTGGACCACTTCCATCCTCTTGTTCCGGCTACCTCTCCTAGCTTCGAGAAGGGACACTGCCGGCTTCCCGATTGATGGCCTCTGTCCTCTCGGCCTCTCCCGGCGCAGACGAAGCAGGTTGCCTTGTTTGGACAGTCTGCTATCTTGTGCCCATTGACGCCGCAGCGAATGCAGCACCCAGTTCGGTCCACTGCACTTTGGCAGTTTGGCGCAATGTGCCCAATCTCCAAGCACTTGTAGCACCTAGGCTGCGAGTCCTTCTCCTTGATCTTACATACCGTCCATCCCACCTTGACCTTGCCCTTGCCGAGGACCACTTGAGCATCCTTGCTCGGCAGTCCAATTACGGCAGTCTGGGTGTCCCGGTATGATGGGCGTAGGCTTCTCACATTCACCGAGTTGGCTTCGATGGCAAATTGTTCCGCTAAGGCCTTGACAAGGTCCTACGTGGTTACTAGCGGGTCCAGGTCGCTGATCGCTAGCACCCTCGTCCTCGTGTCTTCGGAAAGGGCTCGTACCTCCGCTACTCCATCCAGTACCGATTCGAGGCTCTCCTTTATCTTTGTTGCGCTTTTTTTGTCGCCTCTGTTCAGCTCAAGGAGCAGGTTACCATTTGCGGTACGGCGGACCTTGTTGACGCTCGTACTCAGGTCCTGAAGCTGACCGTCTTCTCTCCGTGTGACCAGGGCCAGCACCTCGCTGTAGGTTTTTCCTTTCGCGTCGACGACCACGGCGTCCGGGCGGTGAGGTTTCCAAGCCGGCTTCTTAGCTGCCCTCGTCTTCGTGGCCACCATCCTCCATCCGCTGACCGGAATCTCGGGGCTCTTAGTCTGGCTCATAACGCTGGGCTTCGCCACGTCTTCTTGTGGCGGCAACGGGGCTTTCTTCTGCGGCCTCCTGGTTGCGTTGGCGCCTTTTGGCTGCCTTGGGCGCGTGGGGGAGGGGGGGGAGGGGGGGACCCGGATCCACCAGTGGCTGGCTTAGGCTACGCCACGGCTCCGTTTGCACCGCGGCATCCTTCTTCCAGACTGTCGTTGTCTGCTGCTCTTTGTCCATGCTCATGCTCTTAGTGCTCTGTGAGCATTTTGAGCACAGGACTGCGGCGTCGAGGCCTTCCTGCCTGACGCTTCTGCCCGCTGCTGATGCTTGGCTTGCTTGATGCTCGTGTGAAGCTCCTTCATTCGCACGAACATGTTTCTCGTCGCCATGTTGATGTGGCGCGTATTCTTATCCATGATTCTGCTATGGACTTCATCCAAGATATTTCCCAGCTCTTGGAGGTTTTCGAGGCAGGTTGCCTCTTGACAGGCCTTACTTTTCTTAGGCGGCGTTTTTCTTTGCAAACTCTCTGGGCTGGCTGGGTCCCGTACCCTCTTAGGGGTCTCCCGGGCGTCCGGGTCCATGCTCTGTAACTCTGCTCCTGGAGCTGACGCAGCTGCCGGCGATCGCGCGAGCTTGCTGCCCTTCGTGAAAGCCAGGTTTTCGTCCTCCTCCATTCCTCTTGCTCGATGTTCCAGTTAATTCTGGGGTCGATTTTAATTTGAAATTTCAAATTTCGTTTGGCGCGTAACTCTGCTCCGGCACTCCGGAGCCCTGTTCCGTACGAGGCTGTCCGGCAACACCGTCCGAGTTGCCACCCTGCGCGATCACCTGACTGGCAGCTCAGTGATCAGCTGCTGTGTGGGAGGCTCCCGGCGAAAAAGAAAGAAAAGAAAAAGAAATAAAAATTTGAGTGAGAAAATTGTTTTGCTTCAACTCCACCAACAATGTGTATAGCGGAAGGCGCCAAACAAGAGTTCACCCCTCTCCACCTCCTGCACGGAGCGCACTGGATATGCCCCTGCATATATGTACGCAGTACGTACCGGTGCTTCAGTGACCTGCTCTTAACAGCTTTCCTTTCAGTTGCCAGGCGTGGCGGGGATTTTTTTGCCGGAAAACTTGGAGCTTGTGATAAACACAACCGCACTTGGAAAACGCTCAAACGCTCGTCCAAACACACGTATGTGTGTGTGTGTGTGTGTGTGGGAGGGGGGACGGTTCTCCGTCAATATACCCGATACTCAAAATGAGTATTGAGGTATATTAGATTTGTGGTAAAAGTGGATGTGTGTAACGTCCAGAAGGAATCGTTTCCGACCCCATAAAGTATATATATTCTTGATCAGCATCAATAGCCGAGTCGATTGAGCCCTGTCTGTCTGTCTGTCTGTCCGTCTGTCCGTCTGTCCGTCTGTCCGTCCGTCCGTCTGTCCGTCCCCTTCAGCGCCTAGTGCTCAAAGACTATAAGAGCTAGAGCAACGATGTTTTGGATCCAGACTTCTGTGATATGTCACTGCTACAAAAATATTTCAAAACTTCGCCCCGCCCACTTCCGCCCCCACAAAAGACGAAAATCTGTGGAATCCACATTTTTAAAGATACGATAAAACCAATAACGCAGAATCGTAGAGGATGACTATATGTTCTAAAGTGTAAGATCTCCATCAGATCGTATAATTATTATAGCCAGAATCAAGAAAACAGTTTCATTCTTTCTCGCTCTGTCTCTCTCTAACACACAGGTTTCATGGTCTTGCCAATTGCAAAATATGAGTTCAAGGATCTCAGAACCCATAAGAGCCAGAGCAACCAAATTTGGTATCCACACTCCTGTGATATCGGACCTTGACCGTTTCGTGTCCAAATTTCGCCACACCCCCTTCCGCCCCCGCAAAGGACGAAAATCTGGGGCATCCACAAATCTCAGAGACTATTAAGGCTAGAGTAACCAAATTTGGTATCCGCACTTCTGTTAGATCTCACTATAAAACGTATATCTCAGAATTTCGCCCCACCCCCTTTCGCCCCCACAAAGAACGAAAATCTGTTGCATCCACAATATTGCACATTCGAGAAAACTAAAAACGCAGAATCATAGACAATGACCATATCTATCAGATTGCTGAATCTGGATCAGATCGGATCATTTTTGTAGCCAAAAGCAAGAAATCAATTTGCAGTGGCTACGCAGCGTTCGACGTCACGCTCAGACTGATTTTCTGTCTCTCTCGCACGCACTCTTTGTCGTGTCGTTTAATATTCGCGGCGTCTGCCGGAGGAGGAGAGCCATACTGACTAAGTATCGGGTATAAATGTAGAGTTGCGGTCTCCGCAGCAACTCACAACGTTCCCCCTCGTTTTATTTTAATTAATATGACAGATCCAGCAGGAAAAGATCATGCAAGCCAAATGCAAATACGAAACGCGAGCAACTTTGACTCTATTAAGAGCCGACTGCATCGCTAATTTGGGTACGAACCATACCACACCACACCACACCAGAGCATGACACAGCATGCCACACGGAACCCGAACCCCAGACCGATCTCAAAGGGAATTGAACTGAAAGAAATGTCACCATTAGGCAACATCGACGGAGCTGACATTTAAGCAATTTCAAACGTTTTGCTAACAAATTTTACAGCAGCAGCCACTGCCACAACAGGAGGGGCTTCTGGGGCTGGATACCCGTTAGAGCCAACGCCATCGCCATCGATATAACGTTAACGTTAACGCCGAATGCTAGCGGCAGCAGCCGAAAATGTCGTGATGATGGCAAATTATAAATAGCTTAAATGGTCTAAATGGTTTAAATGATTTCAATAGCTCTCTGTCTGTCTGTCTGTCTCCCATCCCAGGCTGCATCTTTCGGAGGCGGAGGTGGAGGCGGTGGTGGAGCAGGCTGCCTCAGCTCCTCTTTAGAGACAGCGAGACATCGACTGCTCTATGGCTCTATAGCTTCTCCGTTTTGGCTCGTTTTCAATGGTAACAGTTATCACACAAACTAATGACATGAAATTAGGTATTGCCCGGACTCTGCATCTGTCTCTGCCTCTGACTGTGTTTTTTTTTACGTTTTGCTGACAGTTGAAACAAAGCCAAGAAAATCGAACAACAAAAGCAGCAAAATTGTCCCTGTTGCCGCTTTGGCTTTTGCTGTTTTGCTATCTGCAATAGTTACCTTTGAATTTAAACCAGAACCTACACTTTAAATAAAGTTGTGCACAAACCATTGATAGTAGGTGGAAAATTTCCGAGCTGAGGGAAAGAGAAAACATTTTCTGTACTTTTCTGTAAGGGAAAAATCCGTCTAGTAAAAGCCCATTATCGAAGAAAACTTAGTCTTCTTTCCTCTACAAAGGTTTTAATATATTTCTAAGCCACTACAGGATGAAGTTTGTCAGGAATCAAATATCACCTTTGTTCTCTCCTCCACTTAAAAATCAATTGTGATATAGAATCAGTTTTTTTTTTTTTGCACTGCACCACCTACCAGGCTTGAAACCGTTAGCCCCAGAGTACGCCACCAAAAGGAAAACTCTTTTCTTTTATTTTATTTATTTTTTTTTGGTTTTGTCACAAATGTTACAGTTATTGTTGCTGCACATGATTATGACCATTGAAAATCGTATTTATTGTATTGATTTGTGCTACCAAAATGATGGCGAGACAAAAGCTCTGTTGGGTCTGGATCGCCGGGCGAGCAAGTTCATGATCTTGTAGCGTGCAGGTGTGGGATAGCTGTCGTTTACCCATACTAGTATGAAGAGATTTCGTGTGCACCTCTAGCTATGCTCTGACTAAGCTCGCCGGATTGTCGGGGTTCGTTCTACTCTCTCCTATCACATACTGACACACACTCGCATAATGTTTTAGGTGCACATTTAAAAATTAAAAAAAAAAAGAAGAACCAAACATAAAACTAACAACAGAATCCAAGTTTAACCGGAGCAAGGAATTGGTTATGGGACTAACAAGTTGGTTGTGGAAAGTGTGGACATACTTATCAATTACTCTACTCAAATGATGAGAAACTCCGGTGTTAGTGAGAATCTCTATCTTCTCTAACCTCCCAACCTATGCTATACAGGTAACCTGACCGTAGAGACCCTTGAATAACGTTAAACAGTTATCATCCCACCACCTTGATCATGCCTTTCTGAGGACGGACTCCTGAATTTAGAACATATTATGATTGTACTTCAAAATCAATATAATTATATATATATTTCAATAAATCCCTAATCATATAATTAAATTCTTGGAGGGGGGGTTTTCTTAACTTATAATTAAATTCATTTTTTTGCTGTGTCTCGATAGCTTAATATATATGTAAAGAATTGAGAAGAAATATTAGAAAAAAAAATAAAGATTTAAAAATGACCAGCATATATGGGCAACAGATTCTAAAGGGGTGAGAGTTACCAATACATTATGGTTACGGATATATAAAGGTGATATCAATAGAAAAATATATGTAACACGCAGGTTACTTCCCAGCTCAGTGCATATATGTACTTGTTCTTATTTACAAACTCACAGCACTTTTGGTAGGCTAGTACCGTTTATTCCATCCGTGATCGTTGAGCTCGATGATGACGTTGGTGTATACTTCTAAGGAAAAGAAAAGATATTTAATACGAGTATATATGCACGTGAGCGTACTAGAGTGTACTGCTTTGTAATCTCAAGAAAAATTAATGTTGCTCTCATACCCATTAGTTTCCAAAAACCATTATGTTGGCTGTGTTACGTAACTAACTATAAAACTGTATACATCGTGTGACGAAAGAGAATGGTTTTAGCCTGGCACATGAAATCTAGAGGAAAAAGGGGCGTGTTTTACATCAACGAGTAACTACGAGTAGGCCAGACTCAGCCAGGCTGAGTAGGACTGCGCCTCCGGAAGAATCCAACAATAATGCAATCAATTCGAGTTCATTATTGGGTGTCGCTGGCGCAGCTAAATCAGTTGACGATGGGGTACATTAGCTCCTTAGCTTGACTTCAGGTTGCCGATCCGATTCGACGTCGGTCTGCGGACTACACTTTCATTGGAGGCTTGATAACGGGGGCATCAATGACGCCAAAATAAAGTTCCGGAGGCGCCTCTTGGTTTTCGCCGTGCATCCACACGGTTGTTGAGGATTCGACAGACGACGTCAAGCTGCAGGTCTCGCTGTTCGGTGTTTTTTTCCCCGCGGGTTCACTACTTGTCTTTTCGACCCGCCCCACAACTCTCGTAGACCACACCGTATATGCACTCCTATGCAACTGATGATCGCACGAGCAGTACCGTGGCTACGGGCCGCCGTCCTATAACACAAATTCTTATATATATGTATATATTACCACGAACACTTTCTAAACTAATCACGGACATACCAGCTAGGTTTTTCTTTACACTGCTTTCCTGGGTAAATCTCCTGATTCTCGGTCTTAATTGAAACTCAACTCAAGAGGTATGGCGTAGATGCCAGAACTGTTCGTGGGCTAAATATATATAGTTACATATGCGACACTTCAGTTTAAGTTTTAAAAAAGCTTTTATTCTTTCACTTAAACTTAGCGTACATTGGTTAGTTATTTCCCCGACGATGACTGAGGTCTGATGTCTTGAACGGAATTAACTTTGGTTGAATTCTCCGACGGTGTCGCGATTGACGTTTGTCTTGAACAGAACTGAGTTGGCTTCTTAGATGTAGACTATTTATATTATGATGCTCGGTTTGGGATTCGGATTTGGATTCGTAGGCGTTGGATTCGACTTCGGCTTCGGAGATGGAGTACGTGACTTGATCGATATGTGGGAAAGGCGGCTTTTGATGAAAGGCTTCCGCTGCGTATGAGCGGTGTTGCATTACTTGGGGGTGGCTGAGAATAGGGCCTCTGATTGGTCAGCTAGGATGGTGTGATTCTTGAGAATCGATTAGTAATTGATCTCTGAAGAGTGGCGTGATTCTGGTGCGGCTGGATTCTAGTGCGGCTGGATTCTAGTGCGGCATCTATTGTTTTATGTTCAACTTCCAGTTTAGGGTGTTTGTTTACATTGCCTGCAATCGGCTACGCGTGGTCCATTTCGAGCGTGAGATTGTTTATGAGGGTTCGAAGCTGAGGGTGTCGTATTGTTTATAGTATTGTGGGTGCAGGGTAATAGACATAGACAAGGGTATGCGGAGCATGGACTATAGATATGTCACTCCCCCATTGTTAGATTTAAGCCTGTCCTCAGGCGATTATCCTTGGATATAGTTCAGGTGCGTCTAAAACTGTGCCTGCTGGGGATTCCTCGTCTTCGTCTAAGGGTGTTTCTATGTGCGGGTCGGTTTTAGGCTTATTGCTTTTACTTAGATTAAACAATTTGTAGCTTAATGCTATTATGATTATGACAAATAGTAGTATTAAGCTTATATGTAATACATTATTTAATCGCGTATTTTCTATTACGATTTCTTTGGTTTGCAAATAAGACAATGGTTTAATTTTTGTTACGTTATTGTTGATGTAGATGCTTTGTGCAAATTCTGGTATGGAGTTGGATATTAAGAATTCATTTAACTGTATACTGCAATTATGGATTTTTATTAATGCGTTACCTTCTACTTTTATTTCTTGGTTTAGGCAATCTTGGTTTAATATGGTTTTTGGTAATTTCCAAGTTAACAATATATTGGGTTCTATGAAACTTATTTGAAAGTTTTGGTGTGCTTTGGTGTATGGACATTTTGTTTCTACTTGTTTGACTATTCCTGAAATACATTCGTCATTTATTTTTCGTTTTGATTCTTTTTCATATACCTCGTTTTCTAGAACGTAATAATTGTTTTGCGTTAGGTTAGTGAGGATGTTACTATCTTCATCTGTATATGGGACAATTTTAAGTATAGGAATATTTCTGATCTCTCGTGGGATGTTGGAAATTATTAGTATTTCGTTAGTGTCTGATTTCAACCAGGTAGATGTTTTGATATTTAATAATTTCTCTGAATCGATGTGTTTCAGGTAATCCTGCCTCAATAATTTTGGATTAAAGATCCCTAATCTTGTTAGCTGCATGCCTAATTCAATATCCTCTATGTACTCTGTAAAATGTTGGAGGTTAAATATTAATATCTCTAGTTGCTTATTTCTATCATTATCCTTGTTTAATTTATTGACAACTTCTATGCCAGAATTTACTGCTTGAATTACTAAGTTTAATTCGTTAGCTTGAACACTGTGGCTAGCCAGATTGTTTATTTTCCCTTCTAATTCGACTTTATCATCTTGATCTAATGTTCCAAATAGATATTTATATACTGTGCCTACTGCATTTATAAGGCCTCTTTTGTTTCTTTTGGCTATTTTGATGCCGTTGAATTCACGTTGCAATTTCTCGATTAAATATTGAACTTGGATTACGTTATTAAATTGGGTTGCCTGTTCTAGTAAACTCTGATATGTTTCATCTGTTCTTGTTATATTAATTTTTAGATAATGGTATTCATAATTAATGGGTATGTTAATGGTATTTGTTTTGAATATGAGATATCCATTCCTTGAGTTGATGGGATCTATCTCTATATTCTGTCCGGAAGACTGTAGGACGGTGAACATTAGTAAGATTATAATCTTAATCATGTTGTAGCTCCGGATTCCCAGTACTCTCTTCGGGTACTCTGCAATTATCGTATTTACTTTTATTCGATTTTTTCTTTCTTTTGAATTTCGTTTTATAGTGGGTGATTTTCCTCCCTCTATTTTTCTCTTCAAAGTGCTTTTCGTCTACCTGCCTAATTTCCCCTGTTTTTTTGAACGGGTTGGTTGTTTTTGTTTTAACTAGGGGTGCATTCTTGAAGCGTGTGTCTACTTCAAAGTCGATTCTATCGTTATTCAAATGATTGATCTTCCTAACTTTATTCAGTTGGGTGTTATAATCTGGTAGTCCGGCGTACAGGAAGATATCGGCTGGGGATCTTTTTGTAGTATTATGAACCCTTTTATGGTTATAAGTGTATAGAATTAACTCGAATTTTGTGAGCTTGTTTTCTATGTTATCCTCACTAGAAAAATGATTCTTAATTTTTCATTGATCGTTTTATGTAGTCGTTCTACATCGGAAACTCCGTTTTTACTGGTAGTGATTTCGATTTTCACATTTTCCGCATTCAACCATGCTTGCAATGGTGCGCACATAAAGGCTGAATCTTTGTCGGCTTTAATTCCCTGTGGCTTGCCCATTTCGTTAAAAACTTTTATGATAGCTCTCTTGGTTTCTAACCAGTCACGATTCTTAACTTCTACAAGGGTAGCGAATTTAGAATATACATCAATGCATGATAGGAATTGTTGATTGCCTACCAAATAGAAACCCATGACATACTTTTCTCTGATATTTTGTATTTCAGGGGTGATTTCGAAAGTTAGATTGGTGTTACGATGCTCTGTTTTAGCAACGTTGCACGTAGGACATTCATTGATAATATTTTGGATTAACTTTTGATAATCGGGGTAGTAGAATTTTCATTTAAACCAATTAGTGGTCTTTTCGATACCTGGGTGAAGTAGCTCTTTATGATTCTTCAATATTTGTTCTTTGAATTCGGAGTAGTTCGGAATATTTATGAGTTTGGTATTGGATTTAATCAGTTTAGTGAAGTGATTTGGACTGATTATCTCCAGGAATGCCCTTTGGAACAGTGGGAAGTCTACTTCGTTATGGAAATATATTGCACTCTTTTTGGTACACACATATTCCTTTATTATATCTTTTGCTAATGATTCTGTCATTTCGGTATATGTGATTTTTATCAGTATCTTGTGGAAATAGTGGGATGTTTCTACCTTATCCTCATTACCTTTAATCAGTTCTATTTGCCTATTATAGTAATTGATTGGTCTCTCTGTAAGTGGAATATAATTTGTATTATCTTCTTGCGCGCTATGGACCGTTGCACAATCACTATTAATGGTTTCCCCGAGTAGGTTTTCGTTAATCTTTACTCTTGATAGCACATCGGCTACATGGTTCTCCTTTCCAGGTAAATATTTTATTTTGAAGTCAAATTCATTTAATTTGATCTTCCATCGTTGTAGCTTCATATTTGGTTCCTTGAGGTTATTCAACCAAATCAAGGGTTTGTGATCACTTAATATCTCAAACGTTCTACCAAACAGGTATGATCTGAAATACTTAGTTGCCCAAACTATAGCTAGTAATTCCTTTTCTATTGCTGAATAATTGATTTCGTGTTCGTTTAAGGTTCTACTTGCATAGCAGATTGGTTTGTGGTCTTGCGACAACACTGCTCCTAATGCAATGTTACTTGCATCGGTTGTTACCGTGAACATTCTGTTGAAATCTGGGAATGCGAGGATGGGGTCTGAGGTGATAAGTACTTTCAATTTTTCGAAGGCCTCGACGTATTTTTCCTCTGTTGGGTCTATGACTGCTCGTTTCTTTAATTTGAGTGTCATAGGTTTTACTATATTAGCGAAGTTGGGAATGAATTTCCTATAGAATCCACATAAACCTATGAATGATTTTATTTTTGGGGTTGTATTGGGTATTGGGAAGTTTATTATGGCAGATATTTTCTTTGGATTAGGAACTATGCCGTTAGTTGTTACTACATGACCTAGGAATTCAGTTTCCTTTTTCATGAATTCACATTTATCCATTTGTAGCTTCCAGTTGGCGTCTCTCAACTTTCCAAATACTCTCCTTAGTGACAACAAGTGTTCTTCCAATGAAGTGGAAAATATAATGATGTCATCTAAGTATACAAAGCAATCTTTGAAGATTAACTCTTCTAGCAGATTGTTCATACATCTTTGGAAGGTAGCGGGGGCAGTGGTTAGCCCAAAGGGCATATGAGTGAACTCGTAATGACCATGCTTCGTGGAGAAAGCTGTTTTTGGGATTGAGCTAGGTTCCATAGGAATTTGATGGAATCCCTTAGCTAAATCGATTGTTGTGAAATATTGGCACCTACCTAGTTTATCTAGTATTTCGTCCATTCTGGGTGTTGGAAATTTATCCTTGATTGTCACCTCGTTTAGACTTCTATAATCTACTACCATACGATATTTCTGCTTTCCTGAAGCATCTATTTTCTTTGGTATCATAGCAATGGGTGCACAATAGGGAGAGTTCGACTTACGAATGATTCCTTGTCTAATCACATCTTTGATTTGTTGAGTCACTTCTTGATCGTGTATTTGAGCATATTTATATGGTCGACGATATACAGGATCTTCGTGATGGGTTTTAATTTCGTGCTTTATAGTACTTCTTTATACTGCACGTCCTTAAATTCATAGAGAACTTTCTTTAGTTTCTCCTTTTCTTCGTCATTTAAATGTTCCAACCTTAGCTGGTTGCATTCCCTTAATTCATTCTCTAATGCGGAAGCGAAGTATTGCTCTCCTTCAGGAGACGGGTCAAGGCACTTAGGTGTAGTTATATCTTCCTTTGAAGATGGCTTAACACCTTTGTGTGCGGTCTTGCCGACGGCAATTGCTTCTCCACTTTGGATGATTGGGTATGACCTTTCTCCTAACGTTACCGTTTCATTTTGGTAATCGATGACGGCTTTGCTGGCCATCAAATATTCTCTGCCTAAGAGTATGTCATAGTTTTCAGAAAAATTATGAATATAAAATTTTTGTTTTGTCGGACAGTTTTTGGTCCATTGAAGGTATGGACGGTGAGGTTGTCGCTATCGACTTTGGAATCTGTATAGTTTTCTTTTATTATATTTATTGACGATCCCGAGTCCGCGATACCTCTTAATTTTTTATTATTTACGATTATTTCTATATATGGTCTTCCTCGATTTCTTCCAAGGCACTCTGCTGAAAATTTACATCCATTTTCATTTGTCCGCTTTGGCTTTCCCTAGATCGTTTGACTGGCTGATTTGGTGCACTGCTACCTGCCTGAGTCTGATTGATTTGATAGTTAGTGGGATTCTGTACTCTGCCCTGGTTTAAGGAATTTCTAAATTCGTTAAATAATCCTTTATTATTTACGGCATTATTTCCTGAATTATTTCGATTCGATCCATGATTATTTCTGGAAGTACTTGGGTTTTGATTGTTATAATCGTTACTACTATAGCGAGGGTAATAAGTTCCAACATTCCTACGATTGTTATTTCCGTTTCTTGAGTGTTCGTGATTCTTGTTATCAGTTACGAAATTTTCGAAGATTCCTAACTCTTGAGCTGATTTTTGTAGATTAGCCATAGTAGAAATGTCTTTCTTTGCTAAAATGATGAACAGTTTATTGGGTAGAGCATCTTCTATGGTATGTCTGGTGGCATTTGCCAGAGCGTTTTTAAAGATTATCTTATTTTCTGGGCTAGTCTCCAGATTTAGTTTACTTACTATAACATTTGACTTAATTTCTAGTTCCTCTACGAACTTACGAATATTCCCATTGAATTTGGTGTCGTGTAATTGTTGTAGCAGCGTTTCGTAAGGAGTGTGGTTGTTGAATTTGCTGATTAGGGCTGCTTTTAGATCGGTCCAGGTGTTGGGTTGAAGGCTTTGTGATAAAAGTTGTGCTCGTCCGCACAGTTGACCCTCAGTGGCTCCGTACATGATGCTTTGTTGCCGGATGTCTTCTGTTGGGTACAATTCGGAGATGTACTCAATCCTGCTTATGAACGAGCTTAGGCGTTCTTGGCATCCGTCGTATGGTGGAATTTGCCTGATTGACTTCAAGGCTTGGTTCAGGTGTATTTCTGTTAGCGGCATGTTGATTTCTTTTTATTTATTTATTTTTTTCTAATATTAATTGAGCTTCAATCGTATGTAGATTCTTTGGCGGATCTCTTTAGTATTAGCGTTACTTTTTCTCTGATCACTGTAGGTTATTACGCACTGTAACTGTCACTACGCCAATTGATCGTCTTAAAAAAAGGATTCACTTTTAACTGAGATCCTACCGGCTGCGCCAGTTAAATATGCGACACTTCAGTTTAAGTTTTAAAAAAGGTTTTATTCTTTCACTTAAACTTAGCGTACATTGGTTAGTTATTTCCCCGACGATGACTGAGGTCTGATGTCTTGAACGGAATTAACTTTGGTTGAATTCTCCGACGGTGTCGCGATTGACGTTTGTCTTGAACAGAACTGAGTTGGCTTCTTAGATGTAGACTATTTATATTATGATGCTCGGTTTGGGATTCGGATTTGGATTCGTAGGCGTTGGCTTCGACTTCAGCTTCGGAGATGGATTACGTGACTCGATCCATATGTGGGAAAGGCGGCTTTTGATGAAAGGCTTCCGCTGCGTATGAGCGGTGTTGCATTACTTGGGGGTGGCTGAGAATAGGGCCTCTGATTGGTCAGCTAGGATGGTGTGATTCTTGAGAATCGATTAGTAATTGATCTCTGAAGAGTGGCGTGATTCTGGTGCGGCTGGATTCTAGTGCGGCTGGATTCTAGTGCGGCATCTATTGTTTTATGTTCAACTTCCAGTTTTGGGTGTTTGTTTACATTGCCTGCAATCGGCTACGCGTGGTCCATTTCGAGCGTGAGATTGTTTATGAGGGTTCGAAGCTGAGGGTGTCGTATTGTTTATAGTATTGTGGGTGCAGGGTAATAGATATAGACAAGGGTATGCGGAGCATGGACTATAGATATGTCACTATATATATATATATATATATTTATTCATTCCCGAGTAAACACGTCCGCTTTAATCAATCGATTCTCAGTCAATAACTCCAGCCCAACTTCTGCAAGTTCAGCTAAGCGGTACCGAACCAAAAGCTCGAAGATCGGATAATATTTGGAAACTTTAACTGCATAATCGGATGATCTTAGGAACTTTAACTGCATAATCGGATGATCTTTCGCCCAATTGAGCGAAATTTTGGTCAAGCTTTTAATCTATGCTCTCCCTACGCTACGCTACTCTCTTGGGTCAAGGTAAACGTGACGTCTTTCGCTTAAATGCTTGCGCTGCGCGCCGACTCTCTTTAGAAAGCTTTTCGGAAAGCTTGCAGCTTACGATCCACTTTCGGAGCTACTATGTATCTGCACTTTTAAGCATTACCAAAAGAAAACTGTGCTTATCCGTGATGTTCCCGTACTCTTTCCCTAAATTCGGCCCCTACACCACAGTTGAAGACGTAATTGTTCTTACAATGAGACTTAAACTGAAGAAGGCCATTTACTAAGGATTAAGCTGAATATCTTTTAAGTGATAGACTCCTAAGTTTTTCTTATCTTCGCTAGCTAATTGGTAATACATTGTCCCCACTCGGCGAATAACCTTGGCTGATATAAACACAGGCGCCAGTTTAGCGCTGAACTTTTTTAAAGCGTTGCTCTGACAAAAATTCCGGGCATACACGACGTCTCCAACTTTATGTTGACGGACCCGGCTACGTAAGTTGTATGTCCTCGCATTCTGCTCGTGTGATTCAGCTACCTTTTGTTGAGCGGGTTGTCGACATACATGTACTACATCTGGATATTCGACTCTGGTGTCATCCGATAGGAGATTTAGTCGTCTGAATAGTGCATAATCCTTTCCGTTAAGAATCATATTCTGCCCAAATGCAAGAAAATACGGCGAATACCCTGTGCTTCTATGGATATTGGCTCGTAACGCCGCACTAATTTCAGGTAATTTGTTGTCCAAATTAGTATGATCTTTGCCGACGTACGCTCTTATAGCCGCTAACACGGATCGGTTTAACCGTTCACTGGCATTGGCTTGCGGTGAGTATATTGCAGTGCAACGGTGAGTTACCCCGAATCTGGTAAGAAATGACTTGAAATTCCCAGAGACAAACTGCGAACCATTATCGGTGAGTACAGTCTCAGGGACCCCGAAAGTACTAAATAACATATTTTCTAGGAAGTCACACACCTTACTTGAGGTAAAGGACTTTAGCGGACATAAGAAATGAAATTTGGTGTTGTGATCTACGATTATTAAGATACCAATATTCCCTTGCTTGGAACGCGGATAAAGCTTTTGAAAAGGTCTTTCTGAATTCATTGGCTTACCCATTGGTGGTCTTAAGACGACATTAGCACTTTTGGTCTGGCGACAAACGTCGCATTGTGATACATAGGCTCGTATTTGTGTAACCATTTTTGGCCAAAACAAGTACCTTTTCACTTTTTCAACGGTTTTCCCAATACCACTGTGGGAAGCGTCTGGGGGGTCATGAGCCCTGGAATCTATATCGCTGGTAAGACCTGATGGAATCCAAAGCTTCCAAGTTTGTTTATCTGCTATCGCGTCCCCTGAGGATGGTTCGGTTCTTTTATACACCAAATTATCGTCAACCTTCAAATCGGGTAACTTAAGTTGATTAAGCCTTATGTGTTCTATTAGATCCATGTACTCTGTAGAAGTAAGGTCGACTATGGGTCCGTTGCCGTTCAACTCTCGTACCTCGGGCTCATCTTGGCGTGACAACGCGTCGGCCCCTACGTTTTCGGACCCTTTACGATGTGATATTTGAAAATTAAATCCCTGTAATTTTATAGCCCAGCGGGCCAAGCGACCTGACAAATCTTTTTGCGTCATAAGCCATTGTAGGGACGCATGGTCCGTTATAACTTGGAAATCCTGTCCTTCTACGTAAGCTCTAAACTTCTTTATTCCTTTAATCACTGCCAAGCACTCGAGTTCGGTGACCGAATAGTTTCGTTGCGCCTTGGAAAGTTTCTCGGACATAAAAGGTATAGGTAACTCTATCCCTTCCTCGTTTAATTGAGCTAGTACGCAGCCCAAACCAAAAGTGCTTGCGTCACATATTAACAAAAAGGGTTTCTTAAAATCGGGGGTGGGTAGGATTGGAGCAGATGTTAAGCAGGATTTGAGTTTATTGAAAGCTTCTTCGGCTGATGCGTTCCACTTAAGTGGTTGATGCTTTTTTAGTAGTTCCGTTAAGGGGTAGCTGACGGTGGCATAGTTATCGACAAAGCGTCTGTACCATCCAGAACGTCCTAGAAATCTTCTTATCTGTTTCACGGTTTTTGGGATCGGGAACTCCATTATGTATTTTTTTTTTCCCCGGATCTGTCTTTAACTGACCATAACCTCTTATGAACCCCAGATATTTAATCTCCCGTATACAAAAGTTTGACTTGGCTATATTAATCGTGAGATTTTCCTTACGCAAATGCATCGCTTTTCAAATGTTCGCATACGCACGTATTATGAAATCGGTGGTGACAAGGCAAGGTAGCTATCAACTGGTCTTGCCGCAAATTTCCCTGGCAAATAATGCAAAACGAGTCTTGGTTGATCAATGCCGAAGCTAAATTTTCATTACTACAGTGGACCTCCATGATTTGTATGAATTTCTTAACAATAATAAATAAATAAAAAATTATAATGAAAATAAAATTATGAAACTAATATGCAAATATAAGTTAATGAATATGAAATTTTTCTTATTTCCGTCGGTAAATAATTAATATGTTCGCCCTCTCCAGGCATGATCTAGGTGGTCTACTGCTAACTGTACGTTTCCATTTGAATAGTTGAGTAATTAAGTTGGGTATATTGGCCAGTTCTATTACCAGTTTCGAAGGTATAAGTCCGGATAATGGACAGTCTCTACTTATCATAAATAGACGATCGTGATTCCTAAAATCTGTGTTTTTTTCCTAACACAAACTAGAATTTGATAAGGGAATCTCTACAGCCAAGCTCGAGATAATTTAATTAATATAACTTTGAGTCGGGGTATCCGTCTTTTGAATAACTCCCGCTGTTCCCTAAGTCAACATCTTTAGTTATCTCGTTGGTGGAGTCCTATATCGTGATATTAGCATATTGTAAGCTAGTCCATCCGGCGTAAGAGACAACAGATTATACATAGGTCGACTTTTCCAACAACAGCTGTCGTACTCCCACCCGGAGAGATCTATCAGTATAGCATTACCATAGAATTATTGTTTTGGATGGAATATAGAGCTATGGTGGAGCGTAGCCCCAGAATGACATGCCTCTGGTACTAAAGTTAAGTACCAACTTTACGAGAGATCATGTCCCTTCGGGCCCCACGTTGGGCGCCAATTATGTAGCGTGTAGGTGTGGGATAGCTGTCGTTTACCCATACTAGTATGAAGAGATTTCGTGTGCACCTCTAGCTAGACACACACTCGCATAATGTTTTAGGTGCACATTTAAAAATTAAACGAGGTGGAACGTTGTGAGTTGCTGCGGACACCGCAACTCTACAGTTATACCCGATACTAAGTCAGTATGGCTCTCTCCGGCAGACGCCGCTAATATTGAACGACACGACAAAGAGTGCGTGCGAGAGAGACAGAAAATCAGTCTGAGCGTGACGTCGGGGGCTGCGTAGCCACTGCAAATTGATTTGTTCCTTTTGGCTACAAAAATGATCCGATCTGATCCAGATTCAATCATCTGATAGATATGGTCATTATCTATGATTCTGCGATTTTCGTCTTTTGTGGGGGCGGAAGAGGGTGGGGCGAAATTCTGAGATATACGTTTTATAGTGAGATCTAACAGAAGTGCGGATACCAAATTTGGTTACTCTAGCCTTAATAGTCTCTGAGATTTTTGGATGCCCCAGATTTTCGTCCTTTGCGTGGGCGGAAGGGGGTGTGGCGAAATTTGGACACGAAACGGTCAAGGTCCGATATCACAGGAGTGTGGATACAAAACATCGTTGCTCTAGCTCTTATAGTCTTTAAGCACTAGGCGCTGAAGGGGACGGACAGACGGACAGACGGACGGACGGACGGACGGACGGACGGACGGACAGACGGACAGACAGACAGGGCTCAGTCGACTCGGCTATTGATGCTGATCAAGAATATATATACTTTATGGGGCCGAAAACCATTCCTTCTGGCCGTTACACACATCCACTTTTACCACAAATCTAATATACCCCAATACTCATTTTGAGTATCGGGTATAAAAAGAAGAACGAAACATAAAACTAACAACAGAATCCAGGTTTAACCGGAGCAAGGAATTGGTTATGGGACTAACAAGTGTGTTGTGGAAAGTGTAGACATACTTATCAATTACTCTACTCAAATGATGAGAAACTCCGGTGTTAGTGAGAATCTCTATCTTCTCTACCCTCCCAACCTATGCTATACAGGTAACCTGACCGTATAGACCCTTGAATAACGTTAAACAGTTATCATCCCACCACCTTGATCATGCCTTTCTGAGGACGGACTCCTGAATTTAGAACATATTATGATTGTACTTCAAAATCAATATCATTATATATATATTTCAATAAATCCATAATCATATAAATAAATTCTTGGAGGGGGGGGGGTTTTCTTAACTTATAATTAAATTCATTTTTTGCTGTGTCTCGATTGCTTAATATATATGTAAAGAATTGAGAAGAAATATTAGAAAAAAAAATAAAGATTTAAAAATGACCAGCATAAATGGGCAACAGATTCTAAAGGGGTGAGAGGTACCAATACATTATGGTTACGGATATATAAAGGTGATATCAATAGAAAAATATATGTAACACGCAGGTTACTTCCCAGCTCAGTGCATATATGTACTTGTTCTTATTTACAAACTCACAGCGCTTTTGGTAGGCTAGTACCGTTTATTCCATCCGTGATCGTTGAGCTCGATGATGACGTTGGTGTATACTTCTAAGGAAAAGAAAAGATATTTAATACGAGTATATATGCACGTGAGCGTACTAGAGTGTACTGCTTTGTAATCTCAAGAAAAATTAATGTTGCTCTCATACCCATTAGTTTCCAAAAACCATTATGTTGGCTGGGTTACATAACTAACTATAAAACTGTATACATCGTGTGACGAAAGAGAATGGTTTTAGCATGGCACATGAAATCTAGAGGAAAAAGGGGCGTGTGTTACATCAACGAGTAACTACGATCCTCTATTGACGTGGTCGAGAGAAATGTCAGCCAGGCTGAGTAGGACTGCGCCTCCGGAAGAATCCAACAATAATGCAATCAATTCGAGTTCATTATTGGGTGTCGCTGGCGCAGCTAAATCAGTTGACGATGGGGTACATTAGCTCCTTAGCTTGACTTCAGGTTGCCGATCCGATTCGACGTCGGTCTGCGGACTACACTTTCATTGGAGGCTTGATAACGGGGGCATCAATGACGCCAAAAATAAAGTTCCGGAGGCGCCTCTTGGTTTTCGCCGTGCATCCAAACGGTTGTTGAGGCTTTCGACAGACGACGTCAAGCTGCAGGTCTCGCTGTTCGGTGTTTTTTTCCCCGCGGGTTCACTACTTGTCTTTTCGACCCGCCCCACAACTCTCGTAGACCACACCGTATATGCACTCCTATGCAACTGATGATCGCACGAGCAGTTCTGTGGCTACGGGCCGCCGTCCTATAACACAAATTCTTATATATATATATATTACCACAAACACTTTCCAAACTAATCACGGACATACCAGCTAGGTTTTTCTTTACACTGCTTTCCTGGGTAAATCTCCTGATTCTCGGTCTTAATTGAAACTCAACTCAAGAGGTATGGCGTAGATGCCAGAACTGTTCGTGGTCTAAATATATATAGTGACATATCCATAATTCCCCACATCCCATACACATTATGTTTATGTACAATTCATCCACCCCATCCACACAAGTAACAGGACCCCACTCAAGAATCAATAACTGTTTCTTCCCATACTCCAAGCTAGGGCCCCCCATAATATAAACAATGGCCCCCATTGTTTCATCAACATTAGAATCCCGCCACTCTCGAGAAATCGATTCTTTAGAATCACGCCACTCATGAGGACCAATCAAAGCTAGACATAAAACCAAGGAGTATCACATTCCTAGCTCCGTCATGTAATGCAACACCGATCGCCAGCAGTGGATGCCTTTCATCAAAGCCGACGCATCCCCAAATATCGATCCAGGCACGTACGCCACCGACACGAAGATGCAGCCGAGGAAAGCAACGCCCGAAGCCAGAGTCGGGAGTTCCAAGAGAAGGGCTCATGGAAACTAGCCAGCAGCAGAGAGATCAGTTCCGTTTGAGACAAGCAGACGTTAAGTTAAGTCGGGGAATTCAACCAATCTTGTGACATAAAGAAATTAAGTACTAAAAATAAAATCTTTTTTAAAAACTAAATTTCGAGTTGCGGATATTTAACTGGCGCAGCCGGTAGGATTTCGTTTAAAATTAACTCCTATATTTCGGTAATGGTCAGCTTGTGTAATTTCTAATTACTGTGATCACGTAATCCCGGAATCGTTAATAAAATTGTGAAATCCGCCAAAGAACATATGTGTTACGAGCACATACGATTTGCAAAACTAAAATTAAGTGAACTGAAGTAAGCGGAGATAGTGATCCACCAAGAACAGTGAAACACTAAATACAAAATCAAAAAACTTACAAGTGAACCAAAATAAAGTTAAAAACTACTGAAAACAAAACAAAACCCAATCAACACCAACAACATGGCGTTACCACCACTATCATTGAGCGAAATCCACTTGAACCAGGCACTGCTGTCGATCAGACAAATACCTGCCTATGACGGTTCATCTGGACAGCTAAGCTCATTTATCAAACGAATCGAATATGTATGCGAATTATATCCAACTGAAGATCTTCGCCAACAAAGGATCCTATTTGGAGCGACCGAGATCCAACTGTCAGGAGAGGCACAACGCATATCGCAAATGATACAACCCAACACGTGGCTCGAACTGAAGACGGCGCTGATCAACGAGTTCAAAAATCACACACCATATGAAGAACTCTTACGACAACTATACACCACCAGATTCAACGGCAGTCTTCGTAAGTTTATAGAAGAATTAGAGCCAAAAGCATTATTAATAAACAATAAGCTAAACTTAGAAAACATACCAGAAAATAATGTCATTTATAAAAACGCTTTGAACAACACAATTAAAGATGTCTTTACTCGAAAACTTCCTGACAGAATGTTCATGACCTTAGCAAGAAAAGATATTACCACATTGTCTAATCTTAAGAAGGCAGCACAAGAAGAAGGATTGTACGAAGCTAGTACAACAGATTCAGGTACAAATAAAGATCAATCGAAATCGTCTCAATCAAATCGAAAGAATGTTGGAAACTATTATGCAAATTATAATACTACTAACTATCACAATCAAACTCAGAGTTCATCTGGAACAGGTCAGACTAATCGAACAAATCAAAATCAAAATTCCCAAAATCCTGGATTATACAATGAGTTCAAAAATTCCTTGAATCAAGGTAGGGCTCAGAATCCATTCAATCAGCAAATATCTCAAAACCAAGCTAGTGGGAGTGGACCCAACCAACCTACTAAAAGAGGGAGGGAGAGCCAGAGTGGCCAAACGAAGATGGACGTAAATTTTCATCAAGCCGCCTCGGAAGAAACCGAGGAGGACCCTATATAAACATTACCATTAATAAAAGAATATTAAGGTGTATCGCTGACTCGGGATCATCGATCAACATCATGAAAGAAAATTATACAGATTCCGAGATAAAAGACGATAACCTTACGGTCCATACCATCAATGGACCTGTCCGTTTAACTAAGAGTATAATGAGGAATGCGAACAAAACATGTCCGTCCGAACAAAAGTTCTACATACATAACTTTTCCGAAAATTATGATATTTTATTAGGAAGAGAATACTTGATGGCAAGTAAAGCCGTCATCGATTACAGAAATGACACTGTAACACTAGGAGCTAGGTCGTACCCAAATATTCAGAGTGGAGAAGCTATTGAAGTCGGCAAGACCGCACAGAAGTGCACTGATCCCTCTACAAAAGAAGAGAAGATCGCACCTAAGTGCCTTGACCCATCTCCAGAGGGAGATCAATACTTCGCTTCCGCTCTAGACAGTGAATTAAGGGAATGTAATCAATTAAGATTGGAACACTTAAACGACGAAGAGAGGGAAGAGTTAAAGAAGGTCTTATATGAGTTTAAGGATGTGCAGTACAGAGAAGGTGACAATTTGACTTTCACAAGTACAATCCAGCACGAGATCAAAACTCTACATGAAGACCCGGTCTACAGACGACCATACAAATATGCCCAGATACATGATCAGGAGGTAAACCAGCAAATCAAAGATATGATCAGGCAGGGAATAATTCGAAAGTCGAATTCTCCTTACTGCTCGCCCATATCTATGATTCCGAAGAAGATAGATGCTTCAGGAAAGCAAAAATTTCGAATGGTAGTAGACTATAGAAGACTAAATGAAATAACAGGTAAGGACAAATTCCCAACTCCACGAATGGATGAAATCCTAGACAAACTAGGTAAATGTCAGTATTTTACGACTGTTCGGAGCAGAACCCAGCCGATTAGCTGCTTGCCAAATAGCACCTAATTCTTGGCCCTCAGCCGCTTATTTTGTTTGTTACTTATGTCTATGTCACTCATTTGTTTGTTAAAGCTCTGCGCTTGCTTGCCCTGCTAAACGCTCTCTGCCAGCTCGCTCTTCGCTATCTCCGCTTTGCGTCTGCCTACCGACGTCGGCCGAGCGAAGCTGCGCTTAGCGATCGGAGCGACAATGTAAAGGGCAGGCAAGCCACACTTGCAATTTGGATGTCACGCATTAAAGAACATATCGTAATTTTATTTCTGCGCCGAGTTTTATTTAATTCGAAATAATTAGTCGCCCGATTGGGGATAAAAAACATTATCTCCACATAAAATTTGGTGACCCCGACGTGATCGAAGAGTTGCAGTGTCAATTAATAATCATTCGCGATCGACATTCGTTAGCCCTAGCAAATTTTCGGCGGTTAAGCACAATTCGGTGCTAAAACACACTTACATACACCTACATACACGCATTGCTGGCTATTAATTTCTCTGTCGCGACAATTCGGTCAGTGCAGTGCGGTAGGCAGTGCAGCGAACTCACTAATACACACAAGCGGAGTACAAAGCGGAATCGGACAGCTCGCACAGCCGCACAGCTAAAGGCATTAGCTGTAATCCCTTTGCTTTCGGTTCCCACGTTTATCCGTATACAGGGTGTCTTTTTCGGTCGTGCTGAGTGACTCTTTTAAAACCTCAACATGGCAGCACCTGAGCCTACCAATGTCGCGAACGCAGCAATGCCGAGTGATGTAGATTTCTACAAGCACAAGGCCGAGTCCATCGCGCGCCAACTAAAGGCCATGGATCGCTTTCTTACCAAGGAAGAGCTTGCCGAGTTAGATGAGGCAGAACTTCAAGCTCGCTTAGAGCAAATCGAGCGAATGAATGCGGATTTCGATGCCGCTCAAACGAGCCTTGAAAGGCTGGATTTCCTGCAGTTAGCCCATGATGCCCGGCTGGACTTTTCGAATGTTTATGTCAAGGTTAGGTCCAGGCTGTCGCGGGAGTTGATGGCTGCTCGCACGGTAAATGTTGCCAATTCAACGGCTCGGCATACTCTCGAGGGGAATTCGTCGTTGTTCGCCTATAATAGTACAGGCCGTTCTCGAATGCCCGAGTTGCAGCTTCCGCGATTCAGTGGGAGCTACATGGATTGGCCAGAATTCCACGCGATGTTTTCGACAATGGTGCACAAAGACCATCGTATACCAATCATCGAAAAATTCCAATATCTTCGTGGATGTCTAGATGGTGCTGCGCTGGATACGATTCGTTCCTTGGAACTTTCTGAGGAGAATTACGACAAGGCGTTGAATTTACTAATGTTGCGATTCGATAATAAACTGTTACATTTTCAGGCACACGTCAAGGCTATTTTCGGGCTGCAAGGGGTGGAGAAAGGCTCGGCTATCGGTTTGCGCGCGCTCAGCGATAAAATCAATTCGCACTTGCGTGCACTTCAGACCTTGGCGACCCCGCAGGAGATTTCCGATGGGTTGCTGATCTTCATCATAGGCACGAAATTGGACCACAAGACCAAGGAGAAATGGGAAGAGAACTTGCCGACGTCAGGATTGCCTCGGTGGTCAAGCATGGCCTCATTCTTGGAAGCAAGATGTCGGATGCTGGAAAATTTGGGATCGGCTATGGTAACAATTCCTAGCCAGCAGGTGGGAGAAAGTAAACCTAGCACCCTAATCACCTCCATTAACGATCATAATAGCTCAACATGCAAGTATTGCAAATCCTCCGATCACTACATATCCCGATGCCAGGCATTTATAGATCTCCCTGTTTTTTCTCGATACAAGGAGGTGAAGAAGCGCCATTTATGTCTAAACTGCCTCAACAAAGGCCATTCATTGCAACGCTGCAAGTCAGGGGCATGTAGAAATTGCCAAGCCAAGCATCACACACTGCTCCACATGCAGTCGGGCGCTGACGCTGAGTTGCCGTCGCCGAGCACGGAATCGACCCAGCATGATCCTGCAAGTGCCCTAGTAGCAAGCAAATATATTAGCCCTCCCCCCTCGAGTCAAAAATCTCTGCCTAGCCAAAACGTGCTGCTAGCTACTGCAATCGTATATGTCAGGGGCCGTTTTGGATCGCTTATTCCATGTCGTGCCATTTTAGATTCCGCTTCTCAGGTTAACTTTATAACATCGAGACTCGCCAATCAGCTGCAGTTAGATCCTCACCCGTCTCACGTTAAAATCGCCGGTATTGGAGAGTCAATTCTACCATCCAGCAAGGCTGTGGACATCGTCCTGCAATCTCAAGACGAAAGCTATCGCGGTTTCCTCTCTGCAATTATCACTGCCTCAATCACAGGAATGCAGCCTAACTTCGGCCTAGACGCAAAGGATTGGCCAATGCCAAATAACCTAAAACTAGCTGATCCTAATTTCGCCAAGCCCCAGCGTGTCGATCTGTTGATAGGTGCTGGTTTGTTTTTCGAATTAATGTGCGTTGGACAGATTCGACTGTCAGACCAATTGCCAACATTGCAGAAGACGAAACTTGGCTGGATAGTGTCAGGAAGTATTAAAAACTCTGAGAAAGCCCGTGCGGCGCTAGCAGCCGTTGAAGATCCCCCTGTCATCTCCGCTTGCGAGACTAATTTGTGCGATATTGTAAGGCGGTTTTGGGAAGTCGATGGAGATTATTCGCCCTCATCAATTTCGGAGGAAGATGTTCATTGCGAACAGCATTTCGTCACAAACTGCATTCGCCTAGAGTCCGGAGCTTACTCCGTGCGTTTGCCAACCAAATTCAGTCTAGAGGAATTAGGAGAATCGTATCAGCAGGCGCTACGTAGATTTCTCAATTTGGAGAGGAAGCTAGCAAAAAATGCACAGCTTAAGGAAAAATATATGGAGTTTCTTCAGGAGTATCGTGATTTAGGACACATGTCGCCAGCTTCGCGGCAGTCAGACCTCCCGCAGTACTTCTTGCCTCACCATTGCGTCCACAAGCAGGATAGTACAACCACCAAATTACGCGTAGTGTTCGATGGATCTGCCAAAACAGCGTCTGGAGTATCACTGAATGATGCGCTTATGGCTGGACCCACCATCCAACCTAAAATTCTGATAACTCTGCTTCGTTTCCGCTTTTTTAAAGTCGCCTTGTGTGGCGATATCTGCAAAATGTACCGCTGTGTACGCGTTTCCCATCCCGATACGCACGTGCAGTGCATCCTATGGCGCAATGACCCGAAGGAGGAGATTCAGGTGTTCAAGTTGGAGACTGTTACTTACGGAACCAAACCTGCCGCTTTCTTAGCAATTCGTGCTATGCATCAATTGGCAAATGATGAAGAGTTGCGTTTTCCGCTTGGCGCTGATGTTGTTCGAAGAGATTTCTATGTCGATGATCTCATATCTGGAGGGGACAGCATTGATTCTGTCATCAAAATTCGTCAGCAGGTAAAGGAGCTACTTTCGAAAGGATGTTTTCCCATACGTAAATGGTGTTCCAATGAACCCGCTGCTTTGGAAGGCGTATCGGAGGCGGATCGCGAAAAGTTCCTTACCTTTCATGACGGGACTGAAGTAACCAAGGCGCTTGGTCTAGTTTGGGATCCCACCACGGACAATCTTCTGTTTAGCTTCGCTCACGTCGGAACCGCTGCAGGCCCAATATCGAAGCGTTCGGTCCTGTCTACACTAGCTAGGTTCTACGATCCTCTAGGGCTCATCTCTCCCATCATCACAAAAGCTAAAATATTTATGCAGTCGCTATGGAACGAAAGCCTAAAATTGAATTGGGACGAAAGCCTGCCCCAGGATCTACATACGACTTGGATTGAGCTGACTTCGCAGTTGTCGATGGTTAAAAACTTTAAGTTTCCACGTTACGTGCTTCGGCAGCAAGCCAGATTAGAAATGCACGCGTTTTGTGATGCGAGCCAAGCAGCATATGGCGCCTGTGTATACATGCGTTCGGAAGCTCTTGGCATTGTGCAAAGTCATCTCTTATGCTCTAAATCCAGAGTCGCGCCCTTGAAAAGTATGACTATCCCCAAGCTTGAGCTGTCCGCTGCCCTCGTATTAGCCGAACTAGTGTCCACCATAGTTAAGGGATTATCAGCTCCATGCCAAATACATTGCTGGTCGGATTCGTCCATAGCCCTTGCCTGGATTCGAGAATCACCATTGAATTTTAATATATTTGTTTCTAATCGAGTTCAGCGGATTCAGGAGCTCACCGCTGGAATGACTTGGCATCACGTGCCCACAAAGTTGAATCCTGCCGACATCATATCACGTGGAGCCACGCCCGCTGAACTAATGGATAGCAGCCTTTGGATCTCTGGACCACCATTCTTGCGTCTTGAGAGCTCAGAGTGGCCTGCAGGCTTGCAATTGCCGACCGATGTACCAGAACGTCGTCATGCAGCATTGGTTGTTTCAAACGAAAGGGATGTATCGTACGATTGCAAATTTCAAAACTCATTCGGATCCATGCAGCGCGTCTTTGCTTACATATATCGATTCTACATTCTCAAGGACAAAGGCATAGCGCGGTCGAAGGGTCAACTTACCGTAATCGACATCAAAAATGGTACGCATTTGCTCATAAGGGCAATACAGCAGCAACAATTTTCGGAAGAGATAAGGGCCCTCGCCAGCAAACAGGCCCTACCCCCAAAAAGCACGATGGCCTCACTGAATCCATTTCTGGATAGCTTTGGATTGCTGCGTGTTGGAGGCCGCCTCCAAAATGCCGAATTGGACTACGACGCGAAGCACCCGATCCTGCTTCCTAAGGGACATCCTGTCACTGTCTCTATTATTATCTTCTTTCACGAAAGGTTTCTCCACGCAGGAGCTCAAGGATTGCTCGGACTGCTTCGGCAAAAATTCTGGCCTATTGGCGGACGCAAATATGTTGCGGGAATCATTCGCAAATGTGTTAGATGCTTTCGTTTGAAGCCAGTGCTGAGGGAACATATCATGGGAAACTTGCCTGCGGATCGCGTAAGGACTAATCCAGCATTCCACACAACGGGCGTTGATTTTTGCGGACCCTTTTATCACAAGTCGGAAGTCAGAAGCAGGCCTCCTATCAAATGTTACATCGCTGTCTTCGTATGCTTTAGTACCAAAGCAACTCATTTGGAAGTCGTTCGGGATCTATCTACAGAATCCTTTCTGGCAGCATTAAGGCGTTTTATAAGTCTACGTCCCAAACCTCGAATCATCTGGTCAGACAACGCTACAAATTTTGTAGGAGCAAAAAATGAGCTTTTGGAGCTTCGGCAAATGTTCCTCAGCGATCCTCATACGTCGGCTGTGTCACATCTCTGCGTTTCTAGTGGAATCGACTGGAAATTCATCCCCCCTCGCTCACCTCATTTTGGGGGTTTGTGGGAGGCGGCTGTTAAAGCAGCTAAATATCATTTTCATCGCATCGTCGGGACCTACATTTTTACTCTTGATGAAATTCAGACCTTGGCTTGTGAAATCTCTGCTTTGTTAAATTCCCGTCCGCTTTATGCAATTACAGAAAGTCCCGATGATCTAGATGTGCTCACGCCAAACCACTTTCTCAATGGAGCCCCGAAAGCTGCATTCGACGAGCCAGATGTGGCGCATCTCCGGGTCAACCTACTTAGTCGATGGCAGCGGCTGTGTCAAATGAAGCAGGCGTTTTGGAGAAAATGGAGCACGGCGTATCTTTCGATTCTTCAGGAGCGGAGCAAGTGGCGGTCATCGTCTCCAAACATCAAGCTAGGAGCGCTCATCATGATCAAGGAGGAAACGCTGCCACCATTAAGGTGGCCGCTTGGCCGCATTGAGAGCGTCATCCCAGGAAAAGATGGAACCATCAGAGTAGCCGTCATCCGCACTCAAAAAGGCCTTTTCAAGAGGGCCGTTGGAAAAATAGCGGTTCTGCCCCTTCAGGATGGATCTGTTGAAAGCCTTTGCCTTCCAACGGGGGGTGAATGTTCGGAGCAGAACCCAGCCGATTAGCTGCTTGCCAAATAGCACCTAATTCTTGGCCCTCAGCCGCTTATTTTGTTTGTTACTTATGTCTATGTCACTCATTTGTTTGTTAAAGCTCTGCGCTTGCTTGCCCTGCTAAACGCTCTCTGCCAGCTCGCTCTTCGTTAAATGCGCTTTGCGTCTGCCTACCGACGTCGGCCGAGCGAAGCTGCGCTTAGCGATCGGAGCGGCAATGTAAAGGGCAGGCAAGCCACACTTGCAATTTGGATGTCACGCATTAAAGAACATATCGTAATTTTATTTCTGCGCCGAGTTTTATTTAATTCGAAATAATTAGTCGGCCGATTGGGGATAAAAAACATTATCTCCACAACGACAATCGATTTAGCAAAAGGTTTCCATTAAATACCCATGGAACCTAGCTCAATCCCCAAAACTGCGTTCTCCACTAAGCATGGACATTACGAGTTCACTCGTATGCCCTTTGGGCTAACCACTGCCCCAGCTACCTTCCAAAGATGTATGAACAATCTGCTAGAAGAGTTAATCTTCAAAGATTGCTTTGTATACTTAGATGACATCATTATATTTTCCACTTCATTGGAAGAACACTTGTTGTCACTAAGGAGAGTATTTGGAAAGTTGAGAGACGCCAACTTGAAGCTACAAATGGATAAATGTGAATTCATGAAGTAGGAAACTGAATTCCTAGGTCATGTAGTCACTACTGAAGGAATAGTACCAAGTCCAGGCAAAATCTCTGCCATTGTCAAATTTCCAATACCAGAAACGACTAAACAAATAAAGTCATTCTTAGGTCTGTGCGGGTTCTACAGGAAATTCATTCCTAATTTTGCAAACATAGCAAAACCCATGACACTCAAACTAAAGAAAGGAGCTGTCATAGACCCCAAGGAAGAAAAGTACGTCGAGGCATTTGAGAGACTAAAAGTACTCATCACCTCAGGCCCTATCCTTGCGTTCCCAGACTTTGACAAAATGTTCACGGTAACAACCGACGCTAGTAACATAGCATTGGGAGCGGTTTTGTCACAAGAACACAAACCGATCTGCTACGCTAGAAGAACCCTAAATGAACATGAAATAAACTATTCAGCCATCGAAAAGGAATTATTAGCGATCGTATGGGCAACCAAGTATTTCCGTTCATACCTGTTCGGAAGAACATTCGAGATACAAAGCGATCATAAACCCTTGATTTGGTTGAACAACCTCAAGGAGCCAAATATGAAATTACAAAGGTGGAAAATAAAACTGAATGAGTTTGATTTTAAAATGAAATATCTACCAGGCAAAGAAAATCATGTAGCTGATGCCTTATCAAGGGTAAAGATTAATGAAAATCTCCTTGGAGAAGCTTCCAATAGCGTTGGTGCAACTGTACATAGCGCACAGGAAGACAATCTAAATCACATTGCTATCACGGAAAGACCAATTAACTATTACAATCGGCAAATTGAGCTAATAAAAGGCAATGAAGATAAGGTAGAAACAATTCGTTATTTTCACAAGCTAATCATCAAGATCACGTATAAGGAAATGACTAGCACCTTAGCGAAGGATATAATAAAGGAATATCTATGCACCAAAAAGAGCGCATTATATTTCCATAACGAAATAGATTTTCCTCCATTCCAAAAAGCCTATTTAGAAATCATTAATTCTAACAATATAACCAAAGCTATTAAATCAAGCACGAAACTCCTAGATATTCAGAATTACGCTGAATTTAAAGAAACCATATTAAAGAATCATAAAGGCTTACTCCATCCAGGGATAGAGAAAACCGTCAATTGGTTTAGGGGAAAATACTATTACCCGGATTATCAAAAACTAATCCAAAACATCATAAACGAATGTCCTACTTGTAATATTGCCAAAACAGAGCATAGAAATACGAAGTTGGCATTCGAAACTACACCGGAAATACTGAACATCAGAGAGAAATACGTCATAGATTTCTATATGGTTGGTAACCAACAGTTCCTATCATGTATTGACGTATACTCGAAGTTTGCCACTCTTGTAGAAGTAAAAAGTCGTGACTGGTTAGAAGCAAAAAGAGCCATCATGAAAGTTTTTAACGAGATGGGCAAACGAATTGAAATCAAAGCCGATAAAGATTCAGCTCTTATGTGCACAGCATTGCAAGCATGGCTGAATGCGGAAAACGTCAACGTCCAGCAAAAATGGAATATCTGACGTAGAAAGATTTCATAAAACAGTAAATGAAAAATTAAGAATAATATCTAGCGAGGATAACCCAGAAGATAGATTCACGAATTTTGAATTAATTCTTTATACTTATAATCATAAAACCAAACATAATACCAAAAATAGGACACCAGCTGATATATTCATTTATGCAGGCTCACATGATTATGACACCCAACTAAATAAAGTGAATAAAATCACTCAATTAAATAAAAACCGCATAGAGTATGAAGTAGATACCCGCTATAAACTATCACCTCTAGTTAAGTCTAAGGTAACAAATCCTTTCAAAAGGACGGGCGAAATTAGACAGGTAGACGAAAAACATTATGAAGAAAAGAATAGGGGTAGGAAAATAACTCATTATAAATCAAAATTCAAGAAAAAGAAGACATCTAATAGAAGCAAATATAATAATTCCAGAGAAACCGAGGAAGTTAATGGAATCGGCGAACTTCAACACAATTAAAATTCTCATCTTCCTCATAATTTCCATCGTAATGGTACAGGGCCAAAACATAGAAATAAATCCTATAAAATCCCAAAACGGATATATGATATTCAAAACTGGATCGATTAACATACCTATCAATTACGAATACCATTATCTAACTGTTAATGTAACTAAAACCGAAGAACTATACCAAAATTTATTAATGCAAGCCACTAAATTCCAGGACATAATCCAAATAAAATATCTAGTAGACAAATTGCAAAGAAAAATGAACGGGCTAAAAATAACCAAAAGAAATAAAAGAGGCCTAATCAATATAGTAGGAACAGCCTACAAATATCTCTTTGGAACACTAGATCAGGAAGATTTGGAACAAAAAATATAAAATTTAGCCAGCCATAGCATTCAAATGAATTAACTAAATTTGGTAATAGATGCAGTTAATAGCGTAATAAACGTTATAAACAAACTAAATGAAGAAAAAGACAGGAATCAACAAATAGAAATTTTGATATTCAATCTACAACATTTCACAGAATATATCGAAGATATAGAACTAGGTATGCAATTAACTAGGCTCGGTATATTTAATCCAAAATTATTAAAACAAGACTACCTGGAACAAATAAATTCTGAGAAAATACTAAATATAAAAACCTCCACATGGCTAAAATCCGATACCAACGAAATTCTAATAATTTCCAACATTCCCAAAGACATTACAAAAGTACCAATCTATAAAATCGTTCCGTATCCAGACGAATTAAATAACATGTTAACAGATATGACATACGACAAGTACTACATAAAAAATGAAGAAGTATTTGTTAAAGAAACTAGAATGAAAACCAATGACAATTGTATAAAAGGAATTTTAATGCAAATTCCCACTAAATGTCCATATTCCAATACTTTTCAAAACTTTCAAATAAACTTTATTGAACCCAATATACTTATCACATGGAATCTTCCAAAAACAACGCTAAACCAGAATTGTGTAAACCAAGAAATCATAGCGGAAGGAAATACCATTATAAAAATCTACAACTGTTCAATCCAATTAAATGAATTTACAATATCAAACACAATGTTAGATTTTGCCCAGAATGTTTATGTCAACAACAACATAACTAAAATAAAACCACTGTCGTATGTCCAAACTAATGAAATAACTATGCAATACACCAAATATAGTAACCTATTATAAATAAGTCTACTAATTTCATTTGTCATAATTATGTTAGTACTACTAAGTTATGTAGCTGTTAAATTTAAGAAAACTTCTAAAAGAGTCACGGTTAAATGTATTAACCCTATAATAGAAGCAGAAGAGGAACCAACCTCAGCCACCGCACTTGACACCCCGTCACTATACGCGAGGGTAATCGCCTAGGGACAGGCTAATAACAAACGTTGGGGGAGTGACATATCCATAATTCCCCACATCCCATACACATTATGTTTATGTACAATTCATCCACCCCATCCACACAAGTAACAGGACCCCACTCAAGAATCAATAACTGTTTCTTCCCATACTCCAAGCTAGGGCCCCCCATAATATAAACAATGGACCACATTGTTTCATCAACATTAGAATCACGCCACTCTCGAGAAATCGATTCTTTAGAATCGGGAGTTCCAAGAGAAGGGCTCATGGAAACTAGCCAGCAGCAGAGAGATCAGTTCCGTTTGAGACAAGCAGACCCAAAGTCAAGTCGGGGAATTCATTTAAATCTTGTGACATAAAGATATTTAAGTTGTAAAATAAAAGTCTTTTTTAAAAAACTTAAAATCGAGTTGCGAATATTTAACTGGCGCAGTCGGTAGGATTTCGTTTAAAATTAACTCCTATATTTCGGTAATGGTCTGCTTGTGTAATTTCTAATTACTGTGAAAACGTAATCCCGGAATCGTTAATAAAATTGTGAAATCCGCCAAAGAACCTATGTGTTACGAGCTCATACGATTTGCAAAACTAAAATTAAGTGAACTGAAGTAAGCGGAGATAGTGATCCACCAAGAACAGTGAAACACTAAATACAAAATCAAAAAACTTACAAGTGAACCAAAATAAAGTTAAAAACTACTGAAAACAAAACAAAACCCAATCAACACCAACAACATGGCGTTACCACCACTATCATTGAGCGAAATCCACTTGAACCAGGCACTGCTGTCGATCAGACAAATACCTGCCTATGACGGTTCATCTGGACAGCTAAGCTCATTTATCAAACGAATCGAATATGTATGCGGATTATATCCAACTGAAGATCTTCGCCAACAAAGGATCCTATTTGGAGCGACCGAGATCCAACTGTCAGGAGAGGCGCAACGCATATCGCAAATGATACAACCCAACACGTGGCTCGAACTGAAGACGGCGCTGATCAACGAGTTCAAAAATCACACACCATATGAAGAACTCTTACGACATCTATACACCACCAGATTCAACGGCAGTCTTCGTAAGTTTATAGAAGAATTAGAGCCAAAAGCATTATTAATAAACAATAAGCTAAACTTAGAAAACATACCAGAAAATAATGTCATTTATAAAAACGCTTTAAACAACACAATTAAAGATGTCATTACTCGAAAACTTCCTGACAGAATGTTCATGACCTTAGCAAGAAAAGATATTACCACATTGTCTAATCTTAAGAAGGCAGCACAAGAAGAAGGATTGTACGAAGCTAGTACAACAGATTCAGGTACAAATAAAGATCAATCGAAATCGTCTCAATCAAATCGAAAGAATGTTGGAAACTATTATGCAAATTATAATACTACTAACTATCACAATCAAACTCAGAGTTCATCTGGAACAGGTCAGACTAATCGAACAAATCAAAATCAAAATTCCCAAAATCCTGGATTATACAATGAGTTCAAAAATTCCTTGAATCAAGGTAGGGCTCAGAATCCATTCAATCAGCAAATATCTCAAAACCAAGCTAGTGGGAGTGGACCCAACCAACCTACTAAAAGAGGGAGGGAGAGCCAGAGTGGCCAAACGAAGATGGACGTAAATTTTCATCAAGCCGCCTCGGAAGAAACCGAGGAGGACCCTATATAAACATTACCATTAATAAAAGAATATTAAGGTGTATCGCTGACTCGGGATCATCGATCAACATCATGAAAGAAAATTATACAGATTCCGAGATAAAAGACGATAACCTTACGGTCCATACCATCAATGGACCTGTCCGTTTAACTAAGAGTATAATGAGGAATGCGAACAAAACATGTCCGTCCGAACAAAAGTTCTACATACAAAACTTTTCCGAAAATTATGATATTTTATTAGGAAGAGAATACTTGATGGCAAGTAAAGCCGTCATCGATTACAGAAATGACACTGTAACACTAGGAGCTAGGTCGTACCCAATCATTCAGAGTGGAGAAGCTATTGAAGCCGGCAAGACCGCACAGAAGTGCACTGATCCCTCTACAAAAGAAGAGAAGATCGCACCTAAGTGCCTTGACCCATCTCCAGAGGGAGATCAATACTTCGCTTCCGCTCTAGACAGTGAATTAAGGGAATGTAATCAATTAAGATTGGAACACTTAAACGACGAAGAGAGGGAAGAGTTAAAGAAGGTCTTATATGAGTTTAAGGATGTGCAGTACAGAGAAGGTGACAATTTGACTTTCACAAGTACAATCAAGCACGAGATCAAAACTCTACATGAAGACCCGGTCTACAGACGACCATACAAATATGCCCAGATACATGATCAGGAGGTAAACCAGCAAATCAAAGATATGATCAGGCAGGGAATAATTCGAAAGTCGAATTCTCCTTACTGCTCGCCCATATCTATGATTCCGAAGAAGATAGATGCTTCAGGAAAGCAAAAATATCGAATGGTAGTAGACTATAGAAGTCTAAATGAAATAACAGTTAAGGACAAATTCCCAACTCCACGAATGAATGAAATCCTAGACAAACTAGGTAAATGTCAGTATTTTACGACAATCGATTTAGCAAAAGGTTTCCATCAAATACCCATGGAACCTAGCTCAATCCCCAAAACTGCGTTCTCCACTAAGCATGGACATTACGAGTTCACTCGTATGCCCTTTGGGCTAACCACTGCCCCAGCTACCTTCCAAAGATGTATGAACAATCTGCTAGAAGAGTTAATCTTCAAAGATTGCTTTGTATACTTAGATGACATCATTATATTTTCCACTTCATTGGAAGAACACTTGTTGTCACTAAGGAGAGTATTTGGAAAGTTGAGAGACGCCAACTTGAAGCTACAAATGGATAAATGTGAATTCATGAAAAAGGAAACTGAATTCCTAGGTCATGTAGTCACTACTGAAGGAATAGTACCAAGTCCAGGCAAAATCTCTGCCATTGTCAAATTTCCAATACCAGAAACGACTAAACAAATAAAGTCATTCTTAGGTCTGTGCGGGTTCTACAGGAAATTCATTCCTAATTTTGCAAACATAGCAAAACCCATGACACTCAAACTAAAGAAAGGAGCTGTCATAGACCCCAAGGAAGAAAAGTACGTCGAGGCATTTGAGAGACTAAAAGTACTCATCACCTCAGGCCCTATCCTTGCGTTCCCAGACTTTGACAACATGTTCACGGTAACAACCGACGCTAGTAACATAGCATTGGGAGCGGTTTTGTCACAATAACACAAACCGATCTGCTACGCTAGCAGAACCCTAAATGAACATGAAATAAACTATTCAGCCATCGAAAAGGAATTATTAGCGATCGTATGGGCAACCAAGTATTTCCGTTCATACCTGTTCGGAAGAACATTCGAGATACAAAGCGATCATAAACCCTTGATTTGGTTGAACAACCTCAAGGAGCCAAATATGAAATTACAAAGGTGGAAAATAAAACTGAATGAGTTTGATTTTAAAATGAAATATCTACCAGGCAAAGAAAATCATGTAGCTGATGCCTTATCAAGGGTAAAGATTAATGAAAATCTCCTTGGAGAAGCTTCCAATAGCGTTGGTGCAACTGTACATAGCGCACAGGAAGACAATCTAAATCACATTGCTATCACGGAAAGACCAATTAACTATTACAATCGGCAAATTGAGCTAATAAAAGGCAATGAAGATAAGGTAGAAACAATTCGTTATTTGCACAAGCTAATCATCAAGATCACGTATAAGGAAATGACTAACACCTTAGCGAAGGATATAATAAAGGAATATCTATGCACCAAAAAGAGCGCATTATATTTCCATAACGAAATAGATTTTCCTCCATTCCAAAAAGCCTATTTAGAAATCATTAATTCTAACAATATAACCAAAGCTATTAAATCAAGCACGAAACTCCTAGATATTCAGAATTACGCTGAATTTAAAGAAACCATATTAAAGAATCATAAAGGCTTACTCCATCCAGGGATAGAGAAAACCGTCAATTGGTTTAGGGGAAAATACTATTACCCGGATTATCAAAAACTAATCCAAAACATCATAAACGAATGTCCTACTTGTAATATTGCCAAAACAGAGCATAGAAATACGAAGTTGGCATTCGAAACTACACCGGAAATACTGAACATCAGAGAGAAATACGTCATAGATTTCTATATGGGTGGTAACCAACAGTTCCTATCATGTATTGACGTATACTCGAAGTTTGCCACTCTTGTAGAAGTAAAAAGTCGTGACTGGTTAGAAGCAAAAAGAGGCATCATGAAAGTTTTTAACGAGATGGGCACACCAATTGAAATCAAAGCCGATAAAGATTCAGCTCTTATGTGCACAGCATTGCAAGCATGGCTGAATGCGGAAAACGTCAACGTCCAGCAAAAATGGAATATCTGACGTAGAAAGATTTCATAAAACAGTAAATGAAAAATTAAGAATAATATCTAGCGAGGATAACCCAGAAGATAGATTCACGAAGTTTGAATTAATTCTTTATACTTATAATCATAAAACCAAACATAATACCACAAATAGGACACCAGCTGATATATTCATTTATGCAGGCTCACATGATTATGACACCCAACTAAATAAAGTGAATAAAATCACTCAATTAAATAAAAACCGCATAGAGTATGAAGTAGATACCCGCTATAAACTATCACCTCTAGTTAAGTCTAAGGTAACAAATCCTTTCAAAAGGACGGGCGAAATTAGACAGGTAGACGAAAAACATTATGAAGAAAAGAATAGGGGTAGGAAAATAACTCATTATAAATCAAAATTCAAGAAAAAGAAGAAATCTAATAGAAGCAAATATAATAATTCCAGAGAAACAGAGGAAGTTAATGGAATCGGCGAACTTCTACACAATTAAAATTCTCATCTTCCTCATAATTTCCATCGTAATGGCACAGGGCCAAAACATAGAAATAAATCCTATAAAATCCCAAAACGGATATATGATATTCAAAACTGGATCGATTAACATACCTATCAATTACGAATACCATTATCTAACTGTTAATGTAACTAAAACCGAAGAACTATACCAAAATTTATTAATGCAAGCCACTAAATTCCAGGACATAATCCAAATAAAATATCTAGTAGACAAATTGCAAAGAGAAATGAACGGGCTAAAAATAACCAAAAGAAATAAAAGAGGCCTAATCAATATAGTAGGAACAGCCTACAAATATCTCTTTGGAACACTAGATCAGGAAGATAAAGTCGATTTGGAACAAAAAATATAAAATTTAGCCAGCCATAGCATTCAAATGAATTAACTAAATTTGGTATAAGATGCAGTTAATAGCGGAATAAACGTTATAAACAAACTAAATGAAGAAAAAGACAGGAATCAACAGATAGAAATTTTGATATTCAATCTACAACATTTCACAGAATATATCGAAGATATAGAACTAGGTATACAATTAACTAGGCTCGGTATATTTAATCCAAAATTATTAAAACAAGACTACCTGGAACAAATAAATTCTGAGAAAATACTAAATATAAAAACCTCCACATGGCTAAAATCCGATACCAACGAAATTCTAATAATTTCCAACATTCCCAAAGACATTACAAAAGTACCAATCTATAAAATCGTTCCGTATCCAGACGAATTAAATAACATGTTAACAGATATGACATACGACAAGTACTACATAAAAAATGAAGAAGTATTTGTTAAAGAAACTAGATTGAAAACCAATGACAATTGTATAAAAGGAATTTTAATGCAAATTCCCACTAAATGTCCATATTCCAATACTTTTCAAGAAATCATAGCGGAAGGAAATACCATTATAAAAATCTACAACTGTTCAATCCAATTAAATGAATTTACAATATCAAACACAATGTTAGATTTTGCCCAGAATGTTTATGTCAACAACAACATAACTAAAATAAAACCACTGTCGTATGTCCAAACTAATGAAATAACTATGCAATACACCAAATATAGTAACCTATTATAAATAAGTCTACTAATTTCATTTGTCATAATTATGTTAGTACTACTAAGTTATGTAGCTGTTAAATTTAAGAAAACTTCTAAAAGAGTCACGGTTAAATGTATTAACCCTATAATAGAAGCAGAAGAGGAACCAACCTCAGCCACCGCACTTGACACCCCGTCACTATACGCGAGGGTAATCGCCTAGGGACAGGCTAATAACAAACGTTGGGGGAGTGACATATCCATAATTCCCCACATCCCATACACATTATGTTTATGTACAATTCATCCACCCCATCCAAACAAGTAACAGGACCCCACTCAAGAATCAATAACTGTTTCTTCCCATACTCCAAGCTATGGCCCCCCATAATATAAACAATGGACCACATTGTTTCATCAACATTAGAATCACGCCACTCTCGAGAAATCGATTCTTTAGAATCGGGAGTTCCAAGAGAAGGGCTCATGGAAACTAGCCAGCAGCAGAGAGATCAGTTCCGTTTGAGACAAGCAGACCCAAAGTCAAGTCGGGGAATTCATTTAAATCTTGTGACATAAAGATATTTAAGTTGTAAAATAAAAGTCTTTTAAAAAACTTAAAATCGAGTTGCGAATATTAAACTGGCGCAGTCGGTAGGATTTCGTTTAAAATTAACTCCTATATTTCGGTAATGGTCAGCTTGTGTAATTTCTAATTACTGTGAAAACGTAATCCCGGAATCGTTAATAAAATTGTGAAATCCGCCAAAGAACCTATGTGTTACGAGCTCATACGATTTGCAAAACTAAAATTAAGTGAACTGAAGTAAGCGGAGATAGTGATCCACCAAGAACAGTGAAACACTAAATACAAAATCAAAAAACTTACAAGTGAACCAAAATAAAGTTAAAAACTACTGAAAACAAAACAAAACCCAATCAACACCAACAACATGGCGTTACCACCACTATCATTGAGCGAAATCCACTTGAACCAGGCACTGCTGTCGATCAGACAAATACCTGCCTATGACGGTTCATCTGGACAGCTAAGCTCATTTATCAAACGAATCGAATATGTATGCGGATTATATCCAACTGAAGATCTTCGCCAACAAAGGATCCTATTTGGAGCGACCGAGATCCAACTGTCAGGAGAGGCACAACGCATATCGCAAATGATACAACCCAACACGTGGCTCGAACTGAAGACGGCGCTGATCAACGAGTTCAAAAATCACACACCATATGAAGAACTCTTACGACAACTATACACCACCAGATTCAACGGCAGTCTTCGTAAGTTTATAGAAGAATTAGAGCCAAAAGCATTATTAATAAACAATAAGCTAAACTTAGAAAACATACCAGAAAATAATGTCATTTATAAAAACGCTTTGAACAACACAATTAAAGATGTCATTACTCGAAAACTTCCTGACAGAATGTTCATGACCTTAGCAAGAAAAGATATTACCACATTGTCTAATCTTAAGAAGGCAGCACAAGAAGAAGGATTGTACGAAGCTAGTACAACAGATTCAGGTACAAATAAAGATCAATCGAAATCGTCTCAATCAAATCGAAAGAATGTTGGAAACTATTATGCAAATTATAATACTACTAACTATCACAATCAAACTCAGAGTTCATCTGGAACAGGTCAGACTAATCGAACAAATCAAAATCAAAATTCCCAAAATCCTGGATTATACAATGAGTTCAAAAATTCCTTGAATCAAGGTAGGGCTCAGAATCCATTCAATCAGCAAATATCTCAAAACCAAGCTAGTGGGAGTGGACCCAACCAACCTACTAAAAGAGGGAGGGAGAGCCAGAGTGGCCAAACGAAGATGGACGTAAATTTTCATCAAGCCGCCTCGGAAGAAACCGAGGAGGACCCTATATAAACATTACCATTAATAAAAGAATATTAAGGTGTATCGCTGACTCGGGATCATCGATCAACATCATGAAAGAAAATTATACAGATTCCGAGATAAAAGACGATAACCTTACGGTCCATACCATCAATGGACCTGTCCATTTAACTAAGAGTATAATGAGGAATGCGAACAAAACATGTCCGTCCGAACAAAAGTTCTACATACAAAACTTTTCCGAAAATTATGATATTTTATTAGGAAGAGAATACTTGATGGCAAGTAAAGCCGTCATCGATTACAGAAATGACACTGTAACACTAGGAGCTAGGTCGTACCCAATCATTCAGAGTGGAGAAGCTATTGAAGCCGGCAAGACCGCACAGAAGTGCACTGATCCCTCTACAAAAGAAGAGAAGATCGCACCTAAGTGCCTTGACCCATCTCCAGAGGGAGATCAATACTTCGCTTCCGCTCTAGACAGTGAATTAAGGGAATGTAATCAATTAAGATTGGAACACTTAAACGACGAAGAGAGGGAAGAGTTAAAGAAGGTCTTATATGAGTTTAAGGATGTGCAGTACAGAGAAGGTGACAATTTGACTTTCACAAGTACAATCAAGCACGAGATCAAAACTCTACATGAAGACCCGGTCTACAGACGACCATACAAATATGCCCAGATACATGATCAGGAGGTAAACCAGCAAATCAAAGATATGATCTGGCAGGGAATAATTCGAAAGTCGAATTCTCCTTACTGCTCGCCCATATCTATGATTCCGAAGAAGATAGATGCTTCAGGAAAGCAAAAATATCGAATGGTAGTAGACTATAGAAGTCTAAATGAAATAACAGTTAAGGACAAATTCCCAACTCCACGAATGGATGAAATCCTAGACAAACTAGGTAAATGTCAGTATTTTACGACAATCGATTTAGCAAAAGGTTTCCATCAAATACCCATGGAACCTAGCTCAATCCCCAAAACTGCGTTCTCCACTAAGCATGGACATTACGAGTTCACTCGTATGCCCTTTGGGCTAACCACTGCCCCAGCTACCTTCCAAAGATGTATGAACAATCTGCTAGAAGAGTTAATCTTCAAAGATTGCTTTGTATACTTAGATGACATCATTATATTTTCCACTTCATTGGAAGAACACTTGTTGTCACTAAGGAGAGTATTTGGAAAGTTGAGAGACGCCAACTTGAAGCTACAAATGGATAAATGTGAATTCATGAAAAAGGAAACTGAATTCCTAGGTCATGTAGTCACTACTGAAGGAATAGTACCAAGTCCAGGCAAAATCTCTGCCATTGTCAAATTTCCAATACCAGAAACGACTAAACAAATAAAGTCATTCTTAGGTCTGTGCGGGTTCTACAGGAAATTCATTCCTAATTTTGCAAACATAGCAAAACCCATGACACTCAAACTAAAGAAAGGAGCTGTCATAGACCCCAAGGAAGAAAAGTACGTCGAGGCATTTGAGAGACTAAAAGTACTCATCACCTCAGGCCCTATCCTTGCGTTCCCAGACTTTGACAAAATGTTCACGGTAACAACCGACGCTAGTAACATAGCATTGGGAGCGGTTTTGTCACAAGAACACAAACCGATCTGCTACGCTAGCAGAACCCTAAATGAACATGAAATAAACTATTCAGCCATCGAAAAGGAATTATTAGCGCTCGTATGGGCAACCAAGGGTTTTTTTTTTTTTTTTTTATTAAGCGTTGAATCCGTACATTGCATATAACGTATCTTAACATCACTGGTAAATAATATTGGGGTAGCCAAACCTAATGCTAAATGCGAGAGGACTTACAAAAAATATAATATTATAATATTGGGAGGGAAACTTAGAGTTGGCCAATAGTTTTGGCAAAACCCAATCTCTTCAACCGCCTCAAAGGCCTGGCAGGTAGTAATCGTCTGGCGAGCATACTATGGTGTCTAATTAGCCTGTCACTGTATCTGCTGGTGTGCCTTACAATCTGCTCCTCTACTGTATGCAGATTCAAGTCCCGATGTAGGGTGGAGCCGCGCACGTACCAAGGGCAGTTCGTTATTTGCCTCATGGCGCGATTCTGCAAGACCTGTATCCGTTTATAGTTCGATTTGGCAGCTATACCCCAAATCTGCACACCGTAGAGCCAGATCGGGGCTACACAGTGTACATAAACTGCTCTTTTGGCTCTCAGTGACATGGTGCTTCTTCTGTTAATCAGCCACCGCAATTGCTGCATTCTTTGTCCACATTTACGAGCCGTAGCTTTCAAGTGTGGACCAAAAGTAAGACGCTTATCAAGGGTCATACCGAGATACTTTGCTTGCTCTGGTTGGTCCAAAGTTACGCCTGCAAACTTTATGGGTGGGGTGTGGTCTATGAGCGCTTTCAGGGTGAAGCATGGATTGGTGGTCTTCAGTGGGTTGACTTTTAAATTTAATCTTTTGCACCAAGCTGCCAAAGAGTAGAGGTACTCTTGGAGACCATCTGCTGCCTCAAGGCGGGAATTGGAGCTGTAGAGAAGTGCTATATCGTCCGCGTAGTTAGCAAGCAGAGCCTTACGGGGGGCCTCCATATGTTGCTCGCTTGGGGAGGGTAGATCTGCAGTATAGATAGAGTAAAGCAGCGGGCCAAGGACGCTGCCCTGTGGAACTCCAGCTCTCATTTGGCAAGGTGTTGAATGTGTGTTCCTGAACCTGACCATAAACTGACGTCCTTCCAAGTATGATCGTAGGACACCGTAGTATGGTGCTGGGAACAGTTTTTTAATTTTGCTCAGTAGGCCGATATGCCAAACTCTATCGAAGGCTTGCTGCATATCAATGAAGACTGCATTGCAGTATTCTAGATCATCATAGGCCTGTAGGATGTGTCCTGCCAATCTGTGGACTTGCTCCACTGTGCCGTGTCCCTCCCGAAAGCCAAACTGGTGATCCGGCAAGATACGGCATTCCTTGATTATACTACCAAGACGATTGGCAAGAAGCCTCTCCCATACCTTAGATAAGGAAGACAAAAGACTTATTAGCCGATACGACTCAGGGTCCTTATCCGGTTTTCCAGGCTTATGGATCATCAGGATTGTTGCTATCTTCCACTGCTTAGGGAAAAACTGCATCCTTAACATGGCGTTAAAAATGAGCACTATGTAGAGTATCGCCCGAGTAGGCAATGCTTTCAGTGTGGAATTGCACACTCTGTCAATGCCAGGAGCCTTCTTCCTAGGTAGGGACTTGATGACTTCAACAATCTCCTCAGCCCTGGCTGGTTTAATGGGTAAGGCCATTTGTAGAGGTGTTTGCAGACTATCTTTTGTCTCTTTGTACTGCGCCTCCGTGGCGAATTGGTAATGGGTGAACCTGTCCCTTAAATGATGTGCAAACGAATTGGCCTGCTCTTCTTCGTTTCTAGCAAGTTCACCGTTGGGACACCGGATGGGAATCTGTCTGAACGGTTGTCTCTTAAGAGACTTAGTGGTCTTCCAAAGCGAATATCCAGCATCCACGGTGTAATCCATGGAAGGATCACCCATCAAAGAAGGTACTTCGAAGTTCTCTCAGGGTGCTTTGAAGTTGCTTGGCAGCCCGGTTCCATAGAATTCGGTCCCATGGGTCTTGAGATCGGATTGCGCGTCTGCGAAGTCTCCTTTTTTGTGACAAAAGCTCTCTGGCCTCTCTTGTAAGAACTATTCCATAGGCGGCGCTTGTCGGAGGATGCGAGGGCGTTGAGGCAGCAGCAGCCATGTGTATACTCTCTGTGATGTTGTCTACAGCCATCTCGATATCTTCCTCAGAGTTTAGCGTGACGTTCAGTTGAATCGACCTCTCCAAATGTTGCCTAAATGCGAGCAGATCAGTGTGCTTGGTGACTAGATGAGGGCTTGGATTTTCTAGAATGCCATCTGTTTTAATGCTGATGACTAAGGCCAGATGGTCGGAGTCCAGATACCAGCTCTGACTTATTGTTGCTCGAGAATCCGGAATACCATGATGTACTGCGAAGTCTATGCAGGACGGCGTGTGATTGAGTACATATGGGTACCTGGTTGGTGATCCAGTTGCAAGGATCTTAGCGCCAGTAGCAGAGATGGCTTCCGCTAGCTCTCGCCCCCTAGGGGAATTGTAAGTGTCTCCCCACAGCCAGTGTCGGGCATTCCAGTCACCACCAACCAAATACCTTTGCCCGCAAGCACGGAGTGCATCGATGTAATGTCTTTCCTCAATCCTGACTCTGGGAGGGCAGTAAATGGCGCTGAACTCCACATCGCCCAGTCCTGTGGCTACTTTTACTGCTGACATTTGCATGCTGCGTGTCTCAATGACCCTTTGTGGAAAATGACGAAGCGAAGTCTTAACTAAAAGCGCAACTCCACCAACGCTATTATTATTCCACGATGGCTGGATAGAAGGCATATCCATGTATTTTTACAGCTGCCCCTCTTTTAATTCTGATCTCCGTCAAAAGAAGAATGTCAACGCTATTCTTTTGCGCGAAGAGCTCAACTTCTTTTGCTTTCCCTGAAATGCCGTTAGCATTCCAGATGAGAACCTTTAGTGGGTTCATTGAGATGCTGAAACGTTGTTCTGGAGCTGAAGATTAGATCCAGCCCATTGCTTAATCGTGTTGGCCAATTAAAAAACCATTTTTTCAAGTTTTTCAAGGCGTTGATTGGCTTGACTATTATGCTGCTGCTGTTCTTGCTGCTGTTGCTGTAGACACATAAGAAACTGCTGCGGCTGCTGCTGTTGGGGCTGTTGTTGCCATTGTTGAAATTTTGTCTGCTGTTGTTGTAGCAGTGCATGAACTTCATATGAGTTCTGTTGCTGGTTATTCAATCCTTGTGGCTGATGCGCTTGTAGACTATGAAAACGACGCTGAGCAGGTGTAGCAGGTATTGCATTTGAATTACCATTTGCTACGGCAGCATAGGAGGCTCCTGTATTACTTCTAGTGCCTACCAAAGGTTGGTGCTGAACAATATTTCGCTGGTGCTGCTGTATTGTTGGTCTATTAGCCCCCTTTTTGTGACTAGACTGCAAGGTATGAACCTGTTGCTGGTCTCCAGGAAGTGTGGTAGAGTAAGCATATGCCACTTGATTATTTAAGGGGACATGACCCGTCCTGTTCGTATTAATTGCCTTCTTTGCGAAGCCCATTGATCGGCGTAGAAACTCCTGATACCATTGGCATCCTTTGTAACTGGCCATATGGCTTCCAGAGCAGTGAATGCAGGTTGGCTGTGCATCTAGGGGGCGTGTGCATTGTGAGGTTTGGTGATTTTCACCGCATCTGGCACAGTTGTGATGTCGGCGATGATTATCCTCGTCCTAAATGAGGAATCCATTGATCTCCTCGCAAAGTCGGACGGTGTAGTGGATTATGGCTACAAGAAGGTCACCATATCCACTTACAAGTCCGATCGCAAGGGCAGGCAAGCGGAGGTCGAGCCAGACCCGGAGCTGCCGGAGATCCCGAAAGAGGGGGCCTCGTGCGAGGAAGACAACCCGGCGTCGGATGTCGGACGACATCTTGGACGACTACGCGTTCGACGAGAGCGACCTAGCCAGAGGTCTCAGCCACATCGTTGTCGGGGAGGAGCCGGAGTCACCTGACAGCGATCTAGAAGCAACAATGGTGGAGGCGAGCCTCTGGAATGTCGTTGACGCTCCTGGAGATAAACCTCCACCATTGTAAGGCAGCATGCGCTGCTCTACTGCTCCACCTGGCCAAGGGTGGAGCCGACATAGTCCTCATTCAGGAGCCCTGGATCCTCGGAAACAGGGTCTCCGGTCTGAGGACTTCTGACTACAAGCTATATGTAGCTGAAACCGCAGGTAAAATTCGTACCTGCATTCTTGCAAAAAGAGAGTTGCACTTATTTTTGCTCCCAAATTTCAGCAATGAAGACCACACCGCAGTGAGCCTCGAAGGCCAGGAGCGCTCACTGAGGATCTGCTCCGCATACATGGGGCATGAACAACCAGACCCCCCTCCACACGCGCCTCTCCGGGCTCTAATCGTAGACTGCTCGGCCAAGGACATCGGACTAATTGTGGGGTGCGATGCCAATGCACATCACTGTCAGTGGGGAAGCACTGACACAAACGAAAGGGGTGAGTACCTTTTCAGTTACTTACTGACCACTCAGATGGTCTTATTAAACCGGGGTAATGATCCCACCTTTATCATTAAAAACCGCAAGGAGGTCCTGGACCTCACGCATGCCTCTCATGAGATACAGCGTAACATTGTATCCTGGAGGGTCTTGGAAGAGCATTCCTTCTCAGACCACAGGTACGTGGAAACTGTCTTCTCCTTCTCAGTACCGAAGCCAGTCCGATTCCGGAACATCAGGCGGACAAACTGGACTCGGTACTCTGATTAGCTCTGTCGTGTTCTCCCTGAGCCTCCATCTGAGGAGGTGTTCTCCACGGAGGCCACGACTCGTCTTCTTAAGATCTTTACCGACGCCTGCAATAAGGCGCTCGACAAAGCATGCCCCTCTGGCAAGAACAGAGGCCGGAAGAAACCTGAATGGTGGAATCCGAAACTGGGTGAATTCCGGAAAGCCTCCCGGAGACTCTTCAATAAAGCTAAGGCTGAAAACGTTGAGCAAAACTGGGCCGAATACAAGGCCAGTCTGTCAACCTACAACAAAGAACTTAGAAAAGCCAAACGCGCCACCTGGCGTAAGTTCTGCAGCGAAATCGAGAGTAACTCAGAAGCCTCACGCTTGCGCAGAGTTCTCTCGAAGACAACACCCACCCTGGGCTACTTGAAGAACACCGACCAGTCGTGGACTACGTCCAGCGAGGAGTCGCTAAATCTTCTCCTAAATACCCACTTCCCTGGCTGCGATGAAAACAGACCCAACTACCTCGCGCCTCCTTCTGTCGCCTCAAATGCCATCCTGAGACTGCTAAGCCAGGAGAACATTTCCTGGGCGATCAGAAGCTTTAAACCCTACAAGTCCGCGGGGCCAGACGGCATTTTCCCTGCCCAACTGATTCACGCGGGACATAAAGCCATTAACTGGCTCAAAATAATTTACGAGGGAATCTTCTCCCACGGGTGCATTCCTGACACCTGGCTTCAGACCAAAGTCGTATTCATACCCAAGGCAGGCAAGCCCTCGCACACTGCCCCAAAAGATTTCAGACCCATAAGTCTATCGTCTTTTCTTCTAAAGGCGATGGAGCGGCTCCTGGGGCTGCATCTAACGGCGTGCATTCCGTCCAGTCTGATCTCAGACTCCCAGCATGCCTATCGGAAGGGAAGATCCACCGAAACGGCCCTACACTCGATCACATCGATCATCGAAGCGTCCCTTAATTTTAAGGAGTACACCCTAGTAGCCTTCCTCGACATAGAAGGCGCGTTTAACAACATCCTTCCGACCGCCATCACGGGCGCACTGACGGATCTGGGCGTTGACCCCAGGACGGTGAGCCTGATCGATCAGATGCTACAATGCAGGACGGTTGAGGCATCACTGGGGACGTCAACGTGTACCAGATTTGTCAGCAGAGGCACACCGCAGGGTGGAGTCCTCTCGCCCCTCCTATGGAACCTGGCAGTGAACACACTGCTGCGGGAGATAGAGGGGGGTGGCTGCCGTGTGGTGGCGTACGCGGACGATGTTGCCATAGCATTCTCCGGAAAATTTCCGCAGACGTTGTGTGAGTGCATGACAAGTACTCTCACGAAAATGTCGAAATGGGCAGACAAATGCGGGTTAGGCGTCAACCCGTCTAAAACGGAACTGGTGCTTTTCACTAGGAAGTACAAAGTTCCGGTACTGATTCCCCCAAGACTATGTGGGGAAACGCTAGTCTTCAGCAACAACGCCAAGTATCTTGGCCTAATCCTCGATAGAAAGCTCGATTGGAAATTGAGCATAGAGGATAGAGTAAAGAAGGCCACAGTGGCCCTCTATACTTGCAGGAAAGCCATCGGACTAAAATGGGGAATGACCCCCTATATAGTTCGGTGGCTCTACACCGCCATCATACGACCAATCATGCTCTATGGAGTGGTGGTATGGTGGCCAGCCTTGGACAGAAGGACATGCCTCAATAAACTCAGCAGAGTTCAACGCATGGCAGAGCTATGCATAACTGGCGGGCTACGCACTACTCCAGGGGAAGCCCTGGATACTGTGCTGGACCACCTCCCTGTGGATCTCATGGGAAAGAAGGTGGCAACACTTTCCGCCCTCAGAATGAGAGAAGACAGACTGTGGAAAGCATCCGCGGTTGGGCACTCGGGAATCCTGATGAGACTCCCGCAATTACCAGAGAGGACAGATTACTGTATCCCCAGTGATCACCTCTCGACGCCCTTCCAGGTATCAATCCCATCTAGGGAGGACTGGGAGATGGGCGAACCAGGACCTGCAAATGCGGTCCACTTCTACACTGATGGCTCAAAGCTAGACGGCCGCGTGGGAGGCGGAGTCTACTGCAGCGAGCTGAACATCAGTCATTGCTTCAGGCTCCCGGATCACTGTAGTGTGTTCCAAGCGGCGGTTGAAGCCATCAAGGAGGCCATTTCGATCGTCTCCAAACTACTTCTAGATACGCACTTAGTGTGCGTCTTCTCGGACAGCCAAGCAGCTATCAAAGCTCTAGGCTCAATATCGTCGAACTCAGCGACTGTAAATGACTGCCGCAGGTCTCTGCACGAGATCGCAGAGCAGTTAGATCTCTCTTCTCTCTCTCGCTCTGCAGCTTCAGCAGCTCGATTTGCAATTTTAATATTTCAACGTCTGCTCGATGTTTATACCCGATACTCAAAATGAGTATTGCGGTATATTAGATTTGTGGTAAAAGTGGATGTGTGTAACGTCCAAAAGGAATCGTTTCAGACCCCATAAAGTATATATATTCTTGATCAGCATCAATAGCCGAGTCGATTGAGCCCTGTCTGTCTGTCCGTCTGTCCGTCTGTCCGTCCGTCCGTCCGTCCGTCCGTCCGTCCGTCCCCTTCAGCGCCTAGTGCTCAAAGACTATAAGAGCTAGAGCAACGATATTTTGGATCCAGACTTCTGTGATATGTCACTGCTACAAAAATATTTCAAAACTTCGCCCCGCCCACTTCCGCCCCACAAAGGACGAAAATCTGTGGCATCTACATTTTTAAAGATAGTATAAAACTAAAAACTCAGAATCGTAGAAGATGACTATGTCTTCTAGAGTGCAAAATCTGAACCAGATCGTATAATTATTATAGCCAGACAGCCAGCCTAACACAGGTTTCATGGTCGGTTTTGCCAATTGCAGAATATGAGTTCAAGGATCTCAGAACCTATAAGAGCCAGAGCAACCAAATTTGGTATCCACACTCCTGTGATATCGGACCTTGACCGTTTGGTGCCCAAATTTCGCCACACCCCCTTCCGCCCACGCAAAGGACGAAAATCTGGGGCATCCACAAATCTCAGAGACTATTAAGGCTAGAGTAACCAAATTTGGTATCCGCACTTCTGTTAGATCTCACTATAAAACGTATATCTCAGAATTTCACCCCACCCCCTTCCGCCTCCAAAAAAGACGAAAAACTGTTGCATCCACAATATTGCACATTCGAGAAAACTAAAAACGCAGAATCATTGATAATGACCATATCTATCAGATTGCTGAATCTGGATCAGATCGGATCATTTTTGTAGCCAAAAGGAACAAATCAATTTGCAGTGGCTACGCAGCCCCCGACGTCACGCTCAGACTGATTTTCTGTCTCTCTCGCACGCACTCTTTGTCGTGTCGTTCAATATTAGAGGCGTCTGCCGGAGAGAGCCATACTGACTTAGTATCGGGTATAACTGTAGAGTTGCGGTGTCCGCAGCAACTCACAACGTTCCACCTCGTTACAACTGTATTCACTGCCCTTCGGGCAAGACATTCCCCTCAGTCTGCGCACAGCCGCACAAGAGGGGCAATAAAAACTTCGCTTATCAGCTACGGTATAATGAATACGAATAGTTCATCTGACTCTCGGCTTAGAAATAAGCGGACTGATCATGAGAGAATGCTTCTAATATCAGGCAAATTACCTTCTGAGATTCGTTCTGAGTACCGTTCAGAGGCTGAACGCTCTACATGCACAGAAACCACAACAACAGTAACATTCACTAGTGCCACCAACAACACCACCTACACCATGGCAACTGCTACAATAAGCAGTATCTGCCCTGCACTAAGCTTTGATAGCCAAGAAAACTCCATATCCACATGCCCCGACGACACTGAGGCAAAAACACTTCGCACTGCTGCCGAACGACTTCTGGATGCTCAAAAACGGAGAACGGGCAAAAGAAAAAACGATCAGACTTTGTCATCTAAATCTAAACGAGGGAGTGGCGGCCGGGACCTGGGCTTGCCCCCCACTACAAGCCAACAGGCAAACACCAACAACAGATTTTTCATTCTTGACACGAACATCCCAAGTGATAGTAATAATGAGGAAGTTCGGATGAATGTAGATGCAGACGCTGGAAATGACCAACTGGATGAACACCTTTATGAAGCAGTTAATACAGACCAGTGTCTTCAAGGATAATCAACGAGCTCTGGTAATCAGCTTAAAGGCCCTCCAAAACCACCGCAAATAGTTGTCAATATTAGCAACTTAAATGACTTATTTGATGTCATAAAGGACGTTGCAAATTTGAATAACGTTGTCGTCAAAGCTAACCAGGGGGAAACGGTCAGAATCCTCCCCAAAGACACTGATACCTATAGAGCAATTGTGGATTGTTACGATGCCATTGGAATAGAATTCCACACATACCAATTGCAGACTGAAAAGCCTCATAGAATTGTTGTAAGAGACCTACCACATAGCACCCTAAACAATGATATAACCGCCGATTTTAAAATGTTGGGCTTCGAGGTCCTTCACATCCATAATCCAAGCTCAAGGACTAACAAGGACGAAAAACTTAATATTTTTTTCATTAATATTAAGCCTTGTGCAAAAATTAACGAAATTTACCAAGTCAAGACCCTTTGCCGCCAAAAAATAAGGATTGAAAGGATGCGAAAATCCACAGAGATTGCTCAATGTCGTCGATGCCAGGATTTCGGCCACACAGCCAAATACTGCCGCCGACATCACAACTGTGCCAGATGCGGTGAAAATCACCAAACCTTACAATGCACACGCCCCCTAGATGCACAGCCAACCTGCATTCACTGCTCTGGAAGCCATATGGCCAGTTACAAAGGATGCCAATGGTATCAGGAGTTTCTACGCAGATCAATGGGCTTCGCAAAGAAGGCAATTAATACGAACAGGACGGGTCATGTCCCCTTAAATAATCAAGTGGCATATGCTTACTCTACCACACTTCCTGGAGACCAGCAACAGTTTCCTACCTTGCAGTCTAGTCACAAAAAGGGGGCTAATAGACCAACAATACAGCAGCACCAGCGAAATATTGTTCAGCACCAACCTTTGGTAGGCACTAGAAGTAATACAGGAGCCTCCTATGCTGCCGTAGCAAATGGTAATTCAAATGCAATACCTGCTACACCTGCTCAGCGTCTTTATCATAGTCTACAAGCGCATCAGCCACAAGGATTGAATAACCAGCAACAGAATTCATATGAAGTTCATGCACTGCTACAACAACAGCAGACAAAATTTCAACAATGGCAACAACAGCTCCAACAGCAGCAGCAGCAGCAGTTTCTTATGTGGCTACAGCAACAGCAGCAAGAACAGCAGCAGCATAATAGTCAAGCCAATCAACGCCTTGAAAAACTTGAAAAAATGGTTTTTGAATTGGCCAACACGATTAAGCAATGGGCTGGATCTAATCTTCAGCTCCAGAACAACGTTTCAGCATCTCAATGAACCCACTAAAGGTTCTCATCTGGAATGCTAACGGCATTTCAGGGAAAGCAAAAGAAGTTGAGCTCTTCGCGCACAAGAATAGCGTTGACATTCTTCTTTTGACGGAGATCAGAATTAAAAGAGGGGCAGCTGTAAAAATTCATGGATATGCCTTCTATCCAGCCTTCAAGCCATCGCGGAATAATAATAGCGTTGGTGGAGTTGCGGTTTTAGTTAAGACTTCGCTTCGTCATTTTCCACAAAGGGTCATTGAGACACGCAGCATGCAAATGTCAGCAGTAAAAGTAGCCACAGGACTGGGCGATGTGGAGTTCAGCGCCATTTACTGCCCTCCCAGAGTCAGGATTGAGGAAAGACATTACATCGATGCACTCCGTGCTTGCGGGCAAAGGTATTTGGTTGGTGGTGACTGGAATGCCCGACACTGGCTGTGGGGAGACACTTACAATTCCCCTAGGGGGCGAGAGCTAGCGGAAGCCATCTCTGCTACTGGCGCTAAGATCCTTGCAACTGGATCACCAACCAGGTACCCATATGTACTCAATCACACGCCGTCCTGCATAGACTTCGCAGTACATCATGGTATTCCGGATTCTCGAGCAACAATAAGTCAGAGCTGGGATCTGGACTCCGACCATCTGGCCTTAGTCATCAGCATTAAAACAGATGGCATTATAGAAAATCCAAGCCCTCATCTAGTCACCAAGCACACTGATCTGCTCGCATTTAGGCAACATTTGGAGAGGTCGATTCAACTGAACGTCACGCTAAACTCTGAGGAAGATATCGAGATGGCTGTAGATAACATCACAGAGAGTATACACATGGCTGCTGCTGCCTCAACGCCCTCGCATCCTCCGACAAGCGCCGCCTATGGAATAGTTCTTACAAGAGAGGCCAGAGAGCTTTTGTCACAAAAAAGGAGACTTCGCAGACGCGCAATCCGATCTCAAGACCCAGGGGACCGAATTCTATGGAACCGGGCTGCCAAGCAACTTCGCAACACCCTGAGAGAACTTCGAAGCAACTTCTTTGAACAAAAGCTTGCTTCCATGGATTACACCGTGGATGCTGGATATTCGCTTTGGAAGACCACTAAGTCTCTTAAGAGACAACCGTTCAGACAGATTCCCATCCGGTGTCCCAACGGTGAACTTGCTAGAAACGAAGAAGAGCAGGCCAATTCGTTTGCACATCATTTAAGGGACAGGTTCACCCATTACCAATTCGCCACGGAGGCGCAGTACAAAGAGACAAAAGATAGTCTGCAAACACCTCTACAAATGGCCTTACCCATTAAACCAGCCAGGGCTGAGGAGATTGTTGAAGTCATCAAGTCCCTACCGAGGAAGAAGGCTCCTGGCATTGACAGAGTGTGCAATTCCACACTGAAAGCATTGCCTACTCGGGCGATACTCTACATAGTGCTCATTTTCAACGCCATGTTAAGGATGCAGTTTTTCCCTAAGCAGTGGAAGATAGCAACAATCCTGATGATCCATAAGCCTGGAAAACCGGAGGACGACCCTGAGTCGTATCGGCCAATAAGTCTTTTGTCTTCCTTATCTAAGGTATGGGAGAGGCTTCTTGCCAATCGTCTTGGTAGTATAATCAAGGAATGCCGTATCTTGCCGGATCACCAGTTTGGCTTTCGGGAGGGACACGGCACAGTGGAGCAAGTCCACAGATTGGCAGGACACATCCTACAGGCCTATGATGATCTAGAATACTGCAATGCAGTCTTCATTGATATGCAGCAAGCCTTCGATAGAGTTTGGCATATCGGCCTACTGAGCAAAATTAAAAAACTGTTCCCAGCACCATACTACGGTGTCCTACGATCATACTTGGAAGGACGTCAGTTTATGGTCAGGTTCAGGAACACACATTCAACACCTTGCCAAATGAGAGCTGGAGTTCCACAGGGCAGCGTCCTTGGCCCGCTGCTTTACTCTATCTATACTGCAGATCTACCCTCCCCAAGCGAGCAACATATGGAGGCCCCCCGTAAGGCTCTGCTTGCTACCTACGCGGACGATATAGCACTGCTCTACAGCTCCAAGTGCCGCCTTGAGGCAGCAGATGGTCTCCAAGAGTACCTCTACTCTTTGGCAGCTTGGTGCAAAAGATGGAATTTAAAAGTCAACCCACTGAAGACCACCAATCCATGCTTCACCCTGAAAGCGCTCATAGACCACACCCCACCCATAAAGTTTGAAGGCGTAACTTTGGACCAACCAGAGCAAGCAAAGTATCTCGGTATCACCCTTGATAAGCGTCTTACTTTTGGTCCACACTTGAAAGCTACGGCTCGTAAATGTGGGCAAAGAATGCAGCAATTGCGGTGGCTGATTAACAGAAGAAGCACCATGTCACTGAGAGCCAAAAGAGCAGTTTATGTACACTGTGTAGCCCCGATCTGGCTCTACGGTGTGCAGATTTGGGGTATAGCTGCCAAATCGAACTATAAACGGATACAGGTCTTGCAGAATCGCGCCATGAGGCAAATAACGAACTGCCCTTGGTACGTGCGCGGCTCCACCCTACATCGGGATTTGAATCTGCATACAGTAGAGGAGCAGATTGGAAGGCACACCAGCAGATACAGTGACAGGCTAATTAGACACCATAGTATGCAGGCCAGACGATTACTACCTGCCAGGCCTTTGAGGCGGTTGAAGAGATTGGGTTTTGCCAAAACTATTGGCCAACTCTAAGTTTCCCTCCCAATATTATAATATTATATTTTTTGTAAGTCCTCTCGCATTTAGCATTAGGTTTGGCTACCCCAATATTATTTACCAGTGATGTTAAGATACGTTATATGCAATGTACGGATTCAACGCTTAATGAAAAAAAAAAAAAAAAAAAAAAAAAAAAAAAAAAAAACTCTTTGTCGTGTCGTTCAATATTAGCGGCGTCTGCCGGAGAGAGCCATACTGACTTAGAATCGGGTATAACTGTAGAGTTGCGGTGTCCGCAGCAACTCACAACGTTCCACCTCGTTGACTTTTTTCCTTGTCTCGAATCAACTTTCATAGAGATCGGTTGTGTCGCGCTTGTACAAAGTTGTTTTCTTTATTCTGCTTTAGCGGTGCATTCTCTTGTGTGCTAAAAATAGCATACATCGTAAATTCGGGTGCTGCTTTGTGCGGTGTCGGCAATTGGACAATAACAAAAAACACATTTGTGAACGTTTTTATACCCGATACTCAAAATGAGTATTGGGGTATATTAGATTTGTGGTAAAAGTGGATGTGTGTAACGTCCAGAAGGAATCGTTTCCGACCTAATAAAGTATATATATTCTTTATCAGCATCAATAGCCGAGTCGATTGAGCCCTGTCTGTCTGTCCTTCTGTCCGTCCGTCCGTCCGTCCGTCCGTCCGTCCGTCCGTCCGTCCGTCCGTCCGTCCATCCGTCCGTCCGTCCCCTTCAGCGCCTAGTGCTCAAAGACTATAAGAGCTAGAGCAACGATATTTTGGATCCAGACTTCTGTGATATGTCACTGCTTCAAAACTTCGCCCCGCCCACTGCCGCCCCCACAAAGGACGAAAATCTGTGGCATCTACATTTTTAAAGATAGTATAAAACTAAAAACTCAGAATCGTAGAAGATGACTTTATCTTCTAGAGTCAAAATCTGAACCAGATCGTATAATTATTATGGCCAGACAGCCAGCCTAACACACAGGTTTCATAGTCGGTTTTGCCAATTGCAAAATATGAGTTCAAGGATCTCAGAACCTATAAGAGCCAGAGCAACCAAATTTGGTATCCACACTCCTGTGATATCGGACCTTGACCGTTTCGTGTCCAAATTTCGCCACACCCCCTTCCGCCCCCGCAAAGGACGAAAATCTGGGGCATCCACAAATCTCAGAGACTATTAAGGCTAGAGTAACCAAATTTGATACCCGCACTTCTGTTAGATCTCACTACAAAACGTATATCTCAGAATTTCGCCCCACCCCTTTCCGCCCCTACAAAGGACGGAAAACTGTTGCATCCACAATATTGCACATTCGAGAAAACTAAAAACGCAGAATCATTGATAATGACCATAGATTGCTGAATCTGGATCAGATCGGATCATTTTTGTAGCCAAAAGGAACAAATCAATTTGCACTGGCTACGCAGCCCCCGACGTCACGCTCAGACTGATTTTCTGTCTCTCTCGCACGCACTCTTTGTCGTGTCGTTCAATATTAGCGGCGTCTGCCGGAGAGAGCCATACTGACTTAGTATCGGGTATAACTGTAGAGTTGCGGTGTCCGCAGCAACTCACAACGTTCCACCTCGTTACAACTGTATTCACTGCCCTTCGGGCAAGACATTCCCCTCAGTCTGCGCACAGCCGCACAAGAGGGGCAATAAAAACTTCGCTTATCAGCTACGGTATAATGAATGCGAATAGTTCATCTGACTCTCGGCTTAGAAATAAGCGGACTGATCATGAGAGAATGCTTCTAATATCAGGCAAATTACCTTCTGAGATTCGTTCTGAGTACCGTTCAGAGGCTGAACGCTCTACATGCACAGAAACCACAACAACAGTAACATTCACTAGTGCCACCAACAACACCACCTACACCATGGCAACTGCTACAATAAGCAGTATCTGCCCTGCACTAAGCTTTGATAGCCAAGAAAACTCCATATCCACATGCCCCGACGACACTGAGGCAAAAAAACTTCGCACTGCTGCCGAACGACTTCTGGATGCTCAAAAACGGAGAACGGGCAAAAGAAAAAACGATCAGACTTTGTCATCTAAATCTAAACGAGGGAGTGGCGGCCGGGACCTGGGCTTGCCCCCACTACAAGCCAACAGGCAAACACCAACAACAGATTTTCCATTCTTGACACGAACATCCCAAGTGATAGTAATAATGAGGAAGTTCGGATGAATGTAGATGCAGACGCTGGAAATGACCAACTGGATGAACACCTTTATGAAGCAGTTAATACAGACCAGTGTCTTCAAGGAGAATCAACGAGCTCTGGTAATCAGCTTAAAGGCCCTCCAAAACCACCGCAAATAGTTGTCAATATTAGCAACTTAAATGACTTATTTGAATTTGAATAACGTTGTCGTCAAAGCTAACCAGGGGGAAACGGTCAGAGTCCTCCCCAAAGACAGTGATACCTATAGAGCAATTGTGGATTGTTTCGATGCCATTGGAATAGAATTCCACACATACCAATTGCAGACTGAAAAGCCTCATAGAATTGTTGTAAGAGACCTACCACATAGCACCCTAAACAATGATATTACCGCCGATTTTAAAATTAATATTAAGCCTTGTGCAAAAATTAACGAAATTTACCAAGTCAAGACCCTTTGCCGCCAAAAAATAAGGATTGAAAGGATGCGAAAATCCACAGAGATTGCTCAATGTCGTCGATGCCAGGATTTCGGCCACACAGCCAAATACTGCCGCCGACATCACAACTGTGCTAGATGCGGTGAAAATCACCAAACCTCACAATGCACACGCCCCCTAGATGCACAGCCAACCTGCATTCACTGCTCTGGAAGCCATATGGCCAGTTACAAAGGATGCCAATGGTATCAGGAGTTTCTACGCCGATCAATGGGCTTCGCAAAGAAGGCAATTAATACGAACAGGACGGGTCATGTCCCCTTAAATAATCAAGTGGCATATGCTTACTCTACCACACTTCCTGGAGACCAGCAACAGTTTCCTACCTTGCAGTCTAGTCACAAAAAGGGGGCTAATAGACCAACAATACAACAGCACCAGCGAAATATTGTTCAGCACCAACCTTTGGTAGGCACTAGAAGTAATACAGGAGCCTCCTATGCTGCCGTAGCAAATAGTAATTCAAATGCAATACCTGCTACACCTGCTCAGCGTCTTTTTCATAGTCTACAAGCGCATCAGCCACAAGGATTGAATAACCAGCAACAGAATTCATATGAAGTTCATGCACTGCTACAACAACAGCAGACAAAATTTCAACAATGGCAACAACAGCTCCAACAGCAGCAGCAGCAGCAGTTTCTTATGTGGCTACAGCAACAGCAGCAAGAACAGCAGCAGCATAATAGTCAAGCCAATCAACGCCTTGAAAAACTTGAAAAAATGGTTTTTGAATTGGCCAACACGATTAAGCAATGGGCTGGATCTAATCTTCAGCTCCAGAACAACGTTTCAGCATCTCAATGAACCCACTAAAGGTTCTCATCTGGAATGCTAACGGCATTTCAGGGAAAGCAAAAGAAGTTGAGCTCTTCGCGCACAAGAATAGCGTTGACATTCTTCTTTTGACGGAGATCAGAATTAAAAGAGGGGCAGCTGTAAAAATACATGGATATGCCTTCTATCCAGCCTTCAAGCCATCGCGGAATAATAATAGCGTTGGTGGAGTTGCGGTTTTAGTTAAGACTTCGCTTCGTCATTTTCCACAAAGGGTCATTGAGACACGCAGCATGCAAATGTCAGCAGTAAAAGTAGCCACAGGACTGGGCGATGTGGAGTTCAGCGCCATTTACTGCCCTCCCAGAGTCAGGATTGAGGAAAGACATTACATCGATGCACTCCGTGCTTGCGGGCAAAGGTATTTGGTTTTTGGTGACTGGAATGCCCGACACTGGCTGTGGGGAGACACTTACAATTCCCCTAGGGGGCGAGAGCTAGCGGAAGCCATCTCTGCTACTGGCGCTAAGATTCTTGCAACTGGATCACCAACCCATATGTACTCAATCACACGCCGTCCTGCATAGACTTCGCAGTACATCATGGTATTCCGGATTCTCGAGCAACAATAAGTCAGAGCTGGGATCTGGACTCCGACCATCTGGCCTTAGTCATCAGCATTAAAACAGATGGCATTATAGAAAATCCAAGCCCTCATCTAGTCACCAAGCACACTGATCTGCTCGCATTTAGGCAACATTTGGAGAGGTCGATTCAACTGAACGTCACGCTAAACTCTGAGGAAGATATCGAGATGGCTGTAGATAACATCACAGAGAGTATACACATGGCTGCTGCTGCCTCAACGCCCTCGCATCCTCCGACAAGCGCCGCCTATGGAATAGTTCTTACAAGAGAGGCCAGAGAGCTTTTGTCACAAAAAAGGAGACTTCGCAGACGCGCAATCCGATCTCAAGACCCATGGGACCGAATTCTATGGAACCGGGCTGCCAAGCAACTTCGAAACACCCTGAGAGAACTTCGAAGCAACTTCTTTGAACAAAAGCTTGCTTCCATGGATTACACCGTGGATGCTGGATCTTCGCTTTGGAGACCACTAAGTCTCTTAAGAGACAACCGTTCAGACAGATTCCCATCCGGTGTCCCAACGGTGAACTTGCTAGAAACGAAGAAGAGCAGGCCAATTCGTTTGCACATCATTTAGTCTGCAAACACCTCTACAAATGGCCTTACCCATTAAACCAGCCAGGGCTGAGGAGATTGTTGAAGTCATCAAGTCCCTACCGAGGAAGAAGGCTCCTGGCATTGAAAGAGTGTGCAATTCCACACTGAAAGCATTGCCTACTCGGGCGATACTCTACATAGTGCTCATTTTTAACGCCATGTTAAGGATGCAGTTTTTCCCTAAGCAGTGGAAGATAGCAACAATCCTGATGATCCATAAGCCTGGAAAACCGGAGGACGACCCTGAGTCGTATCGGCCAATAAGTCTTTTGTCTTCCTTATCTAAGGTATGGGAGAGGCTTCTTGCCAATCGTCTTGGTAGTATAATCAAGGAATGCCGTATCTTGCCGGATCACCAGTTTGGCTTTCGGGAGGGACACGGCACAGTGGAGCAAGTCCACAGATTGGCAGGACACATCCTACAGGCCTATGATGATCTAGAATACTGCAATGCAGTCTTCATTGATATGCAGCAAGCCTTCGATAGAGTTTGGCATATCGGCCTACTGAGCAAAATTAAAAAACTGTTCCCAGCACCATACTACGGTGTCCTACGATCATACTTGGAAGGACGTCAGTTTATGGTCAGGTTCAGGAACACACATTCAACACCTTGCCAAATGAGAGCTGGAGTTCCACAGGGCAGCGTCCTTGGCCCGCTGCTTTACTCTATCTATACTGCAGATCTACCCTCCCCAAGCGAGCAACATATGGAGGCCCCCCGTAAGGCTCTGCTTGCTACCTACGCGGACGATATAGCACTGCTCTACAGCTCCAAGTGCCGCCTTGAGGCAGCAGATGGTCTCCAAGAGTACCTCTACTCTTTGGCAGCTTGGTGCAAAAGATGGAATTTAAAAGTCAACCCACTGAAGACCACCAATCCATGCTTCACCCTGAAAGCGCTCATAGACCACACCCCACCCATAAAGTTTGAAGGCGTAACTTTGGACCATCCAGAGCAAGCAAAGTATCTCGGTATCACCCTTGATAAGCGTCTTACTTTTGGTCCACACTTGAAAGCTACGGCTCGTAAATGTGGGCAAAGAATGCAGCAATTGCGGTGGCGGATTTAGAGAAGAAGCACCATGTCACTGAGAGCCAAAAGAGCAGTTTATGTACACTGTGTAGCCCCGATCTGGCTCTACGGTGTGCAGATTTGGGGTATAGCTGCCAAATCGAACTATAAACGGATACAGGTCTTGCAGAATCGCGCCATGAGGCAAATATCGAACTGCCCTTGGTACGTGCGCGGCTCCACCCTACATCGGGATTTGAATCTGCATACAGTAGAGGAGCAGATTGGAAGGCACACCAGCAGATACAGTGACAGGCTAATTAGACACCATAGTATGCTCGCCAGACGATTACTACCTGCCAGGCCTTTGAGGCGGTTGAAGAGATTGGGTTTTGCCAAAACTATTGGCCAACTCTAAGTTTCCCTCCCAATATTATAATATTATATTTTTTGTAAGTCCTCTCGCATTTAGCATTAGGTTTGGCTACCCCAATATTATTTACCAGTGATGTTAAGATACGTTATATGCAATGTACGGACTCAAAGCTTAATAAAAAAAAAAAAAAAAAAAGTTAGATCTCTTCCTTATATGGGTCCCCGGCCACAGGGACATCGAGGGGAATGACGCCGCCGACGAGCTAGCCAGGCAGGGTACTACGATTCCTCTCCTATCGGAGAGGGAGCAAGTAGCGATGCCCTTGGCCCTAACGCACGATTTGTTGGAGCAAAATGCCAATAGGAGATGGCAGCAAACCGTTTCCTGTAAAGTCTCAAGATTGATATGGCCATATCGATCGAAGAAGCGCTCAGCAGAGCTGTATAAACTCAGCAGAGCACAGTGCTCTGCAGTTACTAGAGCCATTACGGGACACTGGCAGATCGGCACTCACGCCTCTAGACTGTCACTCCCTCATAACGACTTCTGCAGGAGTTGTCGCGACGAGGAGGAGGAGGAATCGGTCCCCCACTTCTTCTGCCACTGCCCAGCCCTTGGAAATCGTCGTCTTCGTATTCTCGGGGCCGCTTTCCTCACGGACATTTCGGACCTGTCCGAAATCAAACCAGGGACCTTGTCCAAATACATCCAAGCCACCGGATGGGACTGCCCTTAACCTGCAGTAGTATGCTCTCACGGTTCGGGCAACGCGAAGGGGCACATGCCCATGCGGCAACACAACGGACCTTTTATAGGTCCAAGTGAGCTTGGGGCGGGAGGCTCTTATCCCCCCCCCCTCCCCCCGCCCCCCATGCTACCGCCTTAACCTAACCTAACCTAACCTTACCCGCTGCAAACATTCCAGGGAAAACACATACCAAGAAAATGAAAATTCAAACATTACCCCGGCGCTGCCGCCGCCACCGTCTTCTTGGCTCCATTTGCTGGCATTTGTTTGGCTCTCGTTTCGTAGTTCCCCACCTGCTCCTGCCACTTCCGTATTCTTTGGGGCAGACATCTGCTGGCTGCCACTTTGCAGTGGAAGAGTGTTTTGCAAAACGGAAATTTCGCCCGTCTACAGTTTGGCTCACATTGTCACAATAAGTGCGGGGGGGGGGGGGCCCTCCAGGTTCTTTGGTGCCTCGAGGCTAGGACCCCCGCACAGGTGGCGGAAGGCTTTGGAGTATGATGAAGTGTAGATGGAACGGATATAATATAAACATTTGGCTGGATAGTGAAAGACAATGTCAATGCAATGATGGCAAATGGGATTGGCATTGGCTCTGCTCTCTAATAAGAGAATAGCCCTTCCTCTCTCATGGCACATTGTATCTACGAGTTGACCTTCTGTTAGCTCTTTCCCCCTCCTGTATTTGGTTTTCTTAATTTTCCTGCAATCTGCTCTGGTCTCAGAGTTAACTTTGTTGTGGAAATGCAAATTTTTCCGCATTGTCGCTGCATCGAAATGTGCAGAGAACTAAATAATTTTTGTTCTTTTATTTTTAGCCAAATTTAAATCCATGTACACATTCTCGCTGGCTTAATTAGACCAAATTAAAAGTGCACAAAGAGCACAATGATCGGCAAATAGAGACAATGAGCAGCAGCAAGGCCAAGAGCAGAGGGCCAGCAGCCGAAAGGAAGCACGATGCAGGGAATGCCGGGAAGGGTCATTTTAGGGGAAACTGCAAAGAGAGAGAGAGCACCTACCCATGGCTAGCAAACCAAATGGCTTTATTGCAGCCAGCCTTTCTCTCTCCCTCTCTTTCGATGGAAATGCAAATGAAGGCATCAACAGAAGAAGCCAAGAGGAAGAAGGCTCAGAAGCAACAGCAAGTGAAGAAGTGCAACAGTTACGCCATATCACAGTGTTTCCCTCCTTCCTCTGTTTTGGTTAATACCTTGGCTAATCCCACTCCTAATGAGCAGGGGGCATGGGGGCGGCATACAATTTTGTTAACAAACGAACATCAAAGAGAATAAAATGTGCAATAAATTTAATTTACACTGGCACCCGAGGGGCTGCTGTTCGTTCGCTCAGTGAAATCTCAACTCAACTTCTGTTCTTATCTCTTGCTTTTATCGAGAAAAAGTCAAAAGAGTTCCCAAAAAAGAATAAAAGAAGGAAAATAGTGCCACAGAAAGACCAGGAACTACTCGCTCCGTGTCTCTGTGGCTTAAGCTCCGGTACTGGATTACCTGGCGGAAGTGCAGGCAAGTGCGGAAGAGTGCAGGGAGGGGAAGCCAAAGGAACTCCCTTGGAATGCCACTGTGACTGCGCCAGAGAGAGCACACTCAACACTTGATCAAAATGCCACATAGCGATTTGCATATTTTAAATAAAATTAATTAAGACAGAAAATCAGTATGATCGTGACGTCAGGAGCTGCGTAGCCACTGCAAATTGATTTGTTCCTTTTGGCTATAAAAATTATCTGATCTGAACCAGATTCAGGAATCTGATAGATATGGTCATTATCTATCATTTTGCGTTTTTATTTTTCTCGAATGTGCAATATTGTGGATGCAACAGATTTTCGTCCTTTGTGGGGGCGGAAGGGGGTGGGGCGAAATTCTGAGATATACGTTTTATAGTGAGATCTAACAGAAGTGCGGATACCAAATTTGGTTACTCAAGCCTTAATAGTCTCTGAGATTTGTGGATGCCCCAGATTTTCGTTCTTTGCGTGGGCGGAAAGGGGTGTGGCGAAATTTGGACACCAAACGGTCAAGGTCCGATATCACAGGAGTGTGGATACCAAATTTGGTTGCTCTGGCTCTTATAGGTTCTGAGATCCTTGAACTCATATTTTGCGATTGGCAAAACAGACCATGAAACCTGTGTGTTAGAGAGAGACAGAGCGAGAAAGAATGAAATTGTTTTCTTGATTCTGGCTATAATAATTATACGATCTGGTTGAGATCGTACAATCTAGAACATATAGTCATCCTCTACGATTCTGCGTTTTTGGTTTTATCGTATCTTTAAAAATGTGGATGCCACAGATTTTCGTCTTTTGTGGGGGCGGAAGTGGGCGGGGCGAAGTTTTGAAATATTTTTGTAGCAGTGACATATCACAGAAGTCTGGATCCAAAACATCGTTGCTCTAGCTCTTATAGTCTTTGAGCACTAGGCGCTGAAGGGGACGGACAGACGGACAGACGGACGGACGGACAGACAGACATGGCTCAATCGACTCGGCTATTGATGCTGATCAAGAATATATATACTTTATGGGGTCGGAAACGATTCCTTCTGAACGTTACACACATCCACTTTTACCACAAATCTAATATACCCCAATACTCATTTTGAGTATCGGGTATAAAAATAGAGCAGAGCTTGCAGCACATGTCACCACAAGAGTATTACATTTTGTGCCCTCTCAAAAAGTACGAAAAAAGGCAGACTTCGTTGTACCGGGGGCGCAGGGTGGTAGAGGGCGTAGGGCTTCGCTCTCTAGGAGGTGGTGGCGGGTGGCAAAGCATGGCTTAAAATAAAGGCGAGGACACTCAGAGGCTGCGGGCGATGTGTGTGTGTGTGTGAGTGGGTCCAAAGGTTGCCGGCTAACAGAGTCACAAAGAGATTCCCGTGGAAAAGTTAACCCCCCTCAATGCACTGAAAGAAAACAAAGGAAATTAATTGGATTTTTTTGGAGTACATTGCTAGACAGAAAACAGTGCAATACCAGAACCAATTGATATTTTGCACCAAGTAGTTTTCCTCAGTGTAACCAGACATGGGCACAACATATCGCTGCCAGGGCCGCCGTGGCAGCCGCCTTCTGCTGCAGCATGGCCAAAGCGCAGTGCAGCATAAAGTGTTAAATTGGATTAATCCAGAAGATTTGCAGCGTCAGCAATTTTATTAACACAGGACGCGTACCTCAACGCCACCGGAAGTGCAACACCAACAACAAAGGCTACTTGGCAACACGTTAAGTGTGTCAATGTGTGCCGCCATGCAAATTCGTATTCGAAAATTGGATGTACGGTAGAGTCAAGCGAGAGCTACTAGTTGTCGAGCGGCAACATTAAGCGCAACAAGAGCAGCAGCAGCAGCAGCACCCGGTAATAATGCCTTGACAGCAGGCTGCAACATCAGGCTGTGCTGCAGCAACAACAGTTTCTGCAAGCGCGTTGATTATCCCAATCAGCAACACTTTACCAGCGTAAATCTATTTAATTTGCCATCAGCCGCCTAGCGTCTGCCTCTCCCCAGCACAGTCGTTGGCCCCTCCATTGCTAACCACAAATCAGCTGTTTTGGCCGTCCGTCCATCCGTCCGACGCTCTTGTTAAATGTAATTGAACCTGTTCTTAGAGTTTTGTTTCGTAATTTATTATTGGTGCATGAGTTGCACGCCGAAAAGCCGTGGAACCACCAAAGGAAGGCCAGCTCCTGGGGCCGAATCCCTTGATACTCTTCCTCTGTTCCGACACTGGGGGCGGCTTCAACTTTTACTAGTCCGAGGTCGTAGAATCGTGATACCCTTTTCAAAGGGTATGGAAATAGCTGAAGCTGGGAGAGCTTCAAGCTCCACGATCATCATCATCATCGTCATGATGGTGGGGATGCTGATAATGATGATGACGATGATTGAGCGGCATGGCATGCGAAGATCGCGCGCTCTTTTCTTTTTTTTTTGCACAGATCGTGCCTGACGCGTAATTGATTATTACGAGTAGTACGACGAAGCGCTGCAACACCAGCAACAGAAACGGCAACATGCAACAGCAACAACAGAAACAACAGCAACAGAAACATGCCAGCATAATGATGTATTAGTTAAACTTGGCCAACCGGTTCGCATTTCGGCCATGAAAAACGGTTCAGAATTAGGAGCTGTGATTACATGCCACTTCCCCATTGCCTTGCCGTGCCGTGCCGTGCCGTGCCGTGCCGTGCCCTAGAAGAGTGCGTTGAAATTGAAAAGAAGTAGGCATCAGGTTAGTTAGTTACCTCTCCACTTGAGCGGATTGCTATGGCTGCTATGGCCAAATGGTGCTGCTCCAAGATTGGAGTGCACTCTCAACGTTTGGCAGGAATGTGGGGAGAGGCGCCCGCTCTCAGAGGAAATGTGATTTTAGAGTGGGCTCTGAGCTTTGTGTGCTCTAAATGATGGAATTATGGATTATGGAATGTTTTCCAATGCCGAGTATGATAGGCCAAAGGTTGCACTATGTTAAGACCTTAAAAGAAAAGTCTAGACATTTGCGAGTTGAGTTGTAAATTCAAACTAAATTTTATTCTTAAAATCAGAGCCTTATATGTGATTTGACAATGAGGTAGGAGGTACAATTTGGTAGTCTATAATTATCGTTAGACCTACGCAGAGGATACACTTTACTGAGGGTGTCCTTTTGAGTACATGCTAACATTAGTTTTATTATAGGACCGCATTTGGTAAGTGTTTTCTCCACTTGTGTTTTGTTGTCGTATTAATGGGTTACAGATCTCTGTTTACACCAGTGCAGTCATAGCTTGTCTACTTTATGTTATTTCTTTAGAGATCGGTGTTGTTACATGAGTTTATGTGTACAATAATCTATTTATATTTAAACATTCTGCAAGGGGCCGAAGGTGGCATTGTATTGACGATAATATGTTCATGTTTGAACATTCTGCAAAGGGCCGAAAGTGGCATTGTTTTGTATTTTGATTCTTGTGAACCTTTTTGTGTACATTTTCTTTATAGCTATAATTACAAGTACAGCTAATCATTTACAGTCAATTACAGTGTGTAAGGAAGTGCTACTTTACTTCTTCTTATGGCATAGATTTTTAATATTATCATTATTATGATTCCGATAATAAAGGCCGCATGTCCAGATACATGCTGGAACTTCAGTCCTTTTAAGTCATGATGACTTTCTTTTAACAATTTTATTTCGTTTCTTAACTTTTCCATTTCTTCTGTATGGTTAATTAATGGTACTGTTAATGGATTCCAAACAATTTTTGGTATTTTGCTTATATTATTTATATAAAAGGATGAAATTGGCTCGTAGCTTTCTGTTTGAATACTGTGATGAGGTACTAGTATATTATCATCGGTTCGCACAGTACAATCATGTATTATTGTTAAAATTCCTTGATACGGAAGATCAATTAGTTCTTGATTTGAGTTACTACATTGAATTCTAGCATTAGTGTTTACTGGAACTTTGAAGAGCCGTCTACCCTGTCTTTCTAATTCGACCCAAAATGACTTTGTCTCTGCTATCTTCCTATAAACGCAATTTGAATTACCTTTTACTACTACGAGTAATTCTGGTCTCTTTTGGAGTCATTCCTGAGTCTTGCTCTTCTGACTCAATTCCAGCTAATGGACAAATTTTAGTTATAGGTCGTTTTATCAACCCGTCTTGATGTTTTATAGTTACTACTCTGACTCTATCGTCCCTACCTTTATGTATTTCTTCTATTTTTCCCCAGGGCCATCTAGCTGGGTGACAGGTTTCATCTTTTATTAATACAATCTGTCCTGTTTTAATATTCTGCATTCCTATTTTCCATTTATTTCTTTGTTGCAGTGTGTGCAAATAATCTTCTTTCCATTTAATCCAAAATTCTCTTTTCATTTTCTGAATTAATCTCCATCTATCCAGATTCCCGATTTTTTCCTCTGAAATTGTCTCCATCTCCAAATATTGGCCTTCCAATTATAAAATGACCTGGTGTTAATACATCCAGATCGTCAATATCATTTTTAGCTGTATACAAAGGGCGTGAATTTAGTACCGCTTCAATTTGACATAATAGAGTTGCCATTTCCTCATAGGTTAAATTATTGTCCCCAATTACCCTTTTTAAGTGATATTTCACTGATTTTACCCCAGCTTCCCAAATACCTCCGAAGTGAGGTCCTGCCGGGGGAATAAAATGCCACTCGATCTGTTCTCTTTCTAATATTGGAACCACTTTTATGTTGTTTTTGAGGGCTTTTTGGTATTCCTCGTCTAATTTGCGCGAAGCTCCCACAAAGTTAGTTCCATTATCGGAAACAATTTTTGCACATTTTCCTCTTCTTGAAAAAAATCTTCTAAGTGCAGCTAGAAATGCATCTGAAGTAAGATCGCTGACTACTTCCAAATGAATAGCTTTTGTCGCCATGCATACGAATACTGCAATATATCCCTTATAGGATTTCTGCCCCGGTTTTTTGAGCATCGGATATGGTAAGGCCCGGTGAAGTCTACACCTGTATTTGTAAACGGGTGCCACATTGTAGCTCTGTGTTTCGGCAGATTTCCCATAATTTGTTCTGCAGTATTCTGTCGATACCTAGCACAGGTGACACACTCTTTAAGTTTTTTCTTAAAGCAATTTCTTAGCCCAAATATCCAAAACTTTCGCTGGATATAGTTTCGCATCAGATTAATTCCACCGTGCAATGATTCTTTATGTGCATTCTTGATAATTAAAGACGTCAAGTGACACTTATCTAAAATCAAGGGATGTTTAACCTGAAATTCCGCGTTGAAGCTTTGCAATCTACCTCCAACTCGTAACAATCCGTCTTTATCTAAGAACGGCTTTAAGCTTAATAGTTTATTTTTTGTTTCTATTTCCTTTTTATTAATTAGGCTAGCTATTTCGGAACCGAATTGGATAGCTTGTTGTTGTTTTACTATTATTACTTTTTTTTTTTTTTTTTTTTTTTTTGTGGACGTTGACATGCAATGACTGCATCTTTCAAGAGGCGATGCAGCTACTGCACCGTCAAGTGGCCCGTGTGACACCAGCAGAAGGCTGTTACGCGCGGATCCCAGGCAAAACGCAGCCCTCCTCCCGCCCAACCGACCGAGGGGCGCTGCCGCATGACGCGCGGTGCGTAGCCGAACCAAACGCGAACATGCAAGAAAGATAGCTATTAGACTAACATTCGAGGAAAATTAGTACTAAACTTACTAAGAAACTAAGCATGCAATCAAAGTACAAATCCCACAACAGTTACTAATTAATAGAAAGGTGTGTAAGGATTAATAGTTTAATAAGAGGAAGAGAATTAGTGGTGGATATAATATGGTAGAGGGAATTATAATCCGAGCATAAGACCCTAAACGGTTCATGCAAGGAATAATTCGATCTACAAATTGGAAGGATCAACGGTATAAAATTTCTAGTCAGTCTAATAGGAATCGTGAAGTTTATGCGGCTCAACAGATCAGGGCTGTCTATGTCACCCCTGATCAAGTTGTGCATAAATATCACACCAAGCATTTTTCTACGGTTAACTAAGGATGGGAGGTTTACTAATAGTAGTCTACTAGAGTAAGATGGGAGTCTTACACCCGCATCCCAGTTTAGGCACCGCAGAGCAAAGAGTAAAAAGTTTTTCTGTACTGATTCTATACGGTCCTGGTGTACTTTGTACTGAGGGCACCATACACAGGAGCCGTATTCTAAGATCGGACGAACAAGCGAAGTATAGAGAGTCTTTGTTATATAGGGGTCGTCAAATTCCTTTGACCACCTCTTTATAAACCCAAGCACGCCCATGGCCTTATTTACCATGGTAGAAATGTGTTCGGAAAACTTTAACTTGGGGTCTAACATAACACCCAGATCATCCACCAGGGTAATTCTCTCAAGAGAACCACCAAATAGGGTGTAGGGAGCCAACAAAGGGCTAGAACGATGAAATGTCATAACTTTGCATTTCGAGGCATTAAGGTGTAACAAGTTTGCACAACACCATGACTGAAAGTTATTGAGATCGGATTGCAAGCGAGAATGAAATGAAATGTCCTTGTACTGGACACAGAGTTTAACATCATCCGCATAAATAAGTACTCGATAGTATGTTAATACTGAAGGTAAGTCATTAATAAAGAGTGTGAAGAGTAAGGGGCCTAGATGGCTGCCTTGTGGTACTCCCGAAGAAACCTTTACTGGGAAAGAGAGGGAGTTTTTGAAGAGGACTCTTTGAGACCTAGAACAAAGATAGCTAGAAATCCATCTCAGGAGGTTGGGCGGAAACCCTAAAAGGTCAAGTTTATGCGCTAAAAGGGAATAGTTTACAGAGTCGAATGCTTTACTAAAGTCGGTGTAAATAACATCCGTCTGTAAGTTACATTGAAAGCCTTTAATAATGAAAGAGGTAAACTCTAACAAGTTCGTGGTGGTTGATCGCCGCCTTATAAATCCATGCTGAGTTGGAGATATAAGTGACTTGCAGAGATGTTGCAAGTGCGGAGTTAAAACCCTCTCAAACATTTTAGGAATAGCGGATAACTTTGCTATACCTCTTTAATTTTTTGCATCAGACTTGCTACCTTTTTTAAGGAGAGGAATTATAAACGATTCCTTCCAGATCGGGGGAAGCAAGAAGAATCAATGGATAGGGTGAATAGTTTAAGCAAAGGTCCACACAGAGCCTCGGCGCAGTACCTGAGTACACAACCTGGAACCCCGTCTGGACCCGGTGAAAACACCGGCTTAACTAGTCGAAGATCATGAAGTAGGGAACATTCATTTAACAAGGGACTGAAAATGCCGTTCGACCTCGGTAAACCGTATGGGTACGGTTTATGAGTAGCTTTCCTCAGAATAGGTGGTTTGGAAGAATTGGGCAAAAAGATCGGCAATTGCCTGATCATTATTTGCCGACGTATTACAAAATGATAGCGAGGATGGGTGTGCGGACGTTCTACGCTTACTGTTTACGAAGCTGTAAAACTGTTTAGGGTCCTGAGAAAAACGTATCCTGCATCGAGATAGGTAGTTCTTAAAGCATTGAGCATTAAGAACTGAAAAGTTTGACCGAGCTAATACATAGCGAGAGTGAGAAGTAGGAGAACCCACTTCTTGAAATTTTTTATAAAGTCTTGATTTTAAGTTTTTTAGACTGGATAACTCTTTGGTAAACCAAGGGGGTTTTCCAGATCTAGTCGGACAAGAAAGCGGGACACAAGAATCGAAAAATGTGCCAAGAGCATTGTAAAAAATGTTTGTGCCTTTTATGATATCAGTGCACAAGTACAAAGCGGACCAATCAAAATCCCTAATGAGGTTATTAAGCTTCGCAAACTCGGCTTTACGAAAGCAGCGGACACGTTCGGGCAGCCTACTCGACCGATCCAATACAGTTGGTCCTATATCTAGCGACACCTCGAAAGTAGGGTGGTAGGCGTCTTCAGGTATAGTGAGCGGAAGGGCTCGGGTTAACAACACTATGGTCGGATCCGATAAAAAGCACAGATCAAGCAATCGACCCAAGGAATTTTTCACATGGTTGACTTGAGACAGGGATAGGTCAAGCAAGCCGTCAACAAAGTCATGTCGTGACATGGGCACTAGGATACTAGACTCGTTTACCGAAGACCAAACAGTTCCTGGCAAGTTGAAGTCACCAAGAACTATCATACGATCTTTATCAGATAGCGAGGAAGAAACAGCGGTTAAAGCGGACAAGTGCTGCTCATAAATTGAAATATCCGAAGAAGGTGGGATATACGAGCAAGTAATGAATATAGCGAAAGCGGGAATAATCAGTTTTACACACAGGAATTCCAGTTCCTGTTGAACTTGGACTGTGAAGTGTTCCGACGTGAAGTAAGAGTCCACTGCAATTAGAACCCCCCCTGCCCGTCGAGACGAACGGTCCTTTCTAAAAGTTGTGTACCGACCTGCCAAAACCTCGGAACCAAGAATGTCCGGCTTTAACCAGGTTTCAGTAAACACAATAACGTGGGAAGCAAATGCAACACTATCCCGGAAAAGAATGCTGAGCTTACTACGCAAGCCTCTTACATTCTGATAGGTTACTAAAAGAGAAGTTAGTTTTTTGGAAAGGTGGAAGCAAGACGGGAAGTTGAGGAAGAGGAAGTTGAGGTTGAGGGTGGCACACTGGAAAGATTTGGAAGGGATATGGGGGGCCTATTCTTCTTCTTAGCCTTAAACTCCTTCACCACCAAATGCTCCGGCCAAAATTTGGCGGAGCAAATGGTGTCAAATTGAGTTGGGGAGATGCTTATCTTAAACGAGGCTATCTCCCTGGCATAAGAGAAGTTAAATTTCTCCACCTTTAAGCCCACGGCTTTTATTTTGCTTTGAATAACAGCAATTACATCATTAGATGTGAGGTCAGGGGCCAGCCGGGAAACAAAAACTTGTCGTTTTGGTGGGACTCCCTCCAGTGGTTTAGTCACCACAGGCCTAGTACCTGTGGTGGCAATATCCGGAGGTCCGGAACGTCTATTTACTGGTGGGATCGGGATAGACGGGACAACTAGCGAACTTGCGGACACCACGGACACGGACGCTGCAGACGTACTTGGCTACACATTCTCCGAGGCGATGAATTCGGCTACCGAATCTGCATCGCCAGCAGCTGTCGTTGCCCTTGGAGTGGCAAACGAGATCAACTGCTGCACACTTGGGGTGGTCGGAGTCAGTTTTTCGGCGGCGCACGGCTGAGAGACGGTTGGCAATTGCAGATCCCGCGGAGTGACCTTTTTGCGCCTCGGAGACTCATTCAGCAGTTTTAAACCGCTAAACTGAGCCTCCATGGCTAGGAGCCGATCGTATTGGTTTTTAAAACCAACGGTCAGCTCCTTAAAGCCACTCCGCGTCTGCCTCATGAAAGCCACCATGTCTTTCTCCACCGCACGGCATGCCTCGCAACTGTAATGCAAGCCATTACGTTTGGCTATAGCGTCACTCACGAGGCCAGAAAATCCAGCGCATTTTGCGTGCACTACGCTGTCGCAGAGCCAGCAGGGGACATTCGGCTGATCGTGGGTGATCTGCTTCTTACAGCTTTTTTTGGCACAGACCACAGCGTATTCCATTTTATTATTTATTTGGTGCTCTTAATCTCCTTCACTGTCAAAAATGAAGGAAATTCTTTCTTTTTGGTTTTGATTTGAATAAACCTCAATACATATGCAATGACTCTTTCTAGTTTATGCATACTCGAATATTTTTGTAATAATTCACAAAAAATGTTATTTTTTGCTATTACCATTGTTGTGCTCACAACTAATTTTTCTTCAATTTCCTCTTTTGGCCAATGTTCCTTAGATTTCGCCAACCATTGAGGCCCTTCCACCAAATCTTAAAATCTTTTAGCTTATCTGCACTAATTCCCCTTGATTGCCCCATCTGCTGGATTGTCTTCAGTTCTAACGTGTCCCCATTTAATTTCCTTAATCTTTCTTACTTCGTCAGTTCGACGCCTGATAAACTTGTCTTTATTGTCTCCATTGTTTATCCAGGCTAGAGTAATAGTAGAATCACTCCAGGCATAACACTCTACATTACTTCCAACCGCTACTTTCACCCGTTGAATTAATTTTGCCAGAAGATGTGCTGCACAAAGTTCTAATTTTGGAATAGTTTTCCGATTTTTCTTTGGATTAACTTTGCTTTTGCTGGCTATTATAGTTGTAGAACTATCTACCTTGGCATACACTACGGCAGCATAAGCCTTTTCGGATGCATCGGCAAACCCATGAATTTGCATCGACTTATTGTGCTGAGAATTTAGCCATCTCGGTATCCGAATGCTCTCTAACTCTGTTAAACTATTTTTAAACGAATTCCATTCCCGAGTATCCTGTTCTAATAATTCTTCATCCCAATTTTTGTCTGCTAGCCAAAGTTTTTGAATAAACAATTTTCCGACAAGTGTCACTGGAGACAACCAGCCTAAGGGGTCATATATCTTGGCTAAAGTAGATAATACTATTCTTTTGTTATTTTTATACCCGATACTCAAAATGAGTATTGGGGTATATTAGATTTGTGGTAAAAGTGGATGTGAGTAACGTCCAGAAGGAATCGTTTTCGACCCCATAAAGTATATATATTCTTGATCAGCATCAATAGCCGAGTCGATTGAGCCCTGTCTGTCTGTCCGTCCGTCCGTCTGTCCGTCTGTCCGTCTGTCCGTCCCCTTCAGCGCCTAGTGCTCAAAGACTATAAGAGCAAGAGCAACGTTGTTTTGGATCCAGACTTCTGTGATATGTCACTGCTACAAAAATATTTCAAAACTTCGCCCCGCCCACTTCCGCCCCCACAAAGGACGAAAATCTGTGGCATCCACATTTTTAAAGATACGATAAAACCAAAAACGCAGAATCGTAGAGGATGACTATATGTTCTAGAGTGTAAAATCTCAACCAGATCGTATAATTATTATAGCCAGAATCAAGAAAACAATTTCATTCTTTCCCGCTCTGTCTCTCTCTCTTACACACAGGTTTCATGGTCGGTTTTGCCAATTGCAAAATATGAGTTCAAGGATCTTAGAACCTATAAGAGCCAGAGCAACCAAATTCGTCCAAATAACGCCACACCCCCTTCCGCCCCCGCAAAGGACGAAAATCTGGGGCATCCACAAATCTCAGAGACTATTAAGGCTAGAGTAACCAAATTTGGTATCCGCACTTCTGTTAGATCTCACTATAAAACGTATATCTCAGAATTTCGCCCCACCCCCGTCCGCCTCCACAAAGGACGAAAATCTGTTGCATTCACAATATTGCAGATTCGATAAAACTAAAAACGCAGAATCATAGATAACGACCATATCTATCAGATTGCTGAATCTGGTTTAGATCAGATAATTTTTATAGCCAAAAGGAACAAATCAATTTGCAGTGGCTACGCAGCGCCCGACGTCACGCTCAGACTGATTTTCTGTCTCTCTCGCACGCACTCTTTGTCGTGTCGTTTAATATTAGCGGCGTCTGCCGGAGGAGAGCCATACTGACTTAGTATCGGGTATAACTGTAGAGTTGCGGTATCCGCAGCAACTCACAACGTTCCCCCTCGTTCTTAATTGGTTCATAGTGGAAACTGAACCTAAACTCGTCTTTAACCGGTTCCCATTGTAGTCCTAATGTTTTGACGGATTCATTCTCCTCAATGGTTAATACTTTATTTTCTTGGTCATCTCTAATGCCTTCTATAATTTCTGGGATATTTGTTATCCACTTTCTTAAGTTAAACCCAACCTTATTAAACTCCCGGGTAACTTCCTTTACATGCTTTTTAGCATCCAGTATCGTGTCGGCACCTGTCATCAGGTCGTCCATATAAAAATCATTCTTTATGATTTCCCTAATTGATTGATTTTTGCAATTATCTGCTATTGCAACAAGCACCCTGGTTGCTAAGTAGGGTGCTGAAGCTGTACCGTACGTAACGGTTGTAAGTTTATAATCTTTTAACTTTTCGTTTGGATTATCTCTCCAAATTATATGCAAATATTGTTGATCGTCTTTATCAACATTAATTTGCCGGTACATTTTTTCAATGTCCGCAGATATTACAAATGGCCATTTACGCCATTTCACCATAATATCGAAGATATCTTTTTGGACCCTTGGTCCAACCCACATGATATCATTTAAACTTTTATTGTTTGTGGTTTTTGCTGAAGCATCGAAAACCACCCTCAGCTTTGTCGTTAGACTGGAATCTCTTATGACTCCTTGATGGGGTAAATAATATTTCCCATCTTCTTTGGACTCTACCATATGTCCTAAGTTTTTATATTCATGCATGAACTTTACATAATTTTCTTTTAATGTTTTATTATTGCTGAGCTTTCTTTCTAAACTATAAAATCGCGCTATAGCTTGGTGTTTTGAATCTCCTAGATCATTTTCTTTTTAAATGGTATTTTAACCACATACCTACCATTCTCATCTCTTCTTGTTGTTTCCAAGAAATGCTCCTCGCACACATCTTCTTCTACGTCATTCTTTTCACTTTCCAATTCCCAGAACCGCTATAAGTCCCCAACTTCAATTGTTGTCGCCACAATAAATGTATCACCTTTTGATTTGGTGCTACCGGATATAATCCATCCGAATTCTGTATTTTGTCCAAGTAGTCCGTCTATTTTTACTACTCCGTCTTTTAAAATATACAAATCTATCCCAATTATTACATCTACCCTACTTGGTTTGTTAAAGTTAGGGTCTGCCAATACATAATCTTGCCACTTAGTTTTATTAATATTGAAAGACTTTAATGGTAAAGCTTTCATCAATTTCGGAAGAATAATTGCTTCAATATTTAGAGGACCTTTATTATAGTCACGAGTTTTTACCGATAAAGTAACTTTGTACTTTGAAGTGCAAGAGTCTGTAGATGACACTCCACTTACCTCGGTGTTCGCTCTTTTTCGTACTAAGTTTAATATTTGCGCAGCTTCTTCTGAAATTATGGTACATTGCGACCCACAATCAATGAGAGCTCTAAGGTTTTGATAGCCACCATTCCTTGCCCTTACTTTTATAAGTGCTGTGGCTAAGAACGCTTGTTCTTTTTTCAAGCAAGTGTTCACATTTTTCCTCTTTTCGTAGGGAATATGGAGCATCGTATGATGAGGTTTTTACAAATCCCACATAAAATTTCAGAAAAGCATTTCTTATACATATCATGCCTACAGCATTTTGTGCAAAGGCGCTGTTTTTTAATAAACTACCCTCTATCTATCGGACTCATTCCCTTAAACTTATAGCAGTGAATTATGGTATGTCCTGCCATTTTAGGTTAGGTTAGGTTGAGGCGTCTGCCGGGCTCGCTCGGAACCCGTCACACTTAGGCCGGTTTCGGCCCGTTGTGATACCGCATAGGATCATTTCCTTCCTGCGTTGTGAGACTTCCTGTCAGCAATTATCCCATCCAGATGCTCTCACAAAGTTCGCTATCCTCCTGGTACATAGTTTGGACATCTCTGAGATGTCGTGTAGAAAGGCTGAGCCCAGGTGCTGTAGCCTTCTTCTGCTGAGAGCTGGGCAGGAGCAGAACAGATGTTCCACTGTCTCCTCCTCTTCCTCGTCTCTACAGCTGAGACAAAAATCGTTATGTGGGGCCCCCAGCCTGTTAGCGTGGGTGCCTATTAGCCAGTGTCCCGTGAGGCAACGTGTGACTACGCTGCACCTTTTCCTGCTTAACTTGAGGAGCTCGGAGGTGCGCTTCATGTCCTGAAGCGCCATGGCCATGGTCGGCCATGTTTGCCGAGTTGTGCGACATCGTGGCTCTGTTTGCCACATATCGTTGTTAAGTCGCTTGTATTGCTCCCTTATAATGAGCTTACAGGTGGCCATTGGCATACAGATATCCTCCTTGTCTTGGAGAAGGGGGATTGTAGTGCCAGATCTGGCCAGCTCGTCCGCTATACAGTTGCCCTCGATGTCCCGGTGGCCCGTGACCCAAATCAGGCTAATAGCAAATTGCTGAGCCATCTCGTGCAGAGATTTGCGGCAGTCTGCCACGGTGGCCGAGTTCGAGGAAATCGCGCTTAGCGATTTGATCGCAGCCTGGCTGTCGCTATAAATGTTCAGCTTGGTTGCCGTGACGGCAGCCGCTTGTAGGCAGTCGTCCAGCTTTGATCCATCTGTGAAGATGTTTATGGCCCCATCTGGGCCTGGGAGTCCCTCGAGCCATTCGTCTCTGTGAGGGATGATTGTGTCGAAGGGAGTGTCTGTGTACTCTCTTGGAACTTGGTAGTCTGTTTTTGAGGGGACGGTACTGCTATTACTTAATATGGCTGAGTGACCTATGCACTGTGTGACCTATTGATCTGAGTCTCTTAGACGTATTGCTGCTGCTTCTGCCCGTTCCTTTCCTGCGAGGTCAAGGCTCTGTAGGCATAGGATGGCATTTAGCGCATCATTTGGGGTGGTGCGAAGAGCTCCGCTGATGCATAGGGCGGCAGTCCGCTGGACTTTGCCTAACTATAGCTTGATATATCCATTGGACTATGCTTGGGATCATACCCCATCTTAGCCCAATAGCTTTTTTGCATGTGTAGAGTGCAGTCATTGCCTTCTTCACTCTGTCTTTGACATTCAGGCTCCAGCTAAGCTTCTTGTCAATTACCAACCCTAAGTAACTGGCACTGTCGCTAAAGGAGAGCCTGCATCCATCCTTGTATTATTGGAGGGTTGAGGGGCGAGACCTTGTATTTATTTGTGAATAGTACGAGTTCCGTTTTTGAGGGATTTACTCCCAGACCGCGCGATTCTGTCCAATCCGACAGTTGCGCTAGCTTTGTGGACATTAAGTCGCACAGTGTTTGGGGGTATTTCCCCGAGAAGATAATCGCAACGTCGTCCGCATAGGCCACGACATTGCAGCCCCCCCCCCCCCCCCCCCCCCCTTCTAGGTCACATAGAATCTTGTTGACTGCTATGTTCCACAGAAGAGGAGACAGGACACCACCTTGCGGGGTGCCTCTGTTGACATACCTTGACTGGGCGGACGATCCCATCGATGATGTCACCGTCCTGCATGTGAGCAATTGATCAATGAGCATCACCAAGTGACGGTCCACCCCCAGGTCAGTCAGGGCTTCTGTAATGGCGCCCGGTACAACGTTGTTGAAAGCTCCCTCAATATCGAGAAAGGCTATGAGTGAGTACTCTTTGTGATGCAGAGATTTCTTTACCGCTGAGATCACTTCATGAAGAGCCGTTTCCGTGGATTTTCCTTTCCGGTAGGCATGCTGTGCGCCTGACAGCAACTGAGGGTGTATAGTTGTCCTCAGTTGCAGCCCGACGAGTCTCTCAAAGGTTTTGAGGAGGAAGGACGATAGGCTGATTGGTCTAAAGTCTTTTGCAGCTGAGTGCGAGGCTTTCCCAGCTTTGGGAATGAAGACTATTTTTGCCTTAAGCCATGTTCGCGGGATTGTACCCACAGCCATTATCTTCCTGAAGATACCTTGTAGCCAGTTGATGGCCGTATCCCCGGCCTTCTGAAGTTGGGCCGGGATTACCTGGTCTGGGCCTGGCGATTTGAACGGGTTGAAGCAGGTTATTGCCCAGCTTATGTTACGTTTTGTGAGGATGTGATCCATCGAGGTTACCGGTCCCACTCCTGGAAGATGTGCCGTCTAGATGGTTGTGCACCCTGGAAAATGTGTGTCTAGTAGAATTTGCAGGGACTCCTCACTGGAGTTAGTCCACGTGCCGTCATTCCTTTTAAGATACCCTACCGAGGGGTTAGTTTTTGAGAGAATCTTGCGAAGCCTTGCGGCCTCTGACGTTTCCTCAATTTCCGAGCAAAATTTTTGCCAAGAGGCCCTTTTTGCTTTCCTTGTTTCCTTTTTATATAGTGACAGACTGATTTTGTAGTCTGCCCAGTGGCTCTCCTCGTTCGCGCTTTTGGCCCTGTTGAAGAGGGTCATGCAGCTTTTACGTAGGATGTCTATTTGTTTTGACCACCAGGGGGGTTTCTTTTTCCTCTTAGGTTTGCTAGAGGGGCACGCTGCCGCGAAGGCTTTGTTGCATGCCTCTGTGAACCTGTTCACTAGGCGATCTAGGTCGTCTTTTGTGTCAGGGCATGATGGTGCTTTGGAGGGGAGTAAGTCCTCCAGGGCTGAGCTATATTTTTCCCAGTTGGCTTTCCTGGGATTAATATAGTCTTTAGGTTTCGGACACTCGAGGGATAGTGTGGTCTCGATGTATCTGTGGTCATAGAAAGAGTGGTCATCAAGGACTTGCCAACTCTTGACTATGTCTAACAGGTTGGAAGACACTAGGGGGATGTCAATAACCTCCTGTCGATTTTTAATTATAAAAGTGGGGTCGTTGCCCCGATTACAAATAAATAGATTTGAGTTGAGGATGAAGCTGAAAAGTGACTCACCCCTTACATTTGTGTTCGAGCTCCACCATTGAGTGTGGTGAGCGTTGGCATCGCAACCTATTAATAGGTCTATGTCCGACCTCTCGCTGTCGCTGGCTAGTTTGCGAACCAGGTCGTTGGGAGGATCGTTTCCCTCATGGGCCATGTAGGACGACATCAGCCTTAGATGTGTCCCTTTCAGCTCTAGGCTTGCCGCCGTGTTGTCGCTATCGCTATAGTTATGGTGCAGAAAGATATTAAGGTGCTTTCTGGCGAGAATGCAGGTGCGGGTTTTACCTTCATGTTGAGCTACAATTATCTTGTACTCCTTCGACCCTAGTCCACAAACCTTGTCTCCCACTATCCAAGGTTCCTGGATCAGGGCTACGTCTGCTCCGCTCTCTTCGAGGCGGAGTATAAGAGCAGCGGATGCTGCTTTACAGTGGTGGAGATTGATCTGAAGGAGCCTCAAGGAGATCCTTAGTGTTCTCCACCACTGTAATGTCGGCATCCGGATCGTCCTCGACTTCCTCGTGGCAACACATCGCCTCGAAGTCGCATCTCAGCGAGCCATCGGTGGAGTAGCCCTCTGGGTCTATCTCTGTGTGATCGTCGGGTGCTTCGATCTCCAAGGCAGCGTCCTGCTCAACTGGCTTGTCGACAGGTCGTGCCTCGGCCGCCGCATCCGACTTGTAGACCTTTACGGTCACAGAGCTGAACCCAAAATTGAGCTCGCCTTTGGCAGCCTCAATCGGGGCCAGCGACTCTTTGTTGAGGACGACCACCGCCTGGTTTGTGGGGCCGTGTGTCGTCTCAACTTTGACCACCTTCCAATCCGCTGTTGGGAGGTGGGGGTTGCATCTTTGCAACATTTTTAGGATGCGCTCCGGCTCCTTCATGGAGGCGGGCACCCAGACTCTCGCCCTTGGTCTAATGGGGACTTCGCTCCAGTCTACAGCGACGAGCTTCGCCCCTGGGTAGACTTCCCCGACTTGCGCTACCGCTGCTTTGTACAGCTGTACGGAGCGCTCGTCTTCACAGGCTACGATTTTTATGCAGCCCTGGTACCAGCCCATGTCTTTGCCATGTCGGCCAGTGCCGCTTCCACCCACTTCCACTGGTTTCTAGGTATCCGGGAGTCCGCGCTGCCTTTGTCCAGGACGCCAATCAGCGTCCTTTCTGATGTGTTAGGCAGCACTCTGGAGCGCTTCGGTGTCGGCCCCGGAGTCTCTTGTGAGCGCTGCCTTTTTGGCTGAGGGGCTTCCTTCTTCGGTGCTCCCTTGCCAAAGTTCGGCAGCACCTTCGAGGCCCACTCAACCTTCTTTATCCATTTGTCCGTCGGGCTGGACATCTGGCTTGCGTTCTGCCGACGGAGTATATTGCCAGCACTCCTTCTATCGGCATATGTAAAAGATTTGGCTTGGACACTAGTAGATGTTGACTCATCACCCGCCACTTTACCAGCAGGCAGAGCAGCCGCAGGATTGCATAGCCACTCTGCCAAGGTATCGGTTTTGGGAGCCAATTCACCACCCACCCCGACACCGGGATGGGACCCCTTTGGGCTCTCCCTAGCATCTTCCGCTGCGCAGGTTTTCCCTGCTGATTTGCGGGGCGGGCCAGGCCTTTGGGCCGCTGCCTTCCCCTGTTTGGGATTGCTCCCTGTTGGCATTTGGGGAGTGCCAGACTCATTTTGTTTGTTTTTAAATTCTTCCATTCTTTTCCCACGAGCTGCAGAGAAGGGGTACGGTCCGTCCGGGCAGAGATCCACGTTGCCCGGATAAGGCATACTTAGAACAGGGGGCTGCCAAGTCCCTGAGCTCTCCGTTAACGACTGAGCTAGTTTTATATACCGGGCCCCCAGCCAGGCTGACTGTCGAATAACACTCTTAGTCCGGCCCGGTGTGAGCTGAATGTGGGGGGTTGGGATGTGGGTAGGTAGTGTGTAGGGATAGGGGAGTGTGTGAGCTACTTATACGAGGCGGCACCACAAGCGCATCGTCAGTGTTGCTACTTCGCGAACACCCGCTGGCTGTCCGGGGCTGCTTATTTTCGGTACTCTCCCTAGGGATGTCCGATTATTCGCAGCTGACCTACCTATATGACCTGTATATAGGTAGGGCGTTCGCTATCCGCAACCTGCGACCCGTCCGGTGGCCTCAGCTAGGCCCCCTTTGAGCCACCTCACGAGCTCATCAGACCTGCCATTTTACATAACGGACAATTTTCTTTTATTTTACCATATTGCACTTCTTTTATCAACGGTTTCCACTCTTTATCCTGCGACGTGTAAAGTGAAGTTTACCGTTGTTCTAAAAATTCCATCACATCTGGCAATGCTTGGATCTCTTTTGTCCTTTTTATATGACTTTCATATAATTGTAAGGTATCTTTGTTGAATTTTTTCAACACAATGTGCGCGAAAATCACATCAACTTCTTCTGTTAAGTGTGACTTTAATTTAATTAAATGTATTGACTCGTTTATAGAATTAGAAAACCATTTAATATGTTTCGCTGAATCGTGATCTAGCATTGGTAAGTCTAGTAAACGATTCAGCTGATCCGAAAAAATTTTTCGCTTATTTTCATACCGCTTGGTCAGCAATTCCCAAGCGGCATTATAATTCTCCAGCGGCCCAGTTAAAAGGTGAGCTAACATACTCCGGGCCTTTATCGCAATTTTCAAATAATTGAATTTTAGAGATGTACTCAGACTATCTCTGTTATGAATTAATTCACAAAATATTTGTGAAAAGCCGTCCCACTCTTTTTCTTCGCCCGAGAATGTGGGTACTTCCAATTTCGGAAGATCAGGCAAATCGATATCTTCTTTTTTTTACCGTTGCCCCTTTAGTATCCATGCTGTTTTCTTCAGCTATGGTTTGCATCCTAACTTCTAGGTTGCTCAACATGCTTTGAATATCAAAGTCCAACTCGACGATCTGCTCGTTGAAGCTGTCGTTTGTTTTATAGCTATGATTAAACTCCTCAATTTTTGAGCCCAGTTTTTTACTGAGGAACTCAATTTTTTTCTTTCTCATTCTACAGTCTCCCATTTTAGCCTGATCAAACCTCTGCATGGTTTGCTCTAAATATGTACTTAGGTTTTCCACTATTCTGTCGATTTCCTCAGATACTTTTTCTATGCTATTGTCAATTTTGGGCTCTATGTTTTCCTTCAAAGTTCCAGTCTCCACTGGTTGTAAGTTTGTTTTTTCTACCTTCCCTTTCGTTAACGTTTCATTATTTTTTGACTCTACATACTTTTTTATACCCGATACTCAAAATGAGTATTGGGGTATATTAGATTTGTGGTAAAAGTGGATGTGTGTAACGTCCAGAAGGAATCGTTTCCGACCCCATAAAGTATATATATTCTTCATCAGCATCAATAGCCGAGTCGATTGAGCCCTGTCTGTCTGTCCGTCTGTCCGTCCGTCCGTCTGTCCGTCCCCTTCAGCGCCTAGTGCTCAAAGACTATAAGAGCTAGAGCAACGATGTTTTGTATCCAGACTTCTGTGATACGTCACTGCTACAAAAATATTTCAAAACTTCGATCCGCCCACTTCCGCCCCACAAAGAACGAAAATCTGTTGCATCCACATTTTTAAAGATACGATAAAACCAAAAACGCAGAATCGTAGAAGATGACCATATGTTTTAGAATGGAAGATCTCAACCAGATCGTATAATTATTATAGCCAGAATCAAGAAAACAATTTCATTCTTTCTCGCTCTGTCTCTCTCTAACACACAGGTTTCATGGTCGGTTTTGCCAATTGCAAAATATGAGTTCAAGGATCTCAGAACCTATAAGAGCCAGAGCAACCAAATTTGGTATCCACACTCCTGTGATATCGACCCTTGACCGTTTCGTGTCCAAATTTCGCCACAACCCCCTTCCGCCCCGCAAAGGACGAAAATCTGGGGCATCCACAAATCTCAGAGACAATTAAGGCTAGAGTAACCAAATTTGGTATCCGCACTTCTGTTAGATCTCACTATAAAACGTATATCTCAGAATTTCGCCCCACCCCCTTCCGCCCCCACAAAGAACGGAAATCTGTTGCATCCACAATATTGCACATTCGAGAAAACTAAAAACGCAGAATCATAGATAACGACCATATCTATCAGATTGCTGAATCTGGACCAGATCAGATAATTTTTATAGCCAAACGGAACAAATCAATTTGCACTGGCTACGCAGCGCCCGACGTCAATATTAGCGGCGTCTGCCGGAGGAGAGCATACTGACTAAGTATCGGGTATAAATGTAGAGTTGCGGTGTCCGCAGCAACTCACAACGTTCCCCCTCGTTTTATACTCTGTTCCTTCCTATAGGAGGGAAATCAAAGTTTTTTATTTTGCTACCTTTAGCTGTCAGTGAACTAGACACTTGTTCAGTGTCAAGGAAGCTGGTTTAACTCCGTGCTCTTACCACAGCGGGGAAACAACGGAGAGTCTCGAAGGACCAAAATGTTAAGACCTTAAAAGAAAAGTCTAGACATTTGCGAGTTGAGTTGTAAATTCAAACTAAATTTTATTCTTAAAACGAGGGGAACGTTGTGAGTTGCTGCGGACACCGCAACTCTACAGTTATACCCGATACTAAGTCAGTATGCTCTCCTCCGGCAGACGCCGCTAATATTGAACGACACGACAAAGAGTGCGTGCCAAAGAGACAGAAAATCAGTCTGAGCGTGACGTCGGGCGCTGCGTAGCCAGTGCAGATTGATTTGTTCCTTTTGGGTATAAAAATGATCCGATCTGATCCAGATTCAGCAGTCTGATAGATATGGTCATTATCTATGATTCTGCGTTTTTAGTTTTCTCGAATCTGCAATATTGTGGATGCAACAGATTATCGTCTTTTGTGGGGGCGGAAGAGCGTGGGGCAAAGTTTTGAAATATTCTTGTGGCAGTGACATATCACAGAAGTCTGGATACAAAACATCGTTGCTCTAGCTCTTATAGTCTTTGAGCACTAGGCGCTGAAGGGGACGGACAGACGGACGGACGGACAGACGGACAGACAGACATGGCTCAATCGACTCGGCTATTGATGCTGATCAAGAATATATTAACTTTATGGGGTCGGAAACGATTCCTTCTGGACGTTACACACATCCACTTTTACCACAAATCTAATATACCCCAATACTCATTTTGAGTATCGGGTATAATAAAATCAGAGCCTTATATGTGATTTGACAATGAGGTAGGAGGTACAATTTGGTAGTCTATAATTATCGTTAGACCTACGCAGAGGATACACTTTACTGAGGGTGTCTTTTTGAGTACATGCTTACATTAGTTTTATTTTAGGACCGCATTTGTTAAGTGTTTTCTCCACTTGTGTTTTGTTGTCGTATTAATGGGTTACAGATCTCTGTTTACACCAGTGCAGTCATAACTTGTCTACTTTATGTTATTTCTTTAGAGATCGGTGTTGTTACATGAGTTTATGTGTACAATAATCTATTTATATTTAAACGATATTTATATTGACGATAATATGTTCATGTTTGAACACACTAATTGGATAGAATTTAGAGCAAACTTCTGAGTACTGAAGGCAAAGATAGAAGATAGTTCAATGCATAATTCGAAATGTAATAATGTAATAATACATATAACAACACTTAATACACGAATGTAATTATTTTCGTATTAATGGTAAAACGTAAGTCGTATACAATTTTATAAATTTAAATATAACTATTCGATTCTCAGTACTTGGATGTGGATCATAAATACCTACATATATTATTCATATTTTCGCGATTTATATTTCCATTTCCACAGACACACTACCTTAAATGTTGTTAAAATGGTTTCGAGATGCTTCGATACTGAAAATTTTCGCCAATTACCATATTTATCAAAAGAGCCATTGAAAATGTAACCCCAAACGGGGTTCTTCATACGAATATTTTCGTTAGCTTTTATTGATGCCAAAGCCAACACTCCGAGCATTGGCTGTAGGTATCTAATGGCTGCCGACCAAATTGACAGCACAAAAAGCGATGCAGGGCCGCCGACAACGAGGCCCATAGCTCATAAAATGCAACACATACCGAATACCAAGGGTATGCTCGAACACATACGCCACTCCGCTCGACTCCACTCCGCTCCACTCAGCTCCACGAGAAAACTCCAATTTTAATTGCTCGACATTAAATGATCGAAAACGACAGCGGCGATGGCGGTGGCGGTGGCGGCTCCGACGGCTACGACGAGAAATAGGAGCGCGCTGAGGCACAGAGTTGAGGCAGCAGATATATTCAAGCTGTACAATTCGCAGTGCCATAAAATATGCGCACGTTTCGTTTGTTTGCCGTTTGTTTGCATATGCCCGGGCTAGACAATATGGTCCAGGTCCGGGCCGAGGCAGACAGCATTTAGCGTACGATTTGGCGAAGCGAAAAAGATAAACTCATAAATTATGGCATTGAATGTCACTTCAGCGGCAGCAGCAGCAGCGAAGACTGCGACGCAGGCGGAGACCGGCGGTTGTTGCCACCGCGAACGCGAAACGCCGACAATAGCTGCTGGAGCGACAAAGTCGACTTCACAGCCACAGCCACGGCCACAGCCACGGCCACAGCCAGGACGTGTCCGCTGGTTGACTGGCTGGCTGGGGTACCGGCGATAATGAAGCCCATTTTACAGTCACTACCATTCAATGCGATTTGATTTACAATCCCATTTCGATTATAATCGATGATGATGTGTGTGCGCGCTTCGGCCAAGCCATGAACTTGCATATAAATACCAATCTTTGCCAGCCCTCCCGCCAGCCATCCAGTAATCCAGCGAGAGCCTCAGCCTACACCCAGGCAGGCAAATGCTAAGCAGAAGCAGGCGGCTGGAGCAGTCTCTAGCGGTTTTCGAAGGAAATCGAATTTCTGTTGCTGCTGCCAGAGATTCGAGCTGCCGAGAGCTGGAGCTCAATCTGGTCTGCCCACAGACCGCACCGCACAGTGACATCAGACATTCAGAAATACTCCTACTACTGCTCCTACTACCACAAATTCGTCTAATAATCTCCATTTAACACCACTGTGCAGCACAGTGTCGTCTCTGGCCGCTTTACCTGTTGGCTGTTGGCGCAATTGAACTTGAATACGTTTCGGCTTTGGCGTTTTAGTTAAGTTAGCCCGCCGCCAACTTGTCAGACAATCGAATGCGAAGCTAACGAATCCAGCACCAGCACCACTGCCACCACCAGCCAAGCCACATTGTCATCCTCTCCCTCTGCACCGTACCCGATCATTGTCGCATCCGCCACCCGATGGTGGCAATTGTTTTGATGGCTGTTGATAACCGCAACAGCAGGGGATGTGCTCCGATCGGTCGTCGATGCCAGATTCCACCAGGGACCCGGACCCCGAAATAAGCCAGACAAACACACAGTTCAATACAATGGAAGTTCATACTTTGTCAACCGTCTCTGGAAACAGTTCTTTATGTGCTTTTAATTGAAGCTGAAACCATTAACATTAACATTCAGCTGGCCGCCCCCAGACCCAAGAGCCAGCCCACGCAAACTCCGCTTCAATTTATTACAACTTAATTGGTAATGTTGTCGTTGCCGTTGCTGTTTCTGTGTGTTGTGCTTACGAATGTGTCTTTATTTTTTGCGCAACGCCTACCAAATAAACGGCCTATGTTTATTCTGACTTCGGACGCGACTGCATTTCGATGTGGTACAATATGCAAATAGGAATCAGTAAATTTACCATTCAGCTTGTAGTTGACTATATTTTACTGAGCAAGCATTAGGAACCTATAAATAAATGTACTCCACGATCAGTCAAGGATAGGCAGAGGAAAGTGTTTACCAAAGCCAGAAACGTTTGTCCATTACCTTGAGATCACCATAAACTGGAATAAACTATGAATATGCATATTCCGATTCGGAGTGTATCCGTTTCTGTTTCTCTTGTCCTCTTTTTTCGCTATGTTATTCATTCTTTACTCTCTCTCTCTCTCTCTGTCTCTGATTGCCTCGCTTTCAGCACAATCACTCATCCACTAGACTGTTTTTGTCTCTTTTTCGTTTTTAATTTTTTAATCCCTTCCCTATTGACCATTCACATTGTGCCGCGGGGCGATTATTTACAGGACTGCACTTTGGTGTACGTGACCACGAAGTAGAAAAAAAAAACACAACTTTTGCCGCGCGTTTTACTAAACGGCGGTATCGACCGCCATAATCGTTCATTTTGAGGACTTTTCCCACTGCCCCTAATCGGAAGAGCTCTCGCACATGTGCATAGAATGCTAGATTCACAGACAATTAGTTCGAAAAACAGTTTGCGACTGTGATATAGCCGCCACCCACTCAGGAAGTCCCAGGTCTAAAATGTGGCTACCAACCATCGCATCCATAATTTCACGAACAATTTTCGGACACGAGGGGAGCAGGGGAAGAAGTGAAACCGGCTTGCATGGCCATGGACGACGGTGCACAGCAAAGGCAAAGTGCAGTGATAAATCAAATTGTCACTTTTGTACATATATTTGCGACATCTGACGACGACGTCACCCTTGGAAACGGGCTGCAACGGCGGCATGCAAAAAGGAGACTCTGGATATGGATATGGATTGAAGAGTGCCCCGTGCGTGCAGGAGCTCTGGCCTCAAAGGGGTGCGGAGGGTCGCGGGGCAGGAGAGAGCCACTTCGAGTGGATTTCACTTTGCCGACGCGCGACGAGTCATAATAATTATTATTTTGATTATTGCACGTGAAAGATGACATTATTAACATCATTACTGGTTGTGCTCCAATATGGCGGGAACAGGAGAAACGCAACGCACACTGCAGGCTATCCCCAAGCACAGGCCACTATTTTACACTGCGAGAACGCACAAGTGGGAAAATAATTTACTTTTGCCAAATGGCTTTTAGAAGAAGAAAAATAACATTGCGATCTACTTTCTCTTCATTTGTTACCCCATCGCTTGATGAAATAACTTTACAACGTTAAATTACGTAAATGTAAATTGAACAATGCTTAGAATCAAAAAAACATGATTTATAACACTTTTCGTGTCTGTGTCTATTCAGCACGGTCATTGTTTAGATATTTTTAAGCACAAAAACACAAAACTTGAAAATAAACTAATTGCGCAGCCAATTCACACAAGATGCCGATTTCGATTCATTGATTTTAAGCAACTATCGATTGGAGTAGGCATTACCGATGAGGGTGCTACCGATAGTTAAAAAATAGCGATTTAAAGTACATTTGTATTTAAATTTTATATTTTAAATGAATTTGTGTGATCGAGTAATTTTTTGGCTATTGTAAGGCAGCAGCGGCTTTGCCATTCTTAGCGAAGAGTTTGGCCGACTGCTGGGCCTCCTCTTCATTCATTTGCCTGGAGGAGTCGATCCTGGCAAAGCATTGAGCAGGTGGGGAAGTTTCCATGGAAGTCCCCTCTTTGCAACTGAGACTGTTCAGCTGCTCCATAATCTTTGTATGCCGCTCTGAACAAAAGGGTTCAATGACTATATAGTGCGGATCATTGGATGTTGGCCTGTCGTACATGTGTTTCTTGGTGAATAAAGCCAGTTCCTGCACCTTCTTGATGGACGCTACGCGGTCATTGGAGAGCATAGCCAGGGCGTCCAGATTGTACGCTTCCTCTAAGCACACTCTATCACCGGAAGGAGTAACAGTGGCGCAGATGCTGCCCTCGGGATCGGCGAAGATGGCCTGAATATACTTGAGCAGGTGCCAGACGTGGTAGTGATCCTTCCTCCACCCTGTGAAGAAGGGTGTCAGGTCCAGGCTTTGTGTCTGCGGTCGAATGTGTGGATGGTAGCACGTAGTTGTAAAGATGATCGTAGGCAGGCTGGTACCGTTCGGAAAGTTGTCCGGCAGTATTATGGAGAAGCGGAACATGCTCCCCGCATAGAATCCGCTGTGTATGAAGATAACACCGAACCAATGCAGTGCACTGGCATAGCTGGATATGGCATAAATGTTCTTCAGCTGCTCCTGCTCGAGCAGTTGGTATTCGGCCAGTACCTGGTAGCCCTGCCTGACGGCAATGCTCTGCTCTGTGTTGTTCCAGCTAAACCACATGGTAGGAATCCAGCTCTAGAAGGACAGTAAGGTTTTTGTATGAGGTCCATTTGGAAATCTATAGTGAACTTACCTTTTGATGGGATGGGCAATATAAATGTTGATGTTAAAATTTTGAAGAGTGGACTCCGCCAGAGGTTAGCGTGTGATGTTATGATCGTCCGGATCTGGTCTGAATTATACAAAACATATAAATACTACGTACAAATCGACACATATTTGTAAGCCAACAAGAAATACATTTTCCTGATTATGCATTTGCCGCTATTTATTAAGAGCACCCCCTGCGGAAAAGTATCGAGATGGCACCATCGTTGCTTTCAGTTGATTTTAAAGAAAGCATCCATACTATGTATGTACATTTTTTATGTACATATCTACTGTTTAATTAAATTTGCATTTGCAGATTTGATTGTCAAATCTTCATCAATATCAACATCGCAAGTAATGATTAACAAAAAACGAAATTAAATGCATTTTTTTATTATTATAAATACATTGATAAAAATAAAGATCGATGCTTAAGCTTCGAAACTGTAGTGCCAACTTTTTGCGCTATCCAACACTATCCGAACGGAACTTCTGGCCCTGAAGCTACCATCCATTTCTTGTTTGTTTATTGGAAAATTGCAGTGTAAACTTCACTAAAACAACATTGTGTTCACTTACATTTATGCGGCATGTCAACCTACTACATACATGCGAGGAACGGGAATTGTCCACAGAGACAGCGAAAAACGAGGGGGAACGTTGTGAGTTGCTGCGGACACCGCAACTCTACGGTTATACCCGATACTAAGTCAGTATAACTCTCCTCCGGCAGACGCCGCTAATATTAAACGACACGACAAAGAGTGCGTGCGAGAGAGACAGAAAATCAGTCTGAGCGTGACGTCGGGCGCTGCGTAGCCACTGAAAATTGATTTCTTGCTTTTGGCTACAAAAATGATCCGATCTGATCCAGATTCAGCAATCTGATAGATATGGTCATTATCTATGATTCTGCGTTTTTAGTTTTCTCGAATGTGCAATATTGTGGATGCAACAGATTTTCGTCCTTTGTGTGGGCGGAAGGGGGTTGCGCGAAATTCTGAGATATACGTTTTATAGTGAGATCTAACAGAAGTGCGGATACCAAATTTGGTTACTCTAGCCTTAATAGTCTCTGAGATTTGTGGATGCCCCAGATTTTCGTCCTTTGCGGGGGCGGAAGGGGGTGTGGCGAAATTTGGACACGAAACGGTCAAGGTCCGATATCACAGGAGTGTGGATACCAAATTTGGTTGCTCTGGCTCTTATAGGTTCTGAGATCCTTGAACTCATATTTTGCAATTGACAAAATCGACCATGAAACCTGTGTGCTAGAGAGAGACAGAGCGAGAAAGAATGAAATTGTTTTCTTGATTCTGGCTATAATCATTATACGATCTGGTTCAGATTTTGCACTGTAGAAGATATGGTCATCCTCAACGATTCTGCGTTTTTGGTTTTATCGTATCTTTAAAAATGTGGATGCCACAGATTTTCGTCCTTTGTGGGGGCGGAAGTGGGCGGGGCGAAGTTTTGAAATATTTTTGTAGCAGTGACATATCACAGAAGTCTGGATCCAAAACATCGTTGCTCTAGCTCTTATAGTCTTTGAGCACTAGGCGCTGAAGAGGACGGACGGACGGACGGACGGACGGACGGACAGACGGACAGACAGACAGGGCTCAATCGACTCGGCTATTGATGCTGATCAAGAATATATATACTTTATGGGGTCGGTAACGATTCCTTCTGGACGTTACACACATCCACTTTTACCACAAATCTAATATACCCCAATACTCATTTTGAGTATCGGGTATAAAAATACACAAACATTGGCCCCTACACAGGCACATGAACATGCATATACTGTACACATGTTTGTGACCACCATGCAATGTTGTCTAGTCTCCGCCAATGTTTATTTCCACAAGGTGAGACGATTCTGAAAAGGAAACACTAACATATAGCAGAATCGGTGAGGATGACCATATCTTCTACAGTGCAAAATCTGAACCAGATCGAATAATGATTATAGCCAGAATCAAGAAAACAATTTCATTCTTTCTCGCTCTGTCTCTCTCTAACACACAGGTTTCATGGTCGGTTTTGTCAATTGCAAAATATGAGTTCAAGGATCTCAGAACCTATAAGAGCCAGAGCAACCAAATTTGGTATCCACACTCCTGTGATATCGGACCTTGACCGTTTCGTGTCCAAATTTCGCCAAACCCCCTTCCGCCCCCGCAAAGGACGAAAATCTGGGGCATCCACAAATCTCAGAGACTATTAAGGCTAGAGTAACCAAATTTGGTATCCGCACTTCTGTTAGATCTCACTAAAAAACGTATATCTCAGAATTTCGCCCCACCCTTTTCCGCCTCCACAAAGGACGAAAATCTGTTGCATCCACAATATTGTACATTCGAGAAAACTAAAAACGCAGAATCATAGATAATGACCATATCTATCAGATTGCTGAATCTGGATCAGATCAGATAATTTTTATAGCCAAAAGGAACAAATCAATTTGCACTGGCTACGCAGCCCCCGACGTCACGCTCAGACTGATTTTTTGTCTCTCTCGCACGCAGTCCTTGTCGTGTCGTTTAATATTAGCGGCGTCTGCCGGTGGAGAGCCATACTGACTTAGTATCGGGTATAACTGTAGAGTTGCGGTCTCCGCAGCAACTCACAACGTTCCCCCTCGTTTTGATTTATTGTTGCCCCGATGCTCTGATGTACGGTTCTTTCACGCACTGGCAACATAATGTGGCATTATAATGTCGCATGTTTTGAGCAGAATGCTGCACGTGAATGTGTGTGCCTGATTTGTTATGAATTTATTATGTGACGGAAGTTGGAGCCGTTGTTTCTGGATGGGATGTGATCGGTTGGGGTTCAGAACTTGTACTGGTCAAACGAGCGGCGGGGAGCACACATTTTTGCATGGCAATGGCCGCAGCTGCTAATTGGCGACGTGCACCTTCATCCGACACTGACATTTCGGATCCAGTAATGCCAAAGGGCAGACTACAGAATAATTTGATATTTTTTGGCACTTCCAATTTGGTTTCTTGCCCATTACTCTTCGAATACAGGAGGATATGGAATTCGCAGCTTGGCCCATTTAAAAACAAATAGAATCTGTTTATTGGACAATGACGCTTCCTTGATAAGTTCAACCCAAAAAAAACGAGAATAAAAGAAGCAAGAAACGAATGCATAAACGTGCAGCAGATACGAAACGGGAATTGGTGAAAATATTGAACGGAAATAAATTTAAGGGAATTGCTCTGCGCTGAAATCCAACTCATTAAAAATTATACTCCGATATGATGTGATATGATACGTTATGATTTGCCACTGGAGCAGAGAGACTTTCTATCGCTCCGACCTGGTGGTTAACGCTAGATGTCAGGGCCCTGACATGGGTGTAACACCCAGGCGTGGAAAGGGTTTTGCCGTGCCACTCTTGGGGATTGGCTTGCCTCATTTTCACCTACACTGCTCGCTGTAACCCTTGTCAAATTGTTTGGCTAAAGGCGATTGCTAAATACGTGGCTCGATTTTTGGGAGCAAGGTCCGCCACTTTGGCTTGGGGTGCACCTGTGGGTACTGGCGGACTGGCATGGCTTGTCACCTGGTCCACGACCTCCGCGCCAAACGCAACATTCAATATCGAATCTCATTCGGCCTCAAACCCATGTACGTACCTACATATCCGGGCCGCAATAATTTCTCCTTTGCCGCCTTCTTTAACTTCAACGCCAAATTCCTTGTGTTGCCCTTTTATTCTTATCAGCTTTCTTCATTTATGCTACGCTGCGTTCTGGGACTCCGACTGGGACTGAGGCCGGGACAGGGCATGTTAGAGTTTTTGAGGCCTCGGCATTTGTAATACGGTGGCATATAACACTTAAGTGCTTGTTGTTGTTTTATAAGATAAACTTTTGCGAAGCCCACATATGTACGTACATACGTGCATGTCTTCTGGCGAAAACTGAAATGAAAGAGCATGCCCAAAGAGTGTGTGCCAAATCCAATTCCATTTACTTGCACTTTCATTAACCAACCCACCAAAAAGAGTAAGCGAACTGCAGTTGTTATTTTTGTAGTTTTTGCTGAAAGTTGCGGGTTGGTGCTGTTGCAGGGCCCACGGAATTGCCACAAAAGTTTGCTGTTTCTCAAATAATATGAGTTTGTTTTTCAGATTCTCCGATAGATACAATACGAGTATAAATCAGTTATTCACAGTGAATGCTCGCTTCTCGAAACTACTGCATTTAAACACAAAAATTTGCGAGTGGGACGTGGATTATCCTGTTACTAGTATTGGATTTAAACAGCCACGAAAAAGTGGTTTTAAAACCGCACAAGGGTAAAACGAACTGCATAAATGCTATCTGTTGTATACATCGTTTTCCCTCTTTTTGTATAGGGCTTTGGTCTGCCACGATGTCCCATAAAGAGGATAGAAGAACTATCTTTGACACGTCTACGTTTTATCCTTATGTAAATATATATTCATTATGAATTGCGGATATAAATTTATAAATTTTCTGTATTATTTGTTTCATAATTTCAGCCCAAGTTGCGTAATCCCTATCCCGTACAAATGAAGGGTGGCCTATAATTTGATTTATGCACAAAGCGTTGGCTGGCGGAGAAGGGATGACCAAATGGAATCACAAAGCCTGGCACTGTGTGTGGCATATTCAAATTCAAATTAGATTATATACAAACACCGGCCACTCTTTCACTTGCCGTTCTTTATTATTATATTGGAATGCCGTACAAAAACTGCAGAGTCCACGACAGGGGCGAGGACGAAGACGAGGACTCGGACTACTAATATTTGCATAATCGCAGGCAGTAGCCGAGTCCGGACCAAGGCAATCCCAGCAACATGCGGCAAAGCAATTATTTCTTTAAAATAAATTGCATGCACAATTGGTAGCAATAGCAATTGCAACAACAGAAGCAGAAACAGCAGCAACAACAGAAGCAGCAACAGAAAACAACAAAGTACCCATGGAAGAGACCACCAATGCATGGATCCACAGAGTCGGAGTCGGAATCTGACCGAATGCAGGTCCCATCGACGAATTTGGTCAGAACGGCTTTTTGCTGGCCATAGAAACAGAGACAGCAGTGGATAAGGGCGGCTCGGAGAGGCGTGGCAGCTTAGCTCGTTTCTGCGATTTGTGTGTAAGTTAACGTACCCAATTCTATTGAGCTCTTATACGAGTTGTAAACAATCTTTGGCTTTCCAAAACGAAAACAATTTCAATCTTGGGCCTCCGCCTAATTGATTTCTAAGATGTACAATCTCAAGGGCTCCCGCCGCAATACCAATCTTTGACACTCGCCTAAATGGAAAACCAATGTTTGCCAACACCCGGCTTCTCATAAACAATCTCACTCCCGGCTTTCTGCAGATCCTGCACTTTAGGCATTTTACAGTTCTCTCTTTGGATGACGAAATCCAATACTCGGGATGGCGAAATCAATTGAAATGTTTATAGAAAAACTATTCCCGAAAGGGATCAACGATGCAAAGATCAGAAAGTTCAAGTCAGTCTTGATCCAGAAGCGACACCGCAAAGTCGAGCTAAAAATTAAGATCGCGCAAACCCTTTGTCCGGAATCCTTTGTGACCCTCTACTTAAATCTATATCAGTGAAGTTAGAAGTAAAATAAAAACTTTTTAAAAACACAATCCGCTACCGCAGTTATTTAATTGGCGCCCAACGTGGGGCGACGTTGTATAAAAAGCACCGAATAATAAAAGTGTTGCGTCGTGCCGAAACCCGAAGGACAATTAATTAATGGAATAAATCCTTCAGATATAAAAACGCGGAGTGACTGTGAGATATAAGATAAGAAAAAGTGAGATAAAAAGGAAACAAACCGGAGCTTAGGGTGGGCAAAAATAAATACAATATACAATACAAATACAAATACAAATACAATACAAAATACAAATAAATACAAAAGCTAATCAAGACAATTCAAAAATACAAAAAAACCAAAAAAAACCAAAGTTTTTAAACAAAACCAACCAAACCAAAACACAAAGAAAGTGAAACTATCAGCTAAACCAAAGAAGGAAGACCCCCAGAAGAGCCAGTTAAACAAAGAAACTTAAGAAGGAAGAGCCGTTCGAAGATCTGTCAGCCAAACTAAGAAGGACGACCCCTACCGGATAGTTCGTGAGCAAAAGTTGTATTAATAAATATATAAGTTCAATTAGGTTATATTAGATTATAAAAACAAACATATAAGAAAAATTTAAGGTGAATCAACTAACTTTAGATTTTGAAAAACTAAAAATGATTAACTCACAAACAAGGACCGATCTCACTGCAGATCTGGTCAAACAATTGATAGCACTTCAAATTTCACAAGTACAGGAGCAAATTGTAAATTTAAAACAACAAATAGAAACTAAATCCGATCAGGTATCAGATTATCAGGCAGAAACAATAGACGAGACAATAAAAGATGACACCACATTAAAGGTAATAGAATCCCTACCAATTTTCAATGGTGGATTAAACCAATACGTAGGATGGAGGGAAGCTGCAGAAACTGCAGTGAAGTTATATAAGAAAGGAAGTAAGCAATATTATATTGCCTTAACAATTTTGAGAAACAAAATAACAGGACCAGCACATGACGCACTGACCAACCACGGGACAGTTTTAAATTTTGATGCCATACTTTCACGACTTGACTTTGTTTACAGTGACAAGAGACCAATTTACATAATAGAACAGGAGTTAAGCGTTCTCCGACAAGGGAACCTTTCAATAATAGATTTCTATAACGAGGTTAACAAGAAAATGACCTTGTTAATAAATAAGACAATAATGACTCACGGAAAGGACAGTGAAATCACGAAAGAATCAAATAAGAAAATTAGAGACAATGCCTTACGCATTTTTGTCACTGGCCTAAACGGCGGCATTGCAGAAATCCTATTTTCATTGAATCCCCCAGATTTACCGAATGCCTTGGCAAAGGTACAGGAATTGCAATCAAATAACATTCGGGCCCAATTTGCCTACCAATTCAGTGGCCCCAGAAATTCAGGGAATATTAACTACAATACATTAAGATTCAACCAACGACAACCAAGGACTAATAGACCAAAAAAGGGATCTTCAGAGGAATAACATGTCATGGGGACAACCCTATTTCTTGGGTAATAGACAACAAAATCAGGCCCAGAACCAATGGATGTAGACGAATCGATACAAATCAAGAACCGACAGAACAGCAATCAATTCAGGGGAAATAATAATAATAGAAATTATCGGGAGAATACTAACGGTTATTATAGGAGACATAATAACAATTATAACCAAGCTCAGCATTTTAGGGCAAACGTAGTACTGAATAATCAGTCTAACGAAAATCAGGCGCAGAAACGAAAGCCAAACGAAATGTCGGAACAACCGGCTAATAAAGCAATGCGGATAAATAACATTGAGGAGGACCATTTTTTAGATCAGCCCCCGAAGTAGGTCTGCCCGACTTAAAAAGAGTGGATAAAAAAATAAACAGAGAATTAAAAGTTTTGATAGATACGGGAGCAACTTCCTGTTATATAAAAAAGGGAATTTACGAAAATAAAAAAGAATTATCAATTTATAGGAAAGTTGCTACAGTGAATGGGTTTTCAATAATTAAATATTTCCATAATATAACTATTTTCAACACAAAACAAGTGTTTTATGAAATAGATAGAATGGAGGCAGATTTACTAATAGGATTTAACCTATTAAAGAAAATCGGAGCTGTTATTGATACAGGAAAGGGGACTTTAAGTTATAAAGACAATGAGGAGAAACTAATATATGACGAGGTCCTTTCGTTAAACAAATTAACCTTTATAGAAGGAAAAACCATCCTTCCGTTGAAGGAATATATAATAAAAAAATATTTTGAAGAAGAAAAAGAAATGAAAAGTGATTCAGTAAAGGTAGAAGGAAGTTTATATAGCTTGGGATCAAAAAATCCTGAGCACGCCGACGAAGAATTATCCGTCAATAGTTTGGGATTCAAATATCCTGAGCCCGCCGTCGTTGAATTATCCGGCATCCAAAGTTTTAATAGTTTGGGATTAAAATATCCTGAGCACGCCGTCGTTGAATTATCCGACAATGAACAATAGACTTTAAGAAACTTAATGAAAACACCATACCGGATAGATACCCTATGCAAGATCCTTCAGTAATCCTTGCCAATTTAGGTAAGGCAAAGTATTTCTCGGCCATTGATTTAGAGTCAGGTTTCTATCAGATTTTAATAAGGGAATCAGATATTGAAAAAACATATTTTTCCATAAATAACGGCAAATATGAATTTCTAAGAATGCCTATGGGATTGACGAACGCTCCCAGAATTTTCCAAAGGGCAATGGACGATATACTTAGAGAACAAGTTGGGAAAACTTGTCACGTCTATATGGACGATATAATAATATTTTCAAAAACTATAGAACAACATTATAAAGATCTAATTCATATAATACAGATATTGCAAAAAGCTAACATGAAAATTTCCCTAGAAAAGTCTAAATTCTTTCAATTGGAAACCAAATTTCTGGGATACATTGTTTCCCAAAATATCATTAAAACAGATCCAGACAAAATCTCCACAATACAAAACTATCCAATTCCCAAAAATATTAGAGAGCTACGTAGCTTCTTAGGACTAACAGGGTATTACAGAAAATTTGTCCGAAATTATGCTACAATTGCCAAACCATTAACAAAATATCTGAGTGGAGTAAATGGGAAAGTTTCACGAAGGGCATCCTTATCCAAAATAAGCTAAAGGAAAACTTCATAAATAAATTTCTCTTCACGAGAAAGTTCCTCCAAGATGTAGTAAATTCAGAAGATAAAGCTATAATTATAGAAGAAACACATTGCAGAGCCCATAGAGGACTAGACGAAAATTACAAACAAATAACTAAGCTGTATTATTGGCCAAACCTGCACAAAAAATTAAAAGAATATATAAAAAATTGTGAGATCTGTAACAAAAACAAATATCACAGACACCCTGTAAAAATTCCAATTGGGGAAGCTCCCATTCCAGCAAAAGAAGGAGATCAATTACACTTAGACATATATCGGAGAAAGCCATCAGCTCGTGCCACGGCTGCTTTCTGCTTTGACGACAGTTAATCACAATCCGCCGAAGCAACACCCAACAGGGCCAGGACCGTTCCAGCAGTCAGTCGGCTTCCCCCTGAAGCCATCTCTTTCTCTCGCTCCCTCTTTTGGATAGTTATTTATTAACTGAGAAGCACTTTATCGGCACATCGTTAAAGGAAAACCAATTATTGGAGAATATGTACTTTAAACGCCATTTTATGAAAACGAAATTGGAGCAAGTGATACTTTTGAGGCTTTGGTTGTCACAAAATCTATTCTATAGATACACATATCATAATTGATTAGTGAAAAGAACATTATTGGCTTATTTGCTCCATTAGAAATTCAATTGCACTTTAAAATATTCATAGATAGCTAATGCCTGCAAGGAATGCTAATTAATTGAAGCAAAATCTATGGAAACTGCTGTTTCAGGGTTTAGTTATCGATTTAATTCCTCGTAATTCCTTTTAGTAACAGTCTGAAGTGTTCCACCGAGCATTAACTTGCCTCACAAGTTCAGCCAGAGGCAGAGCAGCACCACAATGGCCATTGCCATTGGCATTGGCAGACCCAAATCCAGTGCCAGCATAGGGCCAGAGTCGAACAATGCCGCGGCTTGTAAAGACAAGTGAAACCCAAACTGTGGCGTCCCCGAGGCAGCGGCCAGTGAACTAGATTTTTCATTGCAAAAAAGACAACAAAGAGAACTACAAAAAATGAAATCAGGAAGTGTATTATATAATTTTATAGATACTAAACTCAACTTTCACACAAATCGGCTGAGTGCGGTCTGTAAACATGACATTTTCTGTACACGAATCGGGCAAGGAGCTGCCCTACTCGTCGCCTGATGCTGTGCCTGCTTCTGCTTCTGCATCTTCCTCTACCACTGCCTATGCCTGTGCAACTGCAACTGCTGTTGTGGCTGCGACTTCCACTGTTGCTGCTGCTGCTTTGTATATGAGATTCAATTAAAATCTACAGAGACCAGGCCAGACCAGGCCAGGCAGCGGAAAAAGCAGCTAAATAATTGACACAAGAAAGCAAAGCCGCAAATTTGCCGCAAAATGTTTCAACCTATAAATGTTTGTTCCGATGGTCAGCCTTATAAAGTGGTCTAAGCAGGAGCCAGTCTTTCTATTTATTTATTTATTTATTTATTAAATTAACAAATTATCTGTTAATAATGGTGCTTAGTTACTAAAGGCGGAAAAAGATAAGTTAAAAGTTAGCTAAATTTAAATGATTATAAATATTGCATGCAATTAGTTTAAGAGACAGTTCAGGGGATAGGGTTTGACAGAGGGAGTTATAATTATGGCATAAAACCCTAAAAGGTTCATGATCAGCATAATTAGACCTACATATGGGAAGACGGATAGGCCTAAAAGTACGGGTAGGTCTAGATGGAACGGCCAAGTCAATCTGACCCAAGAGAGTTTGGGAGTCAACAGTCCCAAGAAGGAGCTTGTGCACGAACATTACGCCATCGCATATTCTGCGATGGTGCAACGACGGCAGGTCAATAAGATTTAGCCTAGACCGGTAGGGTGGCAAGATTCTACCCGAGTCCCAGTTAAAGTTCCGAAGGGCAAAAATTTAAAATTGCTTTTGCACGGATTCAATAACAGCCTGCTGCTCTTTATACTGCGGGCTCCACACACAAGAACAATACTCCAATATAGGACGTACTAACGAGATGCACAGTTGTTTCGTTACGTACGGGTCGTCAAACTCCTTGGACCAACGCTTGATGAACGCTAAAACACCCTTAGCTTTATTTACAGTTGCAGCTATATGGGTGTTGAAACACATCTTATGATCAAAAAGGACTCCGAGGTCATTTGAACTCGAAATTCGCTCAAGGACATGATTTCCTAGAACATATGAGACAAAATGAGGAGCGCGACGGTAAAATGTCATAAGTTTGCATTTGTAAAGGTTCAGAAAAAGAAGATTAGTTGAACACCACAATAGTAGTTCACTTAGATCAAGTTGAAGGCGTGTGTGCAAATACCAATCAGAGTAAGAAAGACAGATTTTGACATCATCAGCATACATTAGTGTAGTAGAGTATGTTATAACTTGACGAAGGTCGTTCACAAATAAAATAAACAGAAGCGGGCCCAGATGACTTCCCTGTGGTACACCTGAAGTAACATTAACAGTATTTGATAACACGTTAGAAAACAAAACACGTTGAGTACGGTTAGAGAGATAGGACAAAATCCAAACTAGAAGATTCGTTGGGAACCCTAATAAAGAGAGCTTTTGAATAAGCAGAGCATGGTTCACAGAATCGAATGCCTTGCTGAAGTCCGTAAAAACTACATCCGTCTGCAAACCAATTTGAAAACCACGGTGGATTAGGTTAGAAAACTCAAGAAGGTTAGTCGATTTTGAACGATGTCTGAAAAAATCGTGTTGCGACGGAGATATCAAGCTGCAACTAAGATGTTGCAGTTGCCGGGTGACCAGGAACTCAAGAAGCTTCGGGATGGCAGAAAGCTTTGCGATACCACGATAGTTTTCAATGTTTGATCTTGAACCTTTTTTGTGAAGCGGAATGATGTAGGACTCATTCCAAATTACTGGGAGACAAGACTGTTCCAAGGAGAGGTTGAAGAGAAAGGTCAAGGGTTTGCAAAGGGACTGGGCACAGTGTTTTAAGATGCAACTTGGTACCTTATCTGGACCAGCAGAAAACGATATGTCCATAGATGACAAACCTTCCAGAACAACGCTTTCCTCGAAAAAGGGCAGAAAAATGCTTGAGGTAGCTGGTACGGATACGGAGTGGATGCGTTGTAAATATGAGACGAGTACGTTGTTTGGAAAAAGTTAGCGAATAAATTTGCAATACCAACAGCAGAAGCTTCTGTTTTGTTCTGGTAATGAAGGGACGGAGGAAAAACGTTTAACTTGCGCTTAGAGTTAACGAACGAATATAATTTTTTAGGATCACTACGAAAGTTACTACTACATTGTGAAAGGTAATGATTATAACACTGACTATTGACGGCAAGGAACAGAGAGCGAGCGGAGGAGTATAGAGCTAAGGCCAACGTGGAGCCCGACTTCTGGTACTTTTTATAGAGCCGGGATTTATTATTTTTTAAGTATGACAAATACTTGGAGAACCAGGGAGGCTTGGACGATACAGGTACAGTGATATCTGGAACAAACGTATTAAGGGCGGAGTAAATAGAACTATAAAACGAGTTAACAGTTGCATCTATGTTCGGTAATGAATAAAGAAACGACCAATCAACACGCGAGAGATGTAGATCTAAATCGATAAAGTTTGTTTTGCGAAAACACTTTATGTGACAAGGAGCCATGGAACTGTCAGCACCTCCAGATTGTGTACACTCCAGTGATGTCAACAAAGTTGGATGGTAAGGATCTTCAGGGAGAGATATTGGGCTTGCTCTAGATACCGTAGCAAGAGAACCATCGTTAACAAAAACGAGGTCAAGAAGTCTGTCCCTATTGTTTTTTAACGGCATTAATTTGGACAAGGGAAATATCCGTTAGCCCATTGATAAAGTCATTATGGCAATTGGGAAACAACAGGCTAGCGTCATTACAAGGCAGCCAAGAAAGAAATGGGAGGTTAAAGTCCCCCATGACAATAATTCGATCATTGCACCCTAATGCAGAAACAACATTATTAATTGCTGAGAGGTGGTGTAAGTAAAGCCATATTGACGGTTCTAGAGAACAGGATAGTAAAGAATCAGGGAGAAGAATTTTAAAGGATGATATGTTGCGCTTATGTTTAAATGTAAATTTAGTCACAACTATATCAACAGGCGAAGTGTTAAGTTTAGCGGCAAGATGTTGTTTAACATCCTCCGTTGTAGCCTCAGGAATAAGACGAGAAACAAATATTGCTTTCCGAGGGACCACTGCTCTAAGTTGAAGTCCCGAGCGAGAACGAGATGGTGGAGCCACTCCTAAAAGAGATCTCGGTACAAGGGCAGAGGAATTGGCAGCAATGGCTGTAGCAGGAATTGGAGTAGGAATTGGAGCAGGAATTGGAGCAGGAATTGGAGCAGGAATTGGCAAGACGTCGTCAGCAACCAGCACACCCGCACTAGGAGCACTCACCGCGTCAGAAGTGACGGCCACAGAAACTGCAGGGATGGGATTGATGCTGTTGGGAAGTTGGGTGCTCGAAGGAAGCACATTGCTCGGTGTAAAGAACTCCGGAGCCACCGTTGGATTTACAGACAACGGCGTGGCATGACTACACGGAAATGCTTCCGATGGATGAAGGTGGGAGGCAGGCGTACCAATCGGATTAGGTTGCAAGAGATTGGTATCATTATGCGGAATTTTCCGTCTAGGCGATTCGCTCAAGAGTTTGAGCCCAAGAAACTGTGATTCAAGGGCAAGAAATTTCTCGTTGAGAGCCACAAATTGTTTCCGGACATCCAGAAACCCAGTTCGAGTCTGTCTCATAAATGTGCGCATTTCGGCCTCAATCTCCCGACAAGCCAGACATCAGATCATTCAGCCGGCCAAAATTTCCACCACCAGCACATTTTATGTGGGCAAAATTGTCGCACAGCCAGCAGCTAAGAAATGAATCACCAATGATAACACCACCGAATTCACATTTCTTTGCACTGCAAACAATTGCCATTATGGACAGTAGTAGAATTACTGTGCACGAATAAAAAAAAGAACGGAGTGAGATCGCAGGTAAAGTAGGAGAGCAGACAGCAGAGCCAGCCAGACAATCAGCTGCAGCGGCAATAATTCAAAGCAGATGATCCAACGAAGTGCAGAAAACGAGCAGTAAACTCACCAAAGCAGAGACACAAAAGAAAAGTCCACAGAGAGGGAGAGTATAGGCAATCCAGAGAGAGTGAGAGCAACAATGCGAGCAGCCCGCTTATGCTCACGAGAGAGTGTGGGCGATGCAAACGCTGATGCGCGAGAACAGTGCACACCGAAGAAGCGATAACGAAAAGCAGACTGGGCAAAAAACAACAACAAATTGCCTGCACGAGTCCGATGTGTTACGTTGCAATATTGAATTTATATTAAACACTTGTTTACAAACAAAACACTGGTGGTTAACACAAAGTAGAAACAAATTAAAGAGATGCGATAATATATCAAAACAAAGTCACAACAATGTTGTATGATATTTAGGCAAAGGGCGGAGAATGCGGGAGCAAGAAAAAAACAACATAAAATTAGACAGCCCCACAGACACGTTGAATCCATATCACCTCATGCATCCACGCATCTGTCCGGATCCTGGAAGCTGTGACAGCAGTCCTTCCCCCAGCTGAAAATGAATTATATTTGCTCGTTTTATATTCGCCCCCCTATTCATCTCCATCGCCATCTATCCTTCGGTCGGGTGAGAATAAAATAAATACGGGTAAAGGGCAACGCAGTTAATAAAAAAGTGAAGGAATATGCGACAGCAGCTGTCGCGATTTCAAACAGCTTTCAAATGCCAAAAGGTACGCCACGAATGCCACCAGTCATGTCACTGCCAAGTATAACCACTGAGACTCCCTCTCTCTCTGCGTACCCCGGCTCACTCAAATTGAGTTTGATCAAATTAGAGACTACCACCTCTGTATAGGGTGTCCGGAGTCACAGTAAGTCTTTTGGTTCTTTTTCAGCGAGTATAATTCTTTAGTTACCTTCGAAGTTACGTTGCATTGAATTGCTTAAACCATATATATTATACTTTTAATCTGATAATTGAAATAAAAAGCGAACAAATTAGTTGGGTTTCATAATTCCGAAACTGCATCATTTTGAGTCTTCACATTTCTGGATGCTGATGAAGCTCTTCTTTCATAAGCCACCCACATTGGCAGTTCCCAATCGTTTGCATTACATTTTTGCCACATTTATGCAAAGTGGTGGGGAATGGGGTTGAGAGGTGGATCCAGTGGGAGCAGGAGCTGTCCGTTGCCATACGAGTGCTCTGGCTCGTAAGTATCTTCTTGTCTCCGTCTCCTTCTCCGCCTCCACATCCGCCCGCCGCCTCCCTGCCTGTGTGTGTGTGTACCCTGCTTTTTCTTTACTTCGATGCACACAAAGGGCCCTGGAAAACTGTCATTGGCAAAATCTAAACAATAAGTTTGTTATTTTTGAGCACAGCCAACGAACCGAAAGGCCCCTCCCAACCCATGCGGCGAACATGCTCCTTTCCTTTCACCAATGTGCCACACCCCCCTTAAAGGTTAAGCAAATTGCTTAGCCTCTCAGCTAACTTGCCTAGCCCTGGCAGACAATTTCAGCTCTGGGCGTGTTTTTGTTGCTGCTCAGCTCCTCTTGCTACCAGTTCCTCTAACGCAAACAAAATTGATTTCAAACTTTCGTTGGACACAGACTTGCATGGGGCCAGATAATTTAACTAATATCAGCAATTGTTTGCCTAACAGGCATTAATTGTTGCACATTCTGCGCCTGTCACACAGTTCCAACATATGCCATAACCAATTATAAATAATTGTCTGAAAAATTGGTTCTTTTCCAACAGCTCTGGGGGCTCTTCTAGGCGTGGAACAGATGCAGGCGGCCACTTGGGGGTAGCATCAAATTTACATATTTGACAGGCTTGGTTTGGTTAGGAGTCGAATAGTTTCTGCCTTTGACATTTTGGCCAGCAGTTTTTGCCCAAATATTTGGACAGTTTGATTGGCAGTTGATTTTGCAGGCATCCGAAATTATTGCCAAAAATTTCACACTCTCCTGGATGCATGTGTCAAGCAATTAAATTTTAAACGTTGCTTCATTGCCATCTATATATGATAGATGTCTACTGTTGCAAGTAAACGGATAGATCGATAGATACCAGTAGGCAGTAGCATTTGTAATGGAAGGAAATCTTCCATCAGATTATTTTCAAGCTAAAGAAAGGACTATTTGCAGAGCTTGTTTAAACTTAATTAGAAATAAGTTCTGCTGAAGAACAAAGTACTACACGGGCCACGGGCCATCGCATTCACCCCTCTGAAAGGACATTCCGGACAGTCCTCTTGGTGTTTGACAACTACAACGCTTTTATTGGGACACCGTACAAAATTTATGCACCTCAATGTGCGATACCAAAGTATGTACACTTCATTTCGTGTACCATATCGAAAAAAACACGCCATATATTGTATTTTGCACCCAGGAGCCACCCACACATCAGGTGCAGAAGGAGATGTTCTAGCTGCCTGTTGACCTGAGCTCTGAGGTATGTGCGTTTATTGTGGGAAATAGGAAGAACCTGTGGACGTGCCAGAAACGATGGCGAGTCCTAAGAGCTGGTCCCTTCGTCGGCCTCGGCCCAGACCCTACGTGAATACATAAGCACATGCGAACTCGACAAATTCGACACAAATGTGAAAATGCGACAAGATTTATGCCAAAGTAATAAATATAAATGCGGTTTTGAGTAGAAAATAGAATTATAGCATCATTCTGCACACCCCCCAAAGGTGTACATACTCGTATACAAGAATTTCGTGGTCAAGTGTGTACTCGGACTAGACTGGGCCAGTAAATCATTGTGGTTTTGCCCGGCCATTTATCGTGCCGCCCTACGCAGCCTTCTGGCCATATGTTACACGAGTGTAAATATTGAAACGAGGGGGAACGTTGTGAGTTGCTGCGGACACCGCAACTCTACAGTTATACCCGATACTTAGTCAGTATGGCTCTCCTCCGGCAGACGCCGCTAATATTAAACGACACGACAAAGAGTGCGTGCGAGAGAGACAGAAAATCAGTCTGAGCGTGACGTCGGGCGCTGCGTAGCCAGTGCAAATTGATTTGTTCCTTTTGGGTATAAAAATGATCCGATCTGATCCAGATTCAGCAGTCTGATAGATATGGTCATTATCTATGATTCTGCGTTTTTAGTTTTCTCGAATCTGCAATATTGTGGATGCAACAGATTTTCGTCCTTTGTGGAGGCGGAAGGGGGTGGGGCGAAATTCTGAGATATACGTTTTATAGTGAGATCTAACAGAAGTGCGGATACCAAATTTGGTTACTCTAGCTTTAATAGTCTCTGAGATTTGTGGATGCCCCAGATTTTCGTCCTTTGCGGGGGCGGAAGGGGGTGTGGCGAAATATGGACACGAAACGGTCAAGGTCCGATATCACAGGAGTGTGGATACCAAATTTGGTTGCTCTGGCTCTTATAGGTTCTGAGATCCTTGAACTCATATTTTGCAATTGGCAAAGCCGACCATGAAACCTGTGTGTTAGAGAGAGACAGAGCGAGAAGGAATGAAATTGTTTTCTTGATTCTGGCTATAAGATTTATACGATCTGGTTGAGATTTTACACTCTAGAACATATAGTCATCCTCTACGATTCTGCGTTTTTGGCTTTATCGTATCTTTAAAAATGTGGATGCCACAGATTTTCGTCCTTTGTGGGGGCGGAAGTGGGCGGGGCGAAGTTTTGAAATATTTTTGTAGCAGTGACATATCACAGAAGTCTGGATACAAAACATCGTTGCTCTAGCTCTTATAGTCTTTGAGCACTAGGCGCTGAAGGGGACGGACAGACGGACGGACGGACAGACGGACAGACAGACATGGCTCAATCGACTCGGCTATTGATGCTGATCAAGAATATATATACTTTATGGGGTCGGAAACGATTCCTTCTGGGCGTTACACACATCCACTTTTACCACAAATCTAATATACCCCAATACTCATTTTGAGTATCGGGTAAAATAACTTAAGGAAGTCGGCGATAAATTCTTTGACCGGTCGTTGGCGCCCCTGGACCAGTCGTGTGGACAGCGAGGCGCCCCAATAAATCACACAGCCAAAGAGCATCGATCGCCGTCCCATTGGGCGTATGCGTAATCTTGTTCAAAATTGCATTGGCAAACAAATGCCGTTCCTGATGCTGCACACACACTGCCAGTACTGGCCAGTACACTGCCAGTACTGCCAGAGCTGGGAGAAAGATCGCAAATTTCGATATTTTTTGGTTTACCAATCAGAATCAAAATGTACCTTCCACACCCTCGTCCATATATTCATAGAGCACTATCCAACGACTTGCAAAAATATGCAGAATGTGCAGCTTTTTGGAATGGTTTATGGTTATTTGTGTTGCACTCTTAATGCTATTGAACTTGCACTTAACAAATGGCATCGGGCCCTGCCAGCAGCTCCGCACCAGCCTCGGCCACAGTGCACTCCATTTAGACGATGAAATAAACCTTCCATCCTTCCTTCCTGCCATCTATTCTCCATCCTCCCCGCAACTCCGGCATCCTCTGCGCCAGTGTGCGTTTGTGTTTTTGGCTGTCTTTCAAAATATTTTAGTAACATTTTGTATATTTCGTCTGCAAATTGGAAAAACGATCCAGCACAGAGTCTCCTGTGTGCATGGTTATGTATGGATGTATCTGATTGGTTTTGTTGGACAGAATTTCGCTGCCGTTGCAAGGGAAGTTCTTGTACCAAAAAGTAAAAACGCAACCATTCATATGTACGGTTTATTTGTGACTAATAAATGCTCTGCTCGCAGGCAGATAGAGACCGAGCGAAAGGGAGAACAAAAAGGGAGATAAGAGAACGTCGCTTCGTTACGTCTCTCACTCATACCTACCTACCTACTCATATGTCTGTCAATACATGCGTGCATTGCTAGAGATGGTCATTCTTCAACACCCTTCCTCAATGCGTGCAAATTAAATAACTGCGGTAGCGGATTGTGTTTTTAAAAAGTTTTTATTTTACTTCTAACTTCACTGATATAGATTTAAGTAGAGGGTCACAAAGGATTCCGGGCAAAGGGTTTGCGCGATCTTAATTTTTAGCTCGACTTTGCTGTGTCGCTTCTGGATCAAGACTGACTTGAACTTTCTGATCTTTGCATCGTTGATCCCTTTCGGGAATAGTTTTTCTATAAACATTTCAATTGATTTCGCCATCCCGAGTATTGGATTTCGTCATCCAAAGAGAGAACTGTAAAATGCCTAAAGTGCAGGAAAGCCGGGAGTGAGATTGTTTATGAGAAGCCGGGTGTGGGCAAACATTGGTTTTCCATTTAGGCGAGTGTCAAAGATTGGGATTGCGGCGGGAGCCCTTGAGATTGTACATCTTAGAAATCAATTAGGCGGAGGCCCAAGATTGAAATTGTTTTCGTTTTGGAAAGCCAAAGATTGTTTACAACTCGTATAAGAGCTCAATAGAATTGGGTACGTTAACTCCCCCCATTCTTAAATGTTTCGTCCCGATACATTTTGAAGTTCTGATAGAGCTCTAATTTCTTCTGACAGTATTTAAATGCTGCTTTCCACTATTTCTTCTGACGGTATTCTTATTGATTTAATAAGTACAAATTTGGTTAGTTTATAGCCGAAGTAAAATAACATTATCAATATCAAAATGATTAAAAATAATGTTGTTAATGGTAAGGCCGTATTACCTAATGTTATAAGGGGATTACAAATATTAACATTATCAAAAGAAAATTGCTTATCATTCGATTGTATATAATCAACTAATTCAAAATCGCTATAACTATGATGCGATATATATCTTAGAATTTTACCCTTATCATTTATGTGGGTTATATTATTTATTAAAATTGTGTTGTTGAATATAAGGAGATACGAACCTAACAAAGTAGTATTGTCTACGATATTTTTGCCTGAAACTAATATGGCATCATCCTGAATGATGTCTATTTCTTTGTTTTTTCCCCTTTTTTTAGTGCAGTTGGCTTTAAAGCCATTAAGTAAATTGGTGAAACAGGTCTTCTTTAAATTTATTTGTGCGTAATTGTTAAAAGTTTCACTTTTAAAATTATTCATTAAATAGTATTTCTCCTTACATTTACAAACTTTTTCACTTATAACTAACATTCCATCATTTTGTGAGATGGCTCTTGCATGGTAAAACTTGCAAATATCTTTAATTTGAGGATATTTTATGTAAATGATTATTAAATCAGCATTTCGAATTATTTTAACCGTTGCAATGTCCAGCAGATCAGACAGTTCAACAGGATGTTTTTCATGCTTATAAATGTCCTCTATTTCGTTGTTATTTAAAATTGTTGTACTGAAAATGTTTACTTTTAAGAGGGTTATGGTATCAATTCAGTAGGTCAAAAGTAATTAATTTTAAACGATGCTTTCTCAGTATCGTTTCTTCATTGAAGATGACATTTTTTAATGAATTTGATAGCAATTCAATTTCTTTGAAAAATTTGGAATTTATTATAAATTGTTTATTATTATTTTCAGTTAATTCATTTACTTTATTTTGTATTTTCAAAAATTCGTCATGATCAGGGCTGCCTGCTATCCATTTCCAAATGGTACCTAATTCATTTATTCCCCTTTCATTCCGTTTTGGAACTAATTCTGAAATCATTAATTTTAATAGACTTAAGTCCATTTATATTTCCCACTCATCGTCTGAATTAATTGATTTGTTGACATATTTGGATTCTTTATCAATTATCTCTCTATAAAAATTCAAATTAGTAATATGGAAAAGTTCAGCGTATGTTTCATAAGTATAAACATCTCTGTCGTCTTTGAGCAATAGATAGTCACTATGCGTATAGTCAATTACTTCCGAAGTCGTCAATATAACAAAAGTCAGTATTAGTATATTCGCATACATTTTCTGGAAAAAAATATTTAATATTTGATGTTATCTTTATGTATAATTCTGTTTCTATTGTTGATTATAATTTTATTCGGTCGATTTTCGGTTTTTATTGGATTATGCTTGTGTTTTATTTTTTTATACAATATGTCATATGGCATTTGATTGGTCGTTGAAGGTTATATTTCAGTGCCGCCCTTATTATTATTTCTGAATAATCTGTTAGATTTAGTTCATCCTTGATGCACCGCGCTATTTCTGTTAGTGTGGAATGTACCCTTTCTACCTGACCATTTGAGGTGCTGTGTCTGGGATCAGCATAATAAATAGTTAAGTTACTTCTTTGTATGAATGATCTAAATTGTGCTGAAGTAAAGCTTGGTTCGTTGTCAGTCATTAATGATGTTGCTAACGGAAAGTGTTGCAAAATTTCCATTACCTTATTTTCAATGTTTAATTTACTTTGAATTTCCTTGACCACCAAGTATTTGGAATAAGAATCTATACAAGTTATGAATGTTAGGTTTTGGGCATAGTATATGTCTAAGTGTAATTGATCTCCTTCTTTTGCTGGAATGGGTGCTTCCCCAATTGGAATTTTTACAGGGTGTCTGTGATATTTGTTTTTGTTACAGATCTCACAATTTTTTATATATTCTTTTAATTTTTTGTGCAGGTTTGGCCAATAATACAGCTTAGTTATTTGTTTGTAATTTTCGTCTAGTCCTCTATGGGCTCTGCAATGTGTTTCTTCTATAATTATAGCTTTATCTTCTGAATTTACTACATCTTGGAGGAACTTTCTCGTGAAGAGAAATTTATTTATGAAGTTTTCCTTTAGCTTATTTTGGATAAGGTATAAATCTTCTAAAGTGCAGTGTATTCCTGTGGTTAAGTGAGGCTGAATAAATTCTTTTAAAATGATTAGCAGATTGTCTACCGTATCAAATTCAATAATATGTCGGGTATTTTCATAAACTCTTACTAACTCATGAACTGTGAATCTCCCTTGCGCTAATAGTAGCTGCTGTTTAAATTGGTTTAGAGGCTTGCTAGTCTCTTGAATGACGTTTTCAAAACTACTCTCTGCTGAATGCTGAGTATTTATGTCTGATTCTGATTCTGTCTGGTCGACATCACTATCTGTCATATGATTTATTTTAATCCGAGATAAAGCGTCCGCTACTACGTTAGTTGAGCCTGGCTTATAAATGATTTTTGGTGTGAAACTTTCTATGAAGTAATACCAACGTTTCATTTCAACATTTGGATTTTTTTGCGACATTGCAAAGGACAAAGGTTGGTGATCTGTATGTATTTCAATTCCACTCACTCCGTATAAATAATTTCGCAAATTTTGTAATGCCCATACAATAGCTAATAATTCCTTTTTATTAGTAGCATATAATTGCTCGGTTTTACTTAAAGTTTTAGAAATAAATGTTATGGGATTCCCATCTTGCGACAAAACTGCACCTATTGCTATGTCCGATGCATCTGTGGTTAATGTGAATTTTTTATTGTAATCTGGTTGTACTAATTCAATATGTGCTATTAAACTGTCCTTTAAATTATTAAATGCTCTCATTGCTGGTTCATCCAGCTGTATTAATGTTTTCTTCGATGCCCTTCGTGAAACTTTCCCATTTACTCCACTCAGATATTTTGTTAATGGTTTGGCAATTGTAGCATAATTTCGGACAAATTTTCTGTAATACCCTGTTAGTCCTAAGAAGCTACGTAGCTCTCTGATATTTTTAGGAATTGGATAGTTTTGTATTGTGGAGATTTTGTCTGGATCTGTTTTAATGATATTTTGGGAAACAATGTATCCCAGAAATTTGGTTTCCAATTGAAAGAATTTAGACTTTTCTAGGGAAATTTTCATGTTAGCGTTTTGCAATATCTGTATTATATGAATTAGATCTTTATAATGTTGTTCTATAGTTTTTGAAAATATTATTATATCGTCCATATAGACGTGACAAGTTTTCCCAACATGTTCTCTAAGTATATCGTCCATTGCCCTTTGGAAAATTCTGGGAGCGTTCGTCAATCCCATAGGCATTCTTAGAAATTCATATTTGCCGTTATTTATGGAAAAAGATGTTTTTTCAATATCTGATTCCCTCATTAAAATCTGATAGAAACCTGACTCTAAATCAATGGCCGAGAAATACTTTGCCTTACCTAAATTGGCAAGGATTACTGAAGGATCTTGCATAGGGTATCTATCCGGTATGGTGTTTTCATTAAGTTTCTTAAAGTCTATTACTAATCTATGTTTAGGAGTTCCGTCCTCATTTACTCCCTTCTTTGGTACTACTATTACCGGTGAATTATATGGGCTTTTACTAGGTCTGATTATACCTTCATCTAACATTTTACTTATTTCGTTATTAACGAAATCGTTAACCGAATAAGCGTATGGATACTGCTTGCCATATACCGATCTATCATGTTCAGTGTTAATCTCTCCTTTTATATCCGTTCTGAACGGTAACTGTAAATTTATATTGGCATGGTCTTCTTCGATGATAGATACCATTTTCTCTCTGAGATTTTCTAAATTGTCCTCTTTGTAGGTTATTGTGTTATACAATTTCATTTTTTTCAATTCAGAATTTGCATAATTTTGAATGTCGGATATTTCTACGACGGCGCGTTCAGGATTTTTGCATCCCAAACTTTTAAATTGTTCATTGTCGGATAATTCAACGACGGCGTGTTCAGGATTCTTTAATCCCAAACTATTCGAACTTTTAGTGTCGGATAATTCAACGACGGCGTGCTCAGGATATTTTAATCCCAAACTATTAAAACTTTGGATGTCGGATAATTCAACGACGGCGGGTTCAGGATTCTTTAATCCCAAACTATTCAAACTTTTAGTGTCGGATAATTCAACGACGGCGGGTTCAGGATATTTGAATCCCAAACTATTGACGGATAATTCTTCGTCGGCGCGCTCAGGATTTTTTGATCCCAAGCTATATAAACTTCCTTCTACCTTTACTGAATCACTTTTCATTTATTTTTCTTCTTCAAAATATTTTTTTATTATATATTCCTTCAACGGAAGGATGGTTTTTCCTTCTATAAAGGTTAATTTGTTTAAAGAAAGGACCTCGTCATATATTAGTTTCTCCTCATTGTCTTTATAACTTAAAGTCCCCTTTCCTGTATCAATAACAGCTCCGATTTTCTTTAAAAGGTTAAATCCTATTAGTAAATCTGCCTCCATTCCATCTATTTCATAAAACAATTGTTTTGTGTTGAAAATAGTTATATTATGGAAATATTTAATTATTGAAAACCCATTCACTGTAGCAACTTTCTTATAAATTGATAATTCTTTTTTATTTTCGTAAATTCCCTTTTTTATATAACAGGAAGTTGCTCCCGTATCTATCAAAACTTGTAATTCTCTGTTTATTTTTTTATCCACTCTTTTTAAGTAGGGCAGACCTACTTCGGGGGCTGATCTAAAAAATGGTACTCCTCAATGTTATTTATCCGCATTGCTTTATTAGCCGGTTGTTCCGACATTTCGTTTGGCTTTCGTTTCTGCGCCTGATTTTCGTTAGACTGATTATTCAGTACTACGTTTGCCCTAAAATGCTGAGCTTGGTTATAATTGTTATTATGTCTCCTATAATAACCGTTAGTATTCTCCCGATAATTTCTATTATTATTATTTCCCCTGAATTGATTGCTGTTCTGTCGGTTCTTGATTTGTATCGATTCGTCTACATCCATTGGTTCTGGGGCCTGATTTTGTTGTCTATTACCCAAGAAATAGGGTTGTCCCCATGACATGTTATTCCTCTGAAGATCCCTTTTTTGGTCGAATGGTGAACTATTAGTCCTTGGTTGTCGTTGGTTGAACCTTAATGTATTGTAGTTAATATTCCCTGAATTTCTGGGGCCACTGAATTGGTAGGCAAATTGGGCCCGAATGTTATTTGATTGCAATTCCTGTACCTTTGCCAAGGCATTCGGTAAATCTGGGGGATTCAATGAAAATAGGATTTCTGCAATGCCGCCGTTTAGGCCAGTGACAAAAATGCGTAAGGCATTGTCTCTAATTTTCTTATTTGATTCTTTCGTGATTTCACTGTCCTTTCCGTGAGTCATTATTGTCTTATTTATTAACAAGGTCATTTTCTTGTTAACCTCGTTATAGAAATCTATTATTGAAAGGTTCCCTTGTCGGAGAACGCTTAACTCCTGTTCTATTATGTAAATTGGTCTCTTGTCACTGTAAACAAAGTCAAGTCGTGAAAGTATGGCATCAAAATTTAAAACTGTCCCGTGGTTGGTCAGTGCGTCATGTGCTGGTCCTGTTATTTTGTTTCTCAAAATTGTTAATATAATATTGCTTACTTCCTTTCTTATATAACTTCACTGCAGTTTCTGCAGCTTCCCTCCATCCTACGTATTGGTTTAATCCACCATTGAAAATTGGTAGGGATTCTATTACCTTTAATGTGGTGTCATCTTTTATTGTCTCGTCTATTGCTTCTGCCTGATAATCTGATACCTGATCGGATTTAGTTTCTATTTGTTGTTTTAAATTTACAATTTGCTCCTGTACTTGTGAAATTTGAAGTGCTATCAATTGTTTGACCAGATCTGCAGTAGGATCGGTCCTTGTTTGTGAGTTAATCATTTTTAGTTTTTCAAAATCTAAAGTTAGTTGATCCACCTTAAATTTTTCTTATATGTTTGTTTTTATAATCTAATATAACCTAATTGAACTTATATATTTATTAATACAACTTTTGCTCACGAACTATCCGGTAGGGGTCGTCCTTCTTAGTTTGGCTGACAGATCTTCGAACGGGTCTTCCTTCTTGATTTGGCTGACAGGTCTTCGAACGGGTCTTCCTTCTTAAATTTCTTTGTTTAACTGGGTCTTCTGGGGGTCTTCCTTCTTTGGTTTAGCTGATAGTTTCACTTTGTTTGTGTTTTGGTTTGGTTGGTTTTGTTTAAAAACTTTGGTTTTTTTGGTTTTTTTGTATTTTTGAATTGTCTTGATTAGCTTTTGTATTTATTTGTATTTTGTATTGTATTTGTATTTGTATTGTATTTTGTATTTATTTTTGCACACCCTAAGCTCCGGTTTGTTTCCTTTTTATCTCACTTTTTCTTATCTTATATCTCACAGTCACTCCGCGTTTTTATATCTGAAGGATTTATTCCATTAATTAATTGTCCTTCGGGTTTCGGCACGACGCAACACTTTTATTATTCGGTGCTTTTTATACAACGTCGCCCCACGTTGGGCGCCAATTAAATAACTGCGGTAGCGGATTGGGTTTTTAAAAAGTTTTTATTTTACTTCTAACTTCACTGATATAGATTTAAGTAGAGGGTCACAAAGGATTCCGGGCAAAGGGTTTGCGCGATCTTAATTTTTAGCTCGACTTTGCGGTGTCGCTTCTGGATCAAGACTGACTTGAACTTTCTGATCTTTGCATCGTTGATCCCTTTCGGGAATAGTTTTTCTATAAACATTTCAATTGATTTCGCCATCCCGAGTATTGGATTTCGTCATCCAAAGAGAGAACTGTAAAATGCCTAAAGTGCAGGATCTGCAGAAAGCCGGGAGTGAGATTATTTATGAGAAGGCGGGTGTGTGCAAACATTGGTTTTCCATTTAGGCGAGTGTCAAAGATTGGGATTGCGGCGGGAGCCATTGAGATTGTACATCTTAGAAATCAATTAGGCGGAGGCCCAAGATTGAAATTGTTTTCGTTTTGGAAAGCCAAAGATTGTTTACAACTCGTATAAGAGCTCAATAGAATTGGGTACGTTAACTTGCATGCTTACAAATTCCATTTAACTCAATTTAAACTTAACAATTTTGTAAATTCCACATGCTTTCTCTTGGGAGATTCTTGGTCAAGATATCTGCAATCATATCTGTTGTACTAGCATACTTTAACTTAACTTGACCTTCTTCTACAATCTGTCGTACAAAGTGATATCTAATATCAATATGCTTGGTCCTTGAGTGATGCACTGGGTTCCTAGCCAGCTCTTGTGCGCTCAGATTATCGCCATATAAGGTAGTTGAGGTAGCTTCATCTCCACAGCCAATTTCAATGATTAAGCGACGTAAGAATATGGACTCCTTACACGCAGCCGACAGTGCCATGTATTCTGCCTCCGTGCTGCTAAGTGCCACGCTGCGTTGTTTCTCAGATAGCCAAGAAATTGGGCCACCTGCCAAAAAATAAACATAGCCCGTATACGACTTCCGGTTAGTTCGATCGCCGCCCCAATCCGCATCCACATATCCAGTAAGTGGCTGGTGACACCCTTTGTAGTGTAGTTTGAAGTTCATCGTCGCTGCCAAGTACCTCAGAACGTGCTTCACACCAGCCAGATGCTCTGCGTGCGGATCTTTGTTCCTCTGGGCCAACTTTGCAGCTGAATGCAAAATGTCCGGTCTGGTTGTGAGTGCCAGCCACATCAGCTCACCAATCATGGATTGATACATGACAGGATCAACCTTTTGACACTGCTCATTAGTACAATCCACCTGGAACCCCGCATCTAACGGAGTAGCCACTGGTCTACATTTGTCCATGTCGTGAGCTTGCAATAGTTCCTTGATGTATTGCGAGTGGCCTATGGTGATAGGCCCAAGCTCACCTTCACGGTGCACCTCCATGCTTAAAAACAGCTCTGGAACACCTTTGTCGATACATTCGAACGGATTTGAAATAGCCGATTTGATACCGAGCATTTGCTCTTTGGACTGGCATGCTATAAGTAAATCGTCAACATATACCAAGATTAACGATAAGTTACCTTTCCCTCTCTGCTGGTAGAGACACGGCTCGTTGTCACAGGAAACAAAACCCAGATTAGTCAAGACGCCATTCAGCTTCGAATTCCATTCCCTTCCTGACTGCTTCAATCCATATATTGCCTTTTTAAGCAGCATAGCCCTCGCTGGATAAGCTCGATCAATGTACCCTTGTGGTTGCTTCATGTACACCGTATCGCTCAGGTCACTGTTGAGGTATGCCGTACATACATCCATTTGGTTGACATATAATTTCAATTCTGCTGCTAGCGCAAGAATAAATCGCACACTCTCCAGTCTGCAGACTGGAGAAAATGTTTCCGCATAGTTTATGCCGTACTGCTGGGAGCAACCTTTTGCCACCAGCCGCGCCTTGAATCGTTCGATTTGACCATCTTTGTCGCGTTTCAGGCTATATACACATTTGCATCCAACTGCTCGTGTAGTGTACCAGAGTTTAAATATATATATATGTAAACAGATATATAGGCCCTCGGTATCAGCAGATGACCATGACTGACTTAAGGACGGCGTACAAATAGGGTTGGTCGTGTGCACTCTTGCTAGGCTCGGGTCTAGCTCGCCGGATGGTCGGGGTTCTTCCTCGCCTAATTGTACTATCGTACTCCACTACATTTAATTAGTGCACTTTACGGGAACTATAAGTGATTATATAAAACAAAGGAAACTGAAATACTGATAGCGCCGACACGCCAAAAAAACAAGCCCTACTGAACCATTTCTATTTAGAGAGAACCTAGGTGTTGATTGTCCCTCTCTTCTGTACCCTCCCTACCATGACATTGCGTTCGAGTTCTTGCATTGTCCCTTGATCAATCCTTTACTAAGGTTTACCACATTTTATAAGATCCTGGCACGGATACTCGACAGGCCATTTTTATGATTTTAAAGATTCATTTCAATCCAAAAAGATTCATATTTTAATATAATGTGAGACTTCAATTTCAATATTCATTACGTTGCAGTTGTAGAAACACAACAATTGACTTAGCTTCTAATTTGTGGGTAATATTTCCTTAATCCTAATTATCATATAAGTTTAGTTATAAATTCATTATTTTAAAGCATGAAAAACATTAGGGTATAGATATATATATATATATAAACGAGAGAATAAGAATCGAAATCGTAAACAAAAGCTAGATCAGACTGGGGTGCATTATACACACTGAGCAGACGGGTTTGAATCATTATACACTGTATGCATATCTACACTTTCAAGTTAATAGGCTCTTTTGACCAAACTACTTTTTGCTGTACATAATTACTCACTCCGGCGTTATTGTCTTACGCTGATCGTTGGGCCCAATGATGTCGTAGATGTTGACCGCAGCTGTTTAAAATATGGAAATCATAAATATATAATGCATACAATACAATTACGCTACAAACACCGTCGCATAGTCATCAGTCAGTTGTTTTCGTTTTCATAATACAGACAGAAATTTAATTTTTATGCTCTATCGCGAAAATTGAACCAAAAGGTAGCAAACGAAGACAATTTAGTGTGCATATGCACATATGTATGTAGGTATGTACGCGCGTAACATCAAAGAGGGGTGTTAATAAAGTTTCAGTTACATTACGTTAAACTGCTGATGTTTATGCGTTGGAACTTGATAATGAATTAAATGTAAATTGGACAAAACTCGATCCTGTGCTGCTGCTTTGTAGACTGTTGACCGCCTGAAGTTGGTTAGAGGTCAACAGGTGCGATGTATATGGTTCCGGGCCGTACTGACGAATCTTCCGCCAAGCTTGTATTTAGTTATTTATGTCTGAGCAGCACTAAATATTCTTGGCGATTAAGGCTGATCTGTTCCACTTGGATCTTTGGAGATTCCGACTTGGTGGCAATATAAGGTCCAGAAAAGATGAATTATGGATGGAGTTGGAGAAACCTCGACAACTGTTCGCCTAAGCCAGCTCCCAGGGTAGTCTTCTCGAGACTATACCGCGATGGGGCAGCTTAGGTACACCTCCCTGCAACATAGGTTATGTCAGCACGTGCACGGCACTAATATGAAAACATACCTCTTTTCCCAAATATATCTGCACTAAATTCTTGTCATTCACTGACCACTGAACTGTACGGCACTTGTAACTATATGCTTCCAGCATATATTTGTGGAAATATATATATTTTCCGGATAGCACTATATATATGTGTGTGCAATATGTATGTTGCTCGCACTCGGAAATTATCACGTCTTTACAGATCGATCAACTTTCTTATATTGTTCAAAGCAGTAATAGACGATGGACTGAGTAGCCAGTGCAGCAGAGCTTTTGAGCTTTTTACTAACTGTGCAATCGTATGATCCAGAACATTCGCAGCAGCATAAAACGATCGTCTAATGCACAGCATAGCTTAACTGTGCAATCGTACGATTGCCGTCTATGCTTCCCACTGTCCGTCGCTTGTATGTGTTCGTGGGCGTTCGGACTTAAGAGCGGCTAAGGCTTTGATCCAACCTTAAGAGCGGCTAAAGCTTGATCGTTCGAAATATCACTAGGGGGTCTCACGAGACGAAAGAAGACCAATTCCCTATATTTTGTGCTGGCTACTACACCACAGATAATTATACAAGACCTGCTCGACGAATAATTATCTGAAGAACTTGATTAGGAGAGATTATTTCCTGATTTGAATGTCTTTCAGATGATACACGCCGAGATATTTCTTGTTCCCATCGACCAATTCGTAATAGTACGGACTTCGCTTTTTAATTACCTGAGCGGGAATGAACACAGGGGCTAGTTTAGAACTAAACTTTTTTATAGCGCTACTTTGTGTGAAATTTCTAGCATATACCAAATCTCCAATCTTTAATTGTGTATCACGGCAGCGCAAATTGTATCTATGCGAATTTTCTTCGTGTGCCTTATTGACATTCGCTTTAGCCTGTTGCCGGATTAGCTGCAAGGAATCGGGGTTCTCCATTCTAGTATCGTCGTTCAAAAGGTCTAGTTTACGCAAGAGTGCGTAATCCTTCCCATTCAACATCATGTTTTGACCAAATGCTAGAAAATATGGAGAATACCCTGTACTCCTATGTAAGGTAGATCTCAATGAACCACTAATGGCATTTAGGTTACAGTCCCAATTGGAATGTTCGTTACCGATATAAGCTCGTATCGCAGCTATCACGGATCTGTTCAGTCGCTCGCTGGCATTCGCTTGCGGTGAATAAATAGCTGTGCATTTTTGTGTTATACCGAAGCTATTTAAAAATGCCTGAAAGTAGCTAGATTTAAATTGGGATCCATTGTCTGACAAGATGACTTCTGGCACCCCAAATGTATAAAAGAGAGACCCTTCCAGATATTCACAGATCTTAGGGGCTGTAAATTTCTTCAAGGGACACAGAAAATGGAACTTAGTATTGTGATCAGCAACTATGAGCAATCCTATGTTTCCCTTTTTTGTGCGGGGGTATGGTCCTAAGAGATCTATGTATAATTTCTGAAACGGCCTATCCGAAGTGAATGGTTTACCCATAGGAGGTCTAAGAATCATATTCGGACTCTTGGTCGTGCGACAAACGGTGCATTCAGATATGTACTTGCGCGTCTGGCTAACCATGCGAGGCCAGAATAAATATCTTTTAAGCTTCTCTATGGTTTTACTCATCCCACAATGTGCGGAGCTAGGGGCGTCATGAGCTTGATATAATACGTTCGTAATTAACCCTGACGGAACCCAAAGTTTCCATGATGCGTTCTCTTGAGACTCATCTCCCGAAGCGAATACTGTCCTTTTGAAAACTTGACCGTCTATCACTTTCAAGTCTGGGAACTTACTCTGATTCTGTTGAATACTTTCTATTAAACTCAGATACTCAGCTGATTTGAATTGATCTGAGTCTAGATCAACCATGGGGTTTATTTGCGTGAGCTCCTCTATAGCCGGTTCATCCTGACGCGATAGAGTGTCAGCGACAACATTCAGTGTCCCCTTTCTATGTAGGATATTAAATGTGAAACTACGCAATTTCATAGACCATCTGGCTAATCTACCCGATAAATCCTTTTGTTGCATTAACCATTTAAGTGCTGCGTGATCGTTTATGACTACGAAGTCCTGTCCCTCAATATAAGAGCGGAATTTTTGTATTCCCTTTATGACTGCTAAGCACTCTAGTTCGGTAACCGAATAATTACGTTGTGCCTTGGATAATTTTTCTGACATGTAAGCAATTGGCAATTCAACGCCGTCGCGTTCTTGAGCTAAAACACAACCGATTCCGTAAGTGCTAGCATCACAGAGCAAAATAAAAGGTTTTGAGAAGTCAGGAGTTATCAAAATGGGTGATGCGGTTAAACAGGACTTTAAGGTCTCAAACGACTGTTGAGCATCATCATTCCACTGTAAATCTTTTTTCTTCTTAAGCAACTCGGTTAAGGGAAAACTAACGGTAGCATAATTTTCAACGAAACGTCGGTACCAACCGGATAACCCCAAAAATCGACGCAGTTGCTTAACGGTAACTGGCACAGGGAACTTCGAGATGGCCTTGATTTTGTCTGGATTTGTCTTTATCCGACCATTACCAATAATAAAACCTAAATACGTGATTTCTTTTATGCAAAAGTTTGATTTCCCTATGTTAATGGTTAGATTTGCTTTGCGTAGACACAACGCTATCTCCTGTAACAACAGTAAATGCGACTCGAAATCCTCTGATAAAACAAGTAGATCATCTAAATATACGAATACACGTGTCCGAAGATGAGCTGGAATAACTCGATCCATTAGTCTACAGAGAGTTTGAGCGGCATTGCAAAGACCAAATGGCATCATTTTATATTGATATAATGGTCGGTTAGGCACTGTAAATGCAGTATACTGTCGCGATTGTTCATCCAACGGGATTTGCCAAAATGCGTGTTTCATGTCTAATCCAGTGATGTAACGAGCGGGTGGTAATCGACTTAGAATACCATCAATATGTGGTAACGGATATGCATCCCGTCTTGTAACCTTGTTCACTTCTCTTGAATCGAGACACAGTCTATATTTTTCGCCTTTCTTTACCAAAACGCAATTACTGCTCCAGGGACTAGTCGACTCCTCTATAACATCGAGCGCAAGCATATTGTCCACCTCGGCAAACATCAATTTCTCTATGGCTGGCGATACCGGCCAATGTCGTTGCTTAACGGGAATAGCTGCTCCAACATCTATAGAGTGTGTGACTAAACTGGTACGGCCTAATCCTTCAGTAGCGAAAGATGGAAAACAACCTATCACTTTATCTAAGCGAATTCTCTCGTCTGCTGTCAATTTATGTAGGTTCGGTGGTTCTTCGACGTCATCCGTACCTCCAACATCTAATTCAGATACCTCTGCAGTGTGTGAGATTTTATCTAAAAGTCCAAATTTTTGCCAGAAGTCTATCCCCAAATAGACGTCTTGCTTGAGTTCAGGAATAAGAAACATTTCTAGGTCTGCCGTGCATCCACGGTAATTAATTTGTGTTACCAGCTTGCCTATAACCTTACTTTCAGTATCGTTAGCCGTTCGTATTGCTCCTGAACACTTCTTAACCTTGCAATGCGCCAACATTTCTTTCGCGGCTGAACCTCCAATACAACTGATTGTGGCCCCCGAATCCAACAAAGCTATGTAATCACTGCCTTCAATGGTGACACTGGTGTACAGCCTGCTATCCGAACTAAGAAATATAGCTGAAACAAACTTGTTCTTATTCTTGCGAACCATCTTCCAAAATTGTCTCAAACGTTTAGTTGAACGTTTGGGCTTTCTTACAAATTTAAAACTATCTATCTTATCAAAAATTTTCTTACGCGTTGTAATATAGTTTGCTTCCCTTTCAGGTAAAGGAGTAAATGAAAAATGATATGCCGTAGGCAGGGTTTCCTCTACTGTTTGTGAGCTGATCTTAGGCTCCCTTAAACTTTGGTCGTTCGTTAAACTAGTAGGTGATTCTTGCAAACTTTTTTCTAAGGATGTGTCTGCTTGTTGTTGTTTAACACATCCTTCTGCCGGTTTCCCGGAGGGTTACATTTGGGACATACCGGTTTGTAAGTATCTTTTGTTCCACACCCGTAGCAAAAGATCTTACGAGGACCTACACAATCGTCAAATTTATGACCTTTGTTGTCACAGTTCCAGCAAGTTGGAACTGACTGTGAAGTACGACGTTGTATTTGACACACTTCATTATGCTCGACCAAGTCATCGAATAGCTGCTCGCTATCGTCTGGACCTGACAATTCCGATACGTATGAGCGAAGAGTCCTTTGCTTGACCGATCTTATATCGTTATAAAACTGCTCGTGCTTACGTACCTCTCGTCGTAATAACGATCTATTGGCAATCTTTAAGTGAAGAAGCTCGTGGTGAAGAGTGGGCTTGGAATTTCTAATAAGTAGATTCACAACATCTTCTTCTGTAACCGAATTTTGAAGCCTATCCACGAGATCTTCGATAGCATATTGAAAGTCATCGAAGGATTCGTTTTCGCCCTGACGACGTTTCCTAATCTTTTCCCAGATATCATAGTCGGTCTCAACATCTTCAAATCTTCTTCTAAACTCTATACAAAACGTATCCCAATTAAAGTTTGGGTAATTTCGATGGAATTTCCAGTACCAATCACTAGCTTTTCCCGCGAATAAAAGATACAAGTGATCACAAAGCAATTGATAATTGTTATAAAGATTTTGTTGCGTTAGAGAACGTACTCGATAAATAAACTCATCCATCCTCATGCAAGTTTTTGAACCATCGAATTTAATGCGCCAATTCTGCATTATACTGGAAACTTTTGCTGGTGCTACGTGTGAGCTCGAATTACTTCGATTTGCACTCGCTCTTGAAAAATCTAAAAGAACTTCTGCGTGACTATCTCGTGCTTGACCGATACCCACGTTATTTGTTTGGTTAATGTTATTGTCACCGGAAACATCGGGAGAGATATGTTCTGGTTGCGTCAGCTGGAGTGACGCTAATTGATTTTGAATCGAAGATTCAATTGTTTTGCTTAAAAATGAAGTTAGTTGTTCCATTAACTGAGCCTGTTGAATGCTTACAGCAGACTGGACGTAGTTAGCGATTTCCACTTGAGAGGTTATTGGAAGGGTTGTGTTGTTGGTTTCAGTTTCTGTTAGTGAGCGATCTAACCTGGAACGTTGAGTTGCTCTCGTATTCATATGCCTTCTAATAAACTTTTGGCCCTTTTTAGGTCGATTAGACGTTCCGTCTATTGTGCTAAAAGATTCGTTAGCACTAGTTGGTCGTGTTCCTTCGGCGTTAAGCTCGGCTAACAACGGGTTGTTAGAGAATGTTAGTGCCAGAGCAGAACAATCTAATGAACAGGTGGGACATTTTGGGTTTGTCCTAATCTGTTCCGAAATACAAAGTTTATGGAATTTGTGTCTACACGGGGTGTTGGCTATAATCTCACTAGTTCCCAATACTTCGTTGCAAATTCCACAAAATGGTTCTGCTTCCTGCAACGCAGTTGTTATGTCATCTGTACTTCGCCTTACAGCCATTGTATATCAGACAATATTTAAGGAATTAAAGAAAAAAAAAATAATAAAAAAATTATATAAGAAGGTATTAATTGTAATAATAATGTCTGTCTTTCCCACATGCCATAATACTTACGAAATATCTATTTGGTTTCAGTAGGCTTTTCTATTTTCGTTAATATGGACTAATTATCAGTTAATGACCTCGTGCACTGAATCATTGGACAACTATCGCGATTTGGCAATATAAAATTGTAAATCCGAATAACTCAAGATGCCTAAAGTGAAAAAGCAGGTTTGCTTTGGTCGATCAATCCAAAATAAACTGAATTGGAACCGCTAAATCCTAAAACAATTCCTGTTTATTCTGATCACTGTATGATATTGCATAACTGTCTCTGATACTCACAATTCGATACTGTAGGTCTGTTTTGGTCAACCAATCCGAAATAAAATGAATTGCAGTTGCTAAATCCGAAAACCGAGTCAAAGTATAAATTTTGAAATCTTTAACCTTTGTGCAATATTTTGCAAAAGAAAATGTGTCGTTGAAATTTTGATGTATTACCGGTTGAGCTTGGAGAACCAAGGCAAGATTTGCTTGTCTTATTAAAATAAACGGCCTATATAGTAAGACACTATAAATCCAAATTTTAATATCGGCTCTGAATTGGTTTTTAGATTCTAAGGCAAGTTGCCTGGCCCCACGTTGGGCGCCATAAATGTATAGTGTACCAGAGTTTAAATATATATATATGTAAACAGATATATAGGCCCTCGGTATCAGCAGATGACCATGACTGACTTAAGGACGGCGTACAAATAGGGTTGGTCGTGTGCACTCTTGCTAGGCTCGGGTCTAGCTCGCCGGATGGTCGGGGTTCTTCCTCGCCTAATTGTACTATCGTACTCCACTACATTTAATTAGTGCACTTTACGGGAACTATAAGTGATTATATAAAACAAAGGAAACTGAAATACTGATAGCGCCGACACGCCAAAAAAAAAAGCCCTACTGAACCATTTCTATTTAGAGAGAACCTAGGTGTTGATTGTCCCTCTCTTCTGTACCCTCCCTACCATGACATTGCGTTCGAGTTCTTGCATTGTCCCTTGATCAATCCTTTACTAAGGTTTACCACATTTTATAAGATCCTGGCACGGATACTCGACAGGCCATTTTTATGATTTTAAAGATTCATTTCAATCCAAAAAGATTCATATTTTAATATAATGTGAGACTTCAATCTCAATATTCATTACGTTGCAGTTGTAGAAACACAACAATTGACTTAGCTTCTAATTTGTGGGTAATATTTCCTTAATCCTAATTATCATATAAGTTTAGTTATAAATTCATTATTTTAAAGCATGAAAAACATTAGGGTATAGATATATATATATATATAAACGAGAGAATAAGAATCGAAATCGTAAACAAAAGCTAGATCAGACTGGGGTGCATTATACACACTGAGCAGACGGGTTTGAATCATTATACACTGTATGCATATCTACACTTTCAAGTTAATAGGCTCTTTTGACCAAACTACTTTTTGCTGTACATAATTACTCACTCCGGCGTTATTGTCTTACGCTGATCGTTGGGCCCAATGATGTCGTAGATGTTGACCGCAGCTGTTTAAAATATGGAAATCATAAATATATAATGCATACAATACAATTACGCTACAAACACCGTCGCATAGTCATCAGTCAGTTGTTTTGGTTTTCATAATACAGACAGAAATTTAATTGTTATGCTCTATCGCGAAAATTGAACCAAAAGGTAGCAAACGAAGACAATTTAGTGTGCATATGCACATATGTATGTAGGTATGTACGCGCGTAACATCAAAGAGGGGTGTTAATAAAGTTTCAGTTACATTACGTTAAACTGCTGATGCTTATGCGTTGGAACTTGATAATGAATTAAATGTAAATTGGACAAAACTCGATCCTGTGCTGCTGCTTTGTAGACTGTTGACCGCCTGAAGTTGGTTAGAGGTCAACAGGTGCGATGTATATGGTTCCGGGCCGTACTGACGAATCTTCCGCCAAGCTTGTATTTAGTTATTTATGTCTGAGCAGCACTAAATATTCTTGGCGATTAAGGCTGATCTGTTCCACTTGGATCTTTGGAGATTCCGACTTGGTGGCAATATAAGGTCCAGAAAAGATGAATTATGGATGGAGTTGGAGAAACCTCGACAACTGTTCGCCTAAGCCAGCTCCCAGGGTAGTCTTCTCGAGACTATACCGCGATGGGGCAGCTTAGGTACACCTCCCTGCAACATAGGTTATGTCAGCACGTGCACGGCACTAATATGAAAACATACCTCTTTTCCCAAATATATCTGCACTAAATTCTTGTCATTCACTGACCACTGAACTGTACGGCACTTGTAACTATATGCTTCCAGCATATATTTGTGGAAATATATATATTTTCCGGATAGCACTATATATATGTGTGTGCAATATGTATGTTGCTCGCACTCGGAAATTATCACGTCTTTACAGATCGATCAACTTTCTTATATTGTTCAAAGCAGTAATAGACGATGGACTGAGTAGCCAGTGCAGCAGAGCTTTTGAGCTTTTTACTAACTGTGCAATCGTATGATCCAGAACATTCGCAGCAGCATAAAACGATCGTCTAATGCACAGCATAGCTTAACTGTGCAATCGTACGATTGCCGTCTATGCTTCCCACTGTCCGTCGCTTGTATGTGTTCGTGGGCGTTCGGACTTAAGAGCGGCTAAGGCTTTGATCCAACCTTAAGAGCGGCTAAAGCTTGATCGTTCGAAATATCACTAGGGGGTCTCACGAGACGAAAGAAGATAACCAATTCCCTATATTTTGTGCTGGCTACTACACTCGTTGTCCTGCCGGTAAGTCTGCCAACTGCCATGTCTCGTTTGCCATTAATGCCTCATATTCGCGTTGCATCGCTTCGGACCAATGTGATGCATGAATACTGATCAACGCCTCCTCATAGGATACTGGAATCTTTACGTCGCTGGCAACCAGAGCACCAAGAATGTTGTACTCCTTTCTCGGACGGCCAGGTTTGCCGGTCCGAATCAGCCTTGGTCTGCCAGGTCCAACGCGAGCAGCTGACTCATCTGACTCAACCTTTTCTGTTGCGCTCTCGTACCCATCAGTACCGCTGCTACTGGGATTCTTCCCGTCAACGCTTGCACCATGGCTGCTGTCTCCACCGCTGCTGTCTCCACCGCTTCTGTCAATGTCATCAGTATTGCCGACTGCATGCTAACTTCTGCCTTCGGAAGTTCGAATGTGACTGTATCCTTGTCGTCTTGGATCTCGTCAAAGAGAACATCTCGCCTCTCAATCCCCTGATGAGACACAGGGTCATACAGTCGATAGCCCTTAGCCGCTACTGAATATCCAATCATGCGATATTCTTTGCCTTTTGGTTGAAGTTTACTTTTCCTTGGACCCTTGTCCACAGCTACTGCAACGGAGCCAAAAACCTTTAGATGACCAACAAAAGGTTTCTTACCAGTCCACGCTTCCATAGGCGTCATACTGGTCAGCGCCTTGGTCGGTGTTCGATTCCGTACATACACAGCTGCGTTGACTGCCTCAGCCCACAAGGGTTCGCCTAATCCTGACTGGACCAGCATACATCTTGACATTTCCACCAGAGTGCCGTTTGCCCTCTCAGCAACACCGTTTTGCTGTGGAGTGTACGCCACTGTCAGCTGCCTCTCAATCCCATTAGTTTTCAGAAATTCATCAAACGATTTGTTGACAAATTCACCGCCATTGTCGCTCCGGATACATTTGAGACTTTTTCCCGTTTGCCGTTCAACCAGTGTTTTGAACTCGACGAACTTCTGGAAGACTTCATCCTTTGTCCGCAGGAAATACACAAATATACGCCTTGATTTGTCATCGATGAAGGTTAGAAAATACTTTGATCCAGCAAGCGACTGTGAGCCAAAGGGCCCGCACACATCTGCATGAACTAGTTCCAATATATCTTGAGCTCTACTGGTGGTTGCAACAGGAAATGGTTGCGCATGAATCTTGCTGACCATACATGTTTTGCAATTCATATTCGCCGGGAAAACCATATTTTCAATGCCGCGCACCATTCCTTTGCTGATCAAATCTTTCATACTGCTGATGTTCAAGTGGCCGTACCGTTTATGCCACAGGGCACCATCAGCCTTAACCGCCGCAAAACAGTTGTTTTGTTTTCCTCGAAACATATAAGTTAACGTACCCAATTCTATTGAGCTCTTATACGAGTTGTAAACAATCTTTGGCTTTCCAAAACGAAAACAATTTCAATCTTGGGCCTCCGCCTAATTGATTTCTAAGATGTACAATCTCAATGGCTCCCGCCACAATCCCAATCTTTGACACTCGCCTAAATGGAAAACCAGTGTTTGCCCACACCCGGCTTCTCATAAACAATCTCACACCCGGCTTTCTGCAGATCCTGCACTTTAGGCATTTTACAGTTCTCTCTTTGGATGACGAAATCTAATACTCGGGATGGCGAAATCAATTGAAATGTTTATAGAAAAACTATTCCCGAAAGGGATCGACGATGCAAAGATCAAAAAGTTCAAGTCAGTCTTGATCCAGAAGCGACACCGAAAAGTCGAGCTAAAAACTAAGATCGCGCAAACCCTTTGTCCGGAATCCTTTGTGACCCTCAACTTAAATCTATATCTGTAAACTTAGAAGTTAAATAAAAACTTTTTAAAAACGCAATCCGCTACCGCAGTTATTTAATTGGCGCCCAACGTGGGGCGACGTTGTATAAAAAGCACCGAATAATAAAAGTGTTGCGTCGTGCCGAAACCCGAAGGACAATTAATTAATGGAATAAATCCTTCAATATAAAAACGCGGAGTGACTGTGAGATTTTAGATAAGAAAAAGTGAGATAAAAAGGAAACAAACCGGAGCTTAGGGTGTGCAAAAATAAATACAAAAAAAGCTAATCAAGACAATACAAAAATACAAAAAAACCAAAAAAACCACCGTTCGAAGATCTGTCAGCCAAATCAAGAAGGAAGACCCGTTAGAAGATCTGTCAGCCAAACCAAGAAGGAAGGCCCTAAGAAGGACAACCCCTACCGGATAGTTCGTGAGCGAAAGTTTTAGTACTAAATATATAAGTTCAATTAGGTTTAAGCCCAGCGGTGGTCAAGAATATAAAAACAAACATATAAGAAAAATTTAAGGTGGATCAACTAACTTTAGAGTTTGGAAACTAAAAATGATTAACTCACAAACAAGGACCGATCTCACTGCAGATCTGGTCAAACAATTGATAGCACTTCAAATTTCACAAGTACAGGAGCAAATAGTAAATTTGAAACAACAAATAGAAACTAAATCCGATCAGGTATCAGATTATCAGGCAGAAACAATAGACGAGACAATAAAAGCTGACACCACATTAAAAGTAATAGAATCCCTACCAATTTTCAATGGTGGATTGAACCAATACGTAGGATGGAGGGAAGCTGCAGAAACTGCAGTGAAATTATATAAGAAAGGAAGTAAGCAATATTATATTGCCTTAACAATTTTAAGAAACAAAATAACAGGACCAGCACATGACGCACTGACCAACCCCGGGACAGTTTTAAATTTTGATGCCATACTTTCACGACTTGACTTTGTTTACAGTGACAAGAGACCAATTTAAATAATAGAACAGGAGTTAAGCGTTCTCCGACAAGGGAACCTTTCAATAATAGATTTCTATAACGAGGTTAACAAGAAAATGACCTTGTTAATAAATAAGACAATAATGACTCACGGAAAGGCCAGTGAAATCACGAAAGAATCAAATAAGAAAATTAGAGACAATGCCTTACGCATTTTTGTCACTGGCCTAAACGGCGGCATTGCAGAAATCCTATTTTCATTGAATCCCCCAGATTTACCGAATGCCTTGGCAAAGGTACAGGAATTGCAATCAAATAACATTCGGGCCCAATTTGCCTACCAATTCAGTGGCCCCAGAAATTCAGGGAATAATAATTACAATACATTAAGATTCAACCAACGACTACCAAGGACTAATAGTTCACCATTCGACCAAAAAAGGGATTTTCAGAGGAATAACATGTCATGGGGACAACCCTATTTCTTGGGTAATAGACAACAAAATCAGGCCCCAGAACCAATGGATGTAGACGAATCATTACAAATCCAGAACCGACAGAACAGCAATCAATTCAGGGGAAATAATAATAATAATAATAATAGATATTATCGGGAGAATACTAATGGTTATTATAGGAGAAATAATAACAATTATAACCAAGCTCAGCATTTTAGGGCAAACGTAGTACCGAATAATCAATCTAACGCAACTCAAGCGCAGAAACGTAAAACAAATGAAACGTCGGAACAACCGGCTAATTAAGCAATGCGGATAAATAACATTGAGGAGGACCATTTTTTAGATCAGCCCCCGAAGTAGGTCTGCCCGACTTAAAAAGAGTAGATAAAAAAATAAACAGAGAATTACAAGTTTTGATAGATACGGGAGCAACTTCCTGTTATATAAAAAAGGGAATTTACGAAAATAAAAAAGAATTATCAATTTATAAGAAAGTTGCTACAGTAAATGGGTTTTCAATAATTAAATATTTCCATAATATAACTATTTTCAACACAAAACAAGTGTTTTACGAAATAGATGGAATGGAGTCAGATTTACTAATAGGATTTAACCTATTAAAGAAAATCGGAGCTGTTATTGATACAGGAAAGGGGACTTTAAGTTATAAAGACAATGAAGAGAAACTAATATATGACGAGGTCCTTTCTTTAAACAAATTAATCTTTATAGAAGGAAAAACCATCCTTCCATTGAAAGAATATATAATAAAAAAATATTTTGAAGAAGAAAAAGAAATGAAAAGTGATTCAGTAAAGGTAGAAGGAAGTTTATATAGCTTGGGATCAAAAAATCCTGAGCACGCCGACGAAGAATTATCCGTCGATAGTTTGGGATTCAAATATCCTGAACCCGCCGTCGTTGAATTATCCGACACTAAAAGTTTGAATAGTTTGGGATTAAAGAATCCTGAACACGCCGTCGTTGAATTATCCGACAATGAAAAATTTAAAAGTTTGGGATGCAAAAATCCTGAACGCGCCGTCGTAGAAATATCCGACATTCAAAATTATGCAAATTCTGAATTGAAAAAAATGAAATTGTATAACACAATAACCTACAAAGAGGACAATTTAGAAAATCTCAGAGAGAAAATGGTATCTATCATCGAAGAAGACCATGCCAATATAAATTTACAGTTACCGTTCAGAACGGATATAAAAGGAGAGATTAACACTGAACATGATAGACCGGTATATGGCAAGCAGTATCCATACGCTTATTCGGTTAACGATTTCGTTAATAACGAAATAAGTAAAATGTTAGATGAAGGTATAATCAGACCTAGTAAAAGCCCATATAATTCACCGGTAATAGTAGTACCAAAGAAGGGAGTAAATGAGGACGGAACTCCTAAACATAGATTAGTAATAGACTTTAAGAAACTTAATGAAAACACCATACCGGATAGATACCCTATGCAAGATCCTTCAGTAATCCTTGCCAATTTAGGTAAGGCAAAGTATTTCTCGGCCATTGATTTAGAGTCAGGTTTCTATCAGATTTTAATGAGGGAATCAGATATTGAAAAAACATCTTTTTCCATAAATAACGGCAAATATGAATTTCTAAGAATGCCTATGGGATTGACGAACGCTCCCAGAATTTTCCAAAGGGCAATGGACGATATACTTAGAGAACAAGTTGGGAAAACTTGTCACGTCTATATGGACGATATAATAATATTTTCAAAAACTATAGAACAACATTATAAAGATCTAATTCATATAATACAGATATTGCAAAACGCTAACATGAAAATTTCCCTAGAAAAGTCTAAATTCTTTCAATTGGAAACCAAATTTCTGGGATACATTGTTTCCCAAAATATCATTAAAACAGATCCAGACAAAATCTCCACAATACAAAACTATCCAATTCCTAAAAATATCAGAGAGCTACGTAGCTTCTTAGGACTAACAGGGTATTACAGAAAATTTGTCCGAAATTATGCTACAATTGCCAAACCATTAACAAAATATCTGAGTGGAGTAAATGGGAAAGTTTCACGAAGGGCATCCAAGAAAACATTAATACAGCTGGATGAACCAGCAATGGGAGCATTTAATAATTTAAAGGACAGTTTAATAGCACATATTGAATTAGTACAACCAGATTACAATAAAAAATTCACATTAACCACAGATGCATCGGACATAGCAATAGGTGCAGTTTTGTCGCAAGATGGGAATCCCATAACATTTATTTCTAAAACTTTAAGTAAAACCGAGCAATTATATGCTACTAATAAAAAGGAATTATTAGCTATTGTATGGGCATTACAAAATTTGCGAAATTATTTATACGGAGTGAGTGGAATTGAAATACATACAGATCACCAACCTTTGTCCTTTGCAATGTCGCAAAAAAATCCAAATGTTGAAATGAAACGTTGGTATTACTTCATAGAAAGTTTCACACCAAAAATCATTTATAAGCCAGGCTCAACTAACGTAGTAGCGGACGCTTTATCTCGGATTAAAATAAATCATATGACAGATAGTGATGTCGACCAGACAGAATCAGAATCAGACATAAATACTCAGCATTCAGCAGAGAGTAGTTTTGAAAACGTCATTCAAGAGACTAGCAAGCCTCTAAACCAATTTAAACAGCAGCTACTATTAGTGCAAGGGAGATTCACAGTTCATGAGTTTGTAAGATTTTATGAAAATACCCGACATATTATTGAATTTGATACGGTAGACAATTTGCTAATCATTTTAAAAGAATTTATTCAGCCTCACTTAACCACAGGAATACACTGCACTTTAGAAGATTTATACCTTATCCAAAATAAGACAAAGGAAAACTTCATAAATAAATTTCTCTTCACGAGAAAGTTCCTCCAAGATGTAGTAAATTCAGAAGATAAAGCTATAATTATAGAAGAAACACATTGCAGAGCCCATAGAGGACTAGACGAAAATTACAAACAAATAACTAAGCTCTATTATTGGCCAAACCTGCACAAAAAATTAAAAGAATATACAAAAAATTGTGAGATCTGTAACAAAAACAAATATCACAGACACCCTGTAAAAATTCCAATTGGGGAAGCTCCCATTCCAGCAAAAGAAGGAGATCAATTACACTTACTGCCCAAAACCTAACATTCATAACTTGTATAGATTCTTATTCCAAATACTTGGTGGTCAAGGAAATTCAAAGTAAATTAAACATTGAAAATAAGGTAATGGAAATTTTGCAACACTTTCCGTTAGCAACATCATTAATGACTGACAACGAACCAAGCTTTACTTCAGCACAATTTAGATCATTCATACAAAGAAGTAACTTAACTATTTATTATGCTGATCCCAGACACAGCACCTCAAATGGTCAGGTAGAAAGGGTACATTCCACACTAACAGAAATAGCGCGGTGCATCAAGGATTAACTAAATCTAACAGATTATTCAGAAATAATAATAAGGGCGGCACTGAAATATAACCTGACGATACATTCAACGACCAATCAAATGCCATATGACATATTGTATAACAAAATAGAACACAAGCATAATCCAATATTACTTAAGGAAGCTCAGACCAAAATGCTTAAGCTACATAACAAAGATAGAAGAGAAAAAGGTTATAAATTAGGAGAAGTAGTTTATGAAAAGAAATTCGGGGAAAGAAATAAACTTCAATCCCGATACAAAAAGCAGGTAGTTAGGAAAATCGACCGAATAAAATTATAATCAACAATAGAAACAGAATTATACATAAAGATAACATCAAATATTAAATATTTTTTTCCAGAAAATGTATGCGAATATACTTATACTGACTTTTGTTATATTGACGACTTCGGAAGTAATTGACTATACGCATAGTGACTATCTATTGCTCAAAGACGACAGAGACGTTTACACTTATGAAACATACGCTAAACTTTTTCATATTACTAATTTGAGTTTTTATAAAGAGATAATTGATATAGAATCCAAATATGTCAACAAATCAATTAATTCAGACGATGAGTGGGAAATATCAATGGACTTAAGTCTATTAAAATTAATGATTTCAGAATTAGTTCCAAAACGGAATAAAAGGGGAATTAATGAATTAGGTACCATTTGGAAATGGATAGCAGGCAGCCCTGATCATGACGACTTTTTGAAAATACAAAATAAAGTAAATGAATTAACTGAAAATAATAATAAACAATTTGTAATAAATTCCAAATTTTTTAAAGAAATTGAATTGCTATCAAATTCATTAAAAAATTTCATCTTCAATGAAGAAACGATACTGAGAAAGCATCGTTTAAAATTAATAACTTTTGACCTACTAAATTTAGTTGATACCATACCCTCTTAAAAGTAAACAATTTCAATACAAAAATTTTAAATAAAAACGAAATAGAGGACATTTATAAGCATGAAAAACATCCTGTTGAACTGTCTGATCTTCTGGACATTGCAACGGTTAAAATAATTCGAAATGCAGATTTAATAATCATTTATATAAAATATCCTCAAATTAAAGATATTTGCAAGTTTTACCATGCAAGAGCCATCTCACAAAATGATGGAATGTTAGTTATAAGTGAAAAAGTTTGTGAATGTAAGGAGAAATACTATTTAATGAATAATTTTAAAAGTGAAACTTTTAACAATTACGCACAAATAAATTTAAAGAAGACCTGTTTCACCAATTTACTTAATGGCTTTAAAGCCAACTGCACTAAAAAAAGGGGAAAAAACAAAGAAATAGACATCATTCAGGATGATGCCATATTAGTTTCAGGCAAAAATATCGTAGACAATACTACTTTGTTAGGTTCGTATCTCCTTATTTTCAACAACACAATTTTAATAAATAATATAACCCACATAAATGGTAAAGGTAAAATTCTAAGATATATATCGCATCATAGATATAGCGATTTTGAATTAGTTGATTATATACAATCGAATGATAAGCAATTTTCATTTGACAATGTTAATATTTGTAATCCCCTTATAACATTAGGTAATACGGCCTTACCATTAACAACATTATTTTTAATCATTTTGATATTGATAATGTTATTTTACTTCGGCTATAAACTAACCAAATTTGTACTTATTAAATCAATAAGAATACCGTCAGAAGAAATAGTGGAAAGCAGCATTTAAATACTGTCAGAAGAAATTAGAGCTCTATCAGAACTTCAAAATGTATCGGGACGAAACATTTAAGAATGGGGGGAGTTAACGTACCCAATTCTATTGAGCTCTTATACGAGTTGTAAACAATCTTTGGCTTTCCAAAACGAAAACAATTTCAATCTTGGGCCTCCGCCTAATTGATTTCTAAGATGTACAATCTCAATGGCTCCCGCCACAATCCCAATCTTTGACACTCGCCTAAATGGAAAACCAATGTTTGCCCACACCCGGCTTCTCATAAACAATCTCACACCCGGCTTTCTGCAGATCCTGCACTTTAGGCATTTTACAGTTCTCTCTTTGGATGACGAAATCCAATACTCGGGATGGCGAAATCAATTGAAATGTTTATAGAAAAACTATTCCCGAAAGGGATCGACGATGCAAAGATCAAAAAGTTCAAGTCAGTCTTGATCCAGAAGCGACACCGAAAAGTCGAGCTAAAAACTAAGATCGCGCAAACCCTTTGTCCGGAATCCTTTGGGACCCTCAACTTAAATCTATATCTGTAAACTTAGAAGTTAAATAAAAACTTTTTAAAAACGCAATCCGCTACAGCAGTTAATTAATTTATACAAGTTTCCAACTCTGTTCGCCTTTACAATGCATTCGCCATTTTGGATAACTCGTGCATATTCTTGTCCAAAAGTTACGAAACATTTATTCTGTAGAGCGCTGCTCACCGAGAAATAATTTTCATTCATTTCGGGCACATAGAGAACATTCTTTAACAGCAGCGTGCGGAGTCAGCCAGACCAATCATTTCTGTGTGTTTCTCGAACTTTGTGAATAACTGTTTCTCACAACACATGTGGCTTGTGGCACCACTATCCAAACACCACATACTCCTTTTAAAATTATCTGCGTCCAACGCATTTAATAGACTGCACTGCTTGTTCTCCACTCTTGCTGCCCTTTCCACATTTGCGCTCTCCTTCTTACACTGAGCCTTCATATTCCCGCGCTCACCACACTTGAAACATATCATTGTATTGTTTCTCGTCTTTAGCGCTCTGTGCGCGGCCGGCTTATGTACTGCGGTATATGCCTTTGCGTATTCCTTTTGATCTTCTGTGTTTCCCTTTCGTTCGCCTTCTTCCTTCAGTTTTACGCATAGAACATCGAAAGTCGGCAGACTGTCGCGCGTCTCTATGGCGACAACGAAATTTTCGAATTGTTCTGGAAGGCTTGACAACAAAACAATTGAGCGCAGTTCATCATTTAGCTCGATTCCTACTGACCCAAGGCCATCAAGAATATCCACGAGCTCATTAATGTAGCTTGAAATTCTTTGCCTTTGGTCCATGCGCTTGCTTAGCAATTTCTTGTACAGTTGAACCTTTCGTACAGGTCCACTTGGTTGATGAACACTCTTAAATTTGTTTCATGCCTCGGACGACCTACTGCAATTTTTAATGTATCCCAACTGTAAAGTTTTCACACTCAATGTGATCATGGCCAGCGCCTTTTCATCCTTGGCCAGCCAATTCACACCTTCGGGAACATTCGTTGGTAGCAGGTCACCAGATGCCACACTCCACAATTTAGCGTGCACCAACACAGACCGCATTTGAATACACCAGGAGTCATAATTTCCCTCCTCTAATTTGTCTATTTGATACATCCCGCTCATTGCTGATTATGGTTTAGTCTCTGAGTCACACCGATGTTAATAGTTCGTAACTAAAACAATCACTTTACTTTTAATTTACAAAATCCGAACCTGGGCCCATAACCTGTTGGACAGAATTTCGCTGCCGTTGCAAGGGAAGTTCTTGTACCGAAAAGTAACGAAAAGGGGGAACGTTGTGAGTTGCTGCGGACACCGCAACTCTACGGTTATACCCGATACTAAGTCAGTATGGCTCTCCTCCGGCAGACGCCGCTAATATTAAACGACACGACAAAGAGTGCGTGCGAGAGAGACAGAAAATCAGTCTGAGCGTGACGTCGGGCGCTGCGTAGCCAGTGCAAATTGATTTGTTCCTTTTGGCTATAAAAATTATCTGATCTGGTCCAGATTCAGCAATCTGATAGATATGGTCGTTATCTATGATTCTGCGTTTTTAGTTTTCTCGAATCTGCAATATTGTGGATGCAACAGATTTTCGTTCTTTGTGTGGGCGGAAGGAGGTGGGGCGAAATTTTGAGATATACGTTTTATAGTGAGATCTAACAGAAGTGCGGATACCAAATTTGGTTACTCTAGCCTTAATAGTCTCTGAGATTTTTGAATATCCCCAGACTTTCGTCCTTTGCGGGGGCGGAAGGGGGTGTGGCGAAATTTTGAAACAAACTCGTCTCGGTCCGATATATTAGGAGTGTGGATACCAAATTTGGTTGCTCTAGCTTTTGTAGTCTCTGAGATCTAGGCGCTAATGTTTTACTCTAAGCAAAGCCGCCTATGCTACGTGTGTGTTAGAGAGAGACATGGCGAGAAAAAATGAAATTGTTTTCTTGATGCTGGCTATAATAATAATACGATCCAATTCAGATTCCGCAGTCTAAAGATATGGTCATTCTCTACAATTCTACGTTTTTGGTTTTCTCATATCTTTAAAATTGTGGATGCCACAGGTTTTCGTCCTTTGTGGGGGCGGAGGTGGGCGGGGCGAAGTTTTGAAATATTTTTGTAGCAGTGACATATCACAGAAGTCTGGGTCCAAAACATCGTTGCTCTAGCTCTTATAGTCTTTGAGCACTAAGCGCTGAAGGGGACGGACAGACGGACAGACAGACATGGCTCAATCGACTCGGCTATTGATGCTGATCAAGAATATATATACTTTATGGGGTCGGAAACGATTCCTTCTGGACGTTACACACATCCACTTTTACCACAAATCTAATATACCCCAATACTCATTTTGAGTATCGGGTATAAAAACGCAACCATTCATATGTACGGTTTATTTGTTACTAATAAATGCTCTGCTCGCAGGCAGATAGAGACCGAACGAAAGGGAGAACAAAAAGGGAGATAAGAGAACGTCGCTTCGTTACGTCTCTCACTCATACATACGTCTACATACTCATATGTCTGTCAATACATGCGTGCATTGCTAGAGATGGTCATTCTTCAACAGGTTTCAGGTATGTAAAACTGGTCTGTAATCAAATTTTAAGGCATATATTATTATATTATTTTATATCCACGCACATTCAGGGATCTCAAATATAAAGACTAATTAAAGAAAAATCACACGAAACTCTACCAAATATTCGAATTTCCAAATATACTGGTATTTTTTTTCTATCAACGGTACTCTGCGCTCTCCGCTCTCCCCACTCGAGTCCACTAATTAACACAGAAATGCGTCGACTAACTGACAATAATTGGCAAACAAACACGCAATTAAAAGCGTTTAAGCATGCAGAAATAGTGCATATGACGGAGGGAAAGGTTCGGGAAAGGTCTTGGCATAACACAACCCATTCCATAGCATCAAACCAGCTACCCGTTCCCGCAGATTATAAAAACTAAAAGCATTTAATTGTCTGACTGGCTTTTATGCATCCGTATATGTACGTGTACACTCGTGTGTATTTGAAGGATGTTCTCCCTGAAAGGCACACACACAAGCCATGCTTGTGCCTGGCAAATAGAGTGAAACCATAATTGTTGTACTTGGCAGGCTGACTTTTCCTCGCTTTTTGTGCCACAGTCAGCATCCGCCGTTGGGGCTCTGAAATATGAATAATGTCAGTCATGGGCGTAGCTGGGTGGGGTCCCATCCCAGCCCATCCCAGCGCAGCCCTTGCATGTGCTCGGCAGTTTGATGTGCGTAGTACTACTTGTTTGCTAAACCCATTTAATGTGCCGACTCCCCCTGACCCATCTCTAATTTCGTTTAATTCGCTGCCAGCGGGTGGCCTCTTGAGTGTGGTGTGGTTCCGTCGAGATAGTTTGACGCGGAGAATGTTTGGGTATTATATTTAATGTGATGAGACCTCTAAATGAAAATTGGTGGCACTGAGAACTGACGGTAGACGGGAACCCCGTCCCGTCTCGTGGCCCAGCTCCAGTGGCAGCCGAACGGCAAGGAGGATGTATTTGCATTCTGGCCCAGGCAGTTAAATATTTTTGAAGCCACGTGCTTGTAATTAAAATGTGTAACCAAGTAAAGATGATTTAGGTTGTGTGCACCGTAACCTGTAGGCGGTTGATAAAAAGATTTGCCAGTGCCAAGGATAATCATTAAAATTTCACGGGCTCGCAGCCCGAGCCGGGGCTCTCACTAATTGCCTTCCAAAGCAGATCTGCACAAAAGTAGAGTTAATTTATGGGACTATCATTATGTTTTGTTTAAGAAATACATATAAAAGATAAAAGTTGTAAACTGATGTCAGTCTATCCTATTTTACATAAGCTGTGCCCTGCTTGCCCTGCTTGCCAGTTTCGAATAATTCACAGGATGCTCAGTGACGCCTGTAACTGAAACCGTAACAAAAGTCGAGTAACAACCGTATTTAACAGAATGCAAGCACAAATCAATTCCGCGGCAGCACCGACAATAGTAATTACATATGTACGCATTGGCAACTGGCAAATTGCCCCACTTTAATTACTTAATGGCTTTAAAATAAGCTGGGGCCATGTCAGTTCCTGAACGACAGCCACTCCTACACCCACTTCTGCAGCATTCCGTTCCATTCATAGTTGTGTTTTGTAAATAAACCGGACTGCTGGAAGAGGCCAGAGCAGTAGCATCGCGAAACGCATGTCGTGAACAGAATTTAATTTTTAATTTACATGTTTCTCCAAAGAGAGGGACGCAGAGCAATGTACAAGAGTACATGTATGTATGTATGTATATGTATACATAGTGTAACGAACAGAGCTGAACGATTTAAATATGCACTCGTGTCTGTGTTTTTTGTTGTAATGAAATCGGACGCCTCGGCTGGCACGTGATTGCCAAATCGATTATATTTGTTGGTTAACTCATTTTACTTCAAATTTGCGCAAACAATGGGATAAAATAAAAACACACAAATATTTTATATACATATGTAAATATGTACATATATAAATACATCTATTTATGTACATGTATAAAAACTGTGTGTAATACCGGTGAGGTGAGGTTTTTCCAGATAGCTCTCTCTCTCTTTCTGATAGTCCCAAATGTACATATTTATATTGATGCATCTGATTGGTGTTTTTCATGTGGTTGTGTGATATATATATTATTTTGTTATTTAATTTGCATATTTATATTGTGAACTATAATGAGTGAGAATCGCGTAAGGACCTTACCTTGTACCATTACACCTTGGTCATAATCGTTGCGTTCTCCTTGCTCTTCATTGCCTACTTATGTGGGAACGCGTTAAAGCGTGAACAAAAGAGAGAGCACCACTTTGACCGTTTCAATCCTAACGCGCGAACAAGATACAGAGAGCGAGCGAGAGCGAGGAGCAGAAAGCACAACTTTGACCGTTTCAATACTAATGAGGCTGTCAAGTATTTTTCATAAAAAACAAAACCGGAGGGAAAGCACTTTCAGTTTGGTCGCTTTTTATACCCGATACTCAAAATGAGTATTGGGGTATATTAGATTTGTGGTAAAAGTGGATGTGTGTAACGTCCAGAAGGAATCGTTTCCGACCCCATAAAGTATATATATTCTTGATCAGCATCAATAGCCGAGTCGATTGAGCCATGTCTGTCTGTCCGTCTGTCCGTCTGTCCGCCGGTCCGTCTGTCCGTCCCCTTCAGCGCCTAGGGCTCAAAGACTATAAGATCTAGAGCAACGATGTTTTGTATCCAGACTTCTGTGATATGTCACTGCTACAAAAATATTTCAAAACTTCGCCCCGCCCACTTCCGCCCCCACAAAGGACGAAAATCTGTGGCATCCACATTTTTAAAGATACGATAAAACCAAAAACGCAGAATCGTAGAGGATGACTATATGTTCTAAACTGTAAAATCTCGACCAGATCGTATAATTATTATAGCCAGAATCAAGAAAAAAATTTCATACTTTCTCGCTCTGTCTCTCTCTCTAACACATAGGTTTCATGGTCGGTTTTGCCAATTGCAAAATATGAGTTCAAGGATCTCAGAACCTATAAGAGCCAGAGCAACCAAATTTGGTATCCACACTCCTGTGATATCGGACCTTGACCGTTTCGTGTCCAAATTTCGCCACACCCCCTTCCGCCCCCGCAAAGACGAAAATCTGGGGCATCCACAAATCTCAGAGACTATTAAGGCTAGAGTAACCAAATTTGGTATCCGCACTTCTGTTAGATCTCACTATAAAACGTATATTTTAGAATTTCGCCCCACCTCCTTCCGCCCCAACAAAGGACGAAAATCTGTTGCATCCACAATATTGCAGATTCGAGAAAACTAAAAACGCAGAATCATAGATAATGACCATATCTATCAGACTGATTTTCTGTCTCTCTCGCACGCACTCTTTGTCGTGTCGTTTAATATTAGCGGCGTCTGCCGGAGGAGAGCCGTACTGACTAAGTATCGGGTCGAACTCGGTCAAACTTTTCAGTTCTTAATGCTCAATGCTATAAGAACTACCTATCTCGATGCAGGATACGTTTTTCTCAGGACCCTAAACAGTTTTACAGCTTCGTAAACAGTAAGCGTAGAACGTCCGCACACCCATCCTCGCTATCATTTTGTAATACGTCGGCAAATAATGATCAGGCAATTGCCGATCTTTTTGCCCAATTCTTCCAAACCACCTATTCTGAGGAAAGCTACTCTGGTCATCCGTACCCATACGGTTTACCGAGGTCGAACGGCATTTTCAGTCCCTTGTTAAATGAATGTTCCCTACTTCATGATCTTCGACTAGTTAAGCCGGTGTTTTCACCGGGTCCAGACGGGGTTCCAGGTTGTGTACTCAGGTACTGCGCCGAGGCTCTGTGTGGACCTTTGCTTAAACTATTCACCCTGTCCATTGATTCTTCTTGCTTCCCCCCGATCTGGAAGGAATCGTTTATAATTCCTCAAAGTTATCCGCTATTCCTAAAATGTTTGAGAAGGTTTTAACTCCGCACTTGCAACATCTCAGCAAGTCACTTATATCTCCAACTCAGCATGGATTTATAAGGCGGCGATCAACCACCACGAACTTGTTAGAGTTTACCTCTTTCATTATTAAAGGCTTTCACTGTAACTTACAGACGGATGTTATTTACACCGACTTTAGTAAAGTTCGACTCTGTAAACCATTCCCTTTTAGCGCATAAACTTGACCTTTTAGGGTTTCCGCCCAACCTCCTGAGATGGATTTCTAGCTATCTTTGTTCTAGGTCTCAAAGAGTCCTCTTCAAAAACTCCCTCTCTTTACCAGTAAAGGTTTCTTCGGGAGTACCACAAGGCAGCCATCTAGGCCCCTTACTCTTCACACTCTTTATTAATGACTTACCTTCAGTATTAACATACTCTCGAGTACTTATGTATGCGGATGATGTTAAACTCTGTGTCCAGTACAAGGACATTTCATTTCATTCTCGCTTGCAATCCGATCTCAATAACTTTCAGTCATGGTGTTGTGCAAACTTGTTACACCTTAATGCCTCGAAATGCAAAGTTATGACATTTCATCGTTCTAGCCCTTTGTTGGCTCCCTTCACCCTATTTGGTGGTTCTCTTGAGAGAATTACCCTGGTGGACGATCTGGGTGTTATGTTAGACCCCAAGTTAAAGTTTTCCGAACACATTTCTACCATGGTAAATAAGGCCATGGGCGTGCTTGGGTTTATAAAGAGGTGGTCAAAGGAATTTGACGACCCCTATATAACAAAGACTCTCTATACCTCGCTTGTTCGTCCGATCTTAGAATACGGCTCCTGTGTATGGTGCCCTCAGTACAAAGTACACCAGGACCGTATAGAATCAGTACAGAAAAACTTTTTACTCTTTGCTCTGCGGGGCCTTAACTGGGATGCGGGTGTAAGACTCCCATCTTACTCTAGTAGACTACTATTAGTAAACCTCCCATCCTTAGTTAACCGTAGAAAAATGCTTGGTGTGATATTTATGCACAACTTGATCAGGGGTGACATAGACAGCCCTGATCTGTTGAGCCGCATAAACTTCACGATTCCTATTAGACTGCCTAGAAATTTTATACCGTTGATCCTTCCAATTTGTAGATCGAATTATTCCTTGCATGAACCGTTTAGGGTCTTATGCTCGGATTATAATTCCCTCTACCATATTATATCCACCACTAATTCTCTTCCTCTTATTAAATTATTAATCCTTACACACCTTTCTATTAATTAGTAACTGTAGTGGTATTTGTATTTTGATTGCATGCTTAGTTTCTTAGTAAGTTTAGTACTAATTTTCCTCGAATGTTAGTATAATAGCTATCTTTCTTGCATGTTCGCGTTTCGTTCGGCTACGCACCGCGCGTCATGCGGCAGCGCCCCTCGGTCGGTTGGGCGGGAGGAGGGCTGCGTTTTGCCTGGGATCCGCGCGTAACAGCCTTCTGCTGGTGTCACACGGGCCACTTGACGGTGCAGTAACTGCATCGCCTCTTGAAAGATGCAGTCATTGCATGTCAACGTCCAAAAATAACTGTAGAGCTGCGGTGTCCGCAGCAACTCACAACGTTCCCCCTCGTTTATGTTAATGGTTAAGCTCACGCAGCAACACACACACACCCACTCTCATGGAAACATGTGAACGTGTGCATGGCCCACACGCACACACAAGTAAATTAAAACTAGGCTGGTAGCTGGTGGGTGTCGGCAGTGCGCCAGTGCGGCCTTTATAGTAGTGCAAGTCAATTTTTCGATAATTTGAAAAGTTTATTTAATACAAAACGTGATTCAATTACAAAACTGACCAAAAAATACACACGCACTGCAGATTGATATACCCACTGGGCGGTGTGGGGTCTGAGGGTGTGGGCGGCGCTGTGTCCGGCTCTATCCTGTAATGACCCTTGTCGCTGTCCAGTCCTTGAAACGAAACTAGTTTTCGCTTGTAAAACGCAGCGTGTGCGCCATTTTTGCTGTTTCTGTCCCTTGCCCTCGACCATTATTGTTGCTCTCCCGTTCGTGCCGCACAATGGCGCTTTGTTAATGTAACGGAAATGTAGCAGCATCGGCGGCAGCAGTGGTGGACATTCGAGGAGCAGAAATAGGAAGCTGGCAGCACATGTTCTGAACCGGGTCACCACCATTATCTGTTTCTTCTAGCGCTGTGTATCCAGGATACAGGATTCAGGACTTAATTTTTTTTTATTTATTCGAATGCGAGCAAAGGGAAATTAATCCACTTTATCCACCAATTTTTAGTGGGTATTTCGCTTACAGAGAGGGTAGTCGATATTGCTTTCGTTTCTATCGCTTCAATCATTTATGCTCGATACTAAAAAAAACATTAACACTAAAAATAGCAAATATAATAATTAAACATTAATTGAACATTTTGCCAAACTTTTTTTGCCACCACCTTCATTGGTGACTACGCCGCCGCTCACACCCACTCTGCCGCCCCAGACACTTGAAGCATTCGCCATAAATCTTTGAGCAGCCGTTACCACCCCCCCAGAAGAAGGTGAGATAGTCGAGTGTCCTCGTCTCCTTGTTCACCTTGTTAGCTTTGGCCCGCGGGACCTGGTGGGAAAAATACTCGGGGCAATCAGACGGCATTTACATAATTTGACAATTGTTTTCATATTGCAATAACAATTTTAGCTTAATTGTTTTGCACACGCCCGCGAGAGTATCTCGCACCCTCCCATCGCCCCGTCTGTCCGCCTCGCTGGGTTAATTTCCATTCATTTGATTAGTGGTCGAAAAGTTGCTCCTCTCTCGCGCAGTTTTGGGGCAACTGCCACACACAGAAACTTTTTCAATTCAATTGTAAAATAAATATTTTACAAATAATTGCTGGCTCTCCCTCCGTGTGGCATCTCCGAATAAAAATGTCTGCAAAAGTTTCTATTTTATGCGCTATTTTTTTAATGGCCACACAATTTGCTGCGTTTAGCAGTGGCATGGTGGCTGGGTGGCTGAATGTCATGGTGGCGGGGGGAGTGGCCTGGATGAGGGAAAGGGAGCCGCAGCTGCTGCACAATTAAAATGCATGACTATTGTCAAGGCAAATTGCACGTGGTGTGGCCAAGAGCCCTGACAATGGCAGAACAATTGAGTCAGGCAGGGGGACAGGATGGGAGCCGGGTAACTGCTGGTAATAGTCGATGTGATTGAGCCCTATATGTTTATGCAAACTTGTGCTGGCCTTTAAGTTATCCACTCACCACCCAAACTTTTGCCCCAGCACCAGATGCGCTTTCGAATTTCATTGTTATTGTTCAGCCACAGACATGTATTTAATGAATATTAGGAATATACAGTTCAATCTCATACACAAATACTCATAAATAAAATTGTCCATGTCATTTCATGTAACTGAATATGACGACACGAAAAATACATTAGCAACTAAGAATAGACAATAGCACTTGTAAACTCGAACCCACCAAAAGGGATCAAGCAATAAACTATCTACTTTATTGCCGCCAAGTACCTAAGTAAATGCACTGAAATATAACCCCCGCACAGAGTAAGTGTACCCAATCTAAAAATACACTCACAAGGAGCCTGAGCGTTCCTTCCCATAGAATAAGAGTACCACTGCTAGCTATATAAGGAGATGCATTTGTTAAAAAAAAATCAGTATCAGAAACAGTACCATAGCTGCCTGTCACTCATCTTCCATCGCAATCATCAGAGGCTGTCGCCGTGTCTTCAGATCCTCACTTGCGCACCGTAGGATACCCACTCCGCAGTCCAACTGGTTCAAGTTCTAGTTGCGACGACCAAACTGTAGACGGTTTATGTACCGTATGCAACCCAGCTTCCTACACACACACACACACACATTAACATTTGGTGACCCCGACCTTGGTGATCCTTTCAAACTGTCTAACAAACTACAGTGAAAGGATTCGATCTGGACATCAGATTGAAGCAGTCAACAGGACATCTTCAATAAAAATTTGGCATCAGGCCATACACTTACGGTAGCATCTCCTACCAATAAGTATCACTTTGGCAAATCGGACATATTCAGGTTATCAGACAACAGAAAAACAGCTATAGAAATCGATTACCACCAAGGCAATCAATTTTTGTAGTTCCGTGCGTTCCATAAATTGGAAACAGCACAAATCCCTCCATCCAACACATCACCTGTACTATTACCTTTCTGACCAACAACGGTTGCGATTCGGAGCGTATCCAGCTGCAAAGCAAATAAAACACTCCCAACGGGTCAAAAGTAATAAGTACAAACAGATAGAATGGATACACATATGGAGGCAGAAGCTGCCGCTACAATGGCAATGGATGTGCAGCAAGAGATTGGTGAGGAAATATCGAGGTGCATTCGGAACTTTAAAAAAGATTCCCAAGAACGAAAGCAAACGGCCTCTTATTTTAAAGCCAAAATATCAGCACTCGAAAATGCGTGGAATCGCTTCAGCAAAAACGACTCCAAACTTCGCGATACAGACAAAACGGATGAATACGTAAAATTCCGTGAAGACTTACGTACAACATGTAAGCAACACATTACGATCTTTACCGAATGCATGGATAAGCTATCACAGACGTCTAGTGCTCGTGGAGAACGTCAAATCATCTTTAAAGAAAAGCATGAGAATCCTCCAGTAGATCCCAAAGAAAGCGGTCTGATCCAGCAGCCCTCGAAGGATTACAGCAAACTGCTTTCACTATGTCGCCGACAAAAGGCCATAGTAGAGTCCGTTAAACGCAATCTGGAACAACTTTCAGAGGCGGAAGGACGCACATCAAGTGATTTGATAAAATCACTATGGACTCAAGCGCAGGAAGTCCACTTCACAATTCATGAGGAATACGAGGACCCAGTGGAAGGAGGATATGACATGGAATCCTACCTAACACTGGAAAGTAAGGTCCAAAGAGCATTGACAAAATCAGCCACACCAAACACGGATAACGTGCATCTTCCCCGCATCAGCATCCCAAAGTTTGATGGGGATCTATTAAAATGGACCCAGTTCTTCGATTTGTTCTCATGCATGGTGCATGAGACCAACATGCCTACGGTGAAAAAGATGTGGTATCTTAAAACCACCGTTACCGTCGAGGCAGAAAGATTGATTCGACATATCGATCTAAAGGAGTAAAATTTTGAAGCCGCTTGGGAAATACTAGTTGACGTATACAACAATCCCAGAGATGTTTCGAACACGGTACTGAACCGCTTCCTCAATCACCAAACAATTAATGACGATCCCAAGTCATTAAAAGAGTTGTATATAACAACCATAGAATCCCTTGCATCACTAAAGGGATTGGGCATCAATATATCTACATGGGATCCGATATTGATTGCCATTATCAGAAACAAACTGGAAGTAACAAATAAGGCCTTGTATGAGCAATCATTGGGAAGCTCAAAGAACATTCAGGCGCTGGATACGATGCTTCAGTTCTTGGAGCAAAGAATTCGGGTTCTAGGAACCAGTAAGAAGCCACCAGCATCAAGGAGAGAGCCAAAAGGCACGACATGTGCATCAGCAAACACAGGGAGAACGCGAGCACCTTTATGCACATTCTGCAAAAAAGCAAGCCATTGGCTCTACGGATGCGAAGAATTTCGCTCCAAATCTCCATCAGAACGACTAAATTGGGTACAAAAACAAAAAATGTGCGTTAATTGTAGTAGTTATTATATAGGCACTTTGCTATGGGACAGTGTTAGGTACACAAAGGAGGAATATAAATTATAGAGAAAGTAGAAAGGTTCAAGGGCATCGAAACCGTTTTTCAGGAAACACTTAAAAAATACCTCTAAACTATCACATTAGATTCATTGCAAAGGGATGACCTACCTGTTTGAGGGTTGTTTGAATCGCAACACGGGACCAATCGTAAAAACAGGTTCATTGACAGTAAGAGGGAGGAGAGAGAATATAAATGAGTGAAGGATCGATTTGAGAGGATTTTACATGGTTGAGAAGGAGGATTGAGATCGAAGTTAGTTCACATTATCACCGATAGGTGGCGCCACCAAGTAGTAATGATAAGGGACGCTCGCATTTTATACTGAATTACCAAATTCGCAGCATGTTGCAGCAACATGTGCTTAAGCATGTGCAGCTTGGCAACATGTTGAATGTAAGTGTGCATCATATTGCTATGTTATTACGTGATCATGTTAAATAAATACTTATAAGATATTTTATTAACATTGAATTGGGAAACAATTTCTGCTATGTTATTAACTGGTCAAGCTAAATAAATACTTATAGGATATTTTATAAACATTGAATTGGGAAAACAAATGTGTGTAGTTTCTGAAAGTTACATCCTATAGGAAACATAGGTTGGAAAACTGGGTTTCTAGATGTCCGTATAGAAGGTTGAATGGTAAGAGTACACAAATTAATGGAGATATATATAGGAGCACACAAAGAATAAAATTATAATATGAAGACATAAAACTTAATTAAAGCTACTTATAGTAAATATACGGCCGTCCCTTATCCTTACTACTTGGCGGCGCCACCTATCGGTGATAATGTGAACTAACTTCGATCTCAATCCTCCTTCTCAACCATGTAAAATCCTCTCAAATCGATCCTTCACTCATTTATATTCTCTCTCCTCCCTCTTACTGTCAATGAACCTGTTTTTACGATTGGTCCCGTGTTGCGATTCAAACAACCCTCAAACAGGTAGGTCATCCCTTTGCAATGAATCTAATGTGATAGTTTAGAGGTATTTTTTAAGTGTTTCCTGAAAAACGGTTTCGATGCCCTTGAACCTTTCTACTTTCTCTATAATTTATATTCCTCCTTTGTGTACCTAACACTGTCCCATAGCAAAGTGCCTATATAATAACTACTCACAGCTAACAGCTAGTACATAAACTAGTAATCTTTCAACAACGATGGATGACCTCGAAATCATTTTTATCGATTCCCAACCGGAAAAAACCATAAATCTGGACTCTCAGCCGAGCTCCGTAGACCTGTCCTTGATTTTTGGGATTAAGACCCAAACCTATCTCGAGAGCAACTTGACCTGGTTAAGTGACATTAAATGGGATGATGACGACGATGACCCAAGGAATGCAACGCCTAATAATGATAATCCATCATACATTTTCCCGGATGATGACAACATTTTCGATTTAGTAGATAATCAGGATGATGATAAAAGATCTCAACTCCAGGAACTACTTCGGGATGAAGATGATGATGACTTAATTGCTGCGGTAAAATTAGCTGAGGCGAAATTTTAATAATACGAATACATATTTATATAATAAGAATATTTTATGTATTTTTCTAAAAATAATATATACATATGTATATAACAAATATAACACATTTAACCACTATTTATTTTAAATGTTTGCTGTTTTACTTTTGATTGGTTGAATTTCACTTCCTCTTATTACAAGAGAATCATAGGATTCGTTTGAAACAGGTTTCTTCCAAGTGAGGATTACACAAAAATAATAAGTGGATTTCAGGTAGAATAGAGGTTGTAACCTTTCCCTCATATTATTAGATTGACCCAGTAGGAATCGTTTTGAAACAGGTTTGTGTGCAGGTACTGTTTGTTTTGGATATAAAAGATTAAGAAGGTGTTTGGGGGGCCTAAAAAGATACCATTTAAAAAGGAAACCCTTAGTCCTATTTCAATAGTGAAAGTGGTTAGTTCGATACAAAAAAAAAAATAATAAAACTTAAAATGGCATCAAAAGTTAAGTGCAACATGTGTGATAAATCCGTTGACTTTTCAGAGTTTCAATCTCATTATGAGAGATGCTCTGATTCTCGTAATAATGTGGCGTGTGACCTTTGCTCTAAGCCCATCGACTTAATAGAGTTTGATAGTCATTATGAAGCATGCTTGGGACCTAGGAATGCTTTTGAGATTCTTATGAGCAAAGGATCTAATTCAAGTGATCTTCAAGGTCCTTCAACGTCAGGAGCTTCAAAACGGCCTCGATTGGATACTCCGATTGAACTAAGTATTATTGACTGTTCAATTTGCGGTGAAAGTTACCCTTCGTCTAGGGAAAGACGCCATATGATGTCGGACAAAAATAAGAATGCAAGAGCAGCTCAACTAGAGGAAAATGAAAACGTTATTTTAATTTCAACGGAGTCGCGATTTCCTTTAAAATCATATCGTGTTCACTCAAATAAAAGTGAACAGATTGCTTTAAAAGAGTTTTTTCATGATTGCAAAAATGATATTATCAATTTATTGCGTCACTGCATGAGTGAGTACAGATCCATAAAATACAATTTAAAAGTATATGGATTATACGTTAAAAACACTGATGATGAAAGCTTAACAGAAACAATGAAGCATTTCATTACTCCATACAAACCAATATATGAAAACGAGCTGATTGATGATCATCTAAATGATACCATAGAAAATTTGATAACTCTCAGCAGTGAATTCCAGGAGAAGGATTCAGGTTGGGCAATAAAGTGTTTTAAATATTTTGAACTTACCATGATAAAACTAGAGCATATCGCTGCAAACAGGTTTATCCAAGCTCCCAAAAAAATTAAGTCACGAAATGCACTCATAAATGTTAAAAATGACGATGATTTTTGTTTCAAGTGGTGTGTTTTATCATCATTAGCCTATGGAAAACACCTTAAAACTATATATCAAACAGCAGCATTAAAAAAAATTTCCCGAGATAAGTTAACAATACCATCATCCTATCGATGCGGAAACATACGGCAAGACATCATTTATTATGAAGGAGTAAGATTAAATTTTTCCGGAATTGAGTTCGAATCAGCAAATGAGGATTTTAGCATCAATGTTTATGAAGTCGATGAGAATGGAAAAAACGTTGTGGGACCCACAGTGAGGACTAAGAAAATTCGGACTCACCACATAAACTTGCTTGGAATTAATATTGATAATATGCAAATGATGCATTATGCATATATAACGTGCATGAGAAAATTATGTTATTCACAACATAGTAAATCCCATAATACTGCATATTTTTGCGAGAACTGCTTGCAATTTTATAGTACAACAAATACTATACATGACACTAAAGAGTGTGGAAAAGTTGCTGCTTTGTATCCTGAACCTAATACCAAAACTGTATTCAAAAGTTTTTCTAAAAAACTATCTCCACCAGTAGTAACTTATGCTGACATCGAAGCAGTTTTGGAAAATTACCATATAAATCTTAATGATCCATCAAAATCATCAACTACTATGGCACAGAGGCATACAGCATGTGCAGCATCATTTTATATTGTACATAAATACAATGAACATCTTAATGAGATGTGGACATACGAAGGTAAATATTTTAACATTCCAGCAAAGGCAATAAACTCATAAACATTATGATTTCGTTATTTCAGGACCGGATTGTATCCAAAAATTTTGTCAAGCACTTAGGATGAAAACCGATGGACTTTATGAGAAGTACTGGAAGTCCTATAAAAAACCAATCTATCAGTTTAGCATTTGGGATGAGGATTATCAGGAATACGGTGATTGCTATGCTATGCGAGAAACAAATTTCTGATGATGATCGAGATAAATTCTTTGATCAGTTTACAGGACAATATGTAGGTCCTATTCATAAGCTGTGTAAACAGACATTTGGATTAAGCGATCCCTTTTTCCCGGTAGTTTTTCATAACTTGTCTCGTTATGATATACATTTATTTGTTACGTCAATAAAAGATGAACTAAGACCCATTCCTTGCAATAAAGAGTTATATATTGCGTTAACTCAAATTTGTAAGCTCGATGAATCTTATTTTCATCAATATAAAATTAGATATATAGATTCAAATAGATTTTTAAATTCAAGCTTAGAAAAACTCGCTAGTTATATGAACATAGCGAATTTTAAAATTTTGAAAACTAAATATCAAGGTGAAAAATTTGATATGCTACGACGAAAGGGAGTATTTCCCTATGATTATTTGGATAGTTTTGAAAAATTTAATGAATCCCTGCTTCCTTCGCGAGATAATTTTTATAATTCACTGAATGATGAGGAATGTAGTGTTGAAGACTACAACTTTGCTCAGAAGGTTTGGAGCGCATTTAATTGCAAATCTATTAGAGATTATTTAAAATTATATTTTAATTTGTATTATATTAATTTATTTAATTTATATTATGTATTTGAGAATTTTAGGAGTCTTTGTTCCCGAGTGTACAGGTTAGACCCCATTAATTATGTTACTGCTCCTTCAGTTTCATGGGATGCAATGTTAAAATACACAAGGGTAGAATTAGAACTTGTTAGTGATCCTGACATTTATAATTTTTGTAAAACTGCTGTTCGTGGAAGGTTGACCCAATGTACTCAACGGATTGCAACAGCAAATAACAAATATTTAAATAATAAATTTAAGCCTACCGAACCCATAAATTTCCTTTCATATATTGACGCCAACAACTTATATGGATGGGCTATGAGTCAACCCTTCCATTTTCTAATTTTAAATTTCTAAGTAACGATGAAATTTCATCTTTCAACGTTCTTAGCATATCGGCATCTAGTGATGTTGGATATATTTTAGAAGTAGATATGCGTTATCCTGATGATATTCATAATAAGCATAATAGTTTACCTTTTTGCCCCGAAAATAAGATTCCACCAGGAGGAAAGCAGACAAAACTAATAGCTGACTTAACTGATAAAAAGAACTATATAATCCATTTGAAGCAGCTACAGTTATGTATAGAGCAAGGTATGATTTTAGAAAAAATATCTAGAGTTTTATCATTTAATCAGTCCTGTTGGCTGAAACCTTATATTGACCTCAATACATCTCTTAGAAAATTAGCTAGCAATGACTTTGAGATAAACTTTTACAAATAATGGTTAATGCCGTTTACGGTAAAACAATGGAGAATGTAGAAAAACGTCGTGAGGTTGCATTAGTTAAGCATTATGATTCAAGACAAAACTCAGCAGGGTTTAACTATGCAGGGCATAGCAAGACATAATTTCCACAGTGTTGAAATCTTTGGAGATAATTTCGCTGCCATTGAATCAACTAAGTCCCGAATTTTTTATGATAAGCCCATATACATTGGAGTTAGTGTATTAGAACTTTCAAAATGGTTAATGTATGACTATTTCTATAATTTTCATTCTGTAAAATGTCCATCATCAAAAATACTCTATATGGATACAGATTCATATATTATATCATCAGAAGAATATTTTTATGATTTAATTAAATTCAATCCTAATCGCTTTGATACAACCAATTACCTAGCCTCAAACAGATTCGGTATCAATCTCGCTAATAACAAAGAGCTTGGATTAATGAAAGACGAAAATGCAGGAAAAATAATGACGTCGTTTGCAGGATTAAAAGCGAAAGCATACTCATATTTAATTGCTAAAGATGATAACACTGACTATAACGTAAAAAAGGTTAAAGGCGTAAAAAAGTCAGTAGTGAAACGATTAACTCATACTCATTATATTGAATGCATTAAACATAAAAAAACTTATTATGGACAACAGAGAGTTATTAGAAGTGGAGGTCATAAAATTTATACTGAAATTGTAAATAAGATAAGTCTAAATTATAAGGATGACAAAAGATTTATATTACCTGATAATATTTCAACATAAGCTCATAATCACTATGAAATTAAAAATATTTTAGGTGCTAGTAATAATACACAAAATATGGTATAAGTAAATTTAACATTATATTATTATTATTTTTTAATTTGTGTATAATTAAAACTATATTTCAATGTAAAAAATACACAAAAATAAATTAAATCTGATAAATATTTTGCGTGCTTAATTATTTTAATATACTCTTTTTATCTAGCCATGAATTGTGTGTTTCATCGAAACCTAACCATTTAACAAAAACTTGTTCCTTTTTCCTTCTGAGTATTTTTTCCACTAAGAAAGCATTTTCATCTTTAACTTTTTGGAGTTCTTGATCATAAAATGAGCCTTTGATCATTTCCCCCTTATAGTCCTCCAGTTCATATGTTACAGGACTAGTAGACTTTACTTTTAAAATTTTAGAAACTTCGGTTGTCCAGTTTGGATCATAGCCCTTTGTAAAAATACCTTTATATTTACTTATTCTAACAGGATCACCAATGGAAAACTTGTGTTTAGGAAATACCTTACAAATATTATAAGCTGTTTTCAAAATAAACTCTTCATTTTGTTCGTTTACATCTATAGGCCTCATTTTTATAGTACGGTGATATGAATTATTATAATCTTTTAGTAAGTCATGCAAGGTATAAATCCACGTATGATTACCCTGCATACTAAAGATTTTCCACATACGATTTTTTAATGTTCTATTAAAACGTTCACAAATAGATGCCTTAAGGTGTGTATATGTATGGTAATGGTTAATGTTATTATTTTTCATTAACTCTCCGAAGGCTACATTAAAAAACTCCTTTCCTTGATCAGACTGAATATTTTTAGGTTTATGTTTAGATATTTTTAATATTTTCTTCAATGCTGATAAAACATCTAAAGCTCTTTTAGACTTAACGGGAACTGCATATGCATACTTCGAGAACGTGTCAATTACTGTCAGCAAGTACCTATATCCTTTGTTTTCCTTATAAAATGGTATCATTTCAACTAAATCGATTTGCCAAGTGTCATTAATTCCCTTTTGTACGAATTTACGACGAATGAAATTTCTTCTAGCAGGCTTATGTATTTCATTAACAACTTGTTGCTTACTCATTTTTAATATAATTTTTATTTTCTATTGTTATGTTGGGATGATTGCTTATTTAAAAGTGTTTGCTTATACTCAAGAACATCGCGTTTTATTTGATTACACATTTTTTTGGAAATTTCAACGGATAAACGGGTTAAATCTATTTGCACATTTCTATCATAAGTACCGTCTAAATCAGCTAGTTGAACATCAAATTTTTGTAAGGCTGTACCCTTAGGAATAATATTATTATAGTAGAGGTATATAATTTGTTGCCTAAGTATCGTATTCCAACATAAAAATGTGGTAAAAAAAATGCCTAATCTTAAAAACGATCTCCAGGACTCACTATCAAATTCAATTTTATTTCCAAACTGATTTATTATAAACACATACTGCTTATCTGATTTTCGAAATCTAAAATTACACTTAATTGTGGGCAATAATGGATGGTCTATAATTGTATCAGGCATCAAAAAATCATACTGATCAAGTTTCAATTGGATATACTTCTTGTATGTAACCAATTGCATCCATTCATCTTTATCTAAACCGACGAAATTGTTTTTGCTTTGCTGCATCCATATCATTGGAGTGAATTTTCTTGTAGTTGAAAAGCCGCATTTAAGTTTTAAATTATGTACTACATAATATTCGAGACCGAAAATGACTTCTTGATCCTGCTTCTTTGGGAAGGATATAAAGGAGATAGGCATCAACGACTCATTCAGTTTCTTACAAAATCTCAAACCAACATGAACACAATCGACAGGAATTCAAGCGTTATAGTTGATTTTCAATATGTCTTTGGAAATAATAAACAACTTTTTATTAAGGAATTGGCGTTTATGCAAACCGGAACAGTAACACCAAACTTCTTTCATTTCAAACCACTATGTCATCTGAATGAACTGGATAATGAAATGATTAAACAACAAAATATTAATCGTCAAACCATAAATGGATTTGAATGGTCAGATGGTGAAATATCATATTTAAGTTTAGGTGAAATACTTTCACCACTAAATAGATTTAGCACCGTTATTGCACGTGGTGAAATTAAAAAAAAGTTTTTATCTAAGTATTTAACAAATAATATTATTGATATCGATATAGGAAAAAGTCTCACATTTTATCCAAATATTTTTACAAACTGTAGAATCCACAAAAAAAATTCCTCTTAGATGTGCTCTAAATAATTTATTTAAGCTATTTGTTATCTTGGAAAATTCTAACTACGCTATCTACTGTAATAGTGACTCATATGTTTAGATTTTCAGTTTATATTCAGCACTTGTAGTAACTAGTTGTTTAAAATGGATTCATTTAAGCGTTTGTTTGAAAAGGATCCTCACAAAAGCGGATACACACAAGTTGTTTATTGTAATTATTGCGGATCTGATACTCACTTAGAAAAAAACTGCCCCAAAAAGAGCAATCAGGAGACGCGTAATTAGAATATCTTAGATGTTAGAAAACATTTATAAAATATTAATAAATAAAACATAACCCAAAAATGTTTAAGTAATTTATACATCCTTTTACAATGCTTATTTGCGGACCTTCAGGATCTGGTAAGACAACGTTTTTAGAAAATTTAATAAACAAAAGGAATGATTTGCTGAGCATTTCAATTAATCGAATAATTTGGTGTTATGGAGAGGAGCATGCTAAGCCAAATTTTAATACCATCGAATACTATAAAGGAGTTCCCGAAACAATTGAAAATGAAAATCATGAGCCTATTCTTTTAATACTAGATGACTTAATGATGGGTGCATTTAATAAAAATGTCTGTGAGCTATTTACAAAAGGATCACACCACAGGAATTTATCCGTAATAGTGGTTACACAAAATATATTTCATAAATCATCACATACTCGAGATATTTCACTAAACACAAAATACATCGTTGCGTTCAAAAATCCTAGAGATAAGCTACAATTTCAATGCTTAGCAAGACAAATTTATCCTGAAAATTCTCAGGAGCTCTTCAGAATATATAAGGAGGTGACAGATGAACCACATGGTTATTTACTTATTGATCTTACTCAGGGAAAAAATGATCTCCTTAGATTTCGTACACATATTTTTAATTCTGAGTATACAGTTTGCTTTTCAGATGAAAATGGTTTACAAAAAGAATCTAAATCGACTGAAAGCGAACAAACATTTATTGTATGTGCTCAAAAGGGCAAATAATAAACTTCGAAATGCAATTATAAGTAATTGTGACATTGAGTTAGTAAAAGCATTAGTGGAGATAGTGTTGAATACTCTACGAGGAAATCATAAGATATCAAAAAAGCAACTATATGCTCTAAAAAAGTATAAAAATGCATTACGTCTTATTTCATGTCCAAAACGGTCAATAAATTCTAAGAGAAAAGTTCTCATCCAAAAAGGAGGATTTTTACCTGTTTCAATAAGTTCATTGCTTTCGGGGATTTTTGGAAAAATATTGAACAATGCTTAAAAATAAGCATCAAATAACCAAAGTTATTTTAATGCATCCGAATGCATATCAAAAATTGGTAAATAATGCCCAGAAAAACGATTTAATAAATATAACGTTTTTGCCTATTTTAAATGATAAAAAAACTAGTGACTTTAATAAATGGATTAAAATACGTCAAGAATTGTGTTTCTATCAAAATAAAAAAAGAAATAAGACAGTGGAAATACGAACTTCTCAGAACAAACGACTTTCACCACCTCAAAGCATTGGAATACAAACACAAGACGAGTCAGTTTGGTTAGATGTAAAACCTAACACTTCCATTCTTAACAATACAAATAATGAGTCATCAAAAAGGGAACTCTCTATCACAAATGAGTTCACTGATTTACCTAACGACATCGATGATGAAGATTTTCTGACCGAAAAATCTTTCAACTCAAAACCTAATAAGCGTAAAGTTGAGGATACTTCATTTTTAGACACTCAAGCATCAAAAAAATCAGCATTGACTAAAGTGAAGCTTACTGATAAACAGCGAAAGCTAAGAGTAAAACTTAAGAGGTATAATAGTGAACCAAATCCATTTCAAGACTTTAAATACGTAAGTGGACGAGAAAAGTTGATGAGGGCTGTTAAAAACAGTAAGGCCGTGCAAATTGGAAATAACAAAATTAATTGGTTTTCCTATAATTAATAAACTGCAAAGAACGTAGAACTAACGAGGGGGAACGTTGTGAGTTGCTGCGAACACCGCAACTCTACGGTTATACCCGATACTAAGTCAGTATGGCTCTCCTCCGGCAGACGCCGCTAATATTAAACGACACGACAAAGAGTGCGTGCGAGAGAGACAGAAAATCAGTCTGAGCGTGACGTCGGGCGCTGCGTAGCCACTGCAAATTGATTTGTTCCTATTGGCTATAAAAATAATCTGATCTGATCCAGATTCAGCAATCTGATATATATGATCATTATCTATGATTCTGCGTTTTTAGTTTTCTCGTATCCTGAATATTGTGGATGCAACAGATTTTCGTCCTTTGTGGGGGCGGAAGGGGGTGGGGCGAAATTCTGAGATATACGTTTTATAGTGAGATCTAACAGAAGTGCGGATACCAAATTTGGTTACTCTAGCCTTAATAGTCTCTGAGATTTGTGAATATCCCCAGATTTTCATCCTTTGCGGGGGCGGAAGGGGGTGTGGCGAAATTTTGAAACAAACTCGTCTCGGTCCGATATATTAGGAGTGTGGATACCAAATTTGGTTGCTCTAGCTTTTGTAGTCTCTGAGATCTAGGCGCTAATGTTTTACTCTAAGCAAAGCCGCCTATGCTACGTGTGTGTTAGAGAGAGACAGGGCGAGAAAAAATGAAATTGTTTTCTTGATGCTGGCTATAATAATTATACGATCTAGTTCAGATTTTGCACTCTAGAAGATATAGTCATCTACGATTCTGCGTTTTTAGTTTTCTCGTATCGTCAAAATTGTGGATGCCACAGATTTTCGCCCTTTGTGGGGGCGGATGTGGGCGGGGCAAAGTTTTGAAATATTCTTGTAGCAGTGACATATCACAGAAGTCTGGATCCAAAACATCGTTGCTCTAGCTCTTATAGTCTTTGAGCACTAGGCGCTAATAGGGACGGACAGACGGACAGACGGACGGACGGACAGACGGACAGACGGACAGACGCACAGACGGACAGACAGACATGGCTCAATCGACTCGGCTATTGATGCTGATCAAGAATATATATACTTTATGGGGTCGGAAACGATTCCTTCTGGACGTTACACACATCCACTTTTACCACAAATCTAATATACCCCAATACTCATTTTGAGTATCGGGTATAATGACCACCCATATTGAATGTATGAAAAGCGAATTGGATCTCTTTGAGCCACATCCTACACAAAGCTCTATTCTGAGAACAGAAGAAGTTTCATATAACCCCATAGCTTCGTTGGACAGTGCTTCTTCAATTGAATTCGTTTGCTTAGGAAATGGGGAAACATATCGAGACCTATTAAGTGTTTACTTAAGACTTGTTGTGCAACTAAGAAAAAGTGATAATACCAACATTGAAGGAAACGATGTTGGAGTAGTGAATAATATTTTGCATTCAATGTTTAGTGTTCAAAGTGACCGCCACGATAATTAGATATTGATCTCTAACAACACTGCGCATGTGCCCTGCTGCATATCGATGTTCTCATATCGATGTTCTCATATCGATATTCTTCTTTCGGCGTCTGTCTCTTGCGTATGTTACTCGGAAGCACATATAATTCTGTATACTGATCTTCTGCTGTCTTACAAATAAAAAAACTTTAACAAGTTATGGGCCCAGACACCAATTCACCCAGAAACAGTATAAAACAGAAACAGTGAGAAACAATAAACATTGTTTGGTGCTTAGTGAAAAACAGTGCTATAAAAATGGCATAGACTCATTAGTGTATGTGTGTACATAGAAAGGCAAAAGAACAAGTTGAACAAATTCAACGGAGATTCGCATTATGTTTTTTTGATTAGAATTTTGCAGCGAATCGGACCGTTGCCGTGGTTTAAAGTCCAAAATAAAGCAGTCCCAACGGATCAAGAAACACAAAAGCGAACGGAGACTCAAGTGTGTATACCAAAAAGTGCGTATGCCAAGCCGCACAAAACCGCGAGTGTGTATACCCAAAAGTGTGTATACCAAGGCATAGAAAATCGCGAGTGTGTGTGTGTAAATAGCAACTCGGAGGGATACTTAAAAGAAAACGAAAAAACAAAAGAAAGAAATGGACAACAGTATTGTCGTCGTAGTTGCTTTGTGCATGAGACGATCCACAGTTACAAATTTTGCACTGTGGGACAATAAGTATAAAAAATGAGTGGAAATATGAATTTCAATATTCAGAAACTGGACGAAAACAATTATAGCACATGGGAAGTTTTGATGAGAAGTGTTATCATACAAAATGATTTGTGGCCAATCGTCAATGGTAAAATTGAGCTTAGTGAAAGTGCAACAAATGAGCAACGTGCAGCTTTTGAACTAAAGGATCAAAAGGCGTTGGCGTCAATTTTACTTTGTGTTAAATCGACCCAACTAAACAATATTAACGAGGGGGAACGTTGTGAGTTGCTGCGGACACCGCAACTCTACAGTTATACCCGATACTAAGTCAGTATGGCTCTCCTCCGGCAGACGCCGCTAATATTAAACGACACGACAAAGAGTGCGTGCGAGAGAGACAGAAAATCAGTCTGAGCGTGACGTCGGGCGCTGCGAAGCCAGTGCAAATTGATTTGTTCCTTTTGGCTATAAAAATTATCTGATCTGGTCCAGATTCAGCAATCTGATAGATATGGTCATTATCTATGATTCTGCGTTTTTAGTTTTCTCAAATGTGCAATATTGTGGATGCAACAGATTTTCGTCCTTTGTGGGGGCGGAAGGGGGTGGGGCGAAATTCTGAGATATACGTTTTATAGTGAGATCTAACAGAAGTGCGGATACCAAATTTGGTTACTCTAGCCTTAATAGTCTCTGAGATTTGTGGATGCCCCAGTTTTTCGTCCTTTGCGGGGGCGGAAGGGGGTGTTTCGAAATTTGGACACGAAACGGTCAAGGTCCGATATCACAGGAGTGTGGATACCAAATTTGGTTGCTCTGGCTCTTATAGGTTCTGAGATCCTTGAACTCATATTTTGCAATTGGCAAAGCCGACCATGAAACCTGTGTGTTAGAGAGAGACAGAGCGAGAAAGAATGAAATTGTTTTCTTGATTCTGGCTATAATAATTATACGATCTGGTTGAGATCTTACATTCTAAAACATATAGTCATCCTCTACGATTCTGCGTTTTTAGTTTTATCGTATATTCAAAACTGTGGATGCCACAGATTTACGTCCTTTGTGGGGGCGGAAGTGGTCGGGGCGAAGTTTTGAAATATTTTTGTAGCAGTGACATATCACAGAAGTCTGGATCCAAAACATCGTTGCTCTAGCTCTTATAGTCTTTGAGCACTAGGCGCTGAAGGGGACGGACAGACGGACGGACGGACGGACGGACAGACGGACAGACAGACAGGGCTCAATCGACTCGGCTATTGATGCTGATCAAGAATATATATACTTTATGGGGTCGGAAACGATTCCTTCTGGACGTTACACACATCCACTTTTAGCACAAATCTAATATACCCCAATACTCATTTTGAGTAACGGGTATAAAAATTGTGTATCGTCGTCACAGGCATGGTAAAAGCTAAATAAAATTCACAAGCCAAGCGGACCAGCAAGGGTAGTGCTTTTAATTAAACAATTGTTGACGTTAAAAATGTCGGATGGTATAAGTGCACAGGAATATTTGCGGAAATTCCAGGTGGTACACGAGGCTTTAGCAGAGGTCAACATAAAGGTTGATGAAAAGATCTTATCAGTTGTGTTGCTAAATGGTTTGCCTAAATCGTATGAAAGTTTTGTTGTTGCGATTGAGACGCGAGATGATTTGCCGAGCTTGAGCATGCTAAAAATAAAAATTTCTGAAGAAGCGAATAGGCAGGAAGATAGCATTAGCAAGGAAATTACAAGTAGCGCGGAACTACACGTCAGTTATGACAAAAAAAATTTTAAGAAAAACTTTAAGAAGGGCAAAAAGTGTTTTAAGTGCGGAAAGGAAGGGCATTTTAGATCGGAATGCCGTGCTAAAAGCAAGCAGGAAGAAGCATACAACAAGGGCGCAAACAGTAAAAGCGGGGAAAGATTGGGTACAATGCTTTGCGTAACCGAATATGCCAAAGTGGAACCAGAAAAATATGTACCAATCCTAAATTTAGCTAAGACAAATGACCAGATGTTAAATGCATGGTGCATAGACAGTGGCGCAACGGCGCATCTATGTTGTGACAAGGAACGCTTTGTGTCGTTCACGGAAGATAATCAAAAAGTATTTTTAGCCGGCGGTAAAGCACTTATTGCTGAAGGGCATGGAACTGTTCAAGTAAAGTTCGGTGATAGATCCGTTACGCTGGAAAAGGTTATCTTGGTACCAGATTTGCAGTACAATTTTATATCGGTCACAAAACTATTAAAACATGGAAAAAAAGTTGTGTTTGAGAATAATCAAGCGATGATTTTTGAAAACGGAAAAATAGTTATAAAGGCACATCTGGAAAATGGATTGTTTATGGTTCAGGACAATCAGGAAAAGTGTATGAACATTGTAAATGTTGAGGCAGATACATTCAAATGGCACAATAGGTTCGGCCATGTACATTTTGACGCATTAAAGGAAATGGTTAACAAGGAGATGGTAATAGGTCTCAAGGGCATATACAAGCCAAAGCAAGTGTGTGCAACATGCGCAAAAATTAAAATTTGCGTGCAACCATTTCAATCGAGCACAAACAGGTCAAAGGGCGTTCTAGACTTAATACATACTGATGTATGCGGTCCAATGCAAAAGCAGTCAATGGGAGGCAATCGATATTTCGCCACATTTATTGATGATTGTTCAAGATATGTATCAGTAAGTTTCCAAAAAAACCAAAGATCAGGTTTTCGAGGCTTTTAAAGAATTTAAAAGTCAAGTTGAGTGCCAAACTGGGAGAAAAGTCAAGGTTTTACGAAGTGACAATGGCCGAGAATACATATCAAACGTTTTTGATAATTACCTAAACCAAAATGGAATAAAGCGAAACTTAACAGTGCCATATACACTTCAACAAAACGGAGTTGCAGAAAGGGCCAACAGAACATTGGTAGAAATGGCAAGAAGTATGCTGCTGCATGCTGGGTTAAGTGAATGCTATTGGGCAGAAGCGATTCGAACTGCCACGTATTTGCGAAATAGAGTGGCAAGCAGCTGCTTGAGCGGTGTGACACATATGGACAGTTAGAAAGCCAGTGGTATCGCATTTAAGAGTTTTTGGCTCAGTAGCGATAGCTCTAGATAAAACAAAGAAATCAAAGTTCGCACAGAAAGGCTTAGAGTATATAATAGTGGGCTACTCGGATACAGCCAAAGCATACCGTTTGGTCAGTAAAGAAACCAGGAAACTCGTAGAGAGTAGGGATTGTAGTGGCCAGTTGTGACTCTAAAACTCCAGAGAACAGCTTGGGAAGTACGGCCCTCGCGTTTAACATTAACTCTGCTCTTTACAAAAACAAGATAAGAGATCAATTACAAGAGAGCAGTAGTTAAAGCTTCCATTGAAGAGCTTAATGTCTAATTTAGAGAAGCAGCGTGGATCTGTGGGAGTTATGTTTTAAAGCTTTACTAGAAATCATACGATTACTCCGTTAGTCGTGGAAGCTATGTGTAAGCTTTGCTTAGCATCGTACGATTACTCCGTTATCTAGGGAAGCAAGGTGTAAGCTTTGTCTAAAATCGTACGATTAACCCGTTGGTTGTGGAAGGTAAAGTTCCGATCGTAAGGGCTAATGCAAGTAATAGAACTTCTAGCTAGATCATTGCTATAGTGAAGCTGTGCGAATTCGGATGTGTCTTTTTATACAAATATATAGATCCAAGTGAATTTGAAAACGTTGTGCAATCAAACACGTGCCAAGTAAATTGAAGTTCTGGTGGACTACATTATTCCTTTTGGATTAAGAAAAAATAAAAGGTATTTGGACCTTACAATAGTGACACAGCTTTAACAGTCTCGTATCATAGGGCTGGAAATCTTACTACGTTCGACACTGGGAAAGAAAAACCAATTGACCCCCCCTCCAAGAACGAGGTCGTCAAAGTCCATCGATTTCTTAGTAGATCTGGGAAAGACCTCGGATTTCCCAGGAACCAGCATCTACATAAACCAACGATAACTACAACCAAATAAACCAGAAAGAGCCGTCCGAAGATATACTAGAGTGAAACCCGAAGTTATGTGGAGGCATACTTGAGCTGAAGTACATTTTGGAGTAAGACGAGAAGAATAGTTTTCTTGCGAATTCGGAGAAACTAATATGCCGCACTCGTCACCCTTCTCGCTTATGAATTAAGCGCGCGGCTAAGGCTTTCGCATGTAGTTCTTCGCAATGTGTGGAGTGGCTCTCAAACTGTGAAAATAAAACATTATTCTGCGGCGATCCACACTGCCGTTTAATAGTCGTCGTGTGAAAATGTACCAAAGTATTAGTTTTGAGTCTCGTCATGAGATTTTCCATTTATTAAAGATTAGGCTACGCACTAACTATTTTTGTATTGTCTAGACTTAAAAAGAAAAAAAAAAAAAAACCAATAATGGATATAATTACCCATAATTAGAAATTAGCGCAAATGAAAACCACATTTTTTTAAGATCCGCCGTTGAGTGGCAAATCGTCGTCGTACGGGTATGGAAATGGAAAGAAAATCGGTGTTTCATCCGAATCTCCCTTCCTCAGAATATGTTCCTACGTCGCCCCTTGAGCTCAACGGACACGCCGGATAATTCGTATAAAGTATGAGTGAGTTACGAAACTTCCTTAAACGGAATTCTCGAGTATTTTCGAAATATATATCTGTCTTATAAAACTTCTATTCCGGTATATAAAACAACCATATCCGTGCCATAATTTAAAGCGGATCGGCTACTAATTTTTCTTTCACGTTTGCCTTCTAGTTATATAATTATCATATTTTTCTCTTCTTTCCAATTTAATTTCTTTTACGCCATATTCTCTACACATAAGTCCTATATACATATACACATAGAACTAGGTATAACTGGATAATATTTCCTCCTTCTTTATTTAATTACTTTATGCTAATTTTATACTTATCTGGAAAACCATGAAGTCCAAACCCTTAAATTTTGAATTATTAAATAATAATTAGTAGATAATAATGGAACATTAAACCTTTCGTGTTTGTCCTGAGTAGAGCCTGAGGAAGTCCGATGATCAAATAGAGATGCGCTCGATTAGGGTTATGCTGTCGATTAAACATACAAAGGTAGGGAGGGTAGAGAAGGGGTCAAAGTCATCTGAGGTCCCCAAGAGCGACGGAATATAGCCTGACTATTTGTCGGTAGTCGGTTAAACAGTTAGTTAAAATTCACATTATTTTCTTTTTGATTTCTTTGGTAGAGTTCCTTTTGAACATTAATTCAAGTGTACCTAAAACATCTTTGCGAATGTGTTCGTATAGCAGATAGGAGAGTAGGAAAGATCCCACGACATTCCGGCGAGCTAGTTAGAGCATAGCTAGAGGTACACGTTCCGAAATCCTGCTATACTATTGGTGTCTGACCGTCAAAAAAAAGTATGTACAACCTCCATCCGTACATACAATCTCACACCTCTACGAATATGAATTTCTGGCACATTACATAGATTGGCGCCCAACGTGGGGCCAGAGTACGAGTTACTACTGGTTAAAACCCCCAAAAACTTTGCTCGTTGCAATTTTAAATTCCACATTAAAATTAATACTTCCCGTCCAACTACTGTAACGGAGGATATTGATGGAATTTTGGGTTTAAGATTCTGAGTTTCGGAATACCTAACCAAATAGAATCCGCCAGGTAGCAAGGGATGGAAACTGATATTTTTTTTTGTTACCAGAATTAATTTGCGAATATACGACAGCTATTCACAAAGGCGGATAGGTCGGCCAAATTATAATAGGATAACCCCAAAAGAGTTTATGAGGGAAGAGTATCGATGGCTTTCGGAAGTCTAATTTTCTAGATATAGATTTGGAAATTAGCCATTGCCAAGGTTACTGACCACCTAAACATACCATAGACCAATTTAGATTTCATTGAGGTTATATTCCGGCGACAAGCGAAAGCGTATATCGGAAGGAGTCAAGCTCGAAAAGGACAAATATTAGGTATTTAGGAAAATTTTGTAGAATTTATTGAAGCTTTGGTCCTATAATTAGGGATTTCCACATTTAGTGATCAGAACTCGTATTACTGGGTTACCTTAACATGTCACCAGTAAAACGTACCCCAGGGGCAAGGCGTCGGGTGACGTGGACGCCCAGATCTGTGGTATATGTCAAGAAGCCATAAGAAGAAGTCAACTAATATGTACTGCGTCTTGTGGGCACCGGTATCATGATACTTGCATGAAAGAATTCGTGAAAAATAACAGAAATTGCCCCGTATGTAGGGCGGAGTTGAATCCGGAGGAACTTTCGTTTGATGAGAATACTCTAGCAGCCGAATTACCACCCGACAGGGGTTCGGGTATAGTGCCGTTAGAAGGGGGATCCAACCCGGAGTCAAACGCTTCAGAGAGAGGACATCAAAAGTCAAGAGGGGCTAGGCCTAAACAGGGACGGGGAACTACATCGCGCAGAGGGATGCATACTAGGTTGCAGTCTCAACAATTTCGGGATAATTCTTTGGGCAGTATCAGCCATAGGTCGGGCGAAGGAGATATGCCGGAAAGAACCCTTGAGGTTATACAAGCCCTGATAAAAGGTGAGCAGAAAGATATGATGGTGGAGCTAAGTTCATTCGTTAAGAATTTGGTCGAAGAAAACCTACGCGGACAATTAGGTAGGATGACTATAGCTTCAGATAGCACGCCTGTGCAAGCGACAAGGCAAAATCACGAGCCTAATATAACAGGAAACTCGTTGTCTTCAGAAAATGAAAGGGAAAGGAGATTACCACATCCAAATGTCTCTAACAGGGCAATAGCTCCTGGGAAGGCCGCTAATATCTTAGCCAGTTGGCGACTAAAGTTTGACGGATCCAAAGACGCTATGCACGTCGACGAATTCCTGTACAGGGTTCGTTCACTTACATCCTCCACTTTAAATAACGATTACGAATTACTCTGTGACAATATGCATCTGCTTTTCTCGTCTAAAGCCAGCGATTGGTTTTGGAACTTCCATAGAAAGAACACAGTTTTCTTGGCAAACTTTTTCTGCCTCATTTAGACAACGATTCGATGATGCTAAAGATGATTTCGACTTGTGGGAGTTGATTAGAAAACGCCGTCAGAGAGAGGGTGAATCGTTTGACGATTACCAGACGGCCGTCGAAGAATTAGTGTCCAGGCTCTCACACGAGGTTAGCGAAAATAAGTTAGTAGACATTTTAAAACTTAACGCAAAAACGGCCCTCAGATATGAACTCTTGCATCTCAAAATCAGCGATCGAACTGGCCTGAGAGAAGAAGTTCGCAAGCATGAAAACTTCTGTAAAGACAACCATAACCCTTTTCCACGAGGTAAATTCAGCAAACCGAATGTAGCAGAAATACTTACGGACAATGAAGATATGGAGGAAGAAGACGTTTCGCAGATTTATCGTAAGAAACTAGTATGCTGGAACTGCGACCAGGAAGGGCATCGTTTTGATGATTGTTTAGGAGAAAGGCGAATTTTCTGCTATGGGTGTGGTGCTAAGGATATTTATAAACCTCGATGCGTCAAATGTAACCCAGCGAAAAACTCGAAACGGGATGTACCGACCGGAGCCCAGTCAGTACATCCGACCAAGAACAGCAACTAAACGAAAGTAAACCAACTACCTTAAGAGGGCTTTCCGAAGGGGTAGTTGACGTAAAACCGGATATGATACTACACCAAATTTGTACAGGTATAGATGTAGCGACTCAAACGATGGAGAGCAAAGAGTTAGATTCAGAAAATGTGAATACGTGGTTTGAATTGATAGTTAAGCCCAAACGATCGACGGTCCGGAGACGAGCGTTCTGGAAAAAGGTCAAATCGGTTCGAAAACGTTTAGTCTCAGCAGTTATTCTGAGTTCAGATAACCGATTGTACACGGAGGTAATGATCGAAGGGCAAACTTATAAGGCTTTGCTGGATTCAGGAGCAACCATTAGTTGTTTGGGTGGGAGAGCAGCAACCTTTTTAGCACATCACCCACAGTCTCAGAAGTGTTTGGGAACCATACGCACTGCCAGCAACGAAGCTTGTACCGTAGTGTCCAAATTGGTGGTCCCGATTGAATTCCGTAAAATAGTTAAGGAAGTAGAGTTCTTTATCATACCAGATTTAAAGCAAGATTTTTATTTAGGAGTTGACTTTTGGAAAGATTTCGGTCTTCTATCCCAATTATTGACCCGAGAAGGAACTGTGAGCTGTTTGGAGAATAGAGACGACACGATTATGAAGGAAACGCCTAAAATGCATTCCCTAAATGAAGAACAAAGGAACCAATTAGAGGCGGTAATAAGAACCTTCCCGTCATATGAATCCGACGGACTAGGTCGTACACACCTAATACAACATTCTATGGTAATCAATGCCGAAGTACCCGTCAAACAACGACATTGGCCCATTTCCCCGCGAAAGAGAAAGTGATGTTCGAAGAAGTAGAGAAGATGATTAAGCTGGGCGTGATAGAACCTTCAAATAGTCCATGGAGTAGCAATTGCGTCCTAGTAAAGAAAGGGAACAAGAATAGGTTATACCTTGATTCTCGAGAGATCAACAAATATACCCGAAAAGATGCATAACCCCTTCCCCATATAGATGGGATACTCAGTCGATTGCCACCTGCCAAATACATAACGGGACTCGATATGAAGCATGCTTATTGGCAAATTCCCCTAGAGGAGTCTTCACGCCAATACACCGCGTTTACCATACCTAACCGACCGCTGTATCAATACAAAGTTATGCCTTTTGGTCTAACCAATGCCTCACAAACCCTCTGTCGTTTAATGCATAAGGTAATACCTGCTAACTTGCGTACGAGAGTGTTTGTTTACCTCGATGACTTACTAATTTTATCAGACGATTTCGAATCCCATTTAATGTTACTGAGAGAAGTTGCAGTACACTTACGAAAGGCTAATCTTACGATAAACATTGCCAAGTCGCACTTTTGCATGCGTGAGATTAAGTATCTGGGGTTCATCATTGGATACGGACAGGTAAAGACGGATCCGAGTAAAATTGAAGCTATTAAAGAATTCCCCGTTCCCAAGACGGTAAAACAATTGCGACGATTCCTTGGTCTTGCTGGGTGGTACCGTCGTTTCGTTGACAATTATGCAACGGTAAGTTGCGCCCTCACAGAACTATTAAAGAAACCGAAAGCGTATGCGTGGAACCCTTTGGCCAATCAGGCATTTGAAAAACTTAAACAGTGCCTGACGTCAGCTCCCATTTTGTCTACTCCTGATTTCTCAAAACCCTTTTTGCTGTTATGTGATGCTAGTACTGTAGGAATTGGTTGTGTGTTAGCTCAGAAAAACGAAGAAGGAGAAGAATTACCCGTAGCATTCATGTCCGAGAAGCTATCTAAAGCTCAGAAAAACTACTCAGTCACGGAATTAGAATGTTTAGCGGTGATAAAGGGAATTAAAAAGTTTCGTGCTTATGTAGAAGGTCAGGCATTCGAGGTGATAACCGATCATGCCTCATTACAATGGCTTATGCGTCAGAAGGAGTTGTCTGGTAGATTAGCTCGATGGGCCATAAAACTACAGGGATTCTCTTTTGAGATAACGCACCGGAAGGGCTCACTAAACGTGGTAGCGGATGCCCTATCGCGTAAAGAGGAAATTACTGTTTCTGAAATGGAAGAGCAGGGTCCGATAGTTGATCTGTCTGCCGCAGAATTTAAATCACCAGAATATATGACCTTAATTGATAACATTCGCGCTAAGCAAGACAAATTACCAGACTTGAAGATTCTCAATGATTTTGTCTACAAAAGAACCGAACCTGATCAGGGAAATAATGGTGTAGATAATCTATCTTGAATATTGTGGATTCCTAGGGAACTCACCCAAGGTGTAATCTCGCGGGCTCATGATCCGCCCAATGCCGCTCACAGTGGAGTAGGGAAAACCATCGAAAAGATTAAAAGATATTTGTTTTGGCCAAAAATGAACAAGCAAATACGTGAGTATGTAACTCATTGTGAAGTGTGTCGTCACACCAAACACCCGAACACCGTGTTGAAACCACCCATGGGAAAACCAATGGTGTCTGATCGTCCGTTTCAAAAGCTTTATATGGATTTGCTGGGTCCATATCCCCGATCCAAGAAAGGGCATATTGGTTTACTTATTATCGTAGATCACTTCACAAAATTTCATTTCCTATGCCCCCTTAGGGTGTTTACTTCCAATCGGGTGTGCGATTACCTCGAAAATTATTTGTTCTGTACATTTGGAGTCCCCGAGGTGATATTAACAGATAACGGATCTCAATTCGTTTCTGGAGCCTTTCAGGCTTTTCTAACCCGCTTTGGGATACAACATATTCGTACGGCGATATATTCACCACAGGCGAATGCCAGTGAGAGACTCAAAAGATCGGTGTTAGCAGCTATAAGAGCTTACATAAGCCGGGATCATTCCACTTGGGATACCAAATTACCGGAAATCAGTGCTGCTCTCAGATCCAACATTCACCAAAGCACCGGGTACTCGCCCTATTTCCTAACCTTTGGACAAAATATGATTCTGAATGGCAAAGACTATGAGTTGCTTCGCCGCTTAAGACTCTTATCGGAGGATAGCCGCATTAGTTATCCGGAAGCACTACAAATTATTCGCGAATCGGCAAAGAAAAAGGTGAAAGAGTCACATGAACAAAATGCTAGGCGATATAATCTACGCTGTCGGAAAGTAGAGTTTAAGGTTGGAGAGCCAGTACTTGCCCGCAATTTCTGCCAAAGCAATGCTATTAAAAAGTTCAATGCAAAGTTAGCGCCGGTTTTTATTTCGGCAGTGGTATCTAGACGAGTTGGCTCATCCTATTATCAACTGAAGAACGAACAGGGTAAAAACTTAGGAATATTTCACCTCAAAGACATACAAGTGAAACACTAGGCAACTGTCCTTTTTCCGTTTAGGCTTCGCCAGTTAAAACTAGCGCTTCCTCAACTGTGGTGTAGTGGCCAGTTGTGACTCTAAAACTCCAGAGAACAGCTTGGGAAGTACGGCCCTCGCGTTTAACATTAACTCTGCTCTTTACAAAAACAAGATAAGAGATCAATTACAAGAGAGCAGTAGTTAAAGCTTCCATTGAAGAGCTTAATGTCTAATTTAGAGAAGCAGCGTGGATCTGTGGGAGTTATGTTTTAAAGCTTTACTAGAAATCATACGATTACTCCGTTAGTCGTGGAAGCTATGTGTAAGCTTTGCTTAGCATCGTACGATTACTCCGTTATCTAGGGAAGCAAGGTGTAAGCTTTGTCTAAAGTCGTACGATTACCCCGTTGGTTGTGGAAGGTAAAGTTCCGATCGTAAGGGCTAATGCAAGTAATAGAACTTCTAGCTAGATCATTGCTATAGTGAAGCTGTGCGAATTCGGATGTGTCTTTTTATACATATATATAGATCCAAGTGAATTTGAAAACGTTGTGCAATCAAACACGTGCCAAGTAAATTGAAGTTCTGGTGGACTACATTATTCCTTTTGGATTAAGAAAAAATAAAAGGTATTTGGACCTTACAATAGTGACACAGCTTTAACAGTCTCGTATCATAGGGCTGGAAATCTTACTACGTTCGACACTGGGAAAGAAAAACCAATTGACCCCCCTCCAAGAACGAGGTCGTCAAAGTCCATCGATTTCTTAGTAGATCTGGGAAAGACCTCGGATTTCCCAGGAACCAGCATCTACATAAACCAACGATAACTACAACCAAATAAACCAGAAAGAGCCGTCCGAAGATATACTAGAGTGAAACCCGAAGTTATGTGGAGGCATACTTGAGCTGAAGTACATTTTGGAGTAAGACGAGAAGAATAGTTTTCTTGCGAATTCGGAGAAACTAATATGCCGCACTCGTCACCCTTCTCGCTTATGAATTAAGCGCGCGGCTAAGGCTTTCGCATGTAGTTCTTCGCAATGTGTGGAGTGGCTCTCAAACTGTGAAAATAAAACATTATTCTGCGGCGATCCACACTGCCGTTTAATAGTCGTCGTGTGAAAATGTACCAAAGTATTAGTTTTGAGTCTCGTCATGAGATTTTCCATTTATTAAAGATTAGGCTACGCACTAACTATTTTTGTATTGTCTAGACTTAAAAAGAAAAAAAAAAAAAAACCAATAATGTATATAATTACCCATAATTAGAAATTAGCGCAAATGAAAACCACATTTTTTTAAGATCCGCCGTTGAGTGGCAAATCGTCGTCGTACGGGTATGGAAATGGAAAGAAAATCGGTGTTTCATCCGAATCTCCCTTCCTCAGAATATGTTCCTACGTCGCCCCTTGAGCTCAACGGACACGCCGGATAATTCGTATAAAGTATGAGTGAGTTACGAAACTTCCTTAAACGGAATTCTCGAGTATTTTCGAAATATGTATCTGTCTTATAAAACTTCTATTCCGGTATATAAAACAACCATATCCGTGCCATAATTTAAAGCGGATCGGCTGCTAACTTTACTTTCACGTTTGCCTTCTAGTTATATAATTATCATATTTTTCTCTTCTTTCCAATTTAATTTCTTTTACGCCATATTCTCTACACATAAGTCCTATATACATATACACATATAACTAGGTATAACTGGATACTATTTCCTCCTTCTTTATTTAATTACTTTATGCTAAGTTTATACTTATCTGGAAAACCATGAAGTCCAAACCCTTAAATTTTGAGTTATTAAATAATAATTAGTAGATAATAATGGAACATTAAACCTTTCGTGTTTGTCCTGAGTAGAGCCTGAGGAAGTCCGATGATCAAATAGAGATGCGCTCGATTAGGGGTATGCTGTCGATTAAACGGCATACAAAGGTAGGGAGGGAAGAGAAGGGGTCAAAGTCATCTGAGTTCCCCAAGAGCGACGGAATATAGCCTGACTATTTGTCGGTAGTCGGTTAAACAGTTAGTTAAAATTCACATTCTTTTCTTTTTGATTTCTTTTGTAGAGTTCCTTTTGAACATTAAATCAAGTGTACCTACAACATCTTTGCGAATGTGTTCGTATAGCAGATAGGAGAGTAGGAAAGATCCCACGACATTCCGGCGAGCTAGTTAGAGCATAGCTAGAGGTACACGTTTCGAAATCCTGCTATACTATTGGTGTCTGACCGTCAAAAAAAGTATGTACAACCTCCATCCGTACATACAATCTCACACCTCTACGAATATGAATTTCTGGCACATTACAGGATGTCATTTTTGTAGAGCCTGAAGGGGGCAAACTAGATGCATCATGTTCCAATGACATGGCATCAATTGAGGTTCAACAAAACCAGGACTCTGAACCCGAAATGGATAGCGAGCAATTTAAAGATCCAGAAAATGAGCCAGAAAATCAGGAGGAGATTAGGTCTAGTAATGACATTCTTGTAATTCCAGAACCAATAAGAGGACCAGGACGCCCAACCATAGTACGGACGGGCAAACCAGGACGACCAAGGAAGCAGTATCATATGCACAATGCGATACTGGCAGCAGAAGTACAAGTTCCACAAAACTACGCACAAGCTGAACGGTCTACTGAAGGCGAGATATGGAAAGCATCAATGAAGGACGAGTACGAATCTCTCGTGAAGAACGGCCCGTGGTCGCTTACTAAATTGACTAGCGGGAAAAAGTCCATTGGATGCAGATGGGTTTATGCAGTTAAGTCCAATCCGGATGGAAGCGTGAACAGGCTCAAATCACGTCTGGTGGCGAAAGGTTGTAGCCAACGCTACGGGATCGACTACAAGGAAACATTTGCACCAGTTGTACGCCACGCAACTATCAGGTTGATAATTGCACTTGCAGTCGAACATGGTCTCCACCTACATCAAATGGATGTTGTCACGGCGTATCTCAACGGCGAATTGGAAGATGAGGTTTTTATGAGACAACCTGAGGGCTTCATCAGCGAAGTTCACCCAAATCACGTTTTGAGGCTTCACAAAAGTATATATCGCCTAAAACAATCAGGAAGAGTGTGGAACTCTACGTTTGATGCAACGCTGAGACGCATTGGTTTTATACCGACTGTCAACGAACCCTGTCTGTATTGTAAGCCAGGTAAAAATATGTGTCTAATAGCTGTCTACGTAGATGACATTATTTTGGCGTGTAAGGACCTAGATGATATATCTGATATCAAGATAAAGATCGCAGCAGAATTTGATGTGGTTGACATCGGGCCTATGCAATACTTTTTAGGTATTGAGGTGAAACGTGAAGGCAGTACGGGTGCGATTTCAATCAGCCAACGGAAGTATATTAGAGAGTTGCTCGAACAGGACAATTTGAAAGATTGTCGACAGACGTCCACGCCTCTTGAAGCTGGTTACCAGGTGGCATGCAACAAAGAGGACTGCCGCAGGGTCGACATCACATCGTTCCAAAAGCTAATTGGAGAGTTATCTTATCTTGCTGTTATGACTCGTCCGGACATTGCGCATTCGGTGAACAAATTAGCACAACGTAACAAGGATCCTCATTCCGAGCATGAAGCGGCAGCCAAGCACATCCTTCGACATTTGGCATAAACTATCGACTGGGAGATATGCTACACAAAGCAAGGAAAGGCAATTGAGTGTTTTGTTGATGCAGATTGGGCAAGTGATATGATGAACCGAAAGTCATTCACTGGCTATGTATGCATGTTGGCAGGAGGAGCGGTTTCTTGGGAGTCAAGAAAGCAATCGACGGTTGCCCTCAGTTCCACGGAGGCAGAGTAATAGCCTTATCATCTGCAGCAAAAGAGGCGATATACTTTCGCAGCCTACTGATTGACTTGAAGCTGATGTCCAAGGAGTCAGCTATTCAGATGTACGGCGACAACATTGGAGCACAACAGCTTGCTAGAAACCCCATGTTTCATGCACGTACAAAGCACATCGACGTCAAGATACATCATACTCGAGAGGTTCTCAAGATAGGTGAAGTCAACATTGCGTATCTGCCAACCGATGAGATGATAGCAGATGTCCTCACAAAGAACTTAGCCAAGGTTAAGCACCATAAATTTGTATTCGCATTTGGTTTAAAAGATCGTTTATAAGTGCTTGACATGTTATTGAATATTAGTTAAGTATATTTAAAGTTTGTAAACATGCGTTGTGTTGAGGAGGAGTGCTCAAAGTGACCGCCACGATAATTAGATATTGATCTCTAACAACACTGCGCATGTGCCCTGCTGCATATCGATGTTCTCATATCGATATTCTTCTTTCGGCGTTTGTCTCTTGCGTATGTTACTCGGAAGCACATATAATTCTGTATACTGATCTTCTGCTGTCTTACAAATAAAATAACTTTAACATTTAGAAGTTTGTCCGTATATTTAAATAATATTTTGGTTTCTCAGAGTGATAATAACTATCATTATAGATCGTATTTGCAAACGATTTTAAACTATGGTAGTTGTTCGGTCAAACTCCTTTAAGGAACAAGTATTCAAATGACCCTCGTAAAATAGAGAGCCTACGCTCACTTTTTGTACTTACTCACCATAATTGTACTAAATTCACCACTGTATTCTCTCTCTTATGCCCAGTACTCAAGCACTAAGATTTGTAATAAAGAGTTATTCCCTAATACTCAACTGGATCGATCGACTTTTCTCTTTCTTGTATAGACTTTGATTCGTTTGCAGAAAAAACTAACACACCCCCATCCGTGAATTAACATTAATGCGGAAAACGCTCCGTGTACAAACATTTTGGCGCCCAACGTGGGGCATGTTTGTTATGTTAATTCTTCTGTGAACAATTAAACTAATCGCAATCTACAAAGGCAACAATTACAACATTCGCTCGTCTCGCAGCTGCAATCGAAAGTTCCGAAAACCGTATCAGAATTGTTCGTCTAGATCGCGGGATCGTTGTCCTCGCCTTGCTCTCGCCGTTCTCGCTTAATTTTATCATTCGCTTGTCACCCACAACGCATTCAACGGCGCTTGCATTCTCGGTTCGTTCGCTTTGCAGCTACCTGCTTTGGTCCATCGATCAACGCATTCTTTCTATTGGAATTCCACCGCTTCACTTTCGTTTTGCTTTCGTTGCCGCTGCTGGAACTTTTGCTTTTGCTTTCACCGTTGGTTTTGTGCTCTAGCTGCTGCTGCTTGCTGCGTTTTTTTGTTGTTGTTATTTTTGGAAGCTCTAGTTCTGTGTCAGCGTAATTACACTACACAACAAAATGATGACGCTCGAAGACTTAAAACGCCAACGGAGCAATATAAAACGAAATATAACTCGGATCAAATCTTTGGTAGATGCTAAATCGGAAACCCCGATATGCAATTATGAGCTTCGCTATCGGTTGAACATCTTAGAAACGTATTTCAAGAATGTTTTAAATGTCCAAGTTAATATTGAAGACCTTAGTCCGAATGATGAAGGACGGGCAGATTTGGAGGATACATACATAGCAATCAAGCTAGCCATAAGGGAAAAAATGGGAGGAGATCTGAACGCCAGCATTGTTGCGCCGGACTACCACCCACCGCCAGTGAAGTCATCGTTACCAAGGTTGTCGCTACCCACTTTCGACGGAACATATGCAAACTATAAGAATTTTATTCACTCGTTCGAGCAAATTGTTGTGCGTGAGTCTGGATTGTCTAATATAAAAAAGTTTAATTATTTGCTGACCTGCCTCACGGGGCCGGCATTAGATACAATTCAGGCATTCCAGGTTACAAGCGAAAACTATCCGAAGGCCCTAGCAAAACTCAAAGGCCGTTTTGATAATCCTACTCTTATATTTTTAGAAGGTATTGAGGCATTGTTTGCACTACAACCTGTGGAAAGGTCAAACAGTCAGCAGCTTCACAGCCTAGTGGATAAGGCATCCGCTATATTAAGCTCGCTGGAGTCCATCGGCAAACCTGAGAATATTGTTCACGCTATGGTTATATATATTATAATGGAAAAGTGTGATCAGCAAACTCGGAACAAGTGGAAGGAATCGCAGGACTACAAAACTCTGCCAACCTGGCTAGCATGCACACAGCTTTTGGAACGCCACTGTCAGTTTCTCCATTCGTCTGGAAACTCGGCTGCTACTTCGTCACAACGAAAGGCTGAATCCAATAAGTCAAATCGTCATTCTAATCACCAAATAAACTCGTCGTTTGCTATCACTAATCCGTCTTGTACACTTTGTTCTAGTTCTGGCCATAAGATCTCTAATTGCGCTCAGTTCAAGGCTATGAACAGCAACCAACGGTACGACAATGCAAAACGCCTCGGTCTCTGCATCAATTGTCTTGGAAATGGTCATAGAGTGGCGCAATGTTCATCGACTCATCGTTGCCGATCCTGTAATCGGAATCATCATTCATCTTTGCATCACTCTCAGCCGCAACAGCCACCCCAATCATCAGCAGGACAATCTTCAACTACTGAACCGGTACTCCAACCAGCGCAACCCTCCTGGCAAACAGCTCATCAAGCTGCTTCACATTCTCATATGGAGATCGCAGCAGATGATCAAATTTTGTTGGCAACAGCTATGGTTTTGGTAAAGGATGCCACAGGTGAATACAAACTCGGTAGAGCGTTGCTTGATTCATGCTCTCAGGTTAATTTTGTAACCGAAACCTTTGCACAAAAGCTTCGTCTTCGTCGTGAAAAACACCACATTGGAATTCGCAGTATAGGAGACTCCCTTACTAGTTTGAAGGCTCGTACGACTACCTCTATTAAATCACGTACTTCCGGCTATCAGCTCACTCTCCAGCTTGGAATCACATCCCATATTGCCTACCAGCCAGATAGTGAGATCGACATATCGAATTGTAATCTACCAGCTAACACTCTATTGGCTGAAGAATCGTTCTATTGGTCTAAACGTATTGATTTGTTACTGGGGACCGAAGCCTTCTATGGAGCTCTAGCTGTTGGCCAGATTCGCATTGGTCCAAATCTTCCCACTTTGCAGAAGACTCTTTTTGGTTGGGTTGTTGCTGGGAGGTACCAGCGGCAATATAACAGACAGCCACCATTGTGCTTGGCGACTGTAGAAGAGTCGATCGACAAGAATTTGCAGCAATTATGGAAAGTGGACTCATTTGTCGATCCAAGCGCTAGAATGCTCCCAAATCATCGTCGCTGTGAGGACCATTTCAGGGACACAACACATCAGGATGCCAGTGGGCGGATTGTCGTTCGCTTGCCATTTCAAGAAGATCCAAGTTGTCTTGGAAGTTCCTTCGATACAGCTCGAACTCGATTTTTTGCCATTGAGAGACGTCTCGCTCGTCTACCGGAAATTCGCTCGCAGTATATCTCGTTCATGCAGGAATATGAAAGTCTCGGCCATATGTCCCTCGTACTGAATCCTAACTTGGAAGAACCGCATTATTATATACCCCACCATTTCGTTCTGAAACCAAGCAGTACCTCGACGAAGCTCAGATTTGTCTTTGACGCCTCTTGCCGTACAACATCTCAAAGGTCACTTAACGATCTACTTTTAGTCGTCCCTACCATTCAGGATGAGTTGTACTTGCAATTGCTGCGGTTCCGCATGCATAGGTTCGGCATCACAGCCGACGTCACAAAAATGTACAGGCAGGTACTTGTGAGTGAGAAGGATAGAAAATTCCAGTACATTTTGTGGCGAGCATCTCCAAATACGGATCTTCAAACCTACCAACTCAATACAGTGACATATGGGACTGCGTCTGCCCCATTTCTTGCAACTCGTAGTTTGCATTACTTGGCTGAGGATTGTAAGGATGCATGGCCATTAGGGGCTGCTGCTGTTAAAACTGCATTTTATGTTGATGACCTTTTGTGTGGGGCTGGTGATATAGATACACTCTTCAAACTAAAAACTGAAATCACATCAACTCTCGCTCGTGGTCAGTTTCCATTATGCAAGTGGCATTCAAATCATCCAGGCGTGATGGAAGACGAATCTACCAAGGAATTAAACATTTCAGAAAACTCAGTCAGCAGCACACTCGGCTTAACTTGGCATCAACGAAGAGATGCATTAAGTTTCACATTTAATCCAAAGGAAGTCTATCCCACTACCACAAAACGAACAATTTTGTCTACTGCGTCGTCGCTATTCGATCTAATCGGTCTGCTATCACCGTTAGTCATTGTCTCTAAGATCATTCTTCAGGAGTTGTCCCTTCTGAAACTCGACTGGGACGAGTCTGTCCCCAGAACTTAAGCCACGCATGGAGCAAGTGTTTGGAATCGCTGAATTCACTGTCGTCACTAGCGGTACCTCGTTTTTGTTTGCAGCATGATACTAGGAGCATTCAAATACATGGATTTTGCGACGCATCGATTCGGGCATACGGCTGCTGTGTTTATGTGCGCACGGAGAATTCGCTTGGACAGGTCACAGTGAAATTGTTCACTTCTAAGTCTAGAGTAGCACCAGTGAAGAAACAGTCTCTTCCGAAGCTTGAACTATGCGGCGCACATCTACTTTCTCAGTTGTATAACAAAGTCAAGGCCATATTCAGTAAACACACTATCACATCTTATTTTTGGAGCGACTCACAGCTCGTATTGCATTGGTTGCAACAACACTCAGTCACCTTATCGACCTTTGTTGGAAATCGAGTGTCCGATATTCAGGACTTAACGTCTGATGGAAAATGGCGCTATGTGCCAACACATCAAAACCCTGCTGATATTCTGTCGCGAGTCTCCATGGTTTTCGGGTCCTACGTTTCTAGTCGAAGATTCACTAAGCTGGCCCGCCACTGGTGGAAAACTTGATATTGACATGGACGTGGTTAACTCGGAGAATCGGAAAAGTTTGTTTGCTGCCGTACACGAGACAAATAATATCCTCAACATCGTCGATAATATCAGCTCGTACACTCACAGTCTGCGTCTCATTGCTTGGATGATTAGGTTCATAAGGAGATGTCGGAAGCAATCGACGTTTACCACAACCTCACCGACGCCAGATGAACTTCGTTTTGCTTCACATTGCCTTATTTGGAACATTCAACAAACTCATTTTGTAGAGGACATCCGTTTACTTCAGAAGCAAAAACCATTAAAAAGCAGCTTAAAGTTTCTTACTCCCTTTTTAGAAGTCGTGAACGGATTCGAACTTATCAAGGTTGGTGGACGTTTGGAATACTCAGACCTACAAGACGGTCAAAAACATCCGTTGCTGCTGCCTAGTCAGTCCAAATTTGTATGGAACTATATTCGCCATTTGCATCTTCGGAACTATCACGCTGGACCTAAAGCCCTAGTCGCTCTCATTCGTTTGGAGTATTGGATCGTTAACGCCAGAGACTTGGCACGTAGAATTGTTCGCTCCTGTGTACACTGCGTTCGCTACAGACCGAAGCTGCTACAACAACTCATGGGCTCATTACCGCCTACGCGACTCGCTCCGGCTCGACCCTTTGAACGCTGTGGAGTTGACTTTTGTGGACCCATCAACACATATCTACGCATTCGAGGAAAGGGACCTACAAAAGCATACATAGCCGTGTTCGTTTGCCTTCTCACCAAGGCCGTTCACATCGAAGTAGTCTCTGATTTGTCAACAAAGGCGTTCTTAAACGCATTGAAACGGATGGGAGGTCGTCGCAAGCTGCCGACAGACATCTTCTGCGATAATGCCACTAACTTTGTAGGGGCATCGAATCAACTGCAGGAACTAAAAAAGTTTATGTTTTTAAAGCAGACCCAAGATGCAATCTATAAATTTTGCGCATCTGACTTTATTAATTTCCATTTTATTCCCCCCAGGGCACCTCATTTCGGAGGCCTTTGGGAAGCGGCAGTCAAGAGTGCAAAGGGGCTGTTAAATCGTACGCTGGCCAACACCAGGTTCACCTTCGAAGAGTTGAGCACTGTCGTCGTCGAGATAGAATCGATCCTCAACTCGCGCCCGCTATCGCCGCTTTCGTCAGAGCCAAATGACTATAGCACTCTCACGGCTGGTCATCTCTTGGTTGGCGAATCATTGCGATCACTACCTGAAAGGTCCCTCGAGAATATCAAGCTGTCAAGTATGGACCGCTACGATGCGATTACGGCCGTCAAGCAACGGTTTTGGAAGCAATGGTCTGCTGACTATGTCAACGAATTACGATCGCGCACGAAGTGGACAGCACCCTCAACGAACCTCACCGAGGGCACGTTGGTCATCATCCATGAGGACAACCTGCCACCGCTACGCTGGAAACTAGGCCGAGTGCAGTCTACTGTGCTTGGGAAGGATGGACTTGTACGGGTGGTGAACCTCCGCACTGCAAATGGAACATGTTGCAGGCCAATACACAAGTTGGCAATTCTTCCGGTGGTTTGAAAGCAGTCCTTTCAACGGGGCCGGGATGTTCGGTCAAACTCCTTTAAGGAACAAGTATTCAAATGACCCTCGTAAAATAGAGAGCCTACGCTCACTTTTTGTATTTACTCACCATAATTGTACTAAATTCACCACTGTATTCTCTCTCTTATGCCCAGTACTCAAGCACTAAGATTTGTAATAAAGAGTTATTCCCTAATACTCAACTGGATCGATCGACTTTTCTCTTTCTTGTATAGACTTTGATTCGTTTGCAGAAAAAACTAACACACCCCCATCCGTGAATTAACATTAATGCGGAAAACGCTCCGTGTACAAACAGTAGTGATGCCAGTGAAAGTCACTTAGCCACTCAAGGTTATTATCCTAATTATGGTAAATTAATATCTGGTAGATACGTTAACACCGATGGATCCATTATGCTCAAAAATATTTTTCAAAACAGTAATAAGGTTGAACTATTCGGAAAAGTTCATGGAGATATATTTAATCAACCAAAACTGCTTATAAATAATGTAGATTTGAGGATTACTTTTAACATTGAAAAAAAGGCATTTTATTTAATGGAATCTGAAACTGAATCAAATCTTAAAATATTGGAGGCCCAACTATTCATGAACCACGTAACTATTAATCCGAGCATTTTATTGGCTCATCATCATTGTTCGGAGCAGAACCCAGCCGATTAGCTGCTTGCCAAATAGCACCTAATTCTTGGCCCTCAGCCGCTTATTTTGTTTGTTACTTATGTCTATGTCACTCATTTGTTTGTTAAAGCTCTGCGCTTGCTTGCCCTGCTAAACGCTCTCTGCCAGCTCGCTCTTCGCTATCTCCGCTTTGCGTCTGCCTACCGACGTCGGCCGAGCGAAGCTGCGCTTAGCGATCGGAGCGGCAATGTAAAGGGCAGGCAAGCCACACTTGCAATTTGGATGTCACGCATTAAAGAACATATCGTAATTTTATTTCTGCGCCGAGTTTTGTTTAATTCGAAATAATTAGTCGGCCGATTGGGGATAAAAAACATTATCTCCACATAAAATTTGGTGCCCCCGAAGTGATCGAAGAGTTGCAGTGTCAATTAATAATCATTCGCGATCGACATTCGTTAGCCCTAGCAAATTTTCGGCGGTTAAGCACAATTCGGTGCTAAAACACACTTACATACACCTACATACACGCATTGCTGGCTATTAATTTCTCTGTCGCGACAATTCGGTCAGTGCAGTGCGGTAGGCAGTGCAGCGAACTCACTAATACACACAAGCGGAGTACAAAGCGGAATCGGACAGCTCGCACAGCCGCACAGCTAAAGGCATTAGCTGTAATCCCTTTGCTTTCGGTTCCCACGTTTATACGTATACAGGGTGTCTTTTTCGGTCGTGCTGAGTGACTCTTTTAAAACCTCAACATGGCAGCACCTGAGCCTACCAATGTCGCGAACGCAGCAATGCCGAGTGATGTAGATTTCTACAAGCACAAGGCCGAGTCCATCGCGCGCCAACTAAAGGCCATGGATCGCTTTCTTACCAAGGAAGAGCTTGCCGAGTTAGATGAGGCAGAACTTCAAGCTCGCTTAGAGCAAATCGAGCGAATGAATGCGGATTTCGATGCCGCTCAAACGAGCCTTGAAAGGCTGGATTTCCTGCAGTTAGCCCATGATGCCCGGCTGGACTTTTCGAATGTTTATGTCAAGGTTAGGTCCAGGCTGTCGCGGGAGTTGATGGCTGCTCGCACGGTAAATGTTGCCAATTCAACGGCTCGGCATACTCTCGAGGGGAATTCGTCGTTGTTCGCCTATAATAGTACAGGCCGTTCTCGAATGCCCGAGTTGCAGCTTCCGCGATTCAGTGGGAGCTACATGGATTGGCCAGAATTCCACGCGATGTTTTCGACAATGGTGCACAAAGACCATCGTATACCAATCATCGAAAAATTCCAATATCTTCGTGGATGTCTAGATGGTGCTGCGCTGGATACGATTCGTTCCTTGGAACTTTCTGAGGAGAATTACGACAAGGCGTTGAATTTACTAATGTTGCGATTCGATAATAAACTGTTACATTTTCAGGCACACGTCAAGGCTATTTTCGGGCTGCAAGGGGTGGAGAAGGGCTCGGCTATCGGCTTGCGCGCGCTCAGCGATAAAATCAATTCGCACTTGCGTGCACTTCAGACCTTGGCGACCCCGCAGGAGATTTCCGATGGGTTGCTGATCTTCATCATAGGCACGAAATTGGACCACAAGACCAAGGAGAAATGGGAAGAGAACTTGCCGACGTCAGGATTGCCTCGGTGGTCAAGCATGGCCTCATTCTTGGAAGCAAGATGTCGGATGCTGGAAAATTTGGGATCGGCTATGGTAACAATTCCTAGCCAGCAGGTGGGAGAAAGTAAACCTAGCACCCTAATCACCTCCATTAACGATCATAATAGCTCAACATGCAAGTATTGCAAATCCTCCGATCACTACATATCCCGATGCCAGGCATTTATAGATCTCCCTGTTTTTTCTCGATACAAGGAGGTGAAGAAGCGCCATTTATGTCTAAACTGCCTCAACAAAGGCCATTCATTGCAACGCTGCAAGTCAGGGGCATGTAGAAATTGCCAAGCCAAGCATCACACACTGCTCCACATGCAGTCGGGCGCTGACGCTGAGTTGCCGTCGCCGAGCACGGAATCGACCCAGCATGATCCTGCAAGTGCCCTAGTAGCAAGCAAATATATTAGCCCTCCCCCTCGAGTCAAAAATCTCTGCCTAGCCAAAACGTGCTGCTAGCTACTGCAATCGTATATGTCAGGGGCCGTTTTGGATCGCTTATTCCATGTCGTGCCATTTTAGATTCCGCTTCTCAGGTTAACTTTATAACATCGAGACTCGCCAATCAGCTGCAGTTAGATCCTCACCCGTCTCACGTTAAAATCGCCGGTATTGGAGAGTCAATTCTACCATCCAGCAAGGCTGTGGACATCGTCCTGCAATCTCAAGACGAAAGCTATCGCGGTTTCCTCTCTGCAATTATCACTGCCTCAATCACAGGAATGCAGCCTAACTTCGGCCTAGACGCAAAGGATTGGCCAATGCCAAATAACCTAAAACTAGCTGATCCTAATTTCGCCAAGCCCCAGCGTGTCGATCTGTTGATAGGTGCTGGTTTGTTTTTCGAATTAATGTGCGTTGGACAGATTCGACTGTCAGACCAATTGCCAACATTGCAGAAGACGAAACTTGGCTGGATAGTGTCAGGAAGTATTAAAAACTCTGAGAAAGCCCGTGCGGCGCTAGCAGCCGTTGAAGATCCCCCTGTCATCTCCGCTTGCGAGACTAATTTGTGCGATATTGTAAGGCGGTTTTGGGAAGTCGATGGAGATTATTCGCCCTCATCAATTTCGGAGGAAGATGTTCATTGCGAACAGCATTTCGTCACAAACTGCATTCGCCTAGAGTCCGGAGCTTACTCCGTGCGTTTGCCAACCAAATTCAGTCTAGAGGAATTAGGAGAATCGTATCAGCAGGCGCTACGTAGATTTCTCAATTTGGAGAGGAAGCTAGCAAAAAATGCACAGCTTAAGGCAAAATATATGGAGTTTCTTCAGGAGTATCGTGATTTAGGACACATGTCGCCAGCTTCGCGGCAGTCAGACCTCCCGCAGTACTTCTTGCCTCACCATTGCGTCCACAAGCAGGATAGTACAACCACCAAATTACGCGTAGTGTTCGATGGATCTGCCAAAACAGCGTCTGGAGTATCACTGAATGATGCGCTTATGGCTGGACCCACCATCCAACCTAAAATTCTGATAACTCTGCTTCGTTTCCGCTTTTTTAAAGTCGCCTTGTGTGGCGATATCTGCAAAATGTACCGCTGTGTACGCGTTTCCCATCCCGATACGCACGTGCAGTGCATCCTATGGCGCAATGACCCGAAGGAGGAGATTCAGGTGTTCAAGTTGGAGACTGTTACTTACGGAACCAAACCTGCCGCTTTCTTAGCAATTCGTGCTATGCATCAATTGGCAAATGATGAAGAGTTGCGTTTTCCGCTTGGCGCTGATGTTGTTCGAAGAGATTTCTATGTCGATGATCTCATATCTGGAGGGGACAGCATTGATTCTGTCATCAAAATTCGTCAGCAGGTAAAGGAGCTACTTTCGAAAGGATGTTTTCCCATACGTAAATGGTGTTCCAATGAACCCGCTGCTTTGGAAGGCGTATCGGAGGCGGATCGCGAAAAGTTCCTTACCTTTCATGACGGGACTGAAGTAACCAAGGCGCTTGGTCTAGTTTGGGATCCCACCACGGACAATCTTCTGTTTAGCTTCGCTCACGTCGGAACCGCTGCAGGCCCAATATCGAAGCGTTCGGTCCTGTCTACACTAGCTAGGTTCTACGATCCTCTAGGGCTCATCTCTCCCATCATCACAAAAGCTAAAATATTTATGCAGTCGCTATGGAACGAAAGCCTAAAATTGAATTGGGACGAAAGCCTGCCCCAGGATCTACATACGACTTGGATTGAGCTGACTTCGCAGTTGTCGATGGTTAAAAACTTTAAGTTTCCACGTTACGTGCTTCGGCAGCAAGCCAGATTAGAAATGCACGCGTTTTGTGATGCGAGCCAAGCAGCATATGGCGCCTGTGTATACATGCGTTCGGAAGCTCTTGGCATTGTGCAAAGTCATCTCTTATGCTCTAAATCCAGAGTCGCGCCCTTGAAAAGTATGACTATCCCCAAGCTTGAGCTGTCCGCTGCCCTCGTATTAGCCGAACTAGTGTCCACCATAGTTAAGGGATTATCAGCTCCATGCCAAATACATTGCTGGTCGGATTCGTCCATAGCCCTTGCCTGGATTCGAGAATCACCATTGAATTTTAATATATTTGTTTCTAATCGAGTTCAGCGGATTCAGGAGCTCACCGCTGGAATGACTTGGCATCACGTGCCCACAAAGTTGAATCCTGCCGACATCATATCACGTGGAGCCACGCCCGCTGAACTAATGGATAGCAGCCTTTGGATCTCTGGACCACCATTCTTGCGTCTTGAGAGCTCAGAGTGGCCTGCAGGCTTGCAATTGCCGACCGATGTACCAGAACGTCGTCATGCAGCATTGGTTGTTTCAAACGAAAGGGATGTATCGTACGATTGCAAATTTCAAAACTCATTCGGATCCATGCAGCGCGTCTTTGCTTACATATATCGATTCTACATTCTCAAGGACAAAGGCATAGCGCGGTCGAAGGGTCAACTTACCGTAATCGACATCAAAAATGGTACGCATTTGCTCATAAGGGCAATACAGCAGCAACAATTTTCGGAAGAGATAAGGGCCCTCGCCAGCAAACAGGCCCTACCCCCAAAAAGCACGATGGCCTCACTGAATCCATTTCTGGATAGCTTTGGATTGCTGCGTGTTGGAGGCCGCCTCCAAAATGCCGAATTGGACTACGACGCGAAGCACCCGATCCTGCTTCCTAAGGGACATCCTGTCACTGTCTCTATTATTATCTTCTTTCACGAAAGGTTTCTCCACGCAGGAGCTCAAGGATTGCTCGGACTGCTTCGGCAAAAATTCTGGCCTATTGGCGGACGCAAATATGTTGCGGGAATCATTCGCAAATGTGTTAGATGCTTTCGTTTGAAGCCAGTGCTGAGGGAACATATCATGGGAAACTTGCCTGCGGATCGCGTAAGGACTAATCCAGCATTCCACACAACGGGCGTTGATTTTTGCGGACCCTTTTATCACAAGTCGGAAGTCAGAAGCAGGCCTCCTATCAAATGTTACATCGCTGTCTTCGTATGCTTTAGCACCAAAGCAACTCATTTGGAAGTCGTTCGGGATCTATCTACAGAATCCTTTCTGGCAGCATTAAGGCGTTTTATAAGTCTACGTCCCAAACCTCGAATCATCTGGTCAGACAACGCTACAAATTTTGTAGGAGCAAAAAATGAGCTTTTGGAGCTTCGGCAAATGTTCCTCAGCGATCCTCATACGTCGGCTGTGTCACATCTCTGCGTTTCTAGTGGAATCGACTGGAAATTCATCCCCCCTCGCTCACCTCATTTTGGGGGTTTGTGGGAGGCGGCTGTTAAAGCAGCTAAATATCATTTTCATCGCATCGTCGGGACCTACATTTTTACTCTTGATGAAATTCAGACCTTGGCTTGTGAAATCTCTGCTTTGTTAAATTCCCGTCCGCTTTATGCAATTACAGAAAGTCCCGATGATCTAGATGTGCTCACGCCAAACCACTTTCTCAATGGAGCCCCGAAAGCTGCATTCGACGAGCCAGATGTGGCGCATCTCCGGGTCAACCTACTTAGTCGATGGCAGCGGCTGTGTCAAATGAAGCAGGCGTTTTGGAGAAAATGGAGCACGGCGTATCTTTCGATTCTTCAGGAGCGGAGCAAGTGGCGGTCATCGTCTCCAAACATCAAGCTAGGAGCGCTCGTCATGATCAAGGAGGAAACGCTGCCACCATTAAGGTGGCCGCTTGGCCGCATTGAGAGCGTCATCCCAGGAAAAGATGGAACCATCAGAGTAGCCGTCATCCGCACTCAAAAAGGCCTTTTCAAGAGGGCCGTTGGAAAAATAGCGGTTCTGCCCCTTCAGGATGGATCTGTTGAAAGCCTTTGCCTTCCAACGGGGGTGAATGTTCGGAGCAGAACCCAGCCGATTAGCTGCTTGCCAAATAGCACCTAATTCTTGGCCCTCAGCCGCTTATTTTGTTTGTTACTTATGTCTATGTCACTCATTTGTTTGTTAAAGCTCTGCGCTTGCTTGCCCTGCTAAACGCTCTCTGCCAGCTCGCTCTTCGCTATCTCCGCTTTGCGTCTGCCTACCGACGTCGGCCGAGCGAAGCTGCGCTTAGCGATCGGAGCGGCAATGTAAAGGGCAGGCAAGCCACACTTGCAATTTGGATGTCACGCATTAAAGAACATATCGTAATTTTATTTCTGCGCCGAGTTTTGTTTAATTCGAAATAATTAGTCGGCCGATTGGGGATAAAAAACATTATCTCCACAATCATGTTTTACAAACTAAAAATGCCATGTATCCATACAGCAAAGTTCAAGTAAAATCATTTACAATATATCCAGGAAATAATACATTATCAATTGACAATGCAGTTATTGGACAGCTTCCCAATTTTTTGGCTTTTTGCATAGTAAAAAACAAATCATATTCTGGAAATCGGGCATTAAACCCCTTCCATTTTGATCATTTTAAAATTCAACGCTTTAATCTATTGGTTAATGGAGTACAAGTACCATCGCAGGCACTTGAGTTTGATTTATTGAACTCTGAAAATGCTCAAAGCTCTAGAGGATATAATATGCTATTCAGATCAAGTGGAATAAAACATTATGATCGAGGCTTACAAATTACAAAGGAAATGTTTTATAAAAATAGTTTTATATTAGCATTTGACCTAACTGCAGACCATCACAATTCAACTGTATGCTCAAATTTAATATCACAAGGAGCCATCCGAATTGAAGGACGATTTTCGGAGCCTCTTACAGAAGCAGTTACTTGTCTGGTATACTGTGAATATGACTCAATGATTGATATTGATAAACATAGAAATATTCGTGTTCTATTGTAAAAATGAATACATTGCAAATCGATAAGTTGCTTTCCAAGCATTCAAAAACAAAAACAATTTTTAAAGGAGTTTATCCCTCTGATCAGCTGCCTCAAGTAATTTCGAAATATCCTGCTTTAATAATAGCAAACACAGATTCTTCAAGCCATTCAGGAACTCATTGGGTTGCTTTTTACTTTGAAAACAAATATTCAGCCGAATTTTTTGATTCATATGGTCAATATCCTCAAAATAAAGAATTTTTAAAAATATTAAGGAAAAATTCGATAAAGTTTACATTTAATAAACAACCACTGCAAGGTTATTTTTCAAATACATGCGGTCATTACTGTATCCTATATGGAATATTTAAAAGCAGCAAAAAAACATTAAATTGTTTTTTAAAATTTAATAATACAAATGTTTAAGAAAATTCGTTTAAAATAAAACTTAATATTATTTCAGAGACATTTAAGATGTTTATTGAATTTTTGAGCTGGGATACATTCTTTTATTTAAGTTATAGTACTTTAACATTAGGTCTATAGCTTCTGCCTTCTTATGTGGTAGGGTATGACACAGGCATGTGTCAGGTCCGTCCGTTGCATCGTCATCACTCCAACTTGGAGTACTGAAGCTCCTTTTCCTCCAGATCTTCCAAAATGCTCATCAAATTTTCAAGAATTTGTACGAGCTCCTCGAAGATCATCTCCTCGAATTGCATTAAAAAAAGTTTTATTTGTTTGGCATGCATCTTGCAGCTGACTTCTTGAATCTATTACTGATAATGTTTCAAAGAGCAGGACTCTTTATATCCACGTCTTTGCTCTGTTTCCCTTATTTTTTTCTTTACCCATGTATTGGAAATGATAAGTACTATATCTAGCCATCTCTTTTTATACCCGATACTCAAAATGAGTATTGGGGTATATTAGATTTGTGGTAAAAGTGGATGTGTGTAACGTCCAGAAGGAATCGTTTCCGACCCCATAAGGTATATATATTCTTGATCAGCATCAATAGCCGAGTCGATTGAGCCCTGTCTGTCTGTCCGTCTGTCCGTCCGTCCGTCCGTCCGTCCGTCCGTCCGTCCGTCCGTCCCCTTCAGCGCCTAGTGCTCAAAGACTATAAGATCTAGAGCAACGATGTTTTGGATCCAGATTTCTGTGATATGTCACTGCTACAAAAATATTTCAAAACTTCGCCCCGCCCACTTCCGCCCCCACAAAGGACGAAAATCTGTGGCATCCACATTTTTAAAGATACGATAAAACCAAAAACGCAGAATCGTAGAGGATGACTATATGTTCTAGAGTGTAAGATCTCAACCAGATCGTATAATGATTATAGCCAGAATCAAGAAAACAATTTCATTCTTTCTCGCTCTGTCTCTCTCTAACACACAGGTTTCATGGTCGGTTTTGTCAATTGCAAAATATGAGTTCAAGGATCTCAGAACCTATAAGAGCCAAAGCAACCAAATTTGGTATCCACACTCCTGTGATATCCGACCTTGACCGTTTCCAGTCCAAATTTCGAAACACCCCCTTCCGCCCCCGCAAAGGACGAAAATCTGGGGCATCCACAAATCTCAGAGACTATTAAGGCTACAGTAACCAAATTTGGTATCCGCACTTCTGTTAGATCTCACTATAAAACGTATATCTTAGAATTTCGCCCCACCCTTTTCCGCCCCCACAAAGGACGAAAATCTGTTGCATCCACAATATGGCAGATTCGAGAAAACTAAAAACGCAGAATCATAGATAATGACCATATCTATCAGATTGCTGAATCTGGATCAGATCAGATCATTTTTATAGCCAAAAGGAACAAATCAATTTGCACTGGCTACGCAGCGCCCGACGTCACGCTCAGACTGATTTTCTGTCTCTCTCGCACGCACTCCTTGTCGTGGTCGTTTAATATTAGCGGCGTCTGCCGGAGGAGAGCCATACTGACTTAGTATCGGGTATAACTGTAGAGTTGCGGTCTCCGCAGCAACTCACAACGTTCCCCCTCGTTTACATATGTACATATGTATATTCTTAACTTTTTTCTTTATTTTTGTCTTTACATGTATAGTTGTCTCTTCTTCTCTTGCATATATATATAATGGGAAATCTTTATTTACTCTTTACATATAAATTGGAAATGGGCAGTGCTATATTTATTCATCTCTTTTCCTTTATATATAAGATGTGAGATTCCATGCTCCTTCAACATCTTAAAGGGTGTTTTTGTGGAAAATTTGGTCACATAACTTTTAGGTAAAAATATCCAAAGCGGTTCGTTGTCCTTATCAGTTAAATAAAGGACTACTTAATTTCCAAATGATGTTTTTTATACCCGATACTCAAAATGAGTATTGGGGTATATTAGATTTGTGGTAAAAGTGGATGTGTGTAACGTCCAGAAGGAATCGTTTCCGACCCCATAAAGTATATATATTCTTGATCAGCATCAATAGCCGAGTCGATTGAGCCCTGTCTGTCTGTCCGTCTGTCCGTCCGTCCGTCCGTCTGTCCGTCCGTCCGTCCGTCCGTCCGTCCGTCTGTCCGTCCCCTTCAGCGCCTAGTGCTCAAAGACTATAAGAGCTAGAGCAACGATGTTTTGGATCCAGTCTTTTGTGATATGTCACTGCTACAAAAATATTTCAAAACTTCGCCCCGCCCACTTCCGCCCCCACAAAGGACGAAAATCTGTGGCATCCACATTTTTAAAGATACGATAAAACCAAAAACGCAGAATCGGTGAGGATGACCATATCTTCTACAGTGCAAAATCTGAACTAGATCGTATAATGATTATAGCCAGAATCAAGAAAACAATTTCATTCTTTCTCGCTCTGTCTCTCTCTAACACACAGGTTTCATGGTCGGTTTTGTCAATTGCAAAATATGAGTTCAAGGATCTCAGAACCTATAAGAGCCAGAGCAACCAAATTTGGTATCCACACTCATGTGATATCGGACCTTGACCGTTTCGTGTCCCCCGCAAAGGACGAAAATCTGGGGCATCCACAAATCTCAGAGACTATTAAGGCTAGAGTAACCAAATTTGGTATCCGCACTTCTGTTAGATCTCACTATAGAACGTATATCTCAGAATTTCGCCCCACCCCCTTCCGCCCCCACAAAACACGAAAATCTGTTGCATCCACAATATTGCACATTCGAGAAAACTAAAAACGCAGAATCATAGATAATGACCATATCTATCAGATTGCTGAATCTGGATCAGATCGGATCATTTTTGTAGCCAAAAGCAAGAAGTCAGTTTTCAGTGGCTACGCAGCGCCCGACGTCACGCTCAGACTGATTTTCTGTCTCTCTCGCACGCACTCTTTGTCGTGTGGTTCAATATTAGCGGCGTCTGCCGCAGGAGAGCCATACTGACTTAGTATCGGGTATAACTGTAGAGTTGCGGTGTCCGCAGCAACTCACAACGTTCCACCTCGTTTGATTTTACATCTGTTCGGAGCAGAACCCAGCCGATTAGCTGCTTGCCAAATAGCACCTAATTCTTGGCCCTCAGCCGCTTATTTTTTTTGTTACTTATGTCTATGTCACTCATTTGTTTGTTAAAGCTCTGCGCTTGCTTGCCCTGCTAAACGCTCTCTGCCAGCTCGCTCTTCGCTATCTCCGCTTTGCGTCTGCCTACCGACGTCGGCCGAGCGAAGCTGCGCTTAGCGATCGGAGCGGCAATGTAAAGGGCAGGCAAGCCACACTTGCAATTTGGATGTCACGCATTAAAGAACATATCGTAATTTTATTTCTGCGCCGAGTTTTATTTAATTCGAAATAATTAGTCGGCCGATTGGGGATAAAAAACATTATCTCCACATAAAATTTGGTGACCCCGACGTGATCTCTGAGTTGCAGTGTCAATTAATAATCATTCGCGATCGACATTCGTTAGCCCTAGCAAATTTTCGGCGGTTAAGCACAATTCGATGCTAAAACACACTTACATACACCTACATACACGCATTGCTGGCTATTAATTTCTCTGTCGCGACAATTCGGTCAGTGCAGTGCGGTAGGCAGTGCAGCGAACTCACTAATACACACAAGCGGAGTACAAAGCGGAATCGGACAGCTCGCACAGCTAAAGGCATTAGCTTAATCCCTTTGCTTTCGGTTCCCACGTTTATACGTATACAGGGTGTCTTTTTCGGTCGTGCTGAGTGACTCTTTTAAAACCTCAACATGGCAGCACCTGAGCCTACCAATGTCGCGAACGCAGCAATGCCGAGTGATGTAGATTTCTACAAGCACAAGGCCGAGTCCATCGCGCGCCAACTAAAGGCCATGGATCGCTTTCTCACCAAGGAAGAGCTTGCCGAGTTAGATGAGGCAGAACTTCAAGCTCGCTTAGAGCAGATCGAGCGAATGAATGCGGATTTCGATGCCGCTCAAACGAGCCTTGAAAGGCTGGATTTCCTGCAGTTAGCCCATGATGCCCGGCTGGACTTTTCGAATGTTTATGTCAAGGTTAGGTCCAGGCTGTCGCGGGAGTTGATGGCTGCTCGCACGGTAAATGTTGCCAATTCAACGGCTCGGCATACTCTCGAGGGGAATTCGTCGTTGTTCGCCTATAATAGTATAGGCCGTTCTCGAATGCCCGAGTTGCAGCTTCCGCGATTCGGTGGGAGCTACATGGATTGGCCAGAATTCCAGAATTGGCTGCGATGTTTTCGACAATGGTGCACAAAGACCATCGTATACCAATCATCGAAAAATTCCAATATCTTCGTGGATGTCTAGATGGTGCTGCGCTGGATACGATTCGTTCCTTGGAACTTTCTGAGGAGAATTACGACAAGGCGTTGAATTTACTAATGTTGCGATTCGATAATAAACTGTTACATTTTCAGGCACACGTCAAGGCTATTTTCGGGCTGCAAGGGGTGGAGAAGGGCTCGGCTATCGGCTTGCGCGCGCTCAGCGATAAAATCAATTCGCACTTGCGTGCTCTTCAGACCTTGGCGACCCCGCAGGAGATTTCCGATGGGTTGCTGATCTTCATCATAGGCACGAAATTGGACCACAAGACCAAGGAGAAATGGGAAGAGAACTTGCCGACGTCAGGATTGCCTCGGTGGTCAAGCATGGTCTCATTCTTGGAAGCAAGATGTCGGATGCTGGAAAATTTGGGATCGGCTATGGTAACAATTCCTAGCCAGCAGGTGGGAGAAAGTAAACCTAGCACCCTAATCACCTCCATTAACGATCATAATAGCTCAACATGCAAGTATTGCAAATCCTCCGATCACTACATATCCCGATGCCAGGCATTTATAGATCTCCCTGTTTTTTCTCGATACAAGGAGGTGAAGAAGCGCCATTTATGTCTAAACTGCCTCAACAAAGGCCATTCATTGCAACGCTGCAAGTCAGGGGCATGTAGAAATTGCCAAGCCAAGCATCACACACTGCTCCACATGCAGTCGGGCGCTGACGCTGAGTTGCCGTCGCCGGGCACGGAATCGACCCAACATGATCCTGCAAGTGCCCTAGTAGCAAGCAAATATATTAGCCCTCCCCCTCGAGTCAAAAATCTCTGCCTAGCCAAAACGTGCTGCTAGCTACTGCAATCGTATATGTCAGGGGCCGTTTTGGATCGCTTATTCCATGTCGTGCCATTTTAGATTCCGCTTCTCAGGTTAACTTTATAACATCGAGACTCGCCAATCAGCTGCAGTTAGATCCTCACCCGTCTCACGTTCAAATCGCCGATATTGGAGAGTCAATTCTACCATCCAGCAAGGCTGTGGACATCGTCCTGCAATCTCAAGACGAAAGCTATCGCGGCTTCCTCTCTGCAATTATCACTGCCTCAATCACAGGAATGCAGCCTAACTTCGGCCTAGACGCAAAGGATTGGCCAATGCCAAATAATCTAAAACTGGCTGATCCTAATTTCGCCAAGCCCCAGCGTGTCGATCTGTTGATAGGTGCTGGTTTGTTCTTCGAATTAATGTGCGTTGGACAGATTCGACTGCCAGACCAATTGCCAACATTGCAGAAGACGAAACTTGGCTGGATAGTGTCAGGAAGTATTAAAAACTCTGAGAAAGCCCGTGCGGCGCTAGCAGCCGTTGAAGATCCCCCTGTCATCTCCGCTTGCGAGACTAATTTGTGCGATATTGTAAGGCGGTTTTGGGAAGTCGATGGAGATTATTCGCCCTCATCAATTTCGGAGGAAGATGTTCATTGCGAACAGCATTTCGTCACAAACTGCATTCGCCTAGAGTCCGGAGCTTACTCCGTGCGTTTGCCAACCAAATTCAGTCTAGAGGAATTAGGAGAATCGTATCAGCAGGCGCTACGTATATTTCTCAATTTGGAGAGGAAGCTAGCAAAAAATGCACAGCTTAAGGCAAAATATATGTAGTTTCTCCAGGAGTATCGTGACTTAGGACACATGACGCCAGCTTCGCGGCAGTCAGACCTCCCGCAGTACTTCTTGCCTCACCATTGCGTCCACAAGCAGGATAGTACAACCACCAAATTACGCGTAGTGTTCGATGGATCTGCCAAAACAGCGTCTGGAGTATCACTGAATGATGCGCTAATGGCTGGACCCACCATCCAACCTAAAATTCTGATAACTCTGCTTCGTTTCCGCTTTCGGGTATAGATACTCAAAATGAGTATTGGGGTATATTAGATTTGTGGTAAAAGTGGATGTGTGTAACGTCCAGAAGGAATCGTTTCCGACCCCATAAGGTATATATATTCTTGATCAGCACCAATAGCCGAGTCGATTGAGCCCTGTCTGTCTGTCCGTCTGTCCGTCCGTCCGTCCGTCCGTCCGTCTGTCCGTCCCCTTCAGCGCCTAGTGCTCAAAGACTATAAGAGCTAGAGCAACGATGTTTTGGATCCAGACTTCTGTGATATGTCACTGCTACAAAAATATTTCAAAACTTCGCCCCGCCCACTTCCACCCCCACAAAGGACGAAAATCTGTGGCATCCACATTTTTAAAGATACGATAAAACCAGAATCGTAGAGGATGACTATATGTTCTAGAGTGTAAGATCTCAACCAGATCGTATAATTATTATAGCCAGAATCAAGAAAACAATTTCATTCTTTCTCGCTCTGTCTCTCTCTAACACACAGGTTTCATGGTCGGTTTTGTCAATTGCAAAATATGAGTTCAAGGATCTCAGAACCTATAAGAGCCAGAGCAACCAAATTTGGTATCCACACTCCTGTGATATCCGAACTTGACCGTTTCCTGTCCAAATTTCGAAACACCCCCTTCCGCCCCCGCAAAGGACGAAAATCTGGGGCATCCACAAATCTCAGAGACTATTTAGGCTACAGTAACCAAATTTGGTATCCGCACTTCTGTTAGATCTGACTATAAAACGTATATCTCAGAATTTCGCCCCACCCCCTTCCGCCCCCACAAAGGACGAAAATCTGTTGCATCCACAATATGGCAGATTCGAGAAAACTAAAAACGCAGAATCATAGATAATGACCATATCTATCAGATTGCTGAATCTGGATCAGATCAGATCATTTTTATAGCCAAAAGGAACAAATCAATTTGCACTGGCTACGCAGCGCCCGACGTCACGCTCAGACTGATTTTCTGTCTCTCTCGCACGCACTCCTTGTCGTGTCGTTTAATATTAGCGGCGTCTGCCGGAGGAGAGCCATACTGACTTAGTATCGGGTATAACTGTAGAGTTGCGGTCTCCGCAGCAACTCACAACGTTCCCCCTCGTTTAAAGTCGCCTTGTGTGGCGATTTCTGCAAAATGTACCGCTGTGTACGCGTTTCCCATCCCGATACGCACGTGCAGTGCATCCTATGGCGCAATGACCCGAAGGAGGAGATTCAGTTGTTCAAGTGGGAGACGGTTACTTACGGAACCAAACCTGCCGCTTTCTTAGCAATTCGTGCTATGCATCAATTGGCAAATGATGAAGAGTTGCGTTTTCCGCTTGGAGCTGATGTTGTTCGAAGAGATTTCTATGTCGATGATCTCATATCTGGAGGGGACAGCATTGATTCTGTCATCAAGATTCGTCAGCAGGTAAAGGAGCTACTTTCCAAAGGATGTTTTCCCATACGTAAATGGTGTTCCAATGAACCCGCTGCTTTGGAAGGCGTATCGGAGGCGGATCGCGAAAAGTCCCTTACCTTTCATGACGGGACTGAAGTAACCAAGGCGCTTGGTCTAGTTTGGGATCCCACCACGGACACTCTTCTGTTTAGCTTCGCTCACGTCGGAACCGCTGCAGGCCCAATATCGAAGCGTTCGGTCCTGTCTACACTAGCTAGGTTCTACGATCCTCTAGGGCTCATCTCTCCCATCATCACAAAAGCTAAAATATTTATGCAGTCGCTATGGAACGAAAGCCTAAAGTTTAATTGGGACGAAAGCCTGCCCCAGGATCTTCATACGACTTGGATTGAGCTGACTTCGCAGTTGTCGATGGTTAAAAACTTTAAGTTTCCACGTTACGTGCTTCGGCAGCAAGCCAGATTAGAAATGCACGCGTTTTGTGATGCGAGCCAAGCAGCATAAGGCGCCTGTGTATACATGCGTTCGGAAGCTCTTGGCATTGTGCAAAGTCATCTCTTATGCTCTAAATCCAGAGTCGCGCCCTTGAAAAGTATGACTATCCCCAAGCTTGAGCTGTCCGCTGCCCTCGTATTAGCCGAACTAGTGTCCACCATAGTTAAGGGATTATCAGCTCCATGCCAAATACATTGCTGGTCGGATTCGTCCATAGCCCTTGCCTGGATTCGAGAATCACCATTGAATTTTAATATATTTGTTTCTAATCGAGTTCAGCGGATTCAGGAGCTCACCGCTGGAATGACTTGGCATCACGTGCCCACAAAGTTGAATCCTGCCGACATCATATCACGTGGATCCACGCCCGCTGAACTAATGGATAGCAGCCTTTGGATCTCTGGACCACCATTCTTGCGTCTTGAGAGCTCAGAGTGGCCTGCAGGCTTGCAATTGCCGACCGATGTAACAGAACGTCGTCATGCAGCATTGGTTGTTTCAAACGAAAGGGATGTATCGTACGATTGCAAATTTCAAAACTCATTCGGATCCATGCAGCGCGTCTTTGCTTACATATATCGATTCTACATTCTCAAGGACAAAGGCATAGCGCGGTCGAAGGGTCAACTTACCGTAATCGACATCAAAAATGGTACGCATTTGCTCATAAGGGCAATACAGCAGCAACAATTTTCGGAAGAGATAAAGGCCCTCGTCAGCAAACAGGCCCTACCCCCAAAAAGCACGATGGCCTCACTGAATCCCTTTCTGGATAGCTTTGGAATGCTGCGTGTTGGAGGCCGCCTCCAAAATGCCGAATTGGACTACGACGCGAAGCACCCGATCCTGCTTCCTAAGGGACATCCTGTCACTGTCTCTATTATTATCTTCTTTCACGAAAGGTTTCTCCACGCAGGAGCTGAAGGATTGCTCGAACTGCTTCGGCAAAAATTCTGGCTAAATATCATTTTCATCGCATCGTCGGGACCTACATTTTTACTCTTGATGAAATTCAGACCTTGGCTTGTGAAATCTCTGCTTTGCTAAATTCCCGTCCGCTTTATGCAATTACAGAAAGTCCCGATGATCTAGATGTGCTCACGCCAAACCACTTTCTCAATGGAGCCCCGAAAGCTGCATTCGACGAGCCAGATGTGGCGCATCTCCGGGTCAACCTACTTAGTCGATGGCAGCGGCTGTGTCAAATGAAGCAGGCGTTTTGGAGAAAATGGAGCACGGCGTATCTTTCGATTCTTCAGGAGCGGAGCAAGTGGCGGTCATCGTCTCCAAACATCAAGCTAGGAGCGCTCGTCATGATCAAGGAGGAAACGCTGCCACCATTAAGGTGGCCGCTTGGCCGCATTGAGAGCGTCATCCCAGGAAAAGATGGAACCATCAGAGTAGCCGTCATCCGCACTCAAAAAGGCCTTTTCAAGAGGGCCATATTTATTTAATTCGAAATAATTAGTCGGCCGATTGGGGATAAAAAACATTATCTCCACAACATCCATTGATCTTGTACTCAAATCCTATGCACAGGTCCTCAACCTTGGTGTATCCAACCGCCGGCTTTGTCTCGTTAAGTAATTCTAGGAAAGCCTAGGTATATATTTGATTAAGTGCTTATCATTTTCTATATAGAGATTTAAATATTCTTACATACCATTATAGTAATAGAAACTATTCAACCTACTAACGATTTTATACTAAATTATTTAAAAGATTGAATGATCTTTTATACTCTCATTAATTCAATTTTATACAAATGTGATCTGAGCAGATTGGTAGTTGAGTGATAATAAGTAAATGGTTTTAAAGCTGTAATGGCCAGATGACTTAAGTCTGATTGGTGGTTGAGTAATAAGTGATGAACTATGGATACACTGCTGTATATTGGTTCAAATATTATATTTACATTTTTGGTCTTATATAACAGTCAACATGAAAAAATTATAAAACAGAACAAAATGCATAGAATTTTTGTTTATATGCTGATCACTTCCTATATAAGAACTGTAAGTTACTGAGATAGGTTAGTTCATTTTTACTTCGAAATGAGGACATTTCATTGCGAGTTGTGCTATTTAAAAACATCTTTTAGTTCCCGCAATGAACTGAAAAAACACACCTTAAAAATCCACAACTTTAGTTATTCAAAATCAAAATCATCATTTTATCGATGTTACTTATGTCCAGGAACTGAACTGTTTTGGTTGAGAATTGACTTCAATATGCATATTTTATTTAAGCATAACATGGAATTAAAGCGAAAAATATAAAATAAATATTCAAAAATGAAATAATCTGTGCGTTTGTAAATAAAAATACCTTTACATAAATTTACCAACTAAGTATAATATGTGTTGAAATTTGAAGTGTAACCATAATATGATCAGTCTGGCAACGCTAATTAACATAATGTACATGAACAGCGAGAGCCTCTGTTATCTCTCGTCTCTCCTATTCGTATGTAAGTACATATGTACACATGTCATCTCTTCAGTTCTGAATAAACCACTTATGAGCACAGACGCGTCGTTCTCTATTTAATACATGACAAAAGGCGCAATACACAATAGGTTATGGGCCCAGATCACCGAAAGATCGGGCGTGTATTAAAAACAATTAAAAAACCGTGGTAGAACTGGAAGTTAATATTTTGTTTGATGCAATTGCAAATAAATCGTGCACCAGTTAGAAAGTGGCGTGTAGCAATTAAAACAAAATGAGTGTGTCTCTGCAAATTGAAAAATTGGGGGAAGACAATTACGATGTGTGGTCTATGTCCATGCGTAGTGTATTGATCACAACGGATTTTTGGACATATGTAAGTGGTAAAACCGAAAGGCCACAGGAAAAAGCAGCAGGAACACAGGAACACTTGGCACAGTGGGACAAGGCTGATCAAAAGGCGTTGGCATGTATTATATTAAATGTAAAAGCAACGCAGTTGATGCACATAAAGTCGTGCACAACGTCGAAGCAGGCGTGGCAAAAATTACGCGATGTACATGTGTCAGTGGGACCAGTGCGAAAGGTACAGTTATACCAAAAACTTTTGCGGCAAAATATGCAAAACGGTGATAACGTGGTACAATATGTAAATTCTTTCGTGGAAATTACTGAAAAGTTAGCCGAGCTAAATATCGACATTCAAGACGAGCTAAAAGTAATAATGTTGTTGTCGAGCTTGCCCAGCGGTTGGGAAAATTTCGTCGTGGCGATAGAAACACGCGACAGTCTGCCGCCGTTCGAAACGGTAAAAGTAAAAATACTTGAAGAAGGAGCACGTAAAGACGAAAGAGACGATCGTGAGCTCGCTGTACAGGCAGTGTACGCACACACACAGACTCAAAGAAACGGTGCGCGTTCGAAGAATTACGGCGCCAGTCGAAAAGACAGCAAACGAGACGGCCAGAAATCCAACGAGCATCGCGAGTTTCGAGGAAAATGCTACAAATGTAAACAAAGCGGGCACCGCGCATCCGAGTGCAAAAGCAACAAAGATAATACGAAAGAGTGCGTAAGGGATGAAAAATCAAACTGTTTAATGCACAGCTGCGTTGTTAAGCAGCGAAAAAATTCTTGGTGTATCGACAGTGGGGCAACATCGCATATGTGTTGTAATAAAAATTTGTTTGAAACCTTTAATAAGAAAAACACAACCATTATGTTGGCTGCAGAAAAGTATATTGAGTCCCTAGGTATTGGAACTGTAAAAATTAAATCAAATGAAACAAATATAGAATTGCGAAACGTGTTGTATGTGCCGGATTTAAAAATGCATTTTTTGTCGGTGAGCAAAGCAGCCGAGTTCGGGAATGTCACTAAATTCGGAAATTCAGAAGCTTTAGTGCGAAATAAACATGGACATATAATGTTGCGAGCGGTACAAGAAAACAATTTATACGTGTATGGAGTGGAAAAAACCACTGATGCAGTGCATTTGATATCCGATATATCTCTTGCAAAAAAATGGCATAGCCGCTACGGGCATTTAAATTTTCAAAATTTAAAGAATCTTTGTGAGAAAGAACGTGTAATCGGGATGAAAATTAAAAACGTATCCGTAAACACAAATTGCGACACATGCAATAAGGCTAAAATATGAGCATTGCCGTTCCCACAAAAGGCAGAACGTGTTACGAAAAGTGTTCTCGAATTGATCCATACCGACGTATGCGGACCTATGAATGTTAAATCTATGGCTGGAAACCGTTATTTTGTTACATTTATAGACGATTACTCGCGAAAAATTCACGTATATTTTATGCGCGCCAAAAATGACGTTTTTGAGAAATTTAAAATGTATAAAAGTTATGTTGAGTGCCAAACCGAAAAACAATCAAAGCCTTGCGAAGCGATAACGGTACTGAGTACATAAACAATGAATTTACAAATTTTTTAAATGCGTGCGGAATAAAAAGAGAACTAACGGTGCCTTACACACCTCAGCAAAACGGCGTTGCTGAGCGCGCAAATCGTACAATCGTTGAAATGGCTAGGAGTATGTTAATTCATGCAAATTTAAAAGAATTTTTGTGGGCTGAAGCCGTTCAAACTGCAGTATATTTGAGAAATAGATGTCCGACCAGAGCGTTAAATGGATGCACCCCCTTCGAGGCTTGGAAGAAGCGCAAGCCGTCGGTAAACCATCTGAAAATATTTGGTTCACGCGCATTTGCACTGGAAAAAACCAAAAAAGGCAAATTCGTTGCAAAAGGAAAGGAGTACATTTTTGTTGGCTACTCTTTTGCAGCAAAAGCATATCGTTTATATGACCAAGAAAAGCGAATGATAGTGGAACGCCGAGACGTCAAAATTGTGCAGGGTGAGTTCGTCAAGGAAGTAAATGATATTTACGAAAATAGAGATCAGACTGAGGATCTTGCAAAAATCATCATACGCTTTGAGTCAAACGAAGAACCTGTGCAGGTACAAACTGTTGTTGAGCCCGAAGACGAAACGATTAGCAACATTGACAACAGCGATGATGATGAGGAGGAGTACTTCGTAAGTGCAAGCGATCCAGAACAGAGCCGCAGCTCAGATGAAGAAGACATCCCACAAATACGTGGCCCAGGAAGGCCAAAAATCATTCGTACTGGTCAACCTGGCAGACCAAAGAAGCAGTACAATGTCCTCAACAATCTTAGCTGCTCCGATGACATTGAGACTCCACGGACCGTTGCAGAGGCGTTGCAAAGCCACGATGCAGAAGAATGGAAAAAATCTATGCGAAAGGAATTCGATGCACTCGTGTCAAATAATACATGGACTCCTGTCAATCTTCCGCCCGGAAAAAAGGCTATAGGTTCAAAATGGGTTTTCAGAATCAAACGCAACCAAAACGGTGACATTGAAAGGTTTAAGTCGAGACTTGTGGCACAAGGATGTGGCCAGCAGTTTGGCGTTAACTACTGGGAGACATATTCTCCAGTGATACGTTATGAGACAATCCGAATGTTATTTGCGATTGCTGCAGAAAAGCAGTTACACATGCATCAGGTGGATATCTCTAACGCGTATCTCAACGGTAAACTCCAAGAAGTCGTCTATATGAAGCAACCCGTAGGCTTTATAGATGAGCAGAACCCCCACAAGGTACTAAAACTTCAAAAGGCTATCTAGGGGCTAAAGAAGTCTGGACGTGTCTGGAATGACACATTGAACGAGGTGCTGGTTAACATGGGCTTTAAAAAAAGTCAACACGAGCCATGTCTATACGTCAAACAGCATCAACAAGGCTTCAGTTATATAGCAGTTTACGTCGACGACCTGATAATATGTGGACGTTGACATGCAATGACTGCATCTTTCAAGAGGCGATGCAGTTACAGCACCGTCAAGTGGCCCGTGTGACACCAGCAGAAGGCTGTTACGCGCGGATCCCAGGCAAAACGCAGCCCTCCTCCCGCCCAACCGACCGAGGGGCGCTGCCGCATGACGCGCGGTGCGTAGCCGAACCAAACGCGAACATGCAAGAAAGATAGCTATTAGACTAACATTCGAGGAAAATTAGTACTAAACTTACTAAGAAACTAAGCATGCAATCAAAGTACAAATACCATCTGTCCAAAAGAGATGGACGTCAGCGCGATCAAGCAAAATATCGCATCCGTATTTGAGATGAAAGATGGAGGTCAGCTCAACTTTTTCCTAGGCATGGAAATTCATCGAGAAGGCAAACAAGGCGCCCTCAAGTTATGCCAGAAGAGGTATATTGAAAGCGTTTTGAATACTTTCGGTATGCAGGATTGCCGTCCAGTCGCAACACCACTTGACCCAGGTTTTCACGTTGGTTGTAAAGATGAAGAATGTGTAAAGGTAAATAAGACATATTATCAATCACTTATTGGTTCGCTCATGTACTTAGCAGTTTTGAGCCGGCCCGACATTCTTCATGCTGTGAGCAAACTATCACAGCAAAACCAAGACCCTCATGTGGAGCACGAAACTGCAGCTAAGCATGTGTTGCGCTATTTACGAGGCACAATGAATATGTGCATCATCTACCAAAAGTCTGGAGAGCCAGTAAAAGGGTTCGCCGATGCTGATTGGGCAAATGACAAGCTGGACCGAAAATCATATTCCGGATACGTTTTCTTCCTAGCTGGTAGTGCGTTTTCGTGGACATCAGCCAAGCAGAGCGTCGTCGCCATGAGCAGCACCGAAGCAGAGTATGTGGCGCTATCAACAGCCGCTAGAGAAGCAGTATATCTACAAGGTCTGTTGCAAGAGATTGGATACTCAAATCAAGGGCCAATGGCTATCTATGGTGACAACCTCAGTGCGCATCATATTGCAAAAAATCCTATTCACCATAAACGCACAAAGCATATAGATTTAAAATATCATTTTGTTAGAGACAAAGTAGAAAGTAAAGAGATAAAACTTGAATATGTATCCACACAGAAAAACGTTGCCGATGTATTAACCAAAAGTTTATGTAAGCAAAAGCATTATAGATTTGTAAAATCGCTTGGATTAATTGATTAATACATTGTAATCACAAAATATTATGCTTAAGCAAAAGTGTTGAAATTTGAAGTGTAACCATAATATGATCTGTCTGGCAACGCTAATTAACATAACGTACATGAACAGCGAGAGCCTCTGTTATCTCTCGTCTCTCCTATTCGTATGTAAGTACATATGTACACATGTCATCTCTTCAGTTCTGAATAAACCACTTATGAGCACAGACGCGTCGTTCTCTATTTAATACATGACAAAAGGCACAATACACAATAATATGATGTAAAAATGACTCAATAAATTCATTCAAAAGCATCAGTATTCTACCTGAAATCCACTTATTCTTTTTGTGTAATCCTCACTTGGAAGAAACCTGTTTCAAACGAATCCTATGATTCTCTTGTAATAAGAGGAAGTGAAATTCAACCAATCAAAAGTAAAACAGCAAACATTTAAAATAAATAGTGGTTAAATGTGTTATATTTATTATATATGTACATATGTATATATTATTTTTAGAAAAATACATAAAATATTCTTATTATATAAATATGTATTCGTATTATTAAAATTTCGCCTCAGCTAATTTTACCGCAGCAATTAAGTCATCATCATCTTCATCCCGAAGTAGTTCCTGGAGTTGAGATCTTTTATCATCATCCTGATTATCTACTAAATCGAAAATGTTGTCATCATCCGGGAAAATGTATGATGGATTATCATTATTAGGCGTTGCATTCCTTGGGTCATCGTCGTCATCATCCCATTTAATGTCACTTAACCAGGTCAAGTTGCTCTCGAGATAGGTTTGGGTCTTAATCCCAAAAATCAAGGACAGGTCTACGGAGCTCGGCTGAGAGTCCAGATTTATGGTTGATTCCGGTTGGGAATCGATAAAAATGATTTCGAGGTCATCCATCGTTGTGGAAAGATTACTAGTTTATGTACTAGCTGTTAGCTGTGAGTAGTTATTATATAGGCACTTTGCTATGGGACAGTGTTAGGTACACAAAGGAGGAATATAAATTATAGAGAAAGTAGAAAGGTTCAAGGGCATCGAAACCGTTTTTCAGGAAACACTTAAAAAATACCTCTAAGCTATCACATGTAGCAAGGTAATAATTAGTGAGGCATTCAACTAGTATTTAAAATAGCATACAGCGCGCATTGGTATTTACCGCACCATCGATACACTCGGTGGGAAATACCAATAGTGAGATATCGGATAAGAAACATCGAGAAGAGAGTGAGTGCACTTTGTAAATGGCGATTGTGAGAGACGGACGCGCAGCTAATAAAAAAGAGTTACATTAAATCACCGGGTTTGTGTTTTTATACCTATGCAGTTCACTCACGCACCGATATTGGTCACTACGATTCCCGGGTTAGACGGCCTACAATTTCAGAAGTGGGATACGATCAATCGCCGCCAGTGAAAAATAGCGAAAATTTTTATTATCTCGTCCGTCGAAGACGCCATCGCTGAAAAAAAACATGTCGGACTTGGTCGGCACGGAGGAGTTCTCGGCCGCCCAGCTGCGCGAATGGCTGGAGTCCCTCAATCTACCAAAAGGTGGAAGCAAAGCTGCCATGGCAGCGAGACTTAACGAAATACCAGTAGAGCTGCGGGGACAGGGACCACCGGCAGCCGAAACATGCGAGAACGAGAGGGAAGATGAGGCGGCCGCAGATCAAGACTCGACGAAGAGCGAACGCAAAGAGAAGAACGAAAAAGCACCGCAAGCGCCTGGGCACAACAACAACCATGGCGAATATCGAGCAGAGGTTGAAATGTTAAAACTGCAAATCGAGCTGCTGAAGCTGCAGAGCGAGAGGGAGAAGGAAGGGAGAGGAGAGAACACAACACCAGCCGCCAGCAATGACGCTGGCGTCATGTTGCTAAATGCCGCCAAAGACATGTTGCCAACATATCATGGCAACATTTCTGGAAACAACGATGACGTCACAACTTGGATCGCGCAGTTTAAGGCCGTCGCAAAAGTGAACAAACTGAAGGATGAGAAGCTACTAATGCTGCTAATGTCGAAGCTTAAGGACAAAGCATTGGTGTGGCTGCATTCGAGTCCGGAGCACATGTCGCTGCCAATCGATCAATTGTTGAACGTCATGGAAGACACTTTCCATCCCAAGGAAAGCAAACTGTTGCTCCGTCGCAAGTTCGAGTCCCGTTCATGGGCACGTGGCGAGGAGTTCTCGATGTACTTCAACGCCAAAGTGTCGCTGGCATCCCGCATAGTCATTGACGACGAGGAGTTTATTGACGGAGTCATCGAAGGTATCCCAGATGTAGGCCTGCGTAGGCAAGCCCACATGCAGTGCTTTGGCGCTCCATATCAACTACTCAAGGCGTTCGAGAAGATCATGCTGCCAAAGAAGTACGGTTCAACTGAAGGGGCAAACACTGGAGCCTCGCCAACACCCATTCGCTGCTACAACTGCAACTCTTTGGGCCACGTGGCAGGGGAGTGCCGCAAGCCCAAGCGCGAAAGAGGAGCGTGCTACGGATGCGGCAGCATGAGTCACCAGGTGTCACACTGTGACGAAAAGAAGTACAAGGTACATAACGATTATATATACAAATTTAATATATACATTAGCAATTACAATAACAAATGCTTGTCCTTAGAGTGCCTCATCGACTCAGGGAGCCCAATAAGTTTTATGAAGTTATCGTGTCTAGAGCACCAGTCGGAAAATAACCTAAATAAAGTGGAAGAGCGCTCACGATTAAGTTCGAACGAAATCAAAGAAGATGATTTAAGTTTATATAAGTTTAACAAAGACAAGAAAAACAGAGAAATTGAATTTATTTTGAATAAAAATGCGGATTACGCTTATGTTGGACTAAATAATAGCAAACTTAACATCTTTGGTAAAATACCCAGTTTTGTAATTATTAACAAAAATCGAATCAACTTTGAATTACTAGTAGTGGCAGACGAGTCGATGGGCTATGAGGCTGTGTTAGGTAGGGATTTTATGAATTTATGCAAATTTAAAATTGTAAGTGACATTTGCAAGGAGAAGGAGAGTGAGACAAAAAACGAGTGTGAAATAAAAAATGAGTGTTTAGAAAAAAATGAGTGTTTAGAAGAAAATGAGTGTTTAGGAGAAAATGAGTGTTTAGAAGAAAATGAGTGTTTAGGAGAAAATGAGTGTTTAGAAGAAAATGAGTGTTTAGGAGAAAATGAGTGTTTAGAAAAAAATGAGTGGAAAATAGAGAATGAGTGTTTAGGAGAATACGAATGTGAAGTTAAAGATGAGGGTGATAAAGAGAATAAGCATGAAGTAGAAAGTGGAGGCAAGGTAGAAAATGAGTGTTCTGCAATGGTTGAGTGTCTGGAAGACAGCGATACCTGCGAGAGCGTAAAAACCAATTTCAACGAACTACCAAGCCAGTATCCAGACAAAGAAAACGACTGGGAGTTGAAAGTAGGGACAGATTGTAGCCAAGAACTCGCAGGACGACTTAAATACATGTTTAGGACAGCGTATGTAAACGCAGAAAGACCAAACTTACCACAAACCAAGTGGGAAATGAAGTTGAATTTCGAACACGAAAAACCGTTTCATTGCCCACCTAGAAGACTGTCGTATAGCGAAAAAGCCCAAGTACAGAAAATGATAGACGAATACACAGAAAAAGGTTACATCAGAACCAGTGAGTCAGAATACGTTTCGCCTATAGTACTGGTAAAAAAGAATTCGGGAGAGTTGAGACTGTGCGTCGATTATCGCACACTTAATAAAGGTATGATAAAGGACAATTACCCAACACCTCTGATAGACGACCTACTAGATAAACTGTCAGGGAAAAGACTTTTCACCAAGTTAGACCTGAAGAATGGATACTTCCACGTATTTATGCATAAAGATTCAGTTAAATACACATCGTTCACGACCCCCATGGGACAATACGAATGGTTGAGGATGCCGTTCGGGTTACGAAATGCATCGGCGGTGTTTCAAAGATTCACAAACAACATTTTTGCAGATATGGTAAAGGAAGACAAAGTTATAATATACATGGACGATATTATGGTAGCAACAAAAGATAGTGATAGTCACATGGAAATTTTACAAGAAGTGATGAGACGATTGGTAGAGAATAAACTTGAATTAAGGATTGATAAATGCGAATTCTTACAGTCAGAAGTTAAGTACCTGGGCTATTCCATATCGGGTAACGGAATTAAACCAGATACGAAGGGATTACAGGCAGTAAAAGGGTTCCCAGTCCCCACGAAAACGAACGAAGTGCAGAGTTTCTTAGGGTTATGTTCTTACTTTAGACGGTTCGTAAAAGATTTTTCTACGAAAGCTAAGCCCCTTTATGATTTGGTCAAAAAAGACAGGAAGTTTGAATTCGGTATCGTAGAACTAGAATGTTTCGAACAACTCAAAAGTAATTTGTTGGAAGCACCGATCTTGGCACTTTACAATCCCAGAGATCCGACAGAATTACATTGCGATGCAAGTTCGTTAGGTTTCGGGTCAATTCTAATGCAGAAGAAGGGTGATGGCAGAATGCACCCGGTGTTTTATTTCTCCAAGCGGACAACAATTACCGAAGCAAAATACCACAGCTTTGAACTGGAGACACTAGCGATAATTTATGCACTACAACGGTTTAGAGTATACGTGCAAGGCATACCCTTCAAAATAGTGACAGACTGCAACGCGCTAACTATGACTCTAAACAAAAAAGAACTCAATCCACGCATTGCCCGCTGGGCGTTAGAGTTACAAAATTATGACTACAAGTTAGAACACAGGTCAGGAAGTAGAATGCAACACGTAGATGCGCTAAGCAGAGCCGTTCAGATACTCACGGTAGACACAAACACCTTTGAAGAAAATTTAATTATATGCCAAAACAGAGATAACAAACTGATGGAGCTGAGAGAAACGTTACAGAAATCAGAACACAAACATTATGAGATGAGAAACGGAATAATATACAGGAAAAAAGATAACAATACTATCCTATTCTGCGTACCCGAGGAAATGGAAGGCCACGTACTCTATAAGTACCACGATGAACTAGGGCACGTCGGTATAGACAAGATGACCGACGCTATATCGAAAAGCTACTGGATCTCAAACGTAAGGTATAAAGCCAAGCGACACATTGAAAACTGTCTAAAATGCATAGCGTACTCAGCAAAACACGGAAAAGAGGAAGGGTTTTTACACAACATACCAAAAGGGTCAGGACCATTCGAGGTAGTACATATCGACCATTTCGGGCCAGTCGACAAAGGCAGGGCCAACAAACATGTTTTAGTAGTAATAGACGCGTTCACCAAATTCGTAAGACTTTATACGACCAAAACCACTAGCACAAAGGAAGCAGTAATTGCAATGAAAGATTATTTCCGAGCTTACAGTAGACCCAGATGCATTGTGTCAGACAGAGGAAGCTGTTTCACGTCAAAAGAGTTTGAAGAATTCTTAGAACAGAGCAATGTTAAACACGTAAAGATAGCAACAGGGTCGCCACAGGCCAACGGGCAGGTAGAAAGGGTGAACAGAAGTTTGGGACCCATGATTGCAAAGCTTGTTGACCCGGAAAAAGGATTACATTGGGATATGGTAGTGGAATCAGTAGAACACGCGATGAACAACACAATTCAAAGAACAATTAATGAACACCCGAGCAGAATGTTGTTTGGGGTCGTACAAAAAGGAAAGGTTTCAGATTTACTAAAAGATCATCTAGACGAACTAACCGAACAGCGGGCAACAAGGGATATAGAAAAGATTAGAGCAGTAGCAGGCACTCATCAGGAAAAAATACAGTCTTATAACAAACAAGCAACAAATTCAAAGCGAAGGGAGCCACACGTGTACGTAGATAATGATCTAGTTATGGTGAGAAATTTCGACACTCATACAGGGGTGTCTAAAAAGCTTATCCCGAAGTTCAAAGGACCTTATAAGATATCAAAGGTGTTAAAAAATGATAGGTATTTGCTAGAAGATGTAGAGGGGTTTCAACAATCAAGGATCCCGTATAAAGGAGTTTGGGCGGTGGCAAATATGAAGCCGTGGATTGAAAATGGTAATAATGCAAATGTCACAGGGAATCAAAATGAAGAAAATGATTGTAACACGTAAACTTAGAATATTAAGAGTAAACCACACCCAACTGTAATAAATCAACCCATCTAGAAACTAAATTAAATGTAAGGAGTTCAGGAGCACTCCGGTCAGGATGGCCGAATTGTAGCAAGGTAATAATTAGTGAGGCATTCAACTAGTATTTAAAATAGCATACAGCGCGCATTGGTATTTACCGCACCATCGATACACTCGGTGGGAAATACCAATAGTGAGATATCGGATAAGAAACATCGAGAAGAGAGTGAGTGCACTTTGTAAATGGCGATTGTGAGAGACGGACGCGCAGCTAATAAAAAAGAGTTACATTAAATCACCGGGTTTGTGTTTTTATACCTATGCAGTTCACTCACGCACCGATATTGGTCACTACGATTCCCGGGTTAGACGGCCTACACACATTAGATTCATTGCAAAGGGATGACCTACCTGTTTGAGGGTTGTTTTAATCGCAACACGGGACCAATCGTAAAAACAGGTTCATTGACAGTAAGAGGGAGGAGAGAGAATATAAATGAGTGAAGGATCGATTTGAGATGATTTTACATGGTTGAGAAGGAGGATTGAGTTCGAAGTTAGTTCACATTATCACCGATAGGTGGCGCCACCAAGTAGTATATTTACTATAAGTAGCATTAATTAATTTTTATTTCTTCCTATTATAATTTTATTCTTTGTGTGCTCCTATATATATCTCCATTTATTTGTGTTCTCTTACCATTCAACCTTCTATACGGACATCTAGAAACCCAGTTTTCCAACCTATGTTTTCTATAGGATGTAAATTTCAGAAACTACACACATTTGTTTTCCCAATTCAATGTTTATAAAATATCCTATAAGTATTTATTTAGCTTGACCAGTTAATAACATAGCAGAAATTGTTTCCCAATTCAATGTTAATAAAATATCTTATAAGTATTTATTTAACATGATCACGTAATAACATAGCAATATGATGCACACTTACATTCAACATGTTGCCAAGCTGCACATGCTTAAGCACATGTTGCTGCAACATGCTGCGAATTTGGTAATTCAGTATAAAATGCGAGCGTCCCTTATCATTACTTCTTGGTGGCGCCACCTATCGGTGATAATGTGAACTAACTTCGATCTCAATCCTCCTTCTCAACCATGTAAAATCCTCTCAAATCGATGCTTCACTCATTTATATTCTCTCTCCTCCCTCTTACTGTCAATGAACCTGTTTTTACGATTGGTCCCGTGTTGCGATTCAAACAACCCTCAAACAGGTAGGTCATCCCTTTGCAATGAATCTAATGTGATAGTTTAGAGGTATTTTTTAAGTGTTTCCTGAAAAACGGTTTCGATGCCCTTGAACCTTTCTACTTTCTCTATAATTTATATTCCTCCTTTGTGTACCTAACACTGTCCCATAGCAAAGTGCCTATATAATAACTACTAATTGTATTAGAACAAATCACAAAACAAACGCATGCCCTGGTCGAAACTGCTTCAAGTGTGACAAGAAGCACAACACGATGCTAAATTTGGAAACAGCATCAGGCGTAGCTACAGAATCAAGAGGCCCGACGGTTGGTGCAGCAAGTAACAATCTTCTGGCCACAGCAAAGGTGGCAGTAGAAGCCAACAACGGGCAGGTTTCTAATTTCAGAGCACTGCTAGATTCAGGATCACGGATAAACTTGATCTCTGAACGAATGGCATCAATGTTGTCACTCAAACTAAAAGACACAACATTACGGATCGAAGGAATTTGAGGTCAATCAAAGACCAGCAGAGCACGAGTAAATGCGCTAATGAAATCCCTTCACAATGGTTTTACGCAAAGAATTGAAGCTTTCGTATTACCACAGATAATAGCTGATCAACCAGCTCAGGCACTCGATTCAGATAGCTTAAACATACCAAGCAAGATCTCACTGGCAGATCCAAACTTCCATAAGCCAGGCAAAATCGACATGCTAATCGGAGCCGAGCATTACTACTCGCTGCTGCTACCAGATCAACAGCAGCTAAGGACAGGAGGCCCGTTGCTACAAAACACGAAACTGGGATGGATTGTGGCAGGAAAAGTCAAATCTGCCCACAATTCCTCACCCATTTGTGCAACGGGAGTAAACGAGCTCGTGGAAAGATTCTAGACTCTGGACAATCTAGAGACGGAAGACAAACCACGCACTCCAGTGGAAGCACGGTGTGAAGCTCATTTTATAGAAAATCTTCAGACAGCTTCAGACGGCCGTTTTATTGTAAAGCTCCCATTTTCCGAACACCCTTCAGCCATGGGGGAGTCGTTGGAAACCGCAACAAAAAGATTCCTAGCGTTGGAGCGGCGAAGCTCAACAGAAACTTGGAAGAGTTATGTGGACTTCATGGAAGAGTATGAAGGACTAGGACATATGAAGATTGTGCCAGCATCAAAAGTTCCCAAAAGGCACTACTTCATTCCACATCATTGTGTACTCAAACCTGAGAGCACCACCACAAAGCTTCGGGTAGTATTCGATGCCTCATGCAAATCAACAAGCGGGAAATCTTTGAACGACATTCTGCAGGCTGGACCCACCGTTCAGAGCGAACTTATGTCCATTCTGCTACGATTTCGAATTCATAAGTACGTATTCACAGCGGACATAGAAAAGATGTACCGGCAAGTGTGGATGAATCCGGAGGATCAATTCCATCAGATGATAGTCTGGAGAAACAATCCATCCGAAGAGATCAGGTACTATCGCCTGAAAACAGTAACATATGGGACAACAGCTGCTCCGTTCCTAGCAACGAAATGTCTGGATCATTTGGCAATACAATACAAAGACAGACTACCAGTAGGATCAACAACATTAAAAACAGATTTCTATGTTGACGACTGTCTAACTGGAGCAAACACGATTCCAGAGGCAATTCATGTTCGACAAGTACTAAATAAGATATTGCTACCGTCCGGATTCAAATTGCGCAAGTGGTGCTCCAACAATGAGCAACTTCTCCAAGGAATCCCCAAAGAGGATATTGTAACCGATGTAAAATTAGGAGAGACACTAGAGCACTACAGCGTGAAAACTCTGGGTCTCATCTGGATGCCGAAGAAGGATACATTGTGTGGACGAACACAGAAAAGTCAGGCTACACGCATCACCAAACGGGTGGTATGTTCCGAACTGGCCCAAATCTTTGACCCACTAGGACTCTTTGCACCGGTGGTAGTAAGGTCAAAAATCTTCATGCAACAACTTTGGGAGCTCAAACTGGATTGGGATGACGAATTACCATTACAACACCAAATCGAATGGAAAGAATACCGGGACGACTTACAAACATTGAACAAAATGCAAATTCCCCGGCATATCTACGATGGTAAAATTCCAGTTACCCAAGAACTCCATACGTTTGTAGATGCATCAGAACGAGCATATGGCGCAGCAGTATATGTACGCGCTACATACAAAAACAACCAAGTGTCAGTAAGACTGCTCTGTTCGAAATCACGTGTGGCGCCGACAGCCAAACAATCGCTACCACGGTTAGAACTTTGTGCTGCAGTCCTCGGTGCCGAGCTCACAAACCGAGTCCGACAGGATCTGCACATGGACATTAACACGGTTTCAGGATGGTTTTGGAGTGATTCCACCGTTGTGTTATCCTGGATAAACGCATCGTCATCAACATACCATACCTTTGTGGCAAATCGAATAGCCAAAATCCAGGCATTAACAAACCAGTCACAATGGCGTCACGTGTCATCGGCCAACAACGCAGCCGATGTCCTGTCGAGAGGAATCGCAGCAAGCAGACTGGCAGACCACAATCTGTGGTTATATGGACCATTATTCCTGCACGGATCTTGAGACAACTGGACGAAGGCACCCAACATAGAACCCAACAATCTTGAGAGAAAAGCTAAACATGTAAGCTTGCCAATTGTTGGAATACGCCTATTCCCAATTTCAAATAATAACATTAAATACTATTAAATAATACTATCGATATATTAAGTATTATTATGTAAAGTTAGTCTGGTCACACTTGAAGTGTCCACTTCCTCTTTCTTTTGTGTGATCTCGAATTGAGTGTGTGGACCGGTGTTGCAGCAAAAAGTAATCAAGAAATACATAAATAATCTTTAAAGAAAAATATAACTTGGTACTGTCATTCGTTTACTAATTGTCATAGCTAGTTATCCAATAGGTTATGGGCCCAGTCCACGCCAATTTAAATAAATTAAATTAATAACAAATAGTTGTAAAATTAGTTCCGCGTGCGTTCTTGTGTAGTTTTTTTTTTTTTTTTGTAGGTTGTGTGTGTATAATATATACATACATAGAAAATGGAAAGAAATAAGCAACATATTAAGCCTTTTTGTGGCGAGAAATATTCTATATGGAAATTTAGAATCAGAGCTTTGTTTGCTGAATTAGAGGTGCTCCAAGTAGTCGATAACATAATGCCTAACGAAGTAGATGATAATTGGAAAAAGGCAGAGCGATGTGCGAAGAGCATTTTAATTCAATATTTAGGCGACGCATTTCTAAACTTCGCGGCAGGCGACATTTCGGCACGTGATATTCTGAAGAATTTAGACGCCATATATGAGCGTAGAAGCCTTGCGTCGCAATTAGCTGCACGTAAACGTTTAATAACACTCAAACTCTCAAGTGAAATGACACTTTCCAGTCATTTTGTTATTTTTGATGAAACAGTGAGTGAGTTGTTAGGGGCGGGCGCTAAAATGGATGAGATGGACAAAGTGGCACATTTGCTGCAGACTCTACCTTCAACCTATAATGGTGTCATCACGGCAATCGAAACTTTGTCGGATGAAACTCTATTATTAGCGTTTGTAATAAATAAATTGTTCGACTACGAGACCAAATTAAGAAATGAAAGTACTGATACAAGTAGTAAAGTCATGAAGGCAGTTGTAAGAAATAATAACAATTTTAATAATCGTAAAACGTTTGGATCTAGAAACACACGGCAAAAGATATTATTTAAGGGAAAAGCTAGAAGTAACATTAAATGCCATCACTGTGGCAAAGAAGGGCACATGAAAAAAGACTGTTACCAGTTTATAAGGTAAAATCAAAATAAAGAAAATTATAAACATAATAAACAAGCTCAGCTTGCAGCATCGGGCCACGGGTTCGCATTTATGATGCGGAAAATGACAAAGAGTGATCAAATAAATAATGAACTCGGTTTTATACTCGATTCTGGTGCAACGGATCTTTTGATCAATGATGACTCGCTGTACGCCGATTGCATCGAATTGGAGCAGCCAATTAAAATCGCTGTGGCAAAAGAAGGCGAGTTTTTATATGCCACTAAGCGTGGAATTGTGCGGCTGCACAATGGACACAATATCACACTGGAGGATGTGCTCTACTGCAAGGAGGCAGCAGGAAACCTCATGTCTGTCAAGCGTCTGCAACTGGCAGGGATGTCAACTAAGTTTGACTGTGGTGGTGTCTCCATATCAAAAAATTGAGTAATTGTTGTTAAATATACAGGTATGTTGGATATACCTGTAGTCAAATTCCAAGCATACAGTGTAGATGCTAGGAACAAAAACGAGGGGGAACGTTGTGAGTTGCTGCGGACACCGCAACTCTACGGTTATACCCGATACTAAGTCAGTATGGCTCTCCTCCGGCAGACGCCGCTAATATTAAACGACACGACAAAGAGTGCGTGCGAGAGAGACAGAAAATCAGTCTGAGCGTGACGTCGGGCGCTGCGTAGCCACTGCAAATTGATTTGTTCCTTTTGGCTATAAAAATGATCTGATCTGATCCAGATTCAGCAATCTGATAGATATGGTCATTATCTATGATTCTGCGTTTTTAGTTTTCTCGAATGTGCAATATTGTGGATGCAACAGATTTTCGTCCTTTGTGTGGGCGGAAGAGGGTGGGGCGAAATTTTGAGATACACGTTTTATAGTAAGATCTAACAGGAGTGCGGATACCAAATTTGGTTACTCTAGCCTTAATAGTCTCTGAGATTTTTGAATATCCCCAGATTTTCGTCCTTTGCGGGGGCGGAAGGGGGTGTGGCGAAATTTTGAAACAAACTCGTCTCGGTCCGATATATTAGGAGTGTGGATACCAAATTTGGTTGCTCTAGCTTTTGTAGTCTCTGAGATCTAGGCGCTAATGTTTTACTCTAAGCAAAGCCGCCTATGCTACGTGTGTGTTAGAGAGAGACATGGCGAGAAAAAATTAAATTGTTTTCTTGATGCTGGCTATAATAATAATACGATCCAATTCAGATTCCGCAGTCTAAAGATATGGTCATTCTCTACAATTCTACGTTTTTGGTTTTCTCATATCTTTAAAATTGTGGATGCCACAGATTTTCGTCCTTTGTGGGGGCGGAGGTGGGCGGGGCGAAGTTTTGAAATATTTTTGTAGCAGTGACATATCACAGAAGTCTGGATCCAAAACATCGTTGTTCTAGCTCTTATAGTCTTTGAGCACTAGGCGCTGAAGGGGACGGACGGACGGACAGACAGACAGGGCTCAATCGACTCGGCTATTGATGCTGATCAAGAATATATATACTTTATGGGGTCGGAAACGATTCCTTCTGGACGTTACACACATCCACTTTTACCACAAATCTAATATACCCCAATACTCATTTTGAGTATCGGGTATAATAATTATCGATTATGGCATGAGAGGTTGGGGCATATAAGCAATGCAAAATTGCTTGAAATAAAGAATAATAATTTATTTAATGACAGTAATCTTCTTGTTACTTTACAAATATCAGGTGAAGTTTGTGAGTCATGTTTAAATGGGAAACAGGCTAGGTTGCCATTTAAGCAATCTAAAGATAAAAGTTATATAAAACGACCCTTGTTTGTAATACATTCAGATGTATGTGGCCCCATTAAACCAGTTACACTAGACGATAAAAATTATTTTGTGATCTTCGTAGATCAATTTACACATTATTGTGTAACCTATTTGTTAAAATATAAATCAGATGTATTCAATGTATTTAAAGATTTTGTAGCAAAGAGCGAGGCTCATTTTAATTTCAAGATTGTCAATTTGTACATTGACAACGGTAGAGAATACCTGTCAAATGAACTGCGTGAGTTCTGCGTTAATAAAGTAATAAGTTATCATTTGACAGTGCCACATACACCTCAGTTGAATGGTGTTTCGGAGCGAATGATAAGAACCATTACAGAGAAAGCTCGTGCTATGGTAAATAGTGCAAAATTAGACAAAAGTTTTTGGGGTGAAGCTGTGCTAACTGCAACATATCTAATCAACAGAATTCCAAGCAAAGCACTTGGTGATTGTAAAATGACCCCATATGAGCTGTGGCACAATAGAAAGCCCATTTAAAGTTTTTAAGAGTGTTCGGTTCAACCGTGTATGTGCACAACAAAATTAAAAAAGGTAAATTTGATGAAAAATCATTCAAAGCTATCTTGATAGGGTATGAACAAAATGGACTCAAATTGTGGGATGTCATTAAAGGAAAAGTTATTGTTGTCGTAGACGAGACTAATATGCCTTATTCTAGAGAAGTAAAATTTGAAACAGATTTCCCGAAAGAGAGTAAGGAAAGAAGTCAACAAGAATTCCTGAATGAGAGTAAGGAATCTGATCAGCTTAATTTCCCGAATGATAGTACGGAATGTGGAATCCTGAATGAGAGTAAGGAATGTGATCAGTTTTATCTCCCGAATGATAGTACGGAATGTGGAATCCTGAACGAGAGTAAGGAATGTGATCAGTTTAATTTCCCGAATGAAAGTACGGAATGTGAAATCCTGAATGAAAGTAAGGAATGCGAAAAGCTGAATTTTCCGAATGAAAGTAGGAAAAGAAAAACTGATTTCCTCAATGATAGTAAGGAATTATATATCCCGAATGAGAGTAAGGATTGTGAAAAAGCTGATCAGCCAGATAATTGTCGTGAAGAAAATAAGGATACTAATATAATTAGTAGAAAAAGTGAGAGGTTAAAGTCTAAGCCGAAGGTGTCTTATAAAGAACATGATAAAAGCTTTAACAAATTTATATTAAATGCCCATATAATGTTTGATGAAGTTCCAAATTCTTTTGATGAAATAAATTTTAGGAATGATAAATCTGATTGGGAGGAGGCAATAAATACAGAGTTAAATGCCCATGAAATTAATAACACCTGGACAATTGTAAAGAAGCCAGAAAACAAAAATATTGTAGACAGTAGATGGGTATTTTCCATTAAATATAATGAACTAGGAGTCCCAATAAAATACATAGCTAGACTGGTTGCAAGAGGATTTACTCAAAAGTACCAAGTAGACTATGAAGAAAAATTTGCTCCCGTTGCTAGAATTGCCAGTTTTAGGTTCGTACTATCATTGGCAGTCCAGTTTAATTTGAAAGTCCATCAGATGGATGTTAAAACAGCTTTCCTCAATGGTACATTAAGTGAGGAGATATATATGCGGCCTCCTCATGCGGTGCTGGGCATGTATGCAAACTGAACAAAGCCATTTATGGGCTCAAACAAGCAGCTAGATGCTGGTTTCAAGTATTTGAGCAAGCATTGAAAGAATTCGATTTTGTGAACTCTCCCGTGGATCGTTGCATATATATTCTTGATAGAGGTGACATAAAGAAAAACATATATGTATTATTATATGTTGATGATGTAGTAATAGCGACAAGGGATATGGATAGAATGAATAATTTCAAAAAGTATTTAAGCGAAATATTTAGAATGACTGACTTAAATGAGATAAAACATTTTATCGGTATCAGAGTAGAAATGTTTGACGACAAAATATATTTGAGTTAAGCTGCATATGTAAAAAGAATTTTAAATAAATTTAACATGGATAGTTGCAATTTAGTCAGTACTCCATTACTATATAAACTAAATTATCAGTTACTGTAGTGTATTGACACTCAGACTTAAGCACGCGTTGTCTTCAAGATTCTCTTTTATTCTATCTCCCTTGGATGGTGTGACCGTATATAGATATTAATATAATACCTAACACGCCTCTCCTTAGATGTTTAATATACATGTCATTTACAAATCTATTTTCTTATAACAATTTGATTTGTGTACTTAATCTAATTAGCGTATATAAAATTTATGTGATTTCGTATTTTTCTTTCTTCTTAATCTGTTTAGTATTTGTTTCAGTGTTTAATTTGTACATAATTTGATTTCATAATTCCTTTCTTTATATTATTTTATTGTTAAATACGCTTTACTACCTTCCCTGCCTCACGTGGTCTCAACTCTCTCCTGGTGGGTGTTGGTTGAGAAACTATTTGTTCATTGTTGGTTTTGGAATTGTCATCTACTGAACAATTGCTTTCGACATCAGGTGTTTTCGCATTAGGCGATGTATGATTGTTAGTGCTTTGGTTTCTAATTTGATCCAGGTGACGTTTTATTTCTCTGTTATTGTTCGCCAAAATACAACAATACGAACGCGGGCCCAGTTGTTGTTTTACAGTTGCCTGAGTCCAGCTTGCTTTGTTAGGATTTTTGTAGTCCCTAACCATAACTTTTTGACCCTTTAAAATTTCTGTGCTTCGTCTACCTTTGTGATTTACAACACACTCAGTCTGTTTTTTATTTATTATGCTTTCGACCGTAGGTGGTTTTAACAACGAAAATCTTGTTTTTAGTGTACGACCAAAAAATAATTTAGCAGGAGATTCGCCCGTAGTACAATGAATCGTATTTCGGTAATCGATCAAAAATCTATTTAAAATTGTATTAAAATCTTGTCTTTCATTAGCCTTTATGTTTGCATATAGTGATTTCTTAACAGTCTTTACAAAATTTTCTGCTTGACCATTAGTCGCTGGATGTCCTGGAGCAGTAAAAATGTGATTAACACCATTGTTTTTCATAAACGTTTTAAAATCATCAGAAGTAAACTGTCGTCCATTGTCACTAACTAACACGTCTGGTAAACCATATCGACAAAATACTTCTCTAAGCTTGTTGATAGTAAACAATGAAGTTATTTCCTTCGTTTTGAATACTTCTGCCCATTTTGTATAAGAATCTATAATAACCAATAAATGAAAACCTCTAATTGGTCCTGCAAAGTCTATGTGTACTCGACTCCAAGCCTTTCCTGTGGATTTCCACGGTATTAACAGACTCTTTTCTGGACTTGATTGTAGTTCCTGACAAGGAATACAATCTCGAATTAATTTCTCAATTTCAGAATCCATGCAAGGCCACCACACATAAGAACGTGCTAACATTTTGGTTTTTACTATTCCCAAATGCGATGCATGAAATTCTGCTAAAATAGCTTGTCTCAGTTTGGTTGGAATTACTACTCTGTGTCCCCATAAGATACAATCATATTCCACTGAAAGTTCATTTGTTTTAGAGATGTAGGCAGAAAACTCGCTGCCTTTTAATCTTGTCTTCGAACCAGTGTTAATTGCCTCACAAACTTTTGATAATATTGGGTCACGTCGTGTTTCACGAGCTATTTCTTTGAAGCTAATTTTGAACACCTTTTCGGACTGTATAAAATGTATGTAATTATAGTCTTCGTTTGGTACAGCCGTTTCCCATTGAGGCATTCTTGAGAGTCCATCTGCTATATTTAAGGTCCCCTTTATGTGTTCAACTGTATATTGAAAACCTGACAAAGTCAGTGCCCATCTTTGCATTCGTGCAGAGGCCATCAATGGAAGTCCTTTCAGGTCTCCAAATATGCTTAGTAATGGTTTGTGATCTGTTCGAAGGATGAACTTGTTTCCTAAAAGATACTGTCTTAATTTACTCACACAGAACACTATAGCCAGGGCCTCTTTCTCGATTGTACTGTAATTATGCTCGCTTTTGGATAATGCTCTTGATACAAATGCTATTGGTTTGATATCTTCATTGCATTTATGTGATAAAACACCTGAAACTGCATGACTGCTAGCATCAGTCGTTAATACTAACGGTTGATCTGGGTTGTAGTGAACTAAAACTTGTTCAGAAGTTACTTCTTTCTTTACCTCTTCATATGCACTCTGACATTCGCGTGTCCAATTAAATTTTGTATTTTTCTTTAATAATGCATATAAAGGACTCATTATCTGAGCGAAATTATTGATAAACTTTGAATAATAATTTACCATGCCTATGAAAGCTCTAAGCTGTGATACGTTTTCCGGAGCCGGTGCAAACAATACACTCGCAACTCTATCATTGTTTTTGCTCAGTCCTATCCTGTCAATTGAAAATCCTAGGTAACAAATTTTGGATTTAAAGAACTCACATTTCTTGTCATTTAATTTAAGTCCAACTGATTTCAGTTTTCTAAGTACAGCTTTTAGGTTTGAAATATGTTCTTGAAGATCTCGTCCTGTAACTGTTATGTCATCTTGATAAACCACAACTCCTCGCATACCCTGAAACAACCCTTCCATTGTTTTTTGAAAAATAGCTGCTGCAGTTTTTATACCAAATGGTAAGCGTTTAACTTTCAATAGTCCAATATGTGTGCTCCAAGTACACAAATTTTGAGATTGCTCATCTAAATTTAGCTGATTGTAAGCATTTGACAGGTCAAGTTTTGAATACAGTGTACCCCCTTCAAGCGCTGCAAAAATGTCGTCTATTCGAGGTAGTGGATACTTTACGTCGACTAAAGACCGGTTTAATGTAACCTTATAGTCACCACAAATTCGTATGTCACCGTTTGGTTTTAAAATCGGTACCAAAGGTGTTGCCCATTCAGAACTAACAACTTGCTCTAAAATTCCATCATCTATGAATTTTCGTAACTGCACTTCAATCTTTTCTTTCCATGCTAATGGTACTGACCTAGGCTTGAAAAATATTGGTTTTGCATCTTCTTTTAATAGTAACGATATCGTATTCGTAGTATATGAACCTAAACGAGGCTCAAAAACTTCAGCAAACTCCGATTTAATCTGTTCTGTAATTACAGAATTTGGTTCATTTACGTACACATTGTTCATCTGCATTAACTCAAAATTAAAAGCTCTCAAAAATGTTCTACCTAGCAAAGGTGGACTCACTGCATTGGTTACAACAACAACAATTTGTTTTTTTAGACCTCGATATTCGATCGTTGCATCGTACTCACCAATAACTTTGATTGAATCTCCATTGTAATCTACATATGGAACTAGACATTTTCTAAGTGGTCTGCTGGTATTTAAGCTTTTGTAAAATGTTTTTGGAACCAATGTGCACGGTGCACCAGTGTCGCAAGCAATTTTCGTTATGTTTCCATCAATTTTTACAGGTAAATAATATACTCCATTAGTTGAGGTTGTATCAACGCTATAGATAGAAAAGTTATAATTATCATTATCAAAATTATTATCAGAATAGGTGTCATGTTTTGTTTGAGATACATAATTTACGGATTTTTTTGATTTATTTTTACAAATGCTCGCCAAGTGACCTATTTTTCCACAGCTGTGACATTTGCATGCCTTATACTTGCAATTGTTTGAGTTATGATTTCGCCAGCCACAGTGTGTGCATGGCTGCTGCTTCTTTTCTCTGCCAGCGTCGCAGTCGTTTTCGCCGTCGCCGTCACCGTCGCTTCTGCCGCCTCTGTAACTCACGTTTCGGTTGCCCTTGAAATGACTTCTGCCGTTGCTCTTTGCTTGATCTCTGTTCTCGCCTCTTTGCCTCTGCCATTGACTAGTCCCGTTCTTTTGATGCATGTAGTTGACGTTGTGTTCTGTCTTCCTTGTGCTGATCTTCGTCTCCATGATCATCGCCTTCTTGAGTGCATCAGCCAGAGTTAGATTTTCGTCTTCTTCACATATTCTTTCATATATAGGGTTGGGAAGGCTCATCACAAATTGGTTTAATACAAACGCTTCCAGATTTGAGCCAAATTTGCATTCCAATGCCAATTGTTTAACTCGAGCATACCACTCCGCTACAGTCTCATCTTCACTTTTTGTGGACATGTGAAATTTTTTTCTTTCTCTGAATATGAGTGTAGGTGGTGTGTAGTGTGTTTTTAAAATTTCACATAATTCTTTGTATGCTTTTGATACGGGTGATACCGGATTGCACAAACTATGTAGTACAGTGTAAGCCGCTGTACCGATCGACTTCAACAAAACTGCCTTTTTTGTGTTTTCCTCTTTCACATTCAATTCGCACAAATGTATGTCGAATTTTTCCTTCCAAATGCAGAACGTTTCTTGGTGTGGCGAAAACTCAGCAATTGTTGCCATTTGATAGAATGTTGGTGCTTCATTTTTCGTCATGTTGCTATTCATATATTATATGCACTTTTAACATGTGTATGTATATTAATACGTTTTATTTTATGCTCGTCGCCAATTATGTAGTGTATTGACACTCAGACTTAAGCACGCGTTGTCTTCAAGATTCTCTTTTATTCTATCTCCCTTGGATGGTGTGACCGTATATAGATATTAATATAATACCTAACAGTTACTTAACTCAGATGAAGACTGCAATGCTCCATGTAGTAACCTTATTGGCTGTTTAATGTACATAATGCTGTGTACACGACCAGATTTAGCTGCCGCTGTAAATATCTTGAGTAGATATAGTAGCAAGAACAATGCTGAGTTATGGCAATGTTTAAAAAGGGTTATTAGATATTTAAAGGGAACTATTGATATGAAGCTTATATTTAAAAAGAATACATCATTTGAAAATACATTAGTTGGCTATGTAGACTCCGATTGGGGTAGTAATGAGATTGATAGAAAAAGTACAACGGGTTATTTGTTTAAAATGTTCGATTCCAATTTAATTTGTTAGAATACAAAAAGACAGAATTCAGTGGCAGCTTCATCAACTGAAGCTGAATATATGGCCCTATTTGAAGCTGTAAGAGAAGCTTTATGGCTAAAGTCTCTTCTAAATAGTATTAATCTTAAACTCGACAAACCCATTAAAATTTATGAAGACAACCAATTTTCTTTTTGATTGAAGCATAGATTAAGCACCGTTATTGTACGTGGTGAAATTAAAAAAAAGTTTTTATCTAAGTATTTAACAAATAATATTATTGATATCGATATAGGAAAAAGTCTCACATTTTATCCAAATTTTTTTACAAACTATAGAATCCACAAAAAAATTCCTCTTAGATGTGCTCTAAATAATTTATTTAAGCTATTTGTTATCTTGGAAAATTCTAACTACGCTATCTACTGTAATAGTGACTCATATGTTTAGATTTTCAGTTTATATTCAGCACTTGTAGTAACTAGTTGTATAAAATGGATTCATTTAAGCGTTTGTTTGAAAAGGATCCTCACAAAAGCGGATACACACAAGTTGTTTATTGTAATTATTGCGGATCTGATACTCACTTAGAAAAAAACTGTCCCAAAAAGCGCGATCAGGAGACGCGTAATTAGAATATCTTAGATGTTAGAAAACATTTATAAAATATTAATAAATAAAACAAAACCCAAAAATGTTTAAGCAATTTATACATCCTTTTACAATGCTTATTTGCGGACCTTCAGGATCTGGTAAGACAACGTTTTTAGAAAATTTAATAAACAAAAGGAATGATTTGCTGAGCATTTCAATTAATCGAATAATTTGGTGTTATGGAGAGGAGCATGCTAAGCCAAATTTTAATACCATCGAATACTATAAAGGAGTTCCCGAAACAATTGAAAATGAAAATCATGAGCCTATTCTTTAAATACTAGATGACTTAATGATGGGTGCATTTAATAAAAATGTCTGTGAGCTATTTACAAAAGGATCACACCACAGGAATTTATCCGTAATAGTGGTCACACAAAATATATTTCATAAATCATCACATACTCGAGATATTTCACTAAACACAAAATACATCGTTGCGTTCAAAAATCCTAGAGATAAGCTACAATTTCAATGCTTAGCAAGACAAATTTATCCTGAAAATTCTCAGGAGCTCTTCAGAATATATAAGGAGGTGACAGATGAACCACATTATTTACTTATTGATCTTACTCAGGGAATAAATGATCTCCTTAGATTTCGTACACATATTTTTAATTCTGAGTATACAGTTTGATTTTCAGATGAAAATGGTTTACAAAAAGAATCTAAATCGACTGAAAGCGAACAAACATTTATTGTATGTGCTCAAAAGGGCAAATAATAAACTTCGAAATGAATGAATGAATGAATTATAAGTAATTGTGACATTGAGTTAGTAAAAGCATTAGTGGAGATAGTGTTGAATACTCTACGAGGAAATCATAAGATATCAAAAAAGCAACTATATGCTCTAAAAAAGTATAAAAATGCATTACGTCTTATTTCATGTCCAAAACGGTCAATAAATTCTAAGAGAAAAGTTCTCATCCAAAAAGGAGGATTTTTACCTGTTTCAATAAGTTCATTGCTTTCGGGGATTTTTGGAAAAATATTGAACAATGCTTAAAAATAAGCATCAATTAACCAAAGTTATTTTAATGCATCCGAATGCATATCAAAAATTGGTAAATAATGCCCAGAAAAACGATTTAATAAATATAACGTTTTTGCCTATTTTAAATGATAAAAAAAACTAGTGACTTTAATAAATGGATTAAAATACGTCAAGAATTGTGTTACTATCAAAATAAAAAAAGAAATAAGACAATGGATATACGAACTACGCAGATCAAACCACTTTCACCACCTCAAAGCATTGGAATACAAACACAAGACGAGTCAGTTTGGTTAGATGTAAAACCTAACACTTCTATACTTAACAATACAAATAATGGGTCCTCAAAAAAGGAACTCTCTATCACAAATGAGTTCACTGATTTACCTAACGACATCGATGATGAAGATTTTCTGACCGAAAAATCTTTCAACTCAAAACCTAATAAGCGTAAAGTTGAGGATACTTCATTTTTAGACACTCAAGCATCAAAAAAATCAGCATTGACTAAAGTGAAGCTTACTGATAAACAGCGAAAGCTAATAGTAAGACTTAAGAGGTATAAAAGTGAACCAAATCCATTTCACGACTTGAAATACGTAAGTGGACGAGAAAAGTTGATGAGGGCTGTTAGAAACAGTAAGGCCGTGCAAATTGGAAAAAACAAAATTAATTGGTTTTCCTATAATTAATAAACTGCAAAGAACGTAGAACTAAAAATGGTAAATGTAACAGAGTTTTTCGTGACATTACTTAGTAATGATTCTGTTAAACTTATTTTATTTGTAAGACAGCAGAAGATCAGTATACAGAATTATATGTGCTTCCGAGTAACATACGCAAGAGACAGACGCCGAAGGAAAAATATCGATATGAGAACATCGATATGCAGATATCTAATTATCGTGGCGGTCACTTTGAACACTCCTCCTCAACACAACGCATGTTTACAAACTTTAAATATACTTAACTAATATTCAATAACATGTCAAGCACTTATAAACGATCTTTTAAACCAAATGCGAATACAAATTTATGGTGCTTAACCTTGGCTAAGTTTTTTGTGAGGACATCTGCTATCATCTCATCGGTGGGCAGATACGCAATGTTGACTTCACCTCTCTTGAGAACCTCTCGAATATGATGTATCTTGACGTCGATGTGCTTTGTACGTGCATGAAACATGGGGTTTCTATCAAGCTGCTGTGCTCCAATGTTGTCGCCGTACATCTGAATAGCTGACTCCTTGGACATCAGCTTCAAGTCAATCAGTAGGCTGCGAAAGTATATCGCCTCTTTTTTTTGTGGACGTTGACATGCAATGACTGCATCTTTCAAGAGGCGATGCAGTTACTGCACCGTCAAGTGGCCCGAGTGACACCAGCAGAAGGCTGTTACGCGCGGATCCCAGGCAAAACGCAGCCCTCCTCCCGCCCAACCGACCGAGGGGCGCTGCCGCATGACGCGCGGTGCGTAGCCGAACCAAACGCGAACATGCAAGAAAGATAGCTATTAGACTAACATTCGAGGAAAATTAGTACTAAACTTACTAAGAAACTAAGCATGCAATCAAAATACAAATACCACTACAGTTACTAATTAATAGAAAGGTGTGTAAGAATTAATAATTTAATAAGAGGAAGAGAATTAGTGGTGGATATAATATGGTAGAGGGAATTATAATCCGAGCATAAGACCCTAAACGGTTCATGCAAGGAATAATTCGATCTACAAAGTGGAAGGAACAACGGTATAATATTTCTAGTCAGTCTAATAAGAATCGTGAAGTTTATGCGGCTCAACAGATCAGGGCTGTCTATGTCACCCCTTATCAAGTTGTGCATAAATATCACACCAAGCATTTTTCTACGGTTAACTAAGGATGGGAGGTTTACTAATAGTAGTCTACTAGAGTAAGATGGGAGTCTTACACCCGCATCCCAGTTAAGGCCCCGCAGAGCAAAGAGTAAAAAGTTTTTCTGTACTGATTCTATACGGTCCTGGTGTACTTTGTACTGAGGGCACCATACACAGGAGCCGTATTCTAAGATCGGACGAACAAGCGAGGTATAGAGAGTCTTTGTTATATAGGGGTCGTCAAATTCCTTTGACCACCTCTTTATAAACCCAAGCACGCCCATGGCCTTATTTACCATGGTAGAAATGTGTTCGGAAAACTTTAACTTGGGGTCTAACATAACACCCAGATCATCCACCAGGGTAATTCTCTCAAGAGAACCACCAAATAGGGTGTAGGGAGCCAACAAAGAGCTAGAACGATGAAATGTCATAACTTTGCATTTCGAGGCATTAAGGTGTAACAAGTTTGCACAACACCATGACTGAAAGTTATTGAGATCGGATTGCAAGCGAGAATGAAATGAAATGTCCTTGTACTGGACACAGAGTTTAACATCATCCGCATACATAAGTACTCGAGAGTATGTTAATACTGAAGGTAAGTCATTAATAAAGAGTGTGAAGAGTAAGGGGCCTAGATGGCTGCCTTGTGGTACTCCCGAAGAAACCTTTACTGGTAAAGAGAGGGAGTTTTTGAAGAGGACTCTTTGAGACCTAGAACAAAGATAGCTAGAAATCCATCTCAGGAGGTTGGGCGGAAACCCTAAAAGGTCAAGTTTATGCGCTAAAAGGGAATAGTTTACAGAGTCGAATGCTTTACTAAAGTCGGTGTAAATAACATCCGTCTGTAAGTTACATTGAAAGCCTTTAATAATGAAAGAGGTAAACTCTAACAAGTTCGTGGTGGTTGATCGCCGCCTTATAAATCCATGCTGAGTTGGAGATATAAGTGACTTGCAGAGATGTTGCAAGTGCGGAGTTAAAACCTTCTCAAACATTTTAGGAATAGCGGATAACTTTGCTATACCTCTATAATTTTTTGCATCAGACTTGCTACCTTTTTTATGGAGAGGAATTATAAACGATTCCTTCCAGATCGGGGGGAAGCAAGAAGAATCAATGGATAGGGTGAATAGTTTAAGCAAAGGTCCACACAGAGCCTCGGCACAGTACCTGAGTACACAACCTGGAACCCCGTCTGGACCCGGTGAAAACACCGGCTTAACTAGTCGAAGATCATGAAGTAGGGAACATTCATTTAACAAGGGACTGAAAACGCCGTTCGACCTCGGTAAACCGTATGGGTACGGATGACCAGAGTAGCTTTCCTCAGAATAGGTGGTTTGGAAGAATTGGGCAAAAAGATCGGCAATTGCCTGATCATTATTTGCCGACGTATTACAAAATGATAGCGAGGATGGGTGTGCGGACGTTCTACGCTTACTGTTTACGAAGCTGTAAAACTGTTTAGGGTCCTGAGAAAAACGTATCCTGCATCGAGATAGGTAGTTCTTATAGCATTGAGCATTAAGAACTGAAAAGTTTGACCGAGCTAATACATAGCGAGAGTGAGAAGTAGGAGAACCCACTTCTTGAAATTTTTTATAAAGTCTTGATTTTAAGTTTTTTAGACTGGATAACTCTTTGGTAAACCAAGGGGGTTTTCCAGATCTAGTCGGACAAGAAAGCGGGACACAAGAATCGAAAAATGTGCCAAGAGCATTGTAAAAAATGTTTGTGCCTTTTATGATATCAGTGCACAAGTACAAAGCGGACCAATCAAAATCCCTAATGAGGTTATTAAGCTTCGCAAACTCGGCTTTACGAAAGCAGCGGACACGTTCGGGCAGCCTACTCGACCGATCCAATACAGTTGGTCCTATATCTAGCGACACCTCGAAAGTAGGGTGGTAGGCGTCTTCAGGTATAGTGAGCGGAAGGGCTCGGGCTAACAACACTATGGTCGGATCCAATACAAAGCACAGATCAAGCAATCGACCCAAGGAATTTTTCACATGGTTGACTTGAGACAGGGATAGGTCAAGCAAGCCGTCAACAAAGTCATGTCGTGACATGGGCACTAGGATACTAGACTCGTTTACCGAAGACCAAACAGTTCCTGGCAAGTTGAAGTCACCAAGAACTATCATACGATCTTTATCAGATAGCGAGGAAGAAACAGCGGTTAAAGCGGACAAGTGCTGCTCATAAATTGAAATATCCGAAGAAGGTGGGATATACGAGCAAGTAATGAATATAGCGAAAGCGGGAAGAATCAGTTTTACACACAGGAATTCCAGTTCCTGTTGAACTTGGACTGTGAAGTGTTCCGACGTGAAGTAAGAGTCCACTGCAATTAGAACCCCCCCTGCCCGTCGAGACGAACGGTCCTTTCTAAAAGTTGTGTACCGACCTGCCAAAACCTCGGAACTAAGAATGTCCGGCTTTAACCAGGTTTCAGTAAACACAATAACGTGGGAAGCAAATGCAACACTATCCCGGAAAAGAATGCTGAGCTTACTACGCAAGCCTCTTACATTCTGATAGGTTACTAAAAGAGAAGTTAGTTTTTTGGAAAGGTGGAAGCAAGACGGGAAGTTGAGGAAGAGGAAGTTGAGGTTGAGGTTGAGGGTGGCACACTGGAAAGGTTTGGAAGGGATATGGGGGCCTATTCTTCTTCTTAGCCTTAAACTCCTTCACCACCAAATGCTCCGGCCAAAATTTGGCGGAGCAAATGGTGTCAAATTGAGTTGGGGAGATGCTTATCTTAAACGAGGCTATCTCCCTGGCATAAGAGAAGTTAAATTTCTCCACCTTTAAACCCACGGCTTTTATTTTGCTTTGAATAAAAGCAATTACATCATTAGATGTGAGGTCAGGGGCCAGCCGTGAAACAAAAACTTGTCGTTTTGGTGGGACTCCCACCAGTGGTTTAGTCACCACAGGCCTAGTACCTGTGGTGGCAATATCCGGAGGTCCGGAACGTCTATTTACTGGTGGGATCGGTATAGACGGGACAACTAGCGAACTTGCGGACACCACGGACACGGACGCTGCAGACGTACTTGGCTGCACATTCTCCGAGGCGATGAATTCGGCTACCGAATCTGCGTCGCCAGCAGCTGTCGTTGCCCTTGGAGTGGCAAACGAGATCAACTGCTGCACACTTGGAGTGGTCGGAGTCAGTTTTTCGGCGGCGCACGGCTGAGTGACGGTTGGCAATTGCAGATCCCGCGGAGTGACCTTTTTGCGCCTCGGAGACTCATTCAGCAGTTTTAAACCGCTAAACTGAGCCTCCATGGCTAGGAGCCGATCGTATTGGTTTTTAAAACCAACGGTCAGCTCCTTAAAGCCACTCCGCGTCTGCCTCATGAAAGCCACCATGTCTTTCTCCACCGCACGGCATGCCTCGCAACTGTAATGCAAGCCATTACGTTTGGCTATAGCATCACTCACGAGGCCAGAAAATCCAGCGCATTTTGCGTGCACTACGCTGTCGCAGAGCCAGCAGGGGACATTCGGCTGATCGTGTGTGATCTGCTTCTTACAGCTTTTTTTGGCACAGACCACAGCGTATTCCATTTTATTTTATTATTTATTTATATATATACTATTTTTTGCAAAACAAATTGGTATCAGACCAATGTGCCAGACAACGCTCAAATTAATAAAAAAAAAAAAAAAAAAAAAAAAAAAGATGATAAGGCTATGTACTCTGCCTCCGTGGAACTGTGGGCAACCGTCGATTGCTTTCTTGACTCCCAAGAAACCGCTCCTCCTGCCAACATGCATACATAGCCAGTGAATGACTTTCGGTTCATCATATCACTTGCCCAATCTGCATCAACAAAACACTCAATTGCCTTTCCTTGCTTTGTGTAGCATATCTCCCAGTCGATAGTTTTTGCCAAATATCGAAGTATGTGCTTGGCTGCCGCTTCATGCTCGGAATGAGGATCCTTGTTACGTTGTGCTAATTTGTTCACCGAATGCGCAATGTCCGGACGAGTCATAACAGCAAGATAAGATAACTCTCCAATTAGCTTTTCGAACGATGTGATGTCGACCCTGCGGCAGTCCTCTTTGTTGCATGCCACCTGGTAACCAGCTTCAAGAGGCGTGGACGTCTGTCGACAATCTTTCAAATTGTACTGTTCGAGCAACTCTCTAATATACTTCCGTTGGCTGATTGAAATCGCACCCGTACTGCCTTCACGTTTCACCTCAATACCTAAAAAGTATTGCATAGGCCCGATGTCAACCACATCAAATTCTGCTGCGATCTTTATCTTGATATCAGATATATCATCTAGGTCATTACACGCCAAAATAATGTCATCTACGTAGACAGCTATTAGACACATATTTTTACCTGGCTTACAATACAGACAGGGTTCGTTGACAGTCGGTATAAAACCAATGCGTCTCAGCGTTGCATCCAACGTAGAGTTCCACACTCTTCCTGATTGTTTTAGGCCATATATACTTTTGTGAAGCCTCAAAACGTGATTTGGGTGAACTTCGCTGATGAAGCCCTCAGGTTGTCTCATAAAAACCTCATCTTCCAATTCGCCGTTGAGATACGCCGTGACAACATCCATTTGATGTAGGTGGAGACCATGTTCGACTGCAAGTGCAATTATCAACCTGATAGTTGCGTGGCGTACAACTGGTGCAAATGTTTCCTTGTAGTCGATCCCGTAGCGTTGCCAACAACCTTTCGCCACCAGACGTGATTTGAGCCTGTTCACGCTTCCATCCGGATTGGACTTAACTGCATAAACCCATCTGCATCCAATGGACTTTTTCCCGCTAGTCAATTTAGTAAGCGACCACGGGACGTTCTTCACGAGAGATTCGTACTCGTCCTTCATTGATGCTTTCCATATCTCGCCTTCAGTAGACCGTTCAGCTTGTGCGTAGTTTTGTGGAACTTGTACGTCTGCTGCCAGTATCGCATTGAGCATACGATACTGCTTCCTTGGTCGTCCTGGTTTGCCCGTCCGTACTATGGTTGGGCGTCCTGGTCCTCTTATTGGTTCTGGAATTACAAGAATGTCATTACTAGACCTAATCTCCTCCTGATTTTCTGGCTCATTTTCTGGATCTTTAAATTGCTCGCTATCCATTTCGGGTTCAGAGTCCTGGTTTTGTTGAACCTCAATTGATGCCATGTCATTGGAACATTATGCATCTAGTTTGCCCCCTTCAGGTTCTACAAAAATGACATCCCTACTCTCTACGAGTTTCCTGGTTTCTTTACTGACCAAACGGTATGCTTTGGCCGTATCCGAGTAGCCCACAATTATATACTCTAAGCCTTTCTGTGCGAACTTTGATTTCTTTGTTTTATCTAGAGCTATCGCTACTGAGCCAAAAACTGTTAAATGCGATACCACTGGCTTTCTACCTGTCCATATTTCAAAAGGTGTCACCCCGCTCAAGCAGCTGCTTGCCACTCTATTTCGCAAATACGTGGCAGTTCGAATCGCTTCTGCCCAATAGCATTCACTTAACCCAGCATGCAGCAGCATACTTCTTGCCATTTCTACCAATGTTCTGTTGGCCCTTTCTGCAACTCCGTTTTGTTGAGGTGTATATGGCACTGTTAAGTTTCGCTTTATTCCATTTTGGTTTAGGTAATTATCAAAAACGTTTGATATGTATTCTCGGCCATTGTCACTTCGTAAAACCTTGACTTTTCTCCCAGTTTGGCCCTCAACTTGACTTTAAAATTCTTTAAAAGCCTCGAAAACCTGATCTTTGGTTTTTAGGAAACTTACTGATACATATCTTGAACAATCATCAATAAATGTGGCGAAATATCGATTGCCTCCCATTGACTGCTTTTGCATTGGACCGCATACATCAGTATGTATTAAGTCTAGAACGCCCTTTGACCTGTTTGTGCTCGATTGAAATGGTTGCACGCAAATTTTACTTTTTGCGCATGTTGCACACACTTGTTTTGGCTTGTATATGCACTTGAGACCTATTACCATCTCCTTGTTAACCATTTCCTTTAATGCGTCAAAATGTACATGGCCGAACCTATTGTGCCATTTGAATGCATATGCCTCAACATTTACAATGTTCATACACTTTTCCTGATTGTCCTGAACCATAAACAATCAATTTTCCAGATGTGCCCTTATAACTATTTTTCCGTTTTCAAAAATCATCGCTTGATTTTTCTCAAACACAACTTTTTTTCCATGTTTTAATAGTTTTGTGACCGATATAAAATTGTACTGCAAATCTGGTACCAAGATAACCTTTTCCAGCGTAACGGATCTATCACCGAACTTTACTTGAACAGTTCCATGCCCTTCAGCAATAAGTGATTTACCGCCGGCTAAAAATACTTTTTGATTATCTTCCGTGAACGACACAAAGCGTTCCTTGTCACAACATAGATGCGCCGTTGCGCCACTGTCTATGCACCATGCATTTAACATCTAGACATTTGGCTTAGCTAAACTTAGGATTGGTACATATTTTTCTGGTTCCACTTTGGCATATTCGGTTACGCAAAACATTGTACCCAATCTTTCCCCGCTTTCACTGTTTGCGCTCTTGTTGTTTGCTCCTTCCTGCTTGCTTTTAGCACGGCATTCCGATTTAAAATGCCCTTCCTTTCCGCACTTAAAACACATTTTGCCCTTCTTAAAGTTTTTCTTAAAATTGTTGTTGTCATAACTGACGTTCCGCGCTACTTGTAATTTCCTTGCTAATGCTATCTTCCTGCCTATTCGCTTCTTGAGAAATTTTTATTTTTAGCATGCTCAAGCTCATCATCTCGCGTCTCAATCGCAACAACAAAACTTTCATACGATTTAGGCAAACCATTTAGCAACACAACTGATAAGATCTTTTCATCAACCATTATGTTGACCTCTGCTAAAGCCTCGTGTACCACCTGGAATTTCCGCATATATTCCTGTGCACTTATACCATCCGACATTTTTAACGTCAACAATTGTTTAATTAAAAGCACTACCCTTGCTGGTCCGCTTGGCCTGTGAATTTTATTTAGCTTTTGCCATGCCTGTGACGACGATACACAATTTTTAATATTGTTTAGTTGGGTCGATTTAACACAAAGTATAATTGACGCCAACGCCTTTTGATCCTTTAGTTCAAAAGCTGCACGTTGCTCATTTGTTGCACTTTCACTAAGCTCAATTTTACCACTGACGATTGGCCACAAATCATTTTGTATGAGAACACTTCTCATCAAAACTTCCCATGTGCTATAATTGTTTTCGTCCAGTTTCTCAATATTGAAATTCATATTTCCACTCATTTTTTATACTTATTGTCCCACAGTGCAAAATTTGTAACTGTGGATCGTCTCATGCACAAAGCAACTACGACGACAATACTGTTGTCCGTGTCTTTCTTTTGTTTTTTCGTTTTCTTTTAAGTATCCGTCCGAGTTGCTATTTACACACACACACTTGGGATTTTCTAAGGCTTGGTATACACACTTTTGGGTATACACACTCGCGGTTTTGTGCGGCTTGGCATACGCACTTTTTGGTATACACACTTGAGTCTCCGTTCGCTTTTGTGTTTCTTGATCCATTGGGACTGCTTTATTTTGGACTTTAAACCACGGCAACGGTCCGATTCGCTGCAAAAATCTAATCAAAAAAACACAATGCGAATCTCCGTTGAATTTGTTCAACTTGTTCTTTTGCCTTTCTATGTACACACATACACTAATGAGTATGTGTACAAATATGCCATTTTTTTAGCACTGCTTTTCACTAAGCACCAAACAATGTTTATTGTTTCTCACTGTTTCTGTTTTATACTGTTTCTGGGTGAATCTGGGTGAGTCTGGGCCCATAACCTGTTAAAGTTATTTTATTTGTAAGACAGCAGAAGATCAGTATACAGAATTATATGTGCTTCCGAGTAACATACGCAAGAGACAGACGCCGAAAGAAAAATATCGATATGAGAACATCGATATGCAGCAGGGCACATGCGCAGTGTTGTTAGAGATCAATATCTAATTATCGTGGCGGTCACTTTGAACAGATTCGTTAAATGTATATCATGATAACGTTAAGTGTGCATTTACAAACATTGTAAATATTCCTGAAAACATGAACGATGACTGGAAAGTAGGAATTACAGACTTATATCTAAATAAATGTATAAAAAGCAGGCCTGAGAATACCTCAATCGTATCTGAAGAAACAACAGAATTCGTTATTAGCTTAGTAAATGGAGAAATATTTCGATATGAAAATGAGTCAATAGAGTCTGAACAGTTTCAAAATGCGTTGATTTTTGTTTACACTGACATTATCAAACCAAGATGTGTTGGAAATAAAAGACCTCGATGTCTTCGAGTATTACATTATAATGGAAAAGAGCAACTTATACAATTCAACAATATTGAATATTATCCCATTGAAATATGGTCTCCAAAAGAAATTTCGATCTTAATTACCGATTCCAAAGGGTATAAAGTACCATTTGAATCTTCAGCAATTCCAATTTTTGTTACCCTTCACTTTAAAAAACGAAAAGAAATGCTATAAATAATACTGTAAAGATGGAAATTTATTCAGAGTAGAAATAACAACCATGACGAAATCTTATCAACAATATTATTTAAATCAGTGTGGAGGAGGGTTGAATCATATAGGAAGTCTTTATGTTTCACCCAGAGTTATCCAACAAGGTAGAGGAATTGGGAATTTTTTTAGTGGTCTTTTTAATAACATAAAACCACTATTCCTTTCGGGGATAAACGCTATTAAAAACCAAGCTTCTGAGACTGGAAAGGCAGTAATAATGAGTTTGGTCGAAAACCTTTAAGAACTATTATCCAAGAACAAAGTAAAATTGCTTTGCAAAACCTGTCAAATAAAGCCATTAATAAGTTAACCCGATTCCAGAATGGGGCAGGTAAAAAGAATAAAAAGAGAAGGTCTAGGAAAAAACTATCTCATTTATCATCTAAAGAAGGAAGCAAACATACGCAGTCGAGACCCAAAAAAAAAAAATCAACAAAGAAATTAACTATAAGAGACATTTTTTCTAAATCAAAATGACCACCCATATTGAATGTATGAAAAGCGAATTGGATCTCTTTGAGCCACATCCTACACAAAGCTCTATTCTGAGAACAGAAGAAGTTTCATATAACCCCATAGCTTCGTTGGACAGTGCTTCTTCAATTGAATTCGTTTGCTTAGGAAATGGGGAAACATATCGAGACCTATCAAGTGTTTACTTAAGACTTGTTGTGCAACTAAGAAAAAGTGATAATACCAACATTGAAGGAAACGATGTTGGAGTAGTGAATAATATTTTGCATTCAATGTTTAGAAGTTCGTCCGTATATTTAAATAATATTTTGGTATCTCAGAGTGATAATAACTATCATTATAGATCGTATTTGCAAACGATTTTAAACTATGGTAGTGATGCCAGTGAAAGTCACTTAGCCACTCAAGGTTATTATCCTAATTATGGTAAATGATTATCTGGTAGATACGTTAACACCGATGGATCCATTATGCTCAAAAATATTTTTCAAAACAGTAATAAGGTTGAACTATTCGGAAAAGTTCATGGAGATATATTTAATCAACCAAAACTGCTTGTAAATAATGTAGATTTGAGGATTACTTTTAACATTAAAAAAACAGCATTTTATTTAATGGAATCTGAAACTGAATCAAATCTTAAAATATTGGAGGCCCAACTATTCATGAACCACATAACTATTAATCCGAGCATTTTATTGGCTTATCATCATGTTTTACAAACTAAAAATGCCATTTATCCATACAGCAAAGTTCAAGTAAAATCATTTACAATATATCCAGGAAAAAATACATTATCAATTGACAATGCAGTTATTGGACAGCTTCCCAATTTTTTTGGCTTTTTGCATGGTAAAAAACAAATCATATTCTGGAAATCGGGCATTAAACCCCTTCCATTTTGATCATTTTAAAATTCAACGCTTTAATCTATTGGTTAATGGAGTACAAGTACCATCGCAGGCACTTGAGTTTGATTTCTCGAACTCTGAAAATGCTCAAAGCTCTAGAGGATATAATATGCTATTCAGATCAAGTGGAATAAAACATTATGATCGTGTTCTATTGTAAAAATGAATACATTGCAAATCGATAAGTTGCTTTCCAAGCATTCAAAAACAAAAACAATTTTTAAAGGAGTTTATCCCTCTGATCAGCTGCCTCAAGTAATTTCGAAATATCCTGCTTTAATAATAGCAAACACAGATTCTTCAAGCCATTCAGGAACTCATTGGGTTGCTTTTTACTTTGAAAACAAATATTCAGCAGAATTTTTTGATTCATATGGTCAATATCCCCAAAATAAAGAATTTTTAAAAATATTAAGGAAAAATTCCACAAAGTTTACATTTAATAAACAACCACTGCAAGGTTATTTTTCAAATACATGCGGTCATTACTGTATCCTATATGGAATATTTAAAAGCAGCAAAAAAAACATTAAATTGTTTTTTAAAACAATTTAAGAAAAATGATTTTAACTATAATGATAAGTTAATAATACAAATGTTTAAGAAAATTCGTTTAAAATAAAACACAATATTATTTCAGAGACATTTAAGATGTTTATTGATTTTTTGAGCTGGGATACAATCTTTTATTTAAGTTATAGTACTTTAACATTAGGTCATAGCTTCTGCTTTCTTATTTGGTAGGGTATGACACAGGCATGTGTCAGGTCCGTCCGTTGCATCGTCATCACTCCAGGGGCATAGCTTATAATGAAAGCCAAACTTGGAGTACTGAAGCTCCTTTTCCTCCAGATCCTCCAAAATGCTCATCAAATTTTCAAGAATTTGTACGTGCTCCTCGAAGATCATCTCCTAGAATTGCATTACAAAAAGTTGTATTTGTTTGACATGCATCTTGCAGCTGTCTTCTTGACTCTATTACTGATAATGATTCAAAGAGCAGGACTCTTTATATCCACGTCTTTGCTCTGTTTCCCTTATATTTTTCTTTACTCCTGTATTGGAAATGATAAGTACTATAGCTAGCCATCTCTTTTTTACATATGTATATTCTTAACCTTTTTGTTTATTTTTGTATATTTATACATGTTGTTTATTTATACATGTATAGTTGTCTCTTCTTCTCTTACATATATATATAATGGGAAATCTTTATTTACTCTTTACATATAAATTGGAAATGGGCAGTGCTATATCTATTCATCTCTTTTCCTTTATATATAAGATGTGAGATTCCATGCTCCTTCAACATCTTAAAGGGCGTTTTTGTGGAAAATTTTGTTACATAACTTTTAGGTAAAAATATCCAAAGCGGTTCGTTGTCCTTATCAGTTAAATAAAGGACTACTTTATTTCCAAATGATGTTTTTTTGATTTTACATCCATTGATCTTGTACTCAAATCCTATGCACAGGTCCTCAACCTTTGTGTATCCAACCGCCGGCTTTGTCTCGTTAAGTAATTCTAGGAAAGCCTAGGTATATATTTGATTAAGTGCTTATCATTTTCTATATAGAGATTTAAATATTCTTACATACCATTATAGTAATAGAAACTATTCAAACTACTAATGATTTTATACTAAATTATTTGAAAGATTGCATGATCTTTTAGTCTCTCATTAATTCAATTTTATACAAATGTGATCTGAGCAGATTGGTAGTTGAGTGATAATAAGTAAATGGTTTTAAAGCTGTAATGGCCAGATGTCTTAAGTCTGATTGGTGGTTGAGTAATAAGGGATGAACTATGGATACACTGCTGTATATTGGTTCAAATATTATATTTACATTTTTGGTCTTATATAACAGTCAACATGAAAAAATTATAAAACAGAACAAAATGAATAGAATTTTTGTTTATATGCTGATCACTTCCTATATAAGAACTGTAAGTTACTGAGATAGGTTAGTTCATTTTTACTTCGAAATGAGGACATTTCATTGCGAGTTGTGCTATTTAAAAACATCTTTTAGTTCCCGCAATGAACTGAAAAAACACACCTTAAAAATCCACAACTTTAGTTATTCAAAATCAAAATCATCATTTTATCGATGTTACTTATGTCCAGGAACTGAACTGTTTTGGTTGAGAATTGACTTCAATATGCATATTTTATTTAAGCATAACATGGAATTAAAGCGAAAAATATAAAATAAATATTAAAAAATGAAATAATCTGTGCGTTTTTAAATATAAATACCTTTACATAAATTTACCAACTAAGTATAATATGATGTGAAAATTACTCAATAAATTCATTCAAAAGCATCAGTATTCTACCTGAAATCCACTTATTCTTTTTGTGTAATCCTCACTTGGAAGAAACCTGTTTCAAACGAATCCTATGATTCTCTTGTAATAAGAGGAAGGGAAATTCAACCAATCAAAAGTAAAACAGAAAACATTTAAAATAAATAGTGGTTAAATGTGTTATATTTATTATATATGTACATATGTATATATTATTTTTAGAAAAATACATAAAATATTCTTATTATATAAATATGTATTCGTATTATTAAAATTTCGGCTCAGCTAATTTTACCGCAGCAATTAAGTCATCATCATCTTCGTCCCGAAGTAGTTCCTGGAGTTGAGATCTTTTATCATCATCCTGATTATCTACTAAATCGAAAATGTTGTCATCATCCGGGAAAATGTATGATGGATTATCATTATTAGACGTTGCATTCCTTGGGTCATCGTCGTCATCATCCCATTTAATGTCACTTAACCAGGTCAAGTTGCTCTCGAGATAGGTTTGGGTCTTAATCCCAAAAATCAAGGACAGGTCTACGGAGCTCGGCTGAGAGTCCAGATTTATGGTTGATTCCGGTTGGGAATCGATAAAAATGATTTCAAGGTCATCCATCGTTGCTGAAAGATTACTAGTTTATGTACTAGCTGTTAGCTGTGAGTAGTTATTATATAGGCATTTTGCTATGGGACAGTGTTAGGTACAAAAAGGAGGAATATAAATTATAGAGAAAGTAGAAAGGTTCAAGGGCATCGAATCCGTTTTTCAGGAAACACTTAAAAAATACCTCTAAACTATCACATTAGATTCATTGCAAAGGGATGACCTACCTGTTTGAGGGTTGTTTGAATCGCAACACGGGACCAATCGTAAAAACAGGTTCATTGACAGTAAGAGGGAGGAGAGAGAATATAAATGAGCGAAGGATCGGTTTGAGAGGATTTTACATGGTTGAGAAACAGGATTGAGATCGAAGTTAGTTCACATTATCACCGATAGGTGGCGCCACAAAGTAGTAAGGATAAGGGACGGCCGTATATTTACTATAAGTAGCTTTAATTAATTTTTATGTCTTCCTATTATAATTATATTCTTTGTGTGCTCCTGTATATATCTCCATTAATTTGTGTTCTCTTACCATTCAACCCTCTATACGGACATCTAGAAACCCAGTTTTCCAACCTATGTTTTTCTATAGGATGTAAATTTCAGAAACTTCACACATTTGTTTTCCCAGTTCAATGTTTATAAAATATCCTATAAGTATTTATTTAACTTGACCAGTTAATAACACAGCAGAAATTGTTTCCCAATTCAATGTTAATAAAATATCTTATAAGTATTTATTTAACATGATCACGTAATAACATAGCAATATGATGCACACTTACATTCAACATGTTGCCAAGCTGCACATGCTTAAGCATGCTTAAGCATGCTGCGAATTTGGTAATTCAGTCTAAAATATGACCGTCACTTATCCTTACTACTTGGTGGCGCCACCTATCGGTGATAATGTGAACTAACTTCGATCTCAATCCTGTTTCTCAACCATGTAAAATCCTCTCAAGTCGATCCTTCACTCATTTATATTCTCTCTCCTCCCTCTTACTGTCAATAAACCTGTTTTTACGATAGGTCCCGTGTTGCGATTCAAACAACCCTCAAACAGGTAGGTCATCCCTTTGCAATGAATCTAATGTGATAGTTTAGAGGTATTTTTTAAGTGTTTCCTGAAAAACGGATTCGATGCCCTTGAACCTTTCTACTTTCTCTATAATTTATATTCCTCCTTTGTGTACCTAACACTGTCCCATAGCAAAATGCCTATATAATAACTACTGTCGTGGTTGCACGTTACAAAATTATACATTCGATTCGAAAACTTGGCTACATCCGATTACTAAACAATGGCCAAAAACAGCTGCCAAAGCAATGCACCTGAACAATGGCAACAAAACAGAACAGAAGTGGAACAAGACGACCCTCAACTGGCGCAACTGCCACAACTGGCGCTCCCAGCAGACAGTGCTAAGAGGTCGGATGGCTGGGCTTGGATAGCCAAGCCAACCAGCCGTTTCCTGTTGCACAATTTTAAGCTGCCGGCACACAGACAACTCCATATACATATTCGAGCCATGATTTGCCATTCGTGTTCTAGAGATGAGAAGAGAAAGCGGTGAACAGGAATATGAAATTATGTTTCAATTAAAGTGATTGCGAATGTGAGCAAAGTGCCTTAAACTCAACCAATATTGAGGCCTAAATTGGCAATTTGAAAACAATTTTCCGTAAGCAATTGTATGAATTTAGCAAGTATTCTGAAATGGCATATATGAATGACTGTGTAATGTTTCGAAAATAAATTCTCTGGAGAATCCAAATTGATTCAACTACATTTACCTGGAACCAAGTTCTTCTGAAAGCTTTCAGAAATTTACAAAACATGCCCGACTTACTTATTTGGTTCTCCCTCTGATCACGCTCTCATCTCTAATCGCCGCCGGCCTTAAATGGAGTTTGCATAAATTTGCGCAGCCCTGGCTAGGATATTGTTGGATGGCGGCAACAAACACCGCCGACACACACCGCAGAATAAGGTTTTTGGGTTAAACTGCCAGTTTTTGTTGACATTTAAATTTGCATGGCAACATTTTGGCTGCAGCCAGGGCCAGAGCGAGAGCCAGAGCCAGACCGACACCGGCCAGCCTGTCATATTTGATGTGCTCTCAAACCAGAGGCGGAAGTCCGCTGCCAACTGTCCTTCGGCTGCCTGTGTGCATATGTATGCACTTACATCCATGTGTTTTTTTTTTTTAATTCCATTTAATTCCTCGTATTTACAACTTATTTTATACTTAAAGCAAACTATATTAAAGGTTAGGCTATACAAGCCCAACATGTGTGGTACGGCCGTGTAGCAATGCTTCACACATGTGCAGGCTTCGTTTAGACTAACTGGACTCTTGTCTGGTGCTCAACGGCGCGCAGTTCCCTCATAATGGTCGCCGCGAAGTAACTCGTCGCCTCCCAGTTTTCTGGGGACAGGAGCATGTACGGCACTAAGTTCTGCTTGACTACGGCCCCACCCAGCGCTTCTTCTAGCCGCTGGCGCTGCGCTGCGAACCTGCCACACGAAAATATTACGTGTTCGGCATCCTCCTCAACGTAGTGTCCGCACCAAGAGCATTCTGCGTAGTCCGCATGCCCGAAGCGATGAAGGTAGCTTCGGAAGCAGCCATGACCACTGAGGAGCTGAGTCAGGTAAAAGTTGACCTGCCCGTGCTTCCTGTTTACCCACGCGTCGATGGACGGGATAAGCTGGTGGGTCCAACGCCCCTTAGTGGTCGTGTCCCAGCGCTGTTGCCACCTTCTGAGGCTCTCCTGTTTGCACGCCATGCGTACCTGCCTTTTCGCAGCCACGTCTATTCCTCTACCATGTGTTTCCTGGTAGTAGGTGGACCGTTCCTCCGTCAGGAAATCCAGGGGTGCTATGCCCGCGATCACGTGTGCTGCCTCGTCCGAGACCGTTCGGAAGGCACTGGTGATCCGAATCGAAGAGAGGCGGTGCGTGGCTGCCAGACCCCGTGCGTAGCTCGCTGTTTGAAGGGCCTTTGCCCAGATTGGCGCCGCATATAGCATCACCGATCTCGTGACACTCGTTAGCAGTTGTCGCCGCCATTGCTTTGGTCCTCGGGTGTTCAGCATTAGCCTCGAGAGCGCACCGTTGGTGGTCGCCGCCTTTGTGCCCATGTAGGCCAATTGCTCCCGAAAGCAGAGACGTGTGTCCACCAGGACACCAAGGTATTTGATAGCGTGTAGTGGTCGCTTGTCGGGCGGATAGGAAAGCATATTTGTGTTCTTCGCCTGAAAGTATGCCCGATGGTATTTGTACAATTTATATATTTATGTATATTATATATATAAATATATTTATATATATTATTTTATTTATACAAGTATATATCACACCTCACCGAGATACTTATTAATTATTAAGTTTATTCCCCATAGTTAGTGTATAGTTAGGTTGGCTTAATTTCTTGTGGTGGTGTTACATGTTAAATGTTCCTGGTCATGTGGGGCTAGCGCCACCTAGGGTTGACATTAAGAATATGCTTAAAAACGAACAAAAATCTCCCCACCATGTCCATAACCATTCAAGGTGAATGGCGAAGGATCGTGCAAAGGCAGATCCGGAGAACAAAATTTTTGTTGGTCAGTAGATCCGCCCAAATCGTTCTTTCTCCTCGTGGCCGTGCAAGCATTCAGTTGCGCGGTGAGAAAAAAAAATAATAAAAATAAAATTAAACCGCCGTAAATAACCGTGGTGTGAAACCAAAGTGCACTCGATCGGAAAAAAAGAACCCAAGAAAGCAGATTGGGCTCTAATCGAAAACGTGAGTACCGGCCTTCGACAGTGCTAGGAGCCTCGAAGTTAGATTTTCCGGAGAAAGAAGGAATTAGCACCTCAACCCCATTTTCGCAGTGCCAGTTCCAACCTGGTAAATATGTGCAGGGAGTAACTGTTAGAAAAAGTAGCCTGATCAGTATTTTCAAATTCCACATTAGAATCGGCACTTAGTTTGGGAAGTATCCAAAAGCTGCAGCCCGAGCTTTAAGCCCCCGCAATACGAACCAGCTGATCCACCAAGTCGCGGGCAGTGAACTTTGGGTGCGCGAGACGAGGACAGCCGTCTGAACGGGCTTAGTGCGGCGAATTGGCGTCACCGTTTCGAGTTCAAAACCGGGCCAAGAAACGGAAACCGGTGCTTGCAGTCAGCGTAGGACCGAAGCCGCTTAAATGTTCCTACCGGGCGGGAAAAAATAGTGCACCACGTGTGTACATAACCTCCCGGCGACCCCTAGTGGTATCGCCTCTCCTGTTCTTCTCGTGATTCGGCCTAGCTGTTCAAACGTTTATGTAAAGTGCAGTTGAGGCCAGTGTTTGTCTTATGTGCACGTTAGTGTCATTATGTAGGCTGAATGTACCCGAAAAAAACTGTAAGAGATGTGCTCACATACATATGTATAGTGACATATCCATAATTCCCCACATCCCATACACATTATGTTTATGTACAATTCATCCACCCCATCCACACAAGTAACAGGACCCCACTCAAGAATCAATAACTGTTTCTTCCCATACTCCAAGCTAGGGCCCCCCATAATATAAACAATGGACCACATTGTTTCATCAACATTAGAATCACGCCACTCGTAAGAAATCGATTCTTTAGAATCACGCCACTCATGAGGACCAATCAAAGCTAGACATAAAACCAAGGAGTATCACATTCCTAGCTCCGTCATGTAATGCAACACCGATCGCCAGCAGTGGATGCCTTTCATCAAAGCCGACGCATCTCCAAATATCGATCCAGGCACGTACGCCACCGACACGAAGATGCAGCCGAGGAAAGCAACGCCCGAAGCCAGAGTCGGGAGTTCCAAGAGAAGGGCTCATGGAAACTAGCCAGCAGCAGAGAGATCAGTTCCGTTTGAGACAAGCAGACCCAAAGTCAAGTCGGGGAATTCATTTAAATCTTGTGACATAAAGATATTTAAGTTGTAAAATAAAAGTCTTTTTTAAAAAACTTAAAATCGAGTTGCGGATATTTAACTGGCGCAGTCGGTAGGATTTCGTTTAAAATTAACTCCTATATTTCGGTAATGGTCAGCTTGTGTAATTTCTAATTACTGTGATCACGTAATCCCGGAATCGTTAATAAAATTGTGAAATCCGCCAAAGAACCTATGTGTTACGAGCACATACGATTTGCAAAACTAAAATGAAGTGAACTGAAGTAAGCGGATATAGTGATCCACCAAGAACAGTGAAACACTAAATACAAAATCAAAAAACTTACAAGTGAACCAAAATAAAGTTAAAAACTACTGAAAACAAAACAAAACCCAATCAACACCAACAACATGGCGTTACCACCACTATCATTGAGCGAAATCCACTTGAACCAGGCACTGCTGTCGATCAGACAAATACCTGCCTATGACGGTTCATCTGGACAGCTAAGCTCATTTATCAAACGAATCGAATATGTATGCGGATTATATCCAACTGAAGATCTTCGCCAACAAAGTATCCCATTTGGAGCGAACGAGATCCAACTGTCAGGAGAGGCACAACGCATATCGCAAATGATACAACCCAACACGTGGCTCGAACTGAAGACGGCGCTGATCAACGAGTTCAAAAATCACACACCATATGAAGAACTCTTACGACAACTATACACCACCAGATTCAACGGCAGTCTTCGTAAGTTTATAGAAGAATTAGAGATAAAAGCATTATTAATAAACAATAAGCTAAACTTAGAAGACATACCAGAAAAAATTGTCATTTATAAAAACGCTTTGAACAACACAATTAAAGATGTCATTACTCGAAAACTTCCTGACAGAATGTTCATGACCTTAGCAAGAAAAGATATTACCACATTGTCTAATCTTAAGAAGGCAGCACAAGAAGAAGGATTGTACGAAGCTAGTACAACAGATTCAGGTACAAATAAAGATCAATCGAAATCGTCTCAATCAAATCGAAAGAATGTTGGAAACTATTATCCAAATTATAATACTACTAACTATCACAATCAAACTCAGAGTTCATCTGGAACAGGTCAGACTAATCGAACAAATCAAAATCAAAATTCCCAAAATCCTGGATTATACAATGAGTTCAAAAATTCCTTGAATCAAGGTAGGGCTCAGAATCCATTCAATCAGCAAATATCTCAAAACCAAGCTAGTATGAGTGGACCCAACCAACCTACTAAAAGAGGGAGGGAGAGCCAGAGTTGCCAAACGAAGATGGACGTAAATTTTCATCAAGCCGCCTCGGAAGAAACCGAGGAGGACCCTATATAAACATTACCATTAATAAAAGAATATTAAGGTGTATCGCTGACTCGGGATCATCATCGATCAACATCATGAATGAAAATTATACAGATTCCGAGATAAAAGACGATAACCTTACGGTCCATACCATCAATGGACCTGTCCGTTTAACTAAGAGTATAATGAGGAATGCGAACAAAACATGTCCGTCCGAACAAAAGTTCTACATACATAACTTTTCCGAAAATTATGATATTTTATTAGGATGAGAATACTTGATGGCAAGTAAAGCCGTCATCGATTACAGAAATGACACTGTAACACTAGGAGCTAGGTCGTACCCAATCATTCAGAGTGGAGAAGCTATTGAAGCCGGCAAGACCGCACAGAAGTGGACTGATCCCTCTACAAAAGAAGAGAAGATCGCACCTAAGTGCCTTGACCCATCTCCAGAGGGAGATCAATACTTCGCTTCCGCTCTAGACAGTGAATTAAGGGAATGTAATCAATTAAGATTGGAACACTTAAACGACGAAGAGAGGGAAGAGTTAAAGAAGGTCTTATATGAGTTTAAGGATGTGCAGTACAGAGAAGGTGACAATTTGACTTTCACAAGTACAATCAAGCACGAGATCAAAACTCAACATGAAGACCCGGTCTACAGACGACCATACAAATATGCCCAGATACATGATCAGGAGGTAAACCAGCAAATCAAAGATATGATCAGGCAGGGAATAATTCGAAAGTCGAATTCTCCTTACTGCTCGCCCATATCTATGATTCCGAAGAAGATAGATGCTTCAGGAAAGCAAAAATATCGAATGGTAGTAGACTATAGAAGTCTAAATGAAATAACAGTTAAGGACAAATTCCCAACTCCACGAATGGATGAAATCCTAGACAAACTAGGTAAATGTCAGTATTTTACGACAATCGATTTAGCAAAAGGTTTCCATCAAATACCCATGGAACCTAGCTCAATCCCCAAAACTGCGTTCTCCACTAAGCATGGACATTACGAGTTCACTTGTATGCCCTTTGGGCTAACCACTGCCCCAGCTACCTTCCAAAGATGTATGAACAATCTGCTAGAAGAGTTAATCTTCAAAGATTGCTTTGTATACTTAGATGACATCATTATATTTTCCACTTCATTGGAAGAACACTTGTTGTCACTAAGGAGAGTATTTGGAAAGTTGAGAGACGCCAACTTGAAGCTACAAATGGATAAATGTGAATTCATGAAAAAGGAAACTGAATTCCTAGGTCATGTAGCTGATGCCTTATCAAGGGTAAAGGTTAATGAAGGAATAGTACCAAATCCAGGCAAAATCTCTGCCATTGTCAAATTTCCAATACCAGAAACGACTAAACAAATAAAGTCATTCTTAGGTCTGTGCGGGTTCTACAGGAAATTCATTCCTAATTTTGCAAACATAGCAAACCCATGACACTCAAACTAAAGAAAGGAGCTGTCATAGACCCCAAGGTGAAAAGTACATCGAGGCATTTGAGAGACTAAAAGTACTCATCACCTCAGACCCTATCCTTGCGTTCCCAGACTTTGACAAAATGTTCAAGGTAACAACCGACGCTAGTAACATAGCATTGGGAGCGGTTTTGTCACAAGAACACAAACCGATCTGCTACGCTAGCAGAACCCTAAATGAACATGAAATAAACTATTCAGCCATCGAAAAGGAATTATTAGCGATCGTATGGGCAACCAAGTATTTCCGTTCATACCTGTTCGGTAGAACATTCGAGATACAAAGCGATCATAAACCCTTGATTTGGTTGAACAACCTCAAGGAGCCAAATATGAAATTACAAAGGTGGAAAATAAAACTGAATGAGTTTGATTTTAAAATGAAATATCTACCAGGCAAAGAAAATCATGTAGCTGATGCCTTATCAAGGGAAACGATTAATGAAAATCTCCTTGGAGAAGCTTCCAAGCGTTGGTGCAACTGTACATAGCGCACAGGAAGACAATCTAAATCACATTGCTATCACGGAAAGACCAATTAACCATTACAATCGGCAAATTGAGCTAATAAAAGGCAATGAAGATAAGGTAGAAACAATTCGTTATTTTCACAAGCTAATCATCAAGATCACGTATAAGGAAATGACTAACACCTTAGCGAAGGATATTGTTCGGAGCAGAACCCAGCCGATTAGCTGCTTGCCAAATAGCACCTAATTCTTGGCCCTCAGCCGCTTATTTTTTTTGTTACTTATGTCTATGTCACTCATTTGTTTGTTAAAGCTCTGCGCTTGCTTGCCCTGCTAAACGCTCTCTGCCAGCTCGCTCTTCGCTATCTCCGCTTTGCGTCTGCCTCCCGACGTCGGCCGAGCGAAGCTGCGCTTAGCGATCGGAGCGGCAATGTAAAGGGCAGGCAAGCCACACTTGCAATTTGGATGTCACGCATTAAAGAACATATCGTAATTTTATTTCTGCGCCGAGTTTTATTTAATTCGAAATAATTAGTCGGCCGATTGGGGATAAAAAACATTATCTCCACATAAAATTTGGTGACCCCGACGTGATCTCTGAGTTGCAGTGTCAATTAATAATCATTCGCGATCGACATTCGTTAGCCCTAGCAAATTTTCGGCGGTTAAGCACAATTCGATGCTAAAACACACTTACATACACCTACATACACGCATTGCTGGCTATTAATTTCTCTGTCGCGACAATTCGGTCAGTGCAGTGCGGTAGGCAGTGCAGCGAACTCACTAATACACACAAGCGGAGTACAAAGCGGAATCGGACAGCTCGCACAGCTAAAGGCATTAGCTTAATCCCTTTGCTTTCGGTTCCCACGTTTATACGTATACAGGGTGTCTTTTTCGGTCGTGCTGAGTGACTCTTTTAAAACCTCAACATGGCAGCACCTGAGCCTACCAATGTCGCGAACGCAGCAATGCCGAGTGATGTAGATTTCTACAAGCACAAGGCCGAGTCCATCGCGCGCCAACTAAAGGCCATGGATCGCTTTCTCACCAAGGAAGAGCTTGCCGAGTTAGATGAGGCAGAACTTCAAGCTCGCTTAGAGCAGATCGAGCGAATGAATGCGGATTTCGATGCCGCTCAAACGAGCCTTGAAAGGCTGGATTTCCTGCAGTTAGCCCATGATGCCCGGCTGGACTTTTCGAATGTTTATGTCAAGGTTAGGTCCAGGCTGTCGCGGGAGTTGATGGCTGCTCGCACGGTAAATGTTGCCAATTCAACGGCTCGGCATACTCTCGAGGGGAATTCGTCGTTGTTCGCCTATAATAGTATAGGCCGTTCTCGAATGCCCGAGTTGCAGCTTCCGCGATTCGGTGGGAGCTACATGGATTGGCCAGAATTCCAAGCGATGTTTTCGACAATGGTGCACAAAGACCATCGTATACCAATCATCGAAAAATTCCAATATCTTCGTGGATGTCTAGATGGTGCTGCGCTGGATACGATTCGTTCCTTGGAACTTTCTGAGGAGAATTACGACAAGGCGTTGAATTTACTAATGTTGCGATTCGATAATAAACTGTTACATTTTCAGGCACACGTCAAGGCTATTTTCGGGCTGCAAGGGGTGGAGAAGGGCTCGGCTATCGGCTTGCGCGCGCTCAGCGATAAAATCAATTCGCACTTGCGTGCACTTCAGACCTTGGCGACCCCGCAGGAGATTTCCGATGGTTTGCTGATCTTCATCATAGGCACGAAATTGGACCATAAGACCAAGGAGAAATGGGAAGAGAACTTGCCGACGTCAGGATTGCCTCGGTGGTCAAGCATGGCCTCATTCTTGGAAGCAAGATGTCGGATGCTGGAAAATTTGGGATCGGCTATGGGAACAATTCCTAGCCAGCAGGTGGGAGAAAGTAAACCTAGCACCCTAATCACCTCCTACATATCCCGATGCCAGGCATTTATAGATCTCCCTGTTTTTTCTCGATACAAGGAGGTGAAGAAGCGCCATTTATGTCTAAACTGCCTCAACAAAGGCCATTCATTGCAACGCTGCAAGTCAGGGGCATGTAGAAATTGCCAAGCCAAGCATCACACACTGCTCCACATGCAGTCGGGCGCTGACGCTGAGTTGCCGTCGCCGGGCACGGAATCGACCCAGCATGATCCTGCAAGTGCCCTAGTAGCAAGCAAATATATTAGCCCTCCCCCCTCGAGTCAAAAATCTCTGCCTAGCCAAAACGTGCTGCTAGCTACTGCAATCGTATATGTCAGGGGCCGTTTTGGATCGCTTATTCCATGTCGTGCCATTTTAGATTCCGCTTCTCAGGTTAACTTTATAACATCGAGACTCGCCAATCAGCTGCAGTCAGATCCTCACCCGTCTCACGTTCAAATCGCCGGTATTGGAGAGTCAATTCTACCATCCAGCAAGGCTGTGGACATCGTCCTGCAATCTCAAGACGAAAGCTATCGCGGCTTCCTCTCTGCAATTATCACTGCCTCAATCACAGGAATGCAGCCTCACTTCGGCCTAGACGCAAAGGATTGGCCAATGCCAAATAATCTAAAACTGGCTGATCCTAATTTCGCCAAGCCCCAGCGTGTCGATCTGTTGATAGGTGCTGGTTTGTTCTTCGAATTAATGTGCGTTGGACAGATTCGACTGTCAGACCAATTGCCAACATTGCAGAAGACGAAACTTGGCTGGATAGTGTCAGGAAGTATTAAAAACTCTGAGAAAGCCCGTGCGGCGCTAGCAGCCGTTGAAGATCCCCCTGTCATCTCCGCTTGCGAGACTAATTTGTGCGATATTGTAAGGCGGTTTTGGGAAGTCGATGGAGATTATTCGCCCTCATCAATTTCGGAGGAAGATGTTCATTGCGAACAGCATTTCGTCACAAACTGCATTCGCCTAGAGTCCGGAGCTTACTCCGTGCGTTTGCCAACCAAATTCAGTCTAGAGGAATTAGGAGAATCGTATCAGCAGGCGCTACGTAGATTTCTCAATTTGGAGAGGAAGCTAGCAAAAAATGCACAGCTTAAGGCAAAATATATGTAGTTTCTCCAGGAGTATCGTGATTTAGGACACATGTCGCCAGCTTCGCGGCAGTCAGACCTGCCGCAGTACTTCTTGCCTCACCATTGCGTCCACAAGCAGGATAGTACAACCACCAAATTACGCGTATTGTTCGATGGATCTGCCAAAACAGCGTCTGGAGTATCACTGAATGATGCGCTAATAGCTGGACCCACCATCCAACCTAAAATCTGCTTCGTTTCCGCTTTTTTAAAGTCGCCTTGTGTGGCGATATCTGCAAAATGTACCGCTGTGTACGCGTTTCCCATCCCGATACGCACGTGCAGTGCATCCTATGGCGCAATGACCCGAAGGAGGAGATTCAGGTGTTCAAGTTGGAGACTGTTACTTACGGAACCAAACCTGCCGCTTTCTTAGCAATTCGTGCTATGCATCAATTGGCAAATGATGAAGAGTTGCGTTTTCCGCTTGGAGCTGATGTTGTTCGAAGAGATTTCTATGTCGATGATCTCATATCTGGAGGGGACAGCATTGATTCTGTCATCAAGATTCGTCAGCAGGTAAAGGAGCTACTTTCGAAAGGATGTTTTCCCATACGTAAATGGTGTTCCAATGAACCCGCTGCTTTGGAAGGCGTATCGGAGGCGGATCGCGAAAAGTCCCTTACCTTTCATGACGGGACTAAAGTAACCAAGGCGCTTGGTCTAGTTTGGGGTCCCACCACGGACAATCTTCTGTTTAGCTTCGCTCACGTCGGAACCGCTGCAGGCCCAATATCGAAGCGTTCGGTCCTGTCTACACTAGCTAGGTTCTACGATCCTCTAGGGCTCATCTCTCCCATCATCACAAAAGCTAAAATATTTATGCAGTCGCTATGGAACGAAAGCCTAAAGTTTAATTGGGACGAAAGCCTGCCCCAGGATCTACATACGACTTGGATTGAGCTGACTTCGCAGTTGTCGATGGTTAAAAACTTTAAGTTTCCACGTTACGTGCTTCGGCAGCAAGCCAGATTAGAAATGCACGCGTTTTGTGATGCGAGCCAAGCAGCATAAGGCGCCTGTGTATACATGCGTTCGGAAGCTCTTGGCATTGTGCAAAGTCATCTCTTATGCTCTAAATCCAGAGTCGCGCCCTTGAAAAGTATGACTATCCCCAAGCTTGAGCTGTCCGCTGCCCTCGTATTAGCCGAACTAGTGTCCACCATAGTTAAGGGATTATCAGCTCCATGCCAAATACATTGCTGGTCGGATTCGTCCATAGCCCTTGCCTGGATTCGAGAATCACCATTGAATTTTAATATATTTGTTTCTAATCGAGTTCAGCGGATTCAGGAGCTCACCGCTGGAATGACTTGGCATCACGTGCCCACAAAGTTGAATCCTGCCGACATCATATCACGTGGATCCACGCCCGCTGAACTAATGGATAGCAGCCTTTGGATCTCTGGACCACCATTCTTGCGTCTTGAGAGCTCAGAGTGGCCTGCAGGCTTGCAATTGCCGACCGATGTAACAGAACGTCGTCATGCAGCATTGGTTGTTTCAAACGAAAGGGATGTATCGTACGATTGCAAATTTCAAAACTCATTCGGATCCATGCAGCGCGTCTTTGCTTACATATATCGATTCTACATTCTCAAGGACAAAGGCATAGCGCGGTCGAAGGGTCAACTTACCGTAATCGACATCAAAAATGGTACGCATTTGCTCATAAGGGCAATACAGCAGCAACAATTTTCGGAAGAGATAAAGGCCCTCGTCAGCAAACAGGCCCTACCCCAAAAAGCACGATGGCCTCACTGAATCCCTTTCTGGATAGCTTTGGAATGCTGCGTGTTGGAGGCCGCCTCCAAAATGCCGAATTGGACTACGACGCGAAGCACCCGATCCTGCTTCCTAAGGGACATCCTGTCACTGTCTCTATTATTATCTTCTTTCACGAAAGGTTTCTCCACGCAGGAGCTCAAGGATTGCTCGAACTGCTTCGGCAAAAATTCTGGCCTATTGGTGGACGCAAATATGTTGCGGGAATCATTCGCAAATGTGTTAGATGCTTTCGTTTGAAGCCAGTGCTGAGGGAACATATCATGGGAAACTTGCCTGCGGATCGCGTAAGGACTAATCCAGCATTCCACACAACGGGCGTTGATTTTTGCGGACCCTTTTATCACAAGTCGGAAGTCAGAAGCAGGCCTCCTATCAAATGTTACATCGCTGTCTTCGTATGCTTTAGCACCAAAGCAACTCATTTGGAAGTCGTTCGGGATCTATCTACAGAATCCTTTCTGGCAGCATTAAGGCGTTTTATAAGTCTACGTCCCAAACCTCGAATCATCTGGTCAGACAACGCTACAAATTTTGTAGGAGCAAAAAATGAGCTTTTGGAGCTTCGGCAAATGTTCCTCAGCGATCCTCATACGTCGGCTGTGTCACATCTCTGTGTTTCTAGTGGAATCGACTGGAAATTCATCCCCCCTCGCTCACCTCATTTTGGGGGTTTGTGGGAGGCGGCTGTTAAAGCAGCTAAATATCATTTTCATCGCATCGTCGGGACCTACATTTTTACTCTTGATGAAATTCAGACCTTGGCTTGTGAAATCTCTGCTTTGTTAAATTCCCGTCCGCTTTATGCAATTACAGAAAGTTCCGATGATCTAGATGTGCTCACGCCAAACCACTTTCTCAATGGAGCCCCGAAAGCTGCATTCGACGAGCCAGATGTGGCGCATCTCCGGGTCAACCTACTTAGTCGATGGCAGCGGCTGTGTCAAATGAAGCAGGCGTTTTGGAGAAAATGGAGCACGGCGTATCTTTCGATTCTTCAGGAGCGGAGCAAGTGGCGGTCATCGTCTCCAAACATCAAGCTAGGAGCGCTCATCATGATCAAGGAGGAAACGCTGCCACCATTAAGGTGACCGCTTGGCCGCATTGAGAGCGTCATCCCAGGAAAAGATGGAACCATCAGAGAAGCCGTCATCCGCACTCAAAGAGGCCTTTTCAAGAGGGCCGTTGGAAAAATAGCGGTTCTGCCCCTTCAGGATGGATCTGTTGAAAGCCTTTGCCTTCCAACGGGGGGTGAATGTTCGGAGCAGAACCCAGCCGATTAGCTGCTTGCCAAATAGCACCTAATTCTTGGCCCTCAGCCGCTTATTTTGTTTGTTACTTATGTCTATGTCACTCATTTGTTTGTTAAAGCTCTGCGCTTGCTTGCCCTGCTAAACGCTCTCTGCCAGCTCGCTCTTCGCTATCTCCGCTTTGCGTCTGCCTACCGACGTCGGCCGAGCGAAGCTGCGCTTAGCGATCGGAGCGGCAATGTAAAGGGCAGGCAAGCCACACTTGCAATTTGGATGTCACGCATTAAAGAACATATCGTAATTTTATTTCTGCGCCGAGTTTTATTTAATTCGAAATAATTAGTCGGCCGATTGGGGAAAAAAAACATTATCTCCACAGATATAATAAAGGAATATCTATGCACCAAAAAGAGCGCATTATATTTCCATAACGAAATAGATTTTCCTCCATTCCAAAAAGCCTATTTAGAAATCATTAATTCTAACAATATAACTAGACACAAATTAAAAAGCACGAAACTCCTAGATATTCAGAATTACGCTGAATTTAAAGAAACCATATTAAAGAATCATAAAGGCTTACTTCATCCAGGGATAGAGAAAACCGTCAATTGGTTTAGGGGAAAATACTATTACCCGGATTATCAAAAACTAATCCAAAACATCATAAACGAATGTCCTACTTGCAATATTGCCAAAACAGAGCATAGAAATACGAAGTTGGCATTCGAAACTACACCGGAAATACTGAACATCAGAGAGAAATACGTCATAGATTTCTATATGGTTGGTAACCAACAGTTCCTATCATGTATTGACGTATACTCGAAGTTTGCCACTCTTGTAGAAGTAAAAAGTCGTGACTGGTTAGAAGCAAAAAGAGCCATCATGAAAGTTTTTAACGAGATGGGCAAACCAATTGAAATCAAAGCCGATAAAGATTCAGCTTTTATGTGCACAGCATTGCAAGCATGGCTGAATGCGGAAAACGTCAAAATAGAGATCACTTCCAGCAAAAATGGAATATCTGACGTAGAAAGATTTCATAAAACAGTAAATGAAAAATTAAGAATAATATCTAGCGAGGATAACCCAGAAGATAGATTCACGAAGTTTGAATTAATTCTTTATACTTATAATCATAAAACCAAACATAATACCACAAATAGGACACCAGCTGATATATTCATTTATGCAGGCTCACCTGATTATGACACCCAACTAAATAAAGTGAATAAAATCACTCAATTAAATAAAAACCGCATAGAGTATGAAGTAGATACCCGCTATAAACTATCACCTCTAGTTAAGTCTAAGGTAACAAATCCTTTCAAAAGGACGGGCGAAATTAGACAGGTAGACGAAAAACATTATGAAGAAAAGAATAGGGGTAGGAAAATAACTCATTATAAATCAAAATTCAAGAAAAAGAAGAAATCTAATAGAAGCAAATATAATAATTCCAGGGAAACCGAGGACGTTAATGGAATCGGCGAACTTCAACACAATTAAAATCCTCATCTTCCTCATAATTACCATCGTAATGGCACAGGGCTAAAACATAGAAATAAATCCTATAAAATCCCAAAACGGATATATGATATTCAAAACTGGATCGATTAACATACCTATCAATTACGAATACCATTATCTAACCAAAATACCACTATACCAAAATTTATTAATGCAAGCCACTAAATTCCAGGACATAATCCAAATAAAATATCTAGTAGACAAATTGCAAAGAGAAATGAACGGGCTAAAAATAACCAAAAGAAATAAAAGAGGCCTAATCAATATAGTAGGAACAGCCTACAAATATCTCTTTGGAACACTAGATCAGGAAGATAAAGTCGATTTGGAACAAAAAATAGAAAATTTAGCCAGCCATAGCATTCAAATGAATGAACTAAATTTTGTAATAGATGCAGTTAATAGCGGAATAAACGTTATAAACAAACTAAATGAAGAAAAAGACAGGAATCAACAAATAGAAATTTTGATATTCAATCTACAACATTTCACAGAATATATCGAAGATATAGAACTAGGTATGCAATTAACTAGGCTCGGTATATTTAATCCAAAATTATTAAAACAAAACTACCTGGAACAAATAAATTCTGAGAAAATACTAAATATAAAAACCTCCACATGGCTAAAATCCGATACCAACGAAATTCTAATAATTTCCAACATTCCCAAAGACATTACAAAAGTACCAATCTATAAAATCGTTGCGTATCCAGACGAATTAAATAGCATGTTAACAGATATGACATACGACAAGTACTACATAAAAAATGAAGAAGTATTTGTTAAAGAAACTAGATTGAAAACCAATGACAATTGTATAAAAGGAATATTAATGCAAATTCCCACTAAATGTCCATATTCCAAAACTTTTCAAAACTTTCAAATAAACTTTATTGAACCCAATATACTAATCACATGTAATCTTCCAAAAACAACGCTAAACCAGATTGTGTAAACCAAGAAATCATAGCGGAAGGAAATACCATTATAAAAATCTACAACTGTTCAATCCAATTAAATGAATTTACAATATCAAACACAATGTTAGATTTTGCCCAGAATGTTTATGTCAACAACAACATAACTAAAATAAAACCACTGTCGTATGTCCAAACTAATGAAATAATTATGCAATACACCAAATATAGTAACCTATTACAAATAAGTCTACTAATTTCATTTGTCATAATTATATTAGTACTACTAAGTTATGTAGCTGTTAAATTTAAGAAAACTTCTAAAAGAGTCACGGTTAAATGTATTAACCCTATATTAGAAGCAGAAGAGGAACCAACCTCAGACACCGCACTTGACACCCAGTCACTATACCCGAGGGTAATCGCCTGGGGACAGGCTAATAACAAACGTTGGGGGAGTGACATATCCATAATTCCCCACATACCATACACATGTACAATTCATCCACCCCATCCACACAAGTAACAGGACCCCACTCAAGAATCAATATCTGTTTCTTCCCATACTCCAAGCTAGGGCCCCCCATAATATAAACAATGGACCACATTGTTTCATCAACATTAGAATCACGCCACTCTCGAGAAATCGATTCTTTAGAATCACGCCACTCATGAGGACCAATCAAAGCTAGACATAAAACCAAGGAGTATCACATTCCTAGCTCCGTCATGTAATGCAACACAGATCGCCAGCAGTGGATGCCTTTCATCAAAGCCGACGCATCCCCAAATATCGATCCAGGCACGTACGCCACCGACACGAAGATGCAGCCGAGGAAAGCAACGCCCGAAGCCAGAGTCGGGAGTTCCAAGAGAAAGGCTCATGGAAACTAGCCAGCAGCAGAGAGATCAGTTCCGTTTGAGACAAGCAGACCCAAAGTCAAGTCGGGGAATTCATTTAAATCTTGTGACATAAAGATATTTAAGTTGTAAAATAAAAGTCTTTTTTAAAAAACTTAAAATCGAGTTGCGGATATTTAACTGTATGTATGTATACACAGCCCACTGAAAGCCACTGAGGCCAGTAAGATCCCACCGTGACTCGCATTCCCTTGAACCTCGCAGTCCGTTGATATGTCTGTTTTTGTGTAGTTGGATATACTTAGTGATAATTTTAGACAGAAAAAAAACAGAAAAAAAACCCAACAACACATGGAAAGTTTGAAAATGCATTTGATAAAAGTTTAAAAGTTTGAGCTTAAAAGCGTCCGCTCGGCCGGGTCCCATCCGCGAGCTTATGCCATGCAGCACGCGCTGTACGATTTTGTTTTTGGTTTGCAGGTAAAAGTTTAATGCACCCACACACAGTCACACGACCAGCTACGAAAGATCTTTCGCCGCGGGAACACAAACAAAAACTGAGTGAGCTTTATAATATACCAACAACACTACATTTCTTTGCCTCCCAAAATTCCGCGAGCGTGGCAAAAGCTTCGTTCTTTTTTGCTAGAGCTGTTCGTCGGTCGTTGACCTCACACATTTAAAGTAGTCACAGCTGATTGGCCTTCTGCCTTTACAGTACGCTTGGTAAAACGAATAGTATGTCCAACTACTCCCTGAAGCCGATGTGCTGGGACATGTGTAGCTATATTGCGCTATAGTATTATCTTTCTATTTAAGGAAAAATCATTAGTTTATATCGCACTATAAAATATCGTATATGCACTTATAACTATTTACACTTATCGTATTTATTTATCTAAATATTCCCTAGTAATAATAGCTATATCTCTTGTGACGCTTTTCGTTCCTCCTTTTGTCCATTTAGCCTTGTCTTGGAGTTCTCGGTTAGTGTTTCTTTTTTCTTGTAACATGAGGGTATCTGAATATAGTTTCTAATAAAATGATTGTTAAGATGAATATGTGCTAGACGTTACCGTATTTGGGGGGAACCATGCCGCTCGTGAGCGAAATAGGATGACCAATACCGGACACTCCAGGGATCCTGATATTATTATTGGCTCTTTCAGGATCATGGTAGGGTGGGCGTGGCACGACTCCGTGCCAGCAAAACAGATATGTCCGCCGCGGTGGTAGATCCCTACTCCTTCTTTGCACTATCTTTGCCCCACTATACTTTCCGTACCCCTAACGATCCTTTACTAGTCTGTCCCCCTCCCATTCCCAAAAAGAGTACGCGAATTTTAATAAAATAATACCAGCAGGAGCGAAGCAACCTAACTGGAGGGTTACCCCAAAGAACACATCCCCATTTCCGACCAGAGACCAGCCGTGGAAGAGAGCGCGTACTCCTTCTCAGTTAGCCGACCACCAGCTTCATCGTGCGAAGATTCTCTTCGTTACTCGTTACAGTAATAATTATTTTATTTGGCGCCCAACGTGGGGTCAGGGTTGACGTAATTGTAATCCTTACTGTTCAGGCCAGCCGTAAACAATTTCCGCGCACTGTGCCAACTCCGTGCGCCCCGGTCCCAACTCGCTCTCGCGCGCTCGGAGGGGCGCTCGGATCCACAATCCACGATCCACACGGCGCTCACGGCAGAAAAAGCACCATAAGGCATAGAGTTAAGCAGTTACGATTTCACACCCGCTTCAGACGGCCGATCTACCGCGCGACCGTCCAACCAAATACACACACATAGTTATATATATACCACTAAACATAACGGTTTTCATTTCTTATGACGGCTACAGCAATTGCGTTGTGGGAGAGTTGAGCTTCGATCCGCCCCACTACAAACATTAGTCCTTCGAGCCGGATCTTCGCCTTCCCCATAAGGAGAAGCTCACCCCAGCCAGCATCGGCGGATCGCTCCAAGTTCAAGATAAGTACTCTTCGATTGTGCCTAACAACAGTGCAGTGATTTTGTGCGAGTTTTCCATCCCAGTCCGAGTTCCCCTGGCATATGTACATGCATGTGTACATATGTATTTATTTCTCGCTCTAGCTCCAAATTAAACCATACTTCGTTCTTCCAACGGTTGTGGCTTCCTACTTCTCCAAAGGTTTAATTTGATCCGAGCTAACTCCTGCGTTCAGCTTCCGATCCAGTGTAAATAATATTCTTACCTCTCCAGCTACCAGCTGAGCTTTCGTTGCTAACATACATACATATGTACATACATGTACATATGTACACATCGCAACGCAATCCAAGCGGCTGGCAACAAATATAAAGGCATATTCTTGCAATTATTTTTGTGGTTTATTCCGTGCATGCTCAACGTTCCATAGTTTGTCGGTTTTATAAGGAAATAAAATAACAAATCACTGCGCCTCCTTATTTAACTAATTATACTACCAACAAAATAACGATCCATACATACTGCACATATGTACATATGTACATATGTATTTATCTTACATATCTATACGTACGCATTTTAAATTAGCATATTCTTGCACATCTATATAATATACATATTGTATATAAAACGGTTATCCACCGTTTTACCCGTTGTTTGACATCTCTTCAACCCAAGCCGCGGTACATAGCACTTACAGCCATACATACACACATACAAGCAGCAGCAGCGGTGCATTCTTTTCGTTTTTCTTTTCGCTTTCGCTTCTCCACCGTTTGCCTGCGTTGTAGTTGTTGGGAGAATATTTTTCGGTGCCGCGCTTGACCGTAACGGAACGCCAAGTGACGCGCTACCCTGCATTTCGAGAGTATATTGTTTTCAACCGTAGTTCAATCGTAGTATTTATATCTATATATTCCGGCCACGGTGTACTATTTCCATAATTTAAATACTCGCAATAAATTCCACCAAAACCACATATCCACGGTTCGTAGTTCTGAACTTCCACGTCGCCATTTCCGCTCACCTACCTTTGCGACTCCACTACGCGTTATCGCAGATCCATCAGCAAACATGCCCACTGTTGAGAAGAAATCTCGCAAGAAGTTTAAGCGGGTGAGTTCGCTGAGTTTGACCCATCCACCCAGCTCCAACGGCTCAGTCACTACGCCCACATCTTCCCGTCCGGCCCCAGCTGAGCGAGGTCCGACCACGTCCAGGGTTCACGCACCACATGCCTTCGAGGATTTGTTGCTCCCCTCGGGAGTCCCTCGCACGGCTCCTAGCACTATGGCCGCCAGTTCCGCACAGTCTAAGTTTGCATTGTCTGCAAGCAGACTGACCCGCTTCGACCAGAAGCTCAGCGCTCCAGATGCTAGCACACCAACCCGCTCGCTCTCCCAAGTCCATCGAGAACAACTCCGAAGCCTGTGGGCAAAGGTGGACGCGGAGTTCGCGGCCTGTTCGGTGACGATGGCGGAAGAGGATCCAGAGGGTGTAGCTTATGTCCAAGAGATGTACGATGACTGCTACGCGGTCTACGCGCAATGCCTGGCCGAACTGAACGATCATCTCGAGCCCCCGACTGTCCCTCACACGCCGCAACTGGCCGTTCAAGTGCCGACTTCCGGCGGTTGGCGCGGCGCTCCATGTGACACTGAAGTTTTCAGTGGGGACTACCAGCAGTGGCCCACGTTCCGAGACCTGTTCACCGCCATCTACATAGAAAACCCAAGGTTGGCTCCAGTGGAAAAACTGTTCCACCTCAACAAAAAGACCAGCGGTGAAGCCCACGACATAGTGGCACAGGCTCCACTTACAAACGAGAGTTTCGCGTCCGCATGGAACGCCCTCCGTGAGCGTTTCCAAAACAAGAGGCTGATACTCAAGGCCCAGCTGAAGATCCTTTTCAGTCTGCCCCAAATCCGTACCGAGTCAACAGCAGCGCTAAAAGAGCTCCAGAGGGCCGTCCACAAGTGCCTCACGACACTCACCCATTCCGAGGTCTCCACAGACAGCGTTTTCGCTGACGGAGTTTTAGTGTACCTCATTTCCGCTAAGCTGCCAAAGACGACCTTGGAGCTTTGGGAGCAATCCGTGACGCACAAGTCCGAAATTCCCACCTGGCACGCCATGGACAAGTTCCTGGCGGAGCGGTACCTGTCTCTCGAAGTGACCGAGGACGACCATCCAGGCATGGAGACTCAGGCCCACTCCAGGGCGAGCATACGCACTGCAGACAATTCGAGAAGCAGTCCGTTTCGGTCTCAAGGAAGTCCTTATCCTAGGAGTGCCCACTCGTTCGAGTCCACAGTGAATCAAACGAGGAGCACGTGTGATCTCTGCTCCAAAGAGTATCATCCAATCCGGTTATGCCCTTACTTCCTTCAAATGCCCGCTGGCGCTCGCTCCGACTACATTAAGCAAAAGCAGCTTTGATTGAACTGCTTTGCAAGGGGCCACCAGATACGAGCATGCCAAAGCGCCCACAATTGCATAATTTATGGAGACCGGCACCATACGCTTCTGCACCGTAGCAATCCAGCAAACTCCAGCGAGGCGATTTCCACAACGGCACAAAATTCCTCACCGTGGCCCGAGCTACATCTACGAGTACCAAGCGTACAAAATCCAAGTTCGTCCGAAGCCCAGCCAAACGTTCAGTCATATTTCGCCTCCGGTACGAGTGCTGTCCTCCTAGGCACGGCTATCGTTAATATTTGCCACCTGGGAAAAACTTTCCACGCCCGCGCTCTGATCGACTCTGGCTCAGAGGCAACGTTCATTACAGAACGTCTTGTGGACATGATCAAATTGCCATTCCAACGTATCCAGGCACAGGTCTCCGGCCTAAATAATGCCGTATCCGCTCAGTCAAAGAAGCTCTGCAGTTTTTCCATCCGTTCTCCGACTAAGCCGGGCTTACAACTAAATGCCACAGCCTACGTTATTCTGGAATTGGCCGCGAATATTCCATCGCATCCGATCTCGCAAGGGTTCTTGCCGAACCTCTCATGGGCGGATCCGACCTTCTATGAGAGTTCACAAATAGATATCCTGATTGGAGCGGATATCCTTCCGTCCATTCAGTTAAGTGGCTCACTGACCAACATCTGTGGCTCTCTCCTCGGGCAGGAGACCATTTTCGGCTGGGTACTCACAGGTCCAGTGCCTCAGGTGAGGAATCAAATCTCATCGTTCTCGAGTCAAATTTCTAGACGACCTATCACACTGGTAGAAGACTCGGGGTCTTTTTACGACCCAGCTCCCTCCGCAGAAGTTCTCGAACGGTCTCCTGACCGACGGAAATATTTCCAAAATATGCACTGTATGAAAGCTCTACGCTCCGGTCCGAATTCAAGCCTGAACTCGAAGGTGAATCCGTCCTTAGATCAACATAGACTCACCAGACTATGTAACCGGGCGGCAATTTCCAATGTCTTAAATGTGCCTCTCACCCGTTCCAAGATCGTTACTAATGTGTCTTCGACGCCTTTATTTCAATTTAGTTCTCCGCACCCAGATATGGCCCCACGTCCCCGCGCCAACCGCACCAGGGAGAACCGACGTGCTCGGGAAATTGGCTCCTACCGTTGCCGAATCTGCCAAGGAGTCCATCCGCTACGGACCTACCACCAATTTCTTCTCCTGAGCCCCGAAGAGAAACTCCGAGCTGTCCTTATCAACCAGTATTGCGGGAACTGCCTGGCTCACCAACACTCCGGCAAAAACAACCACACGTCGTCCGGCCCGCTCAGCCTCGGGAGCATCGTCGCCATCTAAATCGAACCATGCAAAACGCCGCCCTCGTCGTCCAGCCCGCTCAGCCGCGACTGTACCGTCGCCATCTACATCGGCTTACGACGAACGACACACTCGTCTCCCCGCGAGCCGCCCCGTCGTAGGAACCCCGGCGCCATCCACAGATTCCTCAAGAGCAACCCCCGTTTTGCGCATCCTCACGCCTATCCGACCGTGGAGCAACACTGAGTCGACGTGCTTGTCAAGTCCAGAGCGCCTTTTTTGGGATGAATCGGGTCCGGGGCGTACGCCCAGCCATAGGCCACCCCATTATACTTTGCAATCCTGCAAGGGGGGGGGGGGGAGGGGGAGGAGGATGTTCAGGCCAGCCGTAAACAATTTCCGCGCACTGTGCCAACTCCGTGCGCCCCGGTCCCAACTCGCTCTCGCGCGCTCGGAGGGGCGCTCGGATCCACAATCCACGATCCACACGGCGCTCACGGCAGAAAAAGCACCATAAGGCATAGAGTTAAGCAGTTACGATTTCACCCCCGCTTCAGACGGCCGATCTACCGCGCGACCGTCCAACCAAATACACACACATAATTATATATATACCACTAAACATAACGGTTTTCATTTCTTATGACGGCTACAGCAATTGCGTTGTGGGAGAGTTGAGCTTCGATCCGCCCCACTACAAAAACTTACAAAGCGGAGTTACATTAACCTATATGGTTGTGTGTGACCCCAGCCAAACTTGACCCCGAAGCAGAAAAATTGTTGAGAAAGTCCATAACACCTGCGAGCAGTGCATAGTCATGCACTGGCTTAAGACTTTTGTTCCCTGTTTCCCACCCCCCTTCCTTAAAGCCCTTCCTTTTGTCCTGGAATTGGATCGTGTGATGGTGGATGCTTATTAGTTTCCGATAACGTTTAGCCCGCATCGGAGTAGGATCCATAACCCCTGTTCGATGGTAAGCTGCTCTGGAATCGATAATAGCTTCAACATAGCTTTATTGCCGAGCAGTCTATGCCATACCACTGAAATCTAGATGGGTTCACTGGTATGTGGAAGTTGGCTGGACACAGGGTTATTAGTGGAGTAAATCTACGACCTGCCGCTACACAGAAGCGTATTAGTGAATACATTCGCCCGTATCCCTTGGAAATTGACAGGTACCTTGGGTAGCTTTGGTTCAGTTGTCGCCGGAGTCAGCTAGAAGAATTAACATTTTCTTTTGTTGCCGCTCAACTCGAATCGGGGTTATTAGGGTGCCTCCGTCTTTTGTTTCTCTCTCTACTTTCTAGTGATTGGTCTATTCGTGCGCCGATTTATACAGCATGTTATCGCCGGCCGAACGTGGTACCCCTGGTGCTGGTGCGTTTCTTCGTGCTACGCTTCCGGCCCGGACCGATAATGGCTGCGGAAAAGGTATAGGTCGTAGCACGCAGAAACTATTACAAACTCCCCGTAACCGCTTCGGTAATGTTTCCTCGATGGGCGGCTGACGAGCACCGTCGTGATCCTGGTATGGGCACGCGTGCAAGAACGTCGTCCGTCCCTATGTTTAGGCGTTCGCCGCAGACAGGAAGTGGCCTAGAGCTACTACTTGGGTCCCCCTTTTTCGCTCTACCACGCATAGTTATTGGCAACCTTTTCGGAGGGAAACGGTTGCATGGTTTCCCCAAAATCTCTCTATCAAAGATCGTTTTTTTTGCTTTCCCCGTTATTATTGTTATCCCCGGTACTCAAAATGAGTATTGGGGTATATTAGATTTGTGGTAAAAGTGGATGTGTGTAACGTCCAAAAGGAATCGTTTCCGACCCCATAAAGTATATATATTCTTGATCCGCATCAATAGCCGAGTCGATTGAGCCATGTCTGTCTGTCCGTCTGTCCGTCCGTCCGTCTGTCCGTCTGTCCGTCCCCTTCAGCGCCTAGTGCTCAAAGACTATAAGAGCGAGAGCAACGATGTTTTGGATCCAGACTTCTGTGATATGTCACTGCTACAAAAATATTTCAAAACTTTGCTCCGCCCACTTCCGCCCCCACAAAAGTCGAAAATCTGTGGCATCCACAATTTCGACGATACGAGAAAACTAAAAACGCAGAATCATAGAAGATGACTATATCTTCTAGAGTGCAAAATCTGAACCAGATCGTATAATTATTATAGCCAGAATCAAGAAAACAATTTCATTTTTTCTCGCCCTGTTTCTCTCTAACACACACGTAGCATAGCCGGCTTTGCTTAGAGTAAAACATTAGCGCCTAGATCTCAGAGACTATAAAAGCTAGAGCAACCAAATTTGGTATCCACACTCCTAATATATCGGACCGAGACGAGTTTGTTTCAAAATTTCGCCACCCCCCCTTCCGCCCCCGCAAAGGATGAAAATCTGGGGATATTCACAAATCTCAGATACTATTAAGGCTAGAGTAACCAAATTTGTTATCCGCACTCCTGTTAGATCTCACTATAAAACGTTTATCTCAAAATTTCGACCCACCCCCTTCCGCCCCCACAAAGGACGAAAATCTGATGCATCCACAATATTGAGGATACGAGAAAACTAAAAACGCAGAATCATAGATAATGATCATATATATCAGATTGCTGAATCTGGATCAGATCAGATCATTTTTATAGCCAAAAGGAACAAATCAATTTGCACTGGCTACGCAGCACCCGACGTCACGCTCAGACTGATTTTCTGTCTCTCTCGCACGCACTCTTTGTCGTGTCGTTTAATATTAGCGGCGTCTGCCGGAGGAGAGCCATACTGACTTAGTATCGGGTATAACTGTAGAGTTGCGGTCTCCGCAGCAACTCACAACCCCCTCGTTATACCCGATACTCAAAATGAGTATTGGGGTATATTAGATTTGTGGTAAAAGTGGATGTGTGTAACGTCCAGAAGGAATCGTTTTTATTTATTTATTTATTTATTAAATTAACAAATTATCTGTTAATAATGGTACTTAGTTACTAAAGGCGGAAAAAGATAAGTTAAAAGTTAGCTAAATTTAAATGATTATAAATATTGCATGCAATTAGTTTAAGAGACAGTTCAGGGGATAGGGTTTGACAGAGGGAGTTATAATTATGGCATAAAACCCTAAAAGGTTCATGATCAGCATAATTAGACCTACATATGGGTAGACGGATAGGCCTAAAAGTACGGGTAGGTCTGGATGGAACGGCCAAGTCAATCTGACCCAAGAGAGTTTGGGAGTCAACAGTCCCAAGAAGGAGCTTGTGCACGAACATTACGCCATTGCATATTCTGCGATGGTGCAACGACGGCAGGTCAATAAGATTTAGCCTAGACCGGTAGGGTGGCAAGATTCTACCCGAGTCCCAGTTAAAGTTCCGAAGGGCAAAAATTAAAAATTGCTTTTGCACGGATTCAATAACAGCCTGCTGCTCTTTATACTGCGGGCTCCACACACAAGAACAATAGTCCAATATAGGACGTACTAACGAGATGTACAGTTGTTTCGTAACGTACGGGTCGTCAAACTCCTTGGACCAACGCTTGATGAACGCTAAAACACCCTTAGCTTTATTTACAGTTGCAGCTATATGGGTGTTGAAACACATCTTATGATCAAAAAGGACTCCGAGGTCATTTGAACTCGAAATTCGCTCAAGGACATGATTTCCTAGAACATATGAGACAAAATGAGGAGCGCGACGGTAAAATGTCATAAGTTTGCATTTGGAAAGGTTCAGAAAAAGAAGATTAGTTGAACACCACAATAGTAGTTCACTTAGATCAAGTTGAAGGCGTGTGTGCAAATACCAATCAGAGTAAGAAAGACAGATTTTGACATCATCAGCATTCATTAGTGTAGTAGAGTATGTTATAACTTGAGGAAGGTCGTTCACAAATAAAATAAACAGAAGCGGGCCCAGATGACTTCCCTGTGGCACACCTGAAGTAACATTAACAGTATTTGACAACACGTTAGAAAACAAAACACGTTGAGTACGGTTAGAGAGATAGGACAAAATCCAATCTAGAAGATTCGTTGGGAACCCATGGTTCACAGAATCGAATGCCTTGCTGAAGTCCGTAAAAACTACATCCGTCTGCAAACCAATTTGAAAACCACGGTGGATTAGGTTAGAAAACTCAAGAAGGTTAGTCGATGTTGAACGATGTCTGAAAAAACCGTGTTGCGACGGAGATATCAAGCTGCAACAAAGATGTTGCAGTTGCCGGGTGACCAGGAACTCAAGAAGCTTCGGGATGGCGGAAAGCTTTGCGATACCACGATAGTTTTCAATGTTTGATCTTGAACCTTTTTTGTGAAGCGGAATGATGTAGGACTCATTCCAAATTACTGGGAGACAAGACTGTTCCAAGGAGAGGTTGAAGAGAAAGGTCAAGGGTTTGCAAAGGGACTATGCACAGTGTTTTAAGATGCAACTTGGTACCTTATCTGGACCCGCAGAAAACGATATGTCCATAGATGACAAACCTTCCAGAACAACGCTTTCCTCGAAAAAGGGCAGAAAAATGCTGTTAGCTTGAGGTAGCTGGTACGGATACGGAGTGGATGCGTTGTAAATATGAGACGAGTACGTTGTTTGGAAAAAGTTAGCGAATAAATTTGCAATACCAACAGCAGAAGCTTCTGTTTTGTTCTGGTAATGAAGGGACGGAGGCAAAACGTTTGACTTGCGCTTAGAATTAACGAACGAATAGAATTTTTTAGGATCACTACGAAAGTTACTACTACATTGTGAAAGGTAATGATTATAACACTGACTATTGACGGCAAGGAACAGAGAGCGAGCGGAGGAGTATAGAGCTAAGGCCAACGTGGAGCCCGACTTCTGGTACTTTTTATAGAGCCGGGATTTATTATTTTTTAAGTATGACAAATACTTGGAGAACCAGGGAGGCTTGGACGATACAGGTACAGTGATATCTGGAACAAACGTATTAAGGGCGGAGTAAATAGAACTATAAAACGAGTTAACAGTTGCATCTATGTTCGGTAATGAATAAAGAAACGACCAATCAACACGCGAGAGATGTAGATCTAAATCAATAAAGTTTGTTTTGCGAAAACACTTTATGTGACAAGGAGCCATGGAACTGTCAGCACCTCCAGATTGTGTACACTCCAGTGATACCAACACGAACTTTGACTGCAACAAATTCAATTCCATGAATGTTATTGAATGGGAATAACTCAGATGAGAAAACAGATTTAACTGCAATCAGAACCCCACCTGCAAAAGATGGGCGGTCCATTCTATAAATAGTGTAACTATCAATGAAAATTTCGTGATCATTGACAGAGGAGTTAAGCCAGGTTTCGGTAAACGCGATGGCATCGAAATCAAAGGACGCGCTATTAGTATGAATTTGACGCAACTTTCCCAGCAAACTGCGAACGTTCTGATAGTGCATGGAAAAATAGTACATCAGTTTTTTGGAGCATGTTCGGTAATTCTTGGATTCGAGTTCGAATCTTTGAGAAGGAACTCATGCACAATTGTATGCTCAGGCCATATTGACGGTTCTAGAGAACAGGATAGTAAAGAATCAGGGAGAAGAATTTTAAAGGATGATATGTTGCGCTTATGTTTAAATGTAAATTTAGTCACAACTATATCAACAGGCGAAGTGTTAAGTTTAGCGGCAAGATGTTGTTTAACATCCTCCGTTGTAGCCTCAGGAATATGACGAGAAACAAATATTGCTTTCCGAGGGACCACTGCTTTAAGTTGAAGTCCCGAGCGAGATCGAGATGGTGGAGCCACTCCTAAAAGAGATCTCGGTACAAGGGCAGAGGAATTGGCAGCAATGGCTGTAGCAGGAATTGGAGTAGGAATTGGAGCAGGAATTGGAGCAGGAATTGGAGCAGGAATTGGAGCAGGAATTAGCAAGACGTCGTCAGCAACCAGCACACCCGCACTAGGAGCACTCACCGCGTCAGAAGTGACGGCCACAGAAACTGCAGGGATGGGATTGATGCTGTTGGGGAGTTGGGTGCTCGAAGGAAGCACATTGCTCGGTGTAAAGAACTCCGGAGCCACCGTTGGCGGATTTACAGACAACGGCGTGGCATGCCTACACGGAAATGCTTCCGATGGATGAAGGTGGGAGGCAGGCGTACCAATCGGATTAGGTTGCAAGAGATTGGTATCATTATGCGGAATTTTCCGTCTAGGCGATTCGCTCAAGAGTTTGAGCCCAAGAAACTGTAATTCAAGGGCAAGAAATTTCTCGTTGAGAGCCACAAATTGTTTCCGGACATACAGAAACCCAGTTCGAGTCTGTCTCATAAAGTATATATATTCTTGATCAGCATCAATAGCCGAGTCGCTTGAGCCCTGTCTGTCTGTCCGTCTGTCCGTCCGTCCGTCCGTCCGTCCCCTTCAGCGCCTAGTGCTCAAAGACTATAAGAGCTAGAGCAACGATGTTTTGGATCCAGACTTCTGTGATATGTCACTGCTAAAAAAATATTTCAAAACTTCGCCCCGCCACCTATCGGTGATAATGTGAACTAACTTCGATCTCAATCCTGTTTCTCAACCATGTAAAATCCTCTCAAATCGATCCTTCGCTCATTTATATTCTCTCTCCTCCCTCTTACTGTCAATGAACCTGTTTTTACGATTGGTCCCGTGTTGCGATTCAAACAACCCTCAAACAGGTAGGTCATCCCTTTGCAATGAATCTAATGTGATAGTTTAGAGGTATTTTTTAAGTGTTTCCTGAAAAACGGTTTCGATGCCCTTGAACCTTTCTACTTTCTCTATAATTTATATTCCTCCTTTGTGTACCTAACACTGTCCCATAGCAAAGTGCCTATATAATAACTACTCACAGCTTACAGCTAGTACATAAACTAGTAATCTTTCAACAACGATGGATGACCTCGAAATCATTTTTATCGATTCCCAACCGGAATCAACCATAAATCTGGACTCTCAGCCGAGCTCCGTAGACCTGTCCTTGATTTTTGGGATTAAGACCCAAACCTATCTTGAGAGCAACTTGACCTGGTTAAGTGACATTAAATGGGATGATGACGACGATGACCACCAAAATCTGCAACGATCACCAAGAACGGCAAAGTGCGCCCCGACGCGGAAGCGCATTTGTCAACCAGCCGACCCAGCAATACGGGCCTATAAAAAGACGGCGACGAGAACCAAAGAACAACTTACGCAGAGACTCGACCCGGAGTACAGACGCGGTACCCGGAACTCACGAGAAGACATCGGCGACGAAGTAAAAATAAGTGCATTTAAACTACTAATACGTACAATAAAGTGTCAAATTATCGAAGTAAAAACACCCGATTGCGTAAGTTCACTCCAATTAGCCGAGGCACCGACTCCACCCCACTCCACGTCCACATACACCATTCGATACACGACGCTAGCAACGCCCGCCCAAGCCCCTATCCATATACTCTACGATAGGCCACCCCCGACGTCTCCTTTGAAGTTCCATCCATTTCTACAAATTTCTTGTGGATTGACCCCTGGACGGGACTGAGCTTATCTCAGCCTGAAATAGGTCCATCACAGTGTTATAAGGGACGCGGTCGTGGAAAAGGCCATCCACGAGAGTGGAGGTGGCGTAGAGAAAGTAGACAATCATTATTGTGAAATATTGCAAGTTTTGGGGCTAATGTTGTTCCCCAAATAAAATTCTAGTTTTGATTGTCAATTGAGTTGTCAGCCTAGGCAAGCATATCGGACATCCGTCGGAGGGAGTTTTCGACGTAGCAAATGTGAACGCAAAGTGGTGGGCAGACAACAACAAAACGCACAAATCAAGGAGCAGGAATTGCCATACTGTGAGTCCAGCGGAAGCCAGCCGACGCCATGAATGCTCTGCGGCAATTCTATCTGGAGATCCCGGTCGTCACCAGGGCCTATACAACGGTCTGCGTGCTCACAACGCTGGCGGTGCACCTGGACCTGGTGTCGCCGCTACAGCTGTACTTTAATCCCACGCTGATTGTGCGCAAATTCCAAATCTGGCGACTGGCCACCACATTCCTGTACTTTGGAACCATCGGCATTACCTTCTTTTTTAATATGGTCTTCACATATCGCTACTGTCGCATGCTGGAGGACGGCTCATTTCGCGGGCGTAGCTCGGACTTTGTCATGATGTTCATCTTTGGCGGCGTTCTTATGACATTCTTTGGAATATTTGTTAACCTGTTGTTCCTGGGCCAGGCCTTCACTCTGATGCTGGTCTATGTGTGGTCGCGACGAAATCCTTCGGTGCCCATGAACTTTTTCGGCGTGCTCAACTTTCAGGCTCCCTATCTTCCCTGGGTGCTGCTCTGCTGCTCCATGATTCTGGGCAACACGGTTTGGGTGGACATTATTGGCATGGGCGTGGGCCACATCTACTATGTGCTGGAGGACGTATATCCAACACTCTCCAATGGTTACAGACTGATTAAGACTCCATATTTTCTAAAACGGCTTTTCAACGAGCACATTGAGCGCAACTACCAGGCGGCCGCCGAGGATCGTCCCGGCGGATTTCCATGGGGCGGGGAGGGTGGAGAACCACTGCTAGGCCAAAACGGAGGGCAGCCTGAGCCGGCGGATCAAGAGCCACCGGCTGCATCGGCGCCGCAATAACATAACTGAATTGTTAAAAAATTGTTTTCTATTCTGACGACGACAGTGTTGTGTACCCCTCCGCCACCTCCCATTTGGTGCTTGGTATCATTAGGCGTATAGTATTGAGAGAGGTGTGCAATAGTTAGCCAAAGTTAATTCAAGGTGTGAGCGTGTATATAATTTATTGGGTTATTTTCTGATGCAGAAGCAGTCCAATACACACAATACACATGCCACTAAATGTACTTTAAATTTCACCCTAAGAGATGCATTCATGATAGATTGAACGTTACACTGCACATGTGATTATATATATACAGACATGCTACAAATAAACGAAATTGAAAATCCCAAAGATCAGGTACAGTTTGTTGATGGTGGCTACAGTAACCCGGACCTTGCGCTTCTCCTCCGGGGTGACACAATACACGTCCAACTCATCGAAGCACTTGTTTACCATTTCAAAGCGCTCCTTTAGGATAGACAGGGTGAAGAATTTGATCGAAAAGCACCAGGTGTTCAGGCACAGTTGCAGCGACTGCAGCAGCAGATCGGGTGGAAACTGGGAAAAGTGTATCTTGTAGTTAATCGGAAAACTCAGCGGAAGGTAAAAAATGTTATAGCTGAAGGAGATCACCCGCAAAATCTTGCGACCAATTCCGAAGTCGTTGTAAAAATCTAGGCCCGCAATATGAAGTGTTTTGAGCAAGTAAATAGTAGAATACCTCGTCCCGAGGGACATTATTATTATACTTATTATTTATAGACATTAATTTTTTTTGGGCGTTACGTTGCAACGGGAGTGAATTCGTTATTTGCATTTCTGCACACTTATTTCAATGGGAACCAAACCATATGTGATATGTTATAAAACAGACACTAAATCTTTAGAACACAAATTTAACATTTGACTTGAAACTTCTTTGGCCGACGACAAGGGCCAAACATGTACTCAAGAGTTCGATACACACGTTTTTCTCAGCCCAGTAATTCATTTGAATTGAAGGTTATACTATATTCTGCATAACATATATGTATATACACAAGTTTCCTTAAAGATGGCGACACTTTACTAAAACTGCAGTTAATACTATCAGTTTATAAAATAGGTTTCAGTTATGCACAATGCTATTAACAAGGAGATCCAGCGGGAGCTATGGTCAATCGTCAATCCTCGTCCTCGAGTGTGAGGACCTTTGTGTGAAAGCGCATTCGTTTTGTGTTCTTCACCACACCGTTATTGAGCAAATTGACTCCAGGATTTGGATTGAGCAGCTCCTCCCACAAGCGCTTAACGCCCTTCTCGACAATCGAGTTGAAGTCATACTTTTCTGGTGTGGCAGGAGGTTCAGATACAAGTGCGCTTTGTGGGAGTTTGCGAAGCTTGACTACAGCCTGCTTGAGACGTATGCTGCTGGTGCTGGTTACGCTAGCCCTATCGTCGTCATCATCTGCACCATTTGCATCTGCGTTTGTAGCCATCGAGCAGCCTCGTTTCTGCGACGTGGGAGCTTTTGACTTGAACACAGCCATACTAAAACAGCGAAATAAATTATTATAGTTATTAGGAGTAGGATATACTACTTGATTACTACCTTTCCTTTTTGTCGTACACATTGATTGTTGGCGGATTTGCAGGACATTGCTTGCCTGGCTCCTCCGGGTGATAGCCAAAGTCTTTTCCCTTCAACCAATTATCATAGCGGTCCGGCTGAAAGTGGCGCACAAATGTCTCCATTGAGATTTTAACCATATCGCTGCGGCACCTGCATATGCTAGCGCGCTTGCCATACTCTATCCAGCGCTTGGACGCAAAGTTGGTCGACTCTGCACCATTGAAGCCGTGGTTGAAGCCAGAATGGTAGCCAAACGGAAAGGTTATCATAATTTCACCCGCCTCCTGGGTAATTTTGTTGTAGGGTATATTATGCTGTCGCAAAACTTTGGGACTTATCATGGTCATCTTGTGACGGAGGTACGCATTGCATTCCTGATAGGTTTCAGGGAATAACTCATTGGCCAGCTTCTCCAAGCGTCTTCCGTAGGCCGGTGGAATGGCGTACCATGTTTTGGGAGCACCAAAATGAAGATAATTTATGGAATAAAGATCCATGTCTTCGGTGTGCCAAGCAAAGGAACTCTTCCACATTCCGAAATAGAGGTACGCTGTATTAACCCCGTCTATGGTTATATTATAATCTGTGTTAACCAGGTTCAGTACGGTGTCTAGCCGCCCGATGTTCCACACATCTAGTTCCTCGTCACTGAGCGTTCCCTGGACATCAGCTGCATACAGCGGTGATACGTATGTAACATTCTTCCAATATTTCCGCTCCAGATCGTCGTAGTCGATGTGACGCGGTGTGCTGTGTAGCTCGGAGTTTGCCTTCTCCATGAACAGACGCAGTGTCATCTGCTTGCGTTGTTGCACGTTGAATTGCTGGTACACTCCTTGTGCCCTAAAAACCAAGTCCACACAAGTGTCAACTGTACAGTGTCCATCTTTCACGCCAAGCAACTTCTTACCCCTGGACCACCTGAGAAATCGGTGGAGGAATCGTCATATTGATGTTCTCTATGTCGTACCCAGACTTCCTGGGGACCCATTCTGGCGGGGGCTGCATAAGTTAAGTTAAATATACATACATTCGCATCCATGAATTTTACCATTTACCTGAATTTTAACCAAACCAGCGAGATGGGCCCCGCGACTCTCCATATACTCTATGTAGGTCGAAAAGTGGTGGAACTCACTGTAGCTGGGACGAAAGGTCATGATGCGGGGAACTTTATTTTGTTCCCCATCTTGAAATGAAGACTTTGTAGACATAACCGCCGCAGTTTTCTTTCTATATGAATTTTTTTTTATCAATTCTTAATTCTCTAATGCCGATTGGTGTGGCCTTTCCAGCGAATGGGCAAAAAACAACAAAAGTGCATAACGCGTCTTACAAAATATTGGGAAATATTTGAAAATGCTAGAAAATATTTTTAAAAAATGCAATAAAAATATATAAACATAAAAATATAAAAGCTGTTTACCTAAAAATGCAGGTTTTTCGCAAAAAAAAAAATAATCAAAACTCCACTGATTGCAGCGGACACTACTGCCGCTGCATCTTAAAATGATAATTATTTTAAATTTCAATTTTTAAATTAAGATACTAATTCTAAAATCCCGATCGTAAAAACTTTATTTGTTTTCAACTCTTATTCGCCCCTAACCTGGCTCTTAACTTTTTGTCTTGAATTTTTAAAGCCCTCCATCTTACAAACATAAAAGATTGATCTGTCTTTTATAGAACTTACATCATTTTCGATTCGAAGCCACCGTTCAAACAATCATTACACCTGATATCATATCTGTATATATAATTCCCGGAACTCCCAGTGCCGACGACTCGTATTAGTGCTATATAACAATTAGCGCCTTGGATAAACAACGGAATTTCGGTGAAAAAATGCACAAAAAAGAGATTACACTCTAGACATTCAAATTAAAAGGGCTTTTCAATGCAGCCCAGCAACCCTGGAGATGGGAGATAATCAAACGACTTAGATAACATTCTGGAAGCGAATTGACAGCGATAAGGAGTAAACAGCTGAGTACACAGATTGAATGAAAGAATTACAGTTTCTTTGTGAAATTATTTCAAAAGCAATGGGCATCATATTTCATACAATATGTGATTTGCATTGAGCCTGGAGAAAAGCCAAGAGGAGAGTTCGTTCCCGCCGAGTTTTATTGTTTTTTTATGATTATGGTTGAGATAATGATAATGGCGAGCGATCCGCAGAGTCGCTGGCACTTCAAAACTGGCCCAGCTGTAATCAGGAAAAATGGGTTCTGTTCTTAGTGGTATCAGTATAAAAGCGAAAGGTGCACTCCAACCCAGGAACAGTCGTCGTTTCGCCGTCCATCGGAATTGCGCCTAAGAAGGCTGACCAATTCTAAATCAAAGTGTTGTCCCTAGTGTAATTCGCATTTACGATAATAAAGTAGATATGGGTTTCGATACCTCTTCGGATATGGCAAGGCGTGAGTAAATCAAAGCACAGCACAGGAATAACCAAACAATAAAACCTAGTGGCGAATATACTCGTAAATGAATCAAAGATACCATCTGAAGTGTTTCCGTGTACTCGTATTTAATCGCTGTGGCCGAGCTGAGAATTTTTTATCCTTTAGTCAACTCTTAATGGGTTATTGATACGAGTTTGCCGGTTGAGAACACGACTGAATTGTAGTTGATAATCCAAGTGATGCAACAATGATCGGCTCGCTCTTATACCACAATACATGGTGCTTTCTATCATTAGTACGATCACATTATGTCTGTTTCCAGACCTACCCTATGATCTTATTGTTGCTGCATTCCTGATGTCTAGTTTTACTTGCAAATTAGTCAGACATCTGTTGGCATATATCATGCCCTTATCTTATATATCTTCACACAAATCAACAGAAGATAATTTCGTTTGAGGCAATGTAAATATTTACATTCTTCTTAAGGTTTCTTTCCATCTGCAGGGTACATAATTTTTGGGGAATAAAAGTAAATCTCCGTATCTATTGAGGACAAGCCCGGAGAGCAATTAAGACTTATGGCTTGTTTCACACTTTTCCCTTGACTACTACCCTGTGCTGGGTCGGCGGCCACTTTTCCATTGAAAACAGACGAGCTTTGTTTTGTTTTTCCTCATTTGCATGCGGTAATGATAATGAAAATATTATTATAATATAATAAAAGACAAAGCATTCAGTCGGAGTCGTTAATTAATGGCATCAGCACGCACTATCAGAACATTGTTAAACGGCCATAAAACGTAAATTGAATAAAAAAAGGTCCTAGAAATAATCATGCAAATGACAAACCAAACAAATCCCACAGTTAGTTTATATAATGGGGCAATCGGTAGATTACTTTGCCAGATGACGATCCACTCCGACATGGTTTACTTCGTAAACGGGGAGAGGACACCTCTGCTACTCCGGGTGGTGCCAAATCATCTCCACGCATTAGCCTGTAAAGCATTATTAACTAAGTATAGAAATCATTTACAGGACTTTAATCAATTCTTAATTTTAGTCTTCCAATAGCAAGTGGATTTGGAGCTCGCCACTGGCAGGCAATCCTCCTGCTCGTCGGCATGATGATCAACTACTTTCAGCGCGTCGACATCTCGGCCGCCATCGTACCGATGACTCAATCCACTGCCGGGGCTCCCTACTACAGCTGGGATTTGTCGGATAAATCCCTGATACTGAGCAGCTTCTTCTGGGGCTATGTCGTCTCGCAGGTTTCCTCAGGTTTGCTGGCCAAACGCTTCGGGGCAAAGATTGTTCTGGGATCGGCCACCGCCATCGGCGGAGTCTTGTCGTTTTTCCATCCCATGGCGGCGGCCAATGGCTGGGAGAGTGTCTGCGTATTGCGGGTCCTCACCGGTCTAGTTCAAGGCACTGTCTACCCCTGTGTACACACCTTGTTGGCCAAATGGGTGCCGCGCACGGAGCGGGGCTTCCTTACCATCGGCATCTATTCGGGCGCCCAGTTCGGGACGGCTGTTATTCTGGTCACGAGTGGATTCATTTTCGAGTCGGGCATGGGCTGGCTCGGACTGTTCTACTTGTCTGGAGGCCTTAGCTTGGCCTGGGCATTGCTCTTTTTCTGGCAGGCTGCCGACGAGCCAGCCACATCACGCAACATCACGAAGGCGGAACGGGAGTATATCGAGAGCCTCACAGGCAGCAACAGTAGCAGTCAGGTATGTACAACACACCATTAGTAGTAGTCTGATTTCGTTTTGTCCATCTACTCCAGTCCATGACAGTGCCCTGGATCTCGATTTACAAATCGCCAGCCTTTTAAGGCCTTTTGGCAGCTAACTGCGGCTTCACCTGGGGATTCTACACGCTGCTAACCGAGATGCCCTCGTACATGAGCAAGGTTCTGCAGTTGGATGTCAAATCGAATGCATTCCTCTCCTCCCTGCCATACTTTGCCATGGGAGTGCTCTGCCTGGTGGTCAGTCCCATATCGGATCTGCTCATCAACCGAGGCGTCATTTCGACCACGACTGCCCTCAAGCTCTTCAACTCGATTGGACAGTGGGGACCGATGGCCTGCCTGATCGGACTGGGCTACATGACCGCCGACGAGAAGACCTGGGCCATTCTACTGCTAACGCTTGCCGTGGGAATCAATGCGGGCTGCTCCTGTGGTTACCTCATTAACCACATTGATTTGTCGCCCAACTTTGCTGGTCCTATGATGGGCGTAACCAACGGAATTGCCGGTGTGACATCTATTGTCGCGCCGTTGGTGGTCGGCGCCATTCTAACCGAGGAGGAGGATCCGAGCCAATGGCGTCTTCTTCATCACCGGGGCAGTTTACTTAGTATGCAACACCTTGTTTGTGATATTTGGCAAGGCTACTGTGCAGTCCTGGAACGAGCCAAAGAACCTTTCCAGCACGATAACCTTGCGCAACAACTTTGAGAGCGACTCCAAGACCATTGCTCCCACGACAGACAAGGACAATCGTTTTTAATATGCTGTACCTCGACCCTGTCCACAATCTCGTTTACACTATTATGGCTCTATGAGTTACTATAATATACAATTTCTGTATAGGTAGATAGTTCGGGACACGCGTCTACCAATCATCGTCCAGGTGAGTATAATGGTGCCATAAAGAACAGGAGCATATGCATTCGTATTGCCAACGGGTATTTCTGCTCTTAGGGGCGCCCTCAGCTGGTATTCCACATGTATTTGCTTCCAGTTGCAACGCTCAAGATTGTGGAGGGTTGTCGGCTCCGTATCTGTGACGATGTTTTCGTCAAATCTGCTTTTGTGCGCGTTCAGGCAGTACAGCTTATCAGGTCGGGCAACCAATTCATTGTCAACCAGCTCACTATCAGCGATCGGACAGTTCAGATAGAGTTCTGGCGTAGCTATAGCTACCATGCTGGTGGATCTGTAAGGTGTTTGCGGTTAATATAAATGCAATCGAGTATGCTTTACAATAGTCAAGAACACTGAACCTCTAATCGCTCGGTGCGTGATAGCGAAAATGAATTGGAAGCGTTACAATTTCCATTAGTTTCGGCACGCCGCGCAACAACACAGAGAACGGCTGGGCCTTCTCAGTGGGCTCTTCAATGTTCTCAAACTTCGGGTAGACGGCACTTAGCTGGAAAGTCAATGGGATAAGCCTCCATTCCATTTCAATGAACTGCAGACGAACTTACTCTTTTGAGGCGCTGCAAATCATCCAGCTCGTCGGTGCTTACATATGTAAACGGCTGCTGGCAGCGGTTGCAGCAGCATATAGTCACAGTCCTTGCCCGCCAGGGGAAAATCTAACTGCACTCTGTACGTTAGTGTTCTGTCGTATACATGGAATACAATTCATACAATTATTTGTTGTACAGTGAACTGATTTCTTCTACCGACCTGTGCATACCGGCCTTCTCCATTTCCACGTGCACTATCGGCTGTTGCAGAAGATAGCTGTGTGCTGCACTTGCCAGAAGCGCAATCACACCTATTGCACTCTTCCAATTACGCTTTGAAATCATTTTTAGCTAATAAAATGCAAAATTCTCAAGCAAATTTGTAAATAAAAACATTCTGTTTTATTTCGGTCTCATTTTCAAAATATACCGTAAATATACTGACGACTTCAAGTTCTATTTTACCACTAACCATATAGTATATCACTAACCATACAGTATATACTGTATGGTTAGTGATTTTACGTATTCCTCGATTTTGATATTCCGTGGAATGTTATTAGCTAGATAGAACCCTCAGGCCTGCCCACATAATTTTTTCCGATTAATGAATCAATTTTCTACTTGACTGGCTTATTAAATACTTGGCTTTTATTGTTTTTGCCTCAATATTGGTTCATCAACAACAATAGCGTTTCGTATGATGAAAGACCGAACTTAGCCCACTTAAGCCCCCTCTATTTAAATAGAACTACTTGAGGTACATGGCGGAAAATATTAAAGATTGTAAATTCTTCTTGTAGATTCATGCCATCTTTTCAAACTACGATATCTTTCACCTGAACTGCGCTTAAAATATTAGGTTAGGTTAGGTTAGGTTAACCCGGACGGCCCTCAGCGGGGCCACGCATAGGCCAATATGGCCATTAGTTATCCGGATGGGGGTGTGTATGAACCGTCGCGGGAGTGTTAATGTGGTTTTTAAAAGTCCCCGAGAATCGAGGTGTTTTTAGCATAGGCCAGCAGTTCCTGTGGCGTCCTTTTGGAGGCATCTTCCAGTGATGCCAACACTGGGGCGCCCAGGTATCTCCTCCTTGCCCTTGAGAGAGCCGGACAGTTGCAGATGAGATGTTCCAGGGTTTCGATAGCCCCAGGTTCCTCACATTTCCTACAACTGTCTCTGTTGGTGATGCCTAGCTTTGCTGCATGTGCAGCAGCCAGACAGTGACCTGTTAGTATCCCCACTAGCAATCTACAGTCCTTTCGTGGTAGGTGCAGTAGGTAGTGGCTAAGTTTCTCGTTGCGCTCCTTGCACATTATCTTCGAGGTTCTGCAGGTGGTGGTACTCCTCCTCCTGCTATCAGTCTGTGCTCTAGCCTGCTTCTCTAGATCGCCTTGCAGCGTTCTGAGGGAGACAGGCACGTTCTCGGTTCTCCTATTCTCCAGCCCGACGCCTTCCTTAGCTAGTACGTCCGCCGCTTCGTTTCCTTCGATGCCCTGGTGGCTGGGAACCCAATAGATCCGCACTGTCTTTGTCGTGCTTAGGATGTCTAATGCCTCCCTGCTCGCCAAGACACTTCTGGAACTGACCGAGGACGACTGCATGGATCTTATCGCCGCTTGGCTGTCGACGAATAGGTTGACTGCATCGTGTGCTCGTTCTGTTAGGAGAGCGACCTCCGCTGCCTTCCCGATGGCAAAAACTTCTGCCTGGAATATGCTGCATTGGTCCGGTAGCTTATACGACAGCCTTATCTCTGGGTCTGTACAGTATAGGCCCGCTCCTACTCCTCCTTCCATCTTGGAGCCGTCTGTGTATATGTTGAGGTGCTCAGTTTGGTCCCTTCCAATTTTCCAGTCTTCAGGTCCCAAAGATGTGGTTGTTTTGACGTCAAGGCAAGTTTGGGGGGTCATGTAATCAGTTGATCTCTTCATGTCCCTGCCAATTGAACTGTGCCCGTATCCTTGTATGGATAGGTTTCCTGATGCTATAAGGCGTTGTGCTGCCTTTCCCGCAATCAGGCGAGCGTGAATGTCCAGGGGGTCGATTCCGAGTATAGTTTCGAGTGCTTTTGTTGGGGTTGACCTCAGCGCCCCTGTAATACAGAGCAAAGCCTGTCGCTGAGTCTTTTCCATAAGCTTATGGTATGTCTTCTTTTCAATAGCCTGCCACCACACTAAGGCTCCATACAGCAGAGTTGGTCGCACCACCGATATGTAGATCCAGTGCATTAGAGCAGGTGACAGGCCCCATGTGCTGCTGAGCATCTTATTGGATGCATAAAGCGCAATGGTAGCCTTCTTCACCCTTTCCACTACATTGGGCCTCCATGCCAGATTGCTGTCCAGTACTGTGCCTAGGTATTTCACCTGTGATTTTGGAGTCAGCTTAGTTTGGTCAATTTTCGGGGGGGTCCATATCGCTACCTTGTACCTCTTGGTAAAGAGGATGAGGTCCGTCTTGTCCGCGTTGATACTGAGTCCTACCTCTTCCGCCCACTCACGTATCTGCCTGAGTGTACGTTCCATTATGGAGCTGAGGGTCGATGGACATACACCCGCAATAAGTATGCTTATGTCATCTGCATAGGCTGTTTTTTTTGGGGCCTTCCTTTCAAATCTCTTAATGAGGTCGTCGACCACCAAATTCCACAGTAGTGGCGATAGGACTCCACCTTGAGGTGTGCCTCTGTGTGCCCCCTTTACCATGGAAGCGGTGCCCCACTCCGATTGCACCCGTCTACAACTTAGGAGGTTTTTGATCCAGACGTTGATTGCAGGGTGTATGTTACTCAGGCATATACTCAGGCATGCTGAGTATATTGAGAAGAGCCATGGGGTAATAACCTCTTTGGTCAACTGCATCATGGCTGGGAATATCCCGTCCAGTCCTGGTGCTTTTATGGCCGCGAAGGAGTCTATGGCCCAGTGGATTCTCTTAGTGGTTAACAGACCTATTGGGGGGTGCTGTTCCTCAGTTTCTAGGTCCTGATGCTCCTTGGCGTCAGTGACCTCGGTGCATCCAGGGAAGTGCGCCTCCATTAGTGCTGTTAGGGCTTCTTTACTGCCCTCTGTCCACTGTCCGTTGTCTAGTTTTAATTGGCTCTGTACTGTGGGCTGCTTTGAGAGCAGCTTCCGGAGCCTAGCGGTTTCGGGCACTTTCTCAATGTTGGAGCAGAAGTTTCTCCACGAGTTCCTTTGTGCCTTACGTATTTCCTTCTTGTAGCTCCTAAGTAGGATTTTATATTCCTCATTGACAATCTCTTCGTTCGCTTGTTTGGCGATCTTGAAGAATTCCTTGAGGTTGTTCCTTTGGAGAGAGAGATCTCGGTTCCACCAGAGTGGCTTGGACCTCCTCTTCGTTCTCGAGGGTTTGCACGATGCATGGTAGGCGTTCAGTAACTCGTTGGATAGGGTCTTTAGGGACTTCTATATATCCTCCGCGGATTTCACTGAGCCCGGATTCGCGAGCTTCGAAGTAACAGTCTTTTTAAACTTTACCCAGTTTGTGTTTCGGGGGTTTCTATAGACTGTTATCTTCGAAGAGTGTTTGAATTCGCACTTGAACTGAATGTACTTATGGTCTGAGAAGGATGGTCTTTCGAGGACTCTCCAGTCAGATACCAAGGTACTCTTTCCCGTGACAAGAGTTAGGTCTAGCACGTTTGACGAGGTGGGACCCACGAAGGTGTGTTCCTCCCCCACGTTTGCTACATCTAAGTTAGTGGATAAGATAAAGTCTAGGAGTGACTCACCTCTATCGTTGTTGTCAGGGCTTCCCCACACATTGTGATGGGCGTTGGCGTCTGCACCGATGAGGAGTTGGAGATTTTTGTTCTTCCGGCGGGGCGGGCCTGTCGTGTGCCATGTAGCAGGAAGCTGCCATTAGGCGCTTTTCCTCGCTCTGCAGCATCACCACCGTCAGGTCATCCGTGCTGTAATGAGACATAAGATGAGCATGGATTCCCTTCCGTACGAGTACGGCGGTTCTGTTCCTGCTTACCGATGTTGAGTAGAGAAGGCTGTAATTTGAGGACTTTAGTCCGGCCACAGAGTTGCCTGACGCAATCCACGGCTCCTGGACTAAAGCTATGTCGGCGCCCTTGCTCCATGGCAATGAGGAGCTCCGCCGACGCTACCTTGCTTTTATGGAGATTGAGTTGCAGCACCCTTAGTGTCATGGGTGGCTAACTCAACCTCGCACGACGGGTTGACTATGATTGTCAGGTCACCGTCACCGTCTTCCTCCTCCTCCGAGTCGTCCAGCGCAAGACCCTGGTCGGCCTCCACTATGGTCTCCAGACCTAGGTCCTTCTCGACCTCGCCTGCCTGGAGGGTGTGCGCATCTTTATCCTCGGGGTGGCGCTTTTTCAGCCGTAGGTATACGCTACCTACGCCCCACGCCATCTTCCCGAACTTGGGATACAGGATGTCCTCCGCCACCTTGCTGATCTGGAGGATCACGTGCTGGCCCCCCTCGTTGTGTAGTGGGCTACCGGCATGCAGAACCTTCCAATCAGCAGTTGGCACGTCCGGATTTTGCCTCTGCAGCAGCTTCAGTGCTCGCTCCCCCTGGACAGCAATGGGGAAGAGCACCTTCGCCTTTGGTATGGACGGGATCAGCTCCCTGTCTACCACCTCCAGCTTGGCCCCTCCCACAGAGCTTCCAGTAGGGGCACCTTCTGCACCAGCCACTGCCGCGTTGGGTCGTCATTGCACTTGAGGATTTTGACCCCGTTCAGCCATCCCGCTCCATCGAACGTGGGCATGGGAGCGCTAGGGTCCTCCTCCATTCGCGAGAACAGTGCCTCGACGAGCTGCGCGTGGACTAACTTCCACTGCGCCGCCGTCATCTTCCCGTTCTCATCGCTGCGATCGATCAAGGCCACAATGAGATGTCTCTTGGACACCTCGCTCATGGCCTTCTGCCTCGGCTTCCTCGTCTTCGGCTGGGGGGTCGCCACCTTGGGCCCGCGTTGCCGCTTGCTCGCCGGAGTGTCTTTGGCAGCACTCTCGATCGAGCGTTGCCTCTTGGTGGCCAACATCTCCTCCACCTTGTTGGCGAATCCACCGTTGTTGCCTTCATCTGCGGCAGCTGCGCGTAGTATTCGCGGCCCTCCTGTACCCGTTGCTCAGCCCAGGCTAGCTTGGACTTCTCCTCTTGGGAGATATCCGCCTTGCCCTGGAGCCGGCTCAGTAACTTGACGGCCGCCTTATACTGAGCTTTTGCCTTCCTGGAACGCTTCGGCCCTTCCCTACGCAGAGAGCTGGTACCTGGTTCCGGCGAGCGGAGAAGGCTTTCCTCTTCGGTCTTGCTAAGGGATAGCACGCTCTCCAGGTCCGAGTCTGCAACGCGTCGTTTTTGTGGCAGTAGTATTACAACTGACATGACCTGCTCCCGCCATGCCCGAGGTGTGACCGCTGGCGACACGCAGAGAGGATTGCTCCTCCCCGTGCCCGCCGGTGGTTGCAGTCACGCATTCCACCGACGTTTGGGTTGACATCCCAACCCGTGTTTGCTCCTTATTTGGCCCGAAGGTCAATACTGGTTAATGTTTTTCGGGGGACCACCCCCTAGCGTTTTATGCCTGGCCGCTAGGCACCTCTAGCCATGGCCTTGGTTCAGTTCCCCCGACTTTAGATCAGGAAGACGATGCATTACCCCGGGCAAGGCAAGCGACAGTGCATTATCCTCGCCCGGGATAATGCAGTGTCCATTGCCCAGCCGGCACCCTCGTGGAGGGTTCAGCTAGAGGGTTTTTGCCAGCCGCTTAAAATATTAAATTTGCATTATTTTCGGTAGAACCCCCTCGGCTTATAACAGGTTAATCGTTATCCGTCAAGGATTGGAAACTATATTGCTGAATTTTTATGTTCCGTGGAATATTATTAGCTATATAGATCACTTAGCCATGCCCACATAACTTTATCCAATGAATGAAATTATTTTCTATTTGACTGGTTTATTTTAAATACTTGCTTTTATTGGATTTTGCCTAAAAAAGGTTTTAGCGAAAAAGGTCAAACCAAAGACTATACAATACCAAGATGTTGCATGAGGAACAAATGCTTTTTCAATTTTCGTTTGACGCTTCATGGTACGGGCGCGCGGGGCTAGTACTTCAATTCTCTTTTACGCTACCTTCGCCTCCGAAATGCTACTCGGCTTCGTCAATGCCTCGGTCAGCGTCGAGTCGGTGTGAAAGCATGTCAGTGTCTGCGTGCCGAAACCGTAGGGCAGCGTGGTCGCTGATGTCTTTGGCGCGGCACAGTGGGGACTCAGCCGAAATAGTCAAAAAATTGTATGAGTGCTTTAGATAAATTTAATGTACGCATCTAATATAGAATTTTCCAATCGAATTTTCAAGATAGTTTTAGTTTAGGAGATATAAGCACTCAAAGTTTAACATTTTTTCAGTGTGCAAATATTTATTGAACTCATATTCACTAACTAATTTAGCAAGCTGAGACGGTCAAAGGACCCACTGTGCCGCTCCAAAGACATCGGCAATCCGCGACCACCGCTTCGACGGTGCTGAGGCTCGAGAGTCCAGAATTATTTCGTTGCTGGTGAAGGCATTGCCGAACAGACTAAACCGATGGGCAGCGGGATCACGGTAGAGACGAAGTACAGGCGAAAAGGGAATTGAAACCCCGCGCGCTCCCTCGTGTCTTTTGGGTCCTAATGTTAGGACCCTCCATAGAACAGCTTTTTGGTCGCTCATGCAACATCTTGGTATTGTATAGTCTTTGGTCAAACGAATAAAACGTAAGAGAAAAGTCGTTCATATTGATAAATTTTGATATTCCGTTGAATAATGCTGACTAACTAAAACCCTTAGCTCTACCCACATAATTTTAGCCCATTAATGAATAATGTTTCTATAATATTAACTACTTTTAAGATCTATTTTGTATTTGTGTGTCTAAAACAAGGTCTGAACAAAAAATGTCAACAAAAAACAGTGGCAACGTAAGTAAGTAGGGAATGTCACGTCATTTCTTGCTTGTAGCTGTATACCCTATTTTAATTTAATATGAAGATACTGTTTTCCAACCTTAGTAAAGACCTTTGCCCATATTGATATGTTTTAGACGTATTCATTCAGTTGATAAGTATCTTGTATATATATCCTGATCCTGAGAAGACAATAAAATGTCGTTGAAATAGTTTTAAAACAGAAACTGAAATGACAAACATTCTCTCAGTTCTATATATCCATTTCCCCAGGGTATCCAAATGTTGCTCAATCCGCGCCAAGCTGTTGCCGATTTCTCGGCACATGAGTCTGTCTCATTTGAGCTGTCTGGGATTTTATTTGGTGTTGCCATAACGGTTGAATTCAATACTTTGGTTTGAGCGCGAAATTTAAAAAGTAATGTCCAATTGATGATTATTTTAAATTCAGTTCTTTGTACAGAGCGGATCCTTGTCGCGCCAATTTATCTGCCATTTCGTTGCCTTTAATGCCCTTGTGGGCCTCCACATAGTTCTAACGGAAACAACACATAACAAAAAAAAAAATCAATGTAAGCGAAATACAAACCCATTTTACTTTGATGTCCTTGTTTTGGAGTAGCTCGTCCAGCTCTTTAAAATCAACTACATTCTTTACCGGCTGATTGTTTGCCAACATCCAGCCCCTGCTCTTCCAGCCTTGCACCCACAAGGTGATAGAGTTGATCAGGAACTGAGAGTCCGTGTAAATGCAAAGCTTCCCAATGCCTAAATTCCGTGCTGTCTTAATGGCATGAATCGCTGCCTGTATCTCGCCCACGTTATTTGTGACGCGTCCGCTCACTGGTTTAGCTGCATTTCTGCATGGGCATTTAGCAAAGAATTTAATAGCTTTACAGCTTGTGATTGTCGCCAAAATAGACTCCATACCCGGCACATGCACCTTTGCGACCATTTCCTATACAAGAGCCGTCTGTGTATACAATGACATAGCCCTCAGTGTCGATTTCAAACTCAAATTCGCCGACGTGCTTGAGACCAGCTGCTTCCGCAACTCGGGATACATGACGAGGTACTTTCTTTTGCCTATCGTCGCTGTCGTCCCCTTTGCGTTTCTTTGTCGCCACATAGAACGAAAAAGAGAGCTTAACGCATACATTTCAAACTAAAGTTCTGTTCTTGGTTACCAGATTACTACTGCTACCCTCCACTTCATTCATGGCTGCATTCTAGAAGTAAAACACACAAAAATATGAAGCCTCAATCGCAGCCGAACATATTGTCTTGCTTACCAGCTCGTCCTCCACCAGGTCGTGATCTTCGTCCGGCCATGCTTCTGTATATTGAGGCTTCTGTGGCTTGATAGTACCCCAGTTGGCTGGCGGAGGCTGCTTTTGTCCCAGCGGCACTGCTACTTCGTGGGGTGCGTAGGATCCTTTAATGTTAACGAATTGCTCCGCTTCCTGGCGTGTGTTGAATTTCTTATACACTGCATTCTTGAAGCCCTTCACTTGCTGCTCACATTTGTCCCAAGTGTCATAGATTCGCGCCTTTCGCCCATTCGCCACAGCATAGAATGCCATTGTTCGCTGGATTCGCAAGGAACGGAGTAGCAACAACATGTTAAGTGTAATAAATAAATATTTTTTTTTTTTTTTTTTTTTTAGGGCTTAAGTTACTAAGCTACCCGTGAGTAACGTGGGATTATTTGGCCGCCCGCCTTTTGAAGGTGGAAATTGCCAAGTCAAAGAATAGAAGATGTTGGAGTACTGTTTATAGCTTTACATCAATTTCGTCGATGAAGTCAATTAGTGTTTAGTACGCGCTGATGTTTTCTTTTTCAAAGAATTTGTAAATATCATTATATTTTCTTAGAGATGGGAAGTTTTGCCTTGTTGTGTTGTACTTTGTACAATTGAAAATTAAATGCGAGGCGTTATCGATACTATCGCATGTATCACATGTTTTGTAGGCTCTGCACACTGAGCCCATCCCGTGGGAATGGTGGGATTTTTTGACAGATGTCGGAGTTTCACCCAAAATACGTCAAGTGCCGAGTGATCCGGAGTATGGGCAACAGTCTGTACGAGCTGGAGACGTTGCAAGGCTCACGTATTGGGGTGTTTCACGCAAAGTATCTGAAGCAGTAGCCCAGGCATCTCAGTCTATGGAGCCAGAGGCTCTCAATCTCAGGGTGTGGGCGATGGCCTACGTTTGGGGCCCCTTAATTGAAAAAGCCCGCTAGCTTGGCACTCCCGTTTCGGCGGAGTAATCCTGGAAACGGTAGTGTGGTGTTATGGGCGGTTTTGGAGAGAGCCTATAGGTATCAGGGCTGGGGAAGAAAGAGACAGCGGCATCTACAGTGGATCCTGGGAAGCAGTGGCAGAGTTGCGTGGGAGAAAAGGAAACGGGGCGAGGAAGAAAAAAGAGAGAGTTTCCGGTGGAGAATAGTGGAGGCCGCACGTGCCCTAAAAGAAAAAAAGGAAAAAAAATTGGTGATCGTGGAGACGACGATCCCACCAAGACATCAGCGGCAGGCATCAACATCAGCAGAAGCGGCGGACATCGGCAGCAGCATCCCGGTACTGGCCAGGCCGGGAAACTGATGCGAGAACCGTCAGCGGAGCACCGGCACCAAGGGACCGTCAGCGGAGCACCGACTGGAGACACGTTTCTGTCCCCACACACCACCCCCCCCGGGGAAAGAATCCGGACTTCAAAGCAGAAATACACACACACGATTCACACACACCCACCTTCATCCACCCACATCACACACAACCCACGCATGTATACCCTCATTCATAACACATCACATAACATCACCACATTTCACACATCTACACCCGTCCGACCCACAATTAAACAAAATATCACGATCATACAAAAAACACCACTATTAAACGTAAACATCAGCAAGCATCAGGAAGCAACAACCTCTATCAAAGGGGGCTGCCAACTCGGCCGAAATAGGGTTTATTTTTTTTGTTAGTATTTTTGTGTTAGTATTTGTTTCCTTTATATAAACCTAGATTATTAATTATTATTAAATAATAATGTTCAAGATAAATAAGAAAATATAATGGATATAAAAGGAATATTTGAAAAGAGTCATGAGTGAATAGAAAACGGTAGTTGGGTGGGACGAGAGCGAGAAGAAGAGCGGGACCCTGATTATGAAAAGGGAGCGAATTCAAAAGGTGGCGCTCATGGAAGGGTGGGACCCTGCTAGGGATAACGAAACCAACTATCCCCGCTGACGAAAGTGCCAACGAGGACAAGTCTGTCCTATAAATTAGATTTGTTTTTTTTTGTATGTTTTTTTGTTTTGTTCAATCCGTCCCCTGGCTTATCGGGTCGGAAACACCCCTGACTTCCCCGTGAGCTAGCTGGGAACGATAGGCCAGGGTGGCAAAGAGGCGGATCATAACAAGGCACTTCGTCCAAAAAGCAGGGTTAATTTTTGGGATCCCCGGGCACTACTCGGAGGAACTGCTAGCGGAGCTTGTAACCTCGGATATCCCAATTGAGGAGATAGTTCGGATTACGCGAAGGTATAGAGCATCGGGGGAACGTGTACCTACTGGCAGGGTGAAACTCTGGTTCAGAGGAGAGCAGTTACCAACCAAAATCAATTTTCTATATTCTAAAGTAGAAGTGAAACCTTTTGTTCAGCTTATTCAATGTTTCAGGTGTTTTAGGTTTGGCCATCTGGCGCAACATTGCAAGAGTGGAGCGAAATGTTTCAAGTGCGGACAAGATCACAGCAAAGATATTATCTGCTCAGGGCTGGTCTGTGCTAACTGCAAGGGGGAACATGCTGCCACCCACCCGCAGTGTGAGGCCAGGAAAAAAGCGTACGCCATTTAAAAGTGTATGACACTGGAAAACCTAACTAGAGCTGAGGTCAAGGCTAGATATCCGATCCTTTTTGATAGACCTTCCCCCAACCTAAGGGATCAAGGGGAATTTCCTACACCCAGTTGGCAATCTAACCGCTCCCCTGAATTCTTAAATAACAGCTTAGAGTCCGCCAGGGAAATTCATTCTGTCACCTCTTTCGCGGAAGTGACCAAATCCAATAGGGTTGCCGCCCGGAACGCAGAGGCGGTCAAGGCAGCAGCCAACATGGCAGAGTGGAAGAACTCAATAAACTCAGACTGCGTCCAAATGAGCGAGAAATTTGTTAGATCTTCATCCGTGGCATCTTCTCTGGCCCAGGATAAGCTAAACGCACTAGGATCCAAACTCACAGCGTTCCTGATTGATCCAAACAACATCATTAAAGGGGATTCTTTAGCGAATAAATTTATTAAGGAAATTAGAGAATTTGTCAATGCTTCCAACGCAGAACTAGATAGGCGTCAGATTGCCCAAGGGATGGCAGTTGGTTCTCAAAACATCCAACAATGAAGATTCTTCAGCTAAATATTCAAAGTCTGACACACAACAACAACAAACAGCTCCTCTCAATGTTCCTAGACAAGAACGCAATAGATATTGCCATCCTCTCAGAGATTTGGGTGCTGAACAACGCGGACCGCAGCATTTTAGACTAACTTTTTCTGCAGGCCCAGAGAGGACGGCTACGGCGGGGTTGGCATCTACGTCAGGAAAAACATTCAATTCAGCATTTTAAAAATAGAGAACGACTTGGAAATTTTAGGAATAAAAACATTAAACCTCAAGAGCAATTTCAATATTTTTAGCATATATGCACCGCCATCAACAACAGTTTCACAGTTTAAATCGGGCACAAAAAAGTTTTTCGAATTCGCGGCTTCGCTTGACATACCCTCAATAGTGGGCGGGGACTTCAACGCTAGGTCTTCTATCTGGGGAAGTCCGATCTGTGATCGCAAGGGTCGCAGCATTGAGAATTCCACCCGGTAGGCCGGATTTATCTGCCTAAACGACGGTTCGCCAGCCAACCTTCTCCAGGAGCCCATCTCAATTCTCCGTTCTTGACCTTTCTTTTTCGAACTACAGAAATGGAACTATTACTTGGCAAGTCCTCAAAAAAAAAATTACGAATGCCAACCATTTCCCAATTGTATTATCAGTGCAAGGCCTAAATGCCCCCCTCCAAGGCAAGAAGATCCTTCACAACAGAATAGCCCGGATTCTGGGTGCAAGTGATTTCTCAAATCTGGAGGAGCTCAATGAAAAAGTGAAATCCCTGACCTTAAAAAAAACGCTCACATTCCCAAGCAAGAACAAGTACGTTGCTAAGAAATGGTGGAACGAGGAAACGGAAAAACTTTTTCGCGTGAGAAACGCTTGCAGGCAAAAATTCTACCTCACCAAAAAATTGGCTGATGCCAGAGCAACCTTAGAAGCTGACAAAAATCTACAAAATCACGTAAAAATCTTAGAAAGCGCAACTTTTCCAAGTTTATAGAAGAGGTCTCCTCATCGCCCTCTATGTGGAGCAGGGTGAAGAACATCAAAAAATACGGTCAAATCAAAAATGTAGGGAACAAATGGACGAACGAAGATGACAAAAACTTTCTCAATATGGTTAAAGTAACCCCATCCACGTCAAACAGTAGGCCCCCTAAATTCCTGCCCCTTTGTTAGGACCAGACGACCCGGAACCCCTGGAACTGGAAGAATTCCTGGCCTTCCTAAAAACCACGAACCCCAATTCGGCTAGAGGCCCTGATGGCATCTCGTTCAGGATGCTTCAAAAGCTACCAAGTGGGAAAAAACAAGACATTTTTGAAATTATAAATAAAGTATGGCTGAGTGGCGTCATCCCTGAGTCTGGCGCAGGATAAAAGTGGTACCCATCCCCAAGAAGAATGCAGACCCTACTTCCTTCCAAAACCATAGGCCGATTTGTTTGATTAACACGCTGTTTAAATCCATAGAGGGGTTGATAAAGTTGAAGTTGGACGAGCACATAGCAAACTGTGACCTGCTGCCGGTCAGGTCCTATGCCTTCAGGAGAAACAGGTCCACGGCTCTTTGCATCAACGACCTTATCAACAAAGTTCTGGCGCTGAAGGCGAGGGGTTGTCAGGTTGTCGCAGCTTGCCTAGATTTACAAAGAGCGTTCGACTGCGTAAGAGTGGACACACTCGAGCACAGGATGAGGGATATGCGGTTCAATACAAGCCTCACGGCTTGGATCTCCAGCTTCCTTAACAGACGAATTCTCATAAAGGGCAAAAGCGAGGTAGAGGTGAACAGAGGTGTTAGCCAGGGTAGCTGTCTCAGCCCAACCCTTTTTAACCTTTACACAGCCGAACTACATGATATTAACAGTCATAACTGCTTACTGTTTCAGTATGCTGATGACTTTTTCATAGTTTTTTTTCATAAAGACGTATCCATTGCGAAAGGGGTGCTGGAGGACAGTATAGATAAGTTCGAAGAAAAATGCAATAGGCTAAACCTGTCATTCAATCCGGTGAAGTCTAAAGTGATTTACTTCAACAATCGTAGAGCTGCGCTAAATATCTCGCATCAAGGAGTTTAGATCAGACAAGTAGAGCAGATCAAATACCTAGGCAGGACTATCTCAGCAAACAACTCAGCCTCTGGTCACATTGATCTGGCCATCTCGGAATCGAACAGAAACTGTGCGTTTCTCAGATTACTCAGTGGGTGTCACTATGGTATCAGCTTCAAAAGAGGGCTTATATTTTACAAGGCATTTGTCAGAAGTAGGCTAGAGTACGCGTGCTCATCATTCTGCAACCTGTCCAAATCTGCCTTGGCCAAAATCAAATCCCACTGCAACCATCACCTCAGAAAGTAGCTGGGTCTGATAATCTGCACTCCCGTTCCTATCATATATCACATGGCAGGAGAACTTCCCCCGGACTACAGGATCAGATTCCTGGCGGCGAAAGAGTTGGTTAAGGTGTTTGCATTTAATCTCCCAGCAAGTGAAACAGTGTCAGCAAATAGGGATTTAAACACGGGCTACGCTAAGGCATATCGGGAGTTTGAACACAGCTTCGTTTTGCACTAAAATTAGCTCCGACTTAGAATTTTTCAAGGGTTCTGCACCCAACAAGCACGCTATAGACCAGGCAGGTATCATGCTGCTCCACGGGGAAAAGAAGGATCAGCTGACAAATGGTGGTTTTGAAATCTATTACACGGATGGGTCAGTCGCAGATGGGCATTCCAGCGCCGCTTTCCTGCACGATAGGACAGGTTTTTTAGATAGCTATTACACGCACAAAACCCTTTCCTCGTTGTCCGCCGAGCTCCTTGCTATCGAGAGGGCATTATACCATGCTATTTTGTACAATTTTCCTCGTGTCGCGCTCCTGACAGACAGCAGAAACGGGGCCCTCATTCTGGCGAAGAACATTCAGGATAACTCTATCGCCCACAAAATCAGAGAAAAGATCCAACAAAATCCACATCTAAGAACTGTAGAGGTTCACTACATTCCCGGACACGCTAACATCCCTCAGAACACTTCAGTTGACGCAGCAGCCAAAGAAGCCCACAGACGAGAAAAATACACAGTGGTTAAATGGAACCTTAAAGACGCTATGTGCGAAATACACAGAATCTTAAAAGCAGAATGGGAGAGAGAATACGCCGAGTTTGCTAGTATCAAGCACCGAGGTTACTGCTCGCTTTTCCCCTCAACATCATCCAAACCGTGGTTCCTAAATAAAACTAAGCTTAAAGCCATTGACGCTAAAAGAATCAACAGACTGCTTAGTGGTAACGCATTCGACAGGCACACTCTCGCCAAAATGCATGTAGTTCCTAGTAATAGGCTATTCACACTGACGACCATCCACCATCCATTTCGGGGATGGTCCGTAAGGTTTTGCCGTTCCGAAAATTTCCCAGTTAGTCCACCATCCATTTTGGATGTTCCTAAACCGCACGTTTCTATGCGATAGGTAGCCGATGGTTTTCAAATGCAACTCTGAATAATTGTCATTCCCAATGGAAAAATGGTATTCACTGCGAAAACGTAAACAATCATTGTGACAAAATTAACAAAAAACAAAAACAACAACAGAACAGCTCGGAAGGACAGCAGACCAAATTTTCGAAAAACTTATTAATAAAATGGATTTAGTGCCAGAAAACTCCTCCTTCACATGTGTAAATTAAGTTGTCCGTATGTCCAAGTAGCCTTAGCTGCTTGATGCGGTGGTCCTCGTGCGGGTTCCGTGGTATAGAATCCTTTATGAAGATTATGTTGGAGAGATAACTGTCTCTCTTATCACTGGCCTTGTGGTACAGTGGTATAGAATTAATAGTTCAAAGTGTTTACGGCTGGTTGCCGGAGCAAGGTTTATTAACAAGCGTTAGCTTTCGTTATAAGAACAGAACTAAAACTAGGAGCCACCAGCAAGCTGGGGCATAAGCTGAATCAAAAGTATTTAATTGCCAAAGAATGCAAAGCTACAAAATATATGTACCTAGAGCTACAAAGCTACAGTCGGTAAGCCGACTTGGCATAAGCGATAATGCTGATCTTGCGGCATGTGCAAGATATCAGATTACCGCCGGTTGACCGTCACATTCAGGGCGCTGAACTGAAGTTCGCTGATTTGGCATCTTGAGTGCAAACAACATGGAGCAGAGCACATTGGACAACGACAGTAAGTTTTATTAATTTATTGCTAAAAAAAATATATTTCATTTAAGGTGTTCATTGCAGATCCTGATGAGTACTTTTCGGATATTATTGAGATGGACCTGGACGGATCTTGTAGCTCCAGCACCTTGTCTGGGCGACCGCCAAAGAAAAAGAAAAAGACCGACATTTCGTGGCTGGCAGAGATCGCCCAGGAGCGTCTCGAACAACAAAAGGACCACCACAGAAAGAAGGAGGAGCACGACGTTAGGCAGGAGAAGATGGTGCAGGACTTGATCAGCACCCAAACAAAATTCCAGAACGACTTATTAGAAGTTTTAAAAAATAAAAATAAATAAGTTTTTAATTTTCATTACGGTCTACACAATATTTTGCGATTGCAGATCGTATCTGTTCTGCTGACTGATTAAAGTCAGCAGAACTGTTGCTGGTATCGGGCTGTTCGCGCTGCTCATTTCTTGCAAGCTCCCAATTTTCATTAATCGCGCTGTTGTGCATATTTAATATATTGTGTAAAATACAACAGCTCATTATTATGGCGCTATTATTTTTGTGGTGGCTATCAAGACCTTTTCCGATTATTCGAAATCTGGCTTTTAAATGCCCAAATGCATTTTCCACCACTCGCCTAGCTTTGGAAAGGTTGTAGTTAAACGTGCGCTGTTCCAAAGAGGCGACTGTGGAAAACTGGTAAGGTTTCATCAGCTTTTTAGAAAACCTAAATGCCGAGTCCCCGATAAGCATTTCCTTGGCTTTCTCTTGGAGTAATGCCGATGCTTCGATATGTTTTGCAAGGCTTGACTTCTGGTATATCATCGAGTCATTGCACCTTCCTGCAGAGCCGATATTTACATATGTATGTAAATCTGTATCTAAAAAGAATCGGATTTAAATAATTTAGGAAATTAAACCAACTTGCTAAATACATATTTTTGTGCAAGATATTTGCATACCTATAATCCACTAGGGCAAACAAGACTGTGGAATACCAGCCCTTATAATTATGGTGGTCTACTGCCTCAGGTGCTGGTGGTTTTATTTCGATGTGGCATCCATCTAAAATAAAAAGGAAGTTTAAAAACCAATTTATATGTAAACATATTGCTGAAGATCTTATTGATTTCCTACCAATTGCACCTAGGCACTGAGGAAACCCAATTGCCTCGAATCCCTTTACGCACTCATCAATTTTGTCGGAAGTTAGGTAATTGGGCGACATGTACTCCTTCGAAAACTCGTCGATAAGTGCTCTGCAAAACTCGTGCAGGATATTACACACACTGTTTGGAGCTACACCGAAAAGCCTGCCAACTGTTCGGTACTCAGAGGACGAGCCCAAAGTGTATAGAGCAAAGGCGATGCGCTTTTCCAAAGGAATTGCAGCTCGGCAGTTGGTGTCCTTCTTTCGCAGCACTTCAAGCCGATTCACTAAAATATCAAAGCAGGGCCTCTCCATTCGGAAACTCTCTTTGAAAAACGCCTCGTTGTTTTCTGGTACATCTTTCTCCCAAAATGTCCCGAACCGCTTCTAAAACCATAAAATATGTCCTTGTACTTTAAACTATGGTTGAAGTTAGTAGAAGTACTCACAAACGACCATAATCTTCCTGGCTTTTGTGTTTTTATGGCAGTCATCTGGGTCATCTCATCCTCGTCAATGTTAAAGTCATAATCGTCATCATCATTATTCATTGACAGCAACATTATTAGTTGGTGCAAGAAAATATTTTGATGTTGAACCACAGCCGAAATAATTGCTATAAATTCATCATCCATTATAAGAACCAAGAATTAATAAATCTTCCGCGCAAATTTAATGAACTTGTTATTGGCATCAGCTGTTTTTGACGGCTGGTGGATGGTGGATGGTGGATGGTGGCAGTGTGAATCGGAGTTTCACATCTGTCAAAAAATCCCACCATTCCCCCGAGATGGGCTCAGTATGCAGAGCCTATTAGCTGTAATCCCTTTGCTTTCGGTTCCCACGTTTATACGTATACAGGGTGTCTTTTTCGGTCGTGCTGAGTGACTCTTTTAAAACCTCAACATGGCAGCACCTGAGCCTACCAATGTCGCGAACGCAGCAATGCCAAGTGATGTAGATTTCTACAAGCACAAGGCCGAGTCCATCGCGCGCCAACTAAAGGCCATGGATCGCTTTCTCACCAAGGAAGAGCTTGCCGAGTTAGAAGAGGCAGAAGTTCAAGCTCGCTTAGAGCAGATCGAGCGAATGAATGCGGATTTCGATGCCGCTCAAACGAGCCTTGAAAGGCTGGATTTCCTGCAGTTAGCCCATGACTTTTCGAATGTTTATGTCAAGGTTAGGTCCAGGCTGTCGCGGGAGTTGATGGCTGCTCGCACGGTAAATGTTGCCAATTCAACGGCTCGGCATACTCTCGAGGGGAATTCGTCGTTGTTCGCCTATAATAGTATAGGCCGTTCTCGAATGCCCGAGTTGCAGCTTCCGCGATTCGGTGGATGGATACATGGTACATGGATTGGCCAGAATTCCACGCGATGTTTTCGACAATGGTGCACAAAGACCATCGTATACCAATCATCGAAAAATTCCAATATCTTCGTGGATGTCTTGATGGTGCTGCGCTGGATACGATTCGTTCCTTGGAACTTTCTGAGGAGAATTACGACAAGGCGTTGAATTTACTAATGTTGCGATTCGATAATAAACTGTTACATTTTCAGGCACACGTCAAGGCTATTTCGGGCTGCAAGGGGTGGAGAAGGGCTCGGCTATCGGCTTGCGCGCGCTCAGCGATAAAATCAATTCGCACTTGCGTGCACTTTAGACCTTGGCGACCCCGCAGGAGATTTCCGATGGGTTGCTGATCTTCATCATAGGCACGAAATTGGACCACAAGACCAAGGAGAAATGGGAAGAGAACTTGCCGACGTCAGGATTGCCTCGGTGGTCAAGCATGGCCTTATTCTTGGAAGCAAGATGTCGTATGCTGGAAAATTTGGGATCGGCTATGGTAACAATTCCTAGCCAGCAGGTGGGAGAAAGTAAACCTAGCACCCTAATCACCTCCATTAACGATCATAACAGCTCAACATGCAAGTATTGCAAATCCTCCGATCACTACATATCCCGATGCCAGGCATTTATAGATCTCCCTGTTTTTTCTCGATACAAGGAGGTGAAGAAGCGCCATTTATGTCTAAACTGCCTCAACAAAGGCCTTTCATTGCAACGCTGCAAGTCAGGGGCATGTAGAAATTGCCAAGCCAAGCATCACACACTGCTCCACATGCAGTCGGGCGCTGATGCTGAGTTGCCGTCGCCGAGCACGGAATCGACCCAGCATGATCCTGCAAGTGCCCTAGTAGCAAGCAAATATATTAGCCCTCCCCCTCGAGTCAAAAATCTCTGCCTAGACAAAACGTGCTGCTAGCTACTGCAATCGTATATGTCAGGGGCCGTTTTGGATCGCTTATTCCATGTCGTGCCATTTTAGATTCCGCTTCTCAGGTTAACTTTATAACATCGAGACTCGCCAATCAGCTGCAGTTAGATCCTCACCCGTCTCACGTTCAAATCGCCGGTATTGGAGAGTCAATTCTACCATCCAGCAAGGCTGTGGACATCGTCCTGCAATCTCAAGACGAAAGCTATCGCGGTTTCCTCTCTGCAATTATCACTGCCTCAATCACAGGAATGCAGCCTAACTTCGGCCTAGACGCAAAGGATTGGCCAATGCCAAATAATCTAAAACTGGCTGATCCTAATTTCGCCAAGCCCCAGCGTGTCGATCTGTTGATAGGTGCTGGTTTGTTCTTCGAATTAATGTGCGTTGGACAGATTCGACTGTCAGACCAATTGCCAACATTGCAGAAGACGAAACTTGGCTGGATAGTGTCAGGAAGTATTAAAAACTCTGAGAACGCTCGTGCGGCGCTAGCAGCCGTTGAAGATCCCCCTGTCATCTCCGCTTGCGAGACTAATTTGTGCGATATTGTAAGGCGGTTTTGGGAAGTCGATGGAGATTATTCGCCCTCATCAATTTCGGAGGAAGATGTTCATTGCGAACAGCATTTCGTCACAAACTGCATTCGCCTAGAGTCCGGAGCTTACTCCGTGCGTTTGCCAACCAAATTCAGTCTAGAGGAATTAGGAGAATCGCATCAGCAGGCGCTACGTAGATTTCTCAATTTGGAGAGGAAGCTAGCAAAAAATGCACAGCTTAAGGCAAAATATATGTAGTTTCTCCAGGAGTATCGTGATTTAGGACACATGTCGCCAGCTTCGCGGCAGTCAGACCTGCCGCAGTACTTCTTGCCTCACCATTGCGTCCACAAGCAGGATAGTACAACCACCAAATTACGCGTATTGTTCGATGGATCTGCCAAAACAGCGTCTGGAGTATCACTGAATGATGCGCTAATAGCTGGACCCACCATCCAACCTAAAATTCTGTTAACTCTGCTTCGTTTCCGCTTTTTTAAAGTCGCCTTGTGTGGCGATATCTGCAAAATGTACCGCTGTGTACGCGTTTCCCATCCCGATACGCACGTGCAGTGCATCCTATGGCGCAATGACCCGAAGGAGGAGATTCAGGTGTTCAAGTTGGAGACTGTTACTTACGGAACCAAACCTGCCGCTCTCTTAGCAATTCGTGCTATGCATCAATTGGCAAATGATGAAGAGTTGCGTTTTCCGCTTGGAGCTGATGTTGTTCGAAGAGATTTCTATGTCGATGATCTCATATCTGGAGGGGACAGCATTGATTCTGTCATCAAGATTCGTCAGCAGGTAAAGGAGCTACTTTCGAAAGGATGTTTTCCCATACGTAAATGGTGTTCCAATGAACCCGCTGCTTTGGAAGGCGTATCGGAGGCGGATCGCGAAAAGTTCCTTACCTTTCATGACGGGACTGAAGTAACCAAGGCGCTTGGTCTAGTTTGGGATCCCACCACGGACAATCTTCTGTTTAGCTTCGCTCACGTCGGAACCGCTGCAGGCCCAATATCGAAGCGTTCGGTCCTGTCTACACTAGCTAGGTTCTACGATCCTCTAGGGCTCATCTCTCCCATCATCACAAAAGCTAAAATATTTATGCAGTCGCTATGGAACGAAAGCCTAAAGTTGAATTGGGACGAAAGCCTGCCCCAGGATCTACATACGACTTGGATTGAGCTGACTTCGCAGTTGTCGATGGTTAAAAACTTTTAGTTTCCACGTTACGTGCTTCGGCAGCAAGCGAGATTAGAAATGCACGCGTTTTGTGATGCGAGCCAAGCAGCATATGGCGCCTGTGTATACATGCGTTCGGAAGCTCTTGGCATTGTGCAAAGTCATCTCTTATGCTCTAAATCCAGAGTCGCGCCCTTGAAAAGTATGACTATCCCCAAGCTTGAGCTATCCGCAGCCCTCGTATTAGCCGAACTAGTGTCCACCATAGTTAAGGGATTATCAGCTCCATGCCAAATACATTGCTGGTCGGATTCGTCCATAGCCCTTGCCTGGATTCGAGAATCACCATTGAATTTTAATATATTTGTTTCTAATCGAGTTCAGCGGATTCAGGAGCTCACCGCTGGAATGACTTGGCATCACGTGCCCACAAAGTTGAATCCTGCCGACATCATATCACGTGGATCCACGCCCGCTGAACTAATGGATAGCAGCCTTTGGATCTCTGGACCACCATTCTTGCGTCTTGAGAGCTCAGAGTGGCCTGCAGGCTTGCAATTGCCGACCAATGTACCAGAACGTCGTCATGCAGCATTGGTTGTTTCAAACGAAAGGGATGTATCGTACGATTGCAAATTTCAAAACTCATTCGGATCCATGCAGCGCGTCTTTGCTTACATATATCGATTCTACATTCTCAAGGACAAAGGCATAGCGCGGTCGAAGGGTCAACTTACCGTAATCGACATCAAAAATTGTACGCATTTGCTCATAAGGGCAATACAGCAGCAACAATTTTCGGAAGAGATAAGGGCCCTCGCCAGCAAACAGGCCCTACCCCCAAAAAGCACGATGGCCTCACTGAATCAATTTCTGGATAGCTTTGGATTGCTGCCTGTTGGAGGCCGCCTCCAAAATGCCGAATTGGACTACGACGCGAAGCACCCGATCCTGCTTCCTAAGGGACATCCTGTCACTGTCTCTATTATTATCTTCTTTCACGAAAGGTTTCTCCACGCAGGAGCTCAAGGATTGCTCGGACTGCTTCGGCAAAAATTCTGGCCTATTGGTGGACGCAAATATGTTGCGGGAATCATTCGCAAATGTGTTAGATGCTTTCGTTTGAATCCAGTGCTGAGGGAACATATCATGGGAAACTTGCCTGCGGATCGCGTAAGGACTAATCCAGCATTCTACACAACGGGCGTTGATTTTTGCGGACCCTTTTATCACAAGTCGGAAGTCAGAAGCAGGCCTCCTATCAAATGTTACATCGCTGTCTTCGTATGCTTTAGCACCAAAGCAACTCATTTGGAAGTCGTTCGGGATCTATCTACAGAATCCTTTCTGGCAGCATTAAGGCGTTTTATAAGTCTACGTCCCAAACCTCGAATCATCTGGTCAGAAAATGAGCTTTTGGAGCTTCGGCAAATGTTCCTCAGCGATCCTCATACGTCGGCTGTGTCACATCTCTGCGTTTCTAGTGGAATCGATTGGAAATTCATCCCCCCTCGCTCACCACATTTTGGGGGTTTGTGGGAGGCGGCTGTTAAAGCAGCTAAATATCATTTTCATCGCATCGTCGGGACCTACATTTTTACTCTTGATGAAATTCAGACCTTGGCTTGTGAAATCTCTGCTTTGTTAAATTCCCGTACGCTTTATGCAATTACAGAAAGTCCCGATGATCTAGATGTGCTCACGCCAAACCACTTTCTCAATGGAGCCCCGAAAGCTGCATTCGACGAGCCAGATGTGGCGCATCTCCGGGTCAACCTACTTAGTCGATGGCAGCGGCTGTGTCAAATGAAGCAGGCGTTTTGGAGAAAATGGAGCACGGCGTATCTTTCGATTCTTCAGGAGCGGAGCAAGTGGCGGTCATCGTCTCCAAACATCAAGCTAGGAGCGCTCATCATGATCAAGGAGGAAACGCTGCCACCATTAAGGTGACCGCTTGGCCGCATTGAGAGCGTCATCCCAGGAAAAGATGGAACCATCAGAGTAGCCGTCATCCGCACTCAAAGAGGCCTTTTCAAGAGGGCCGTTGGAAAAATAGCGGTTCTGCCCCTTCAGGATGTATCTGTTGAAAGCCTTTGCCTTCCAACGGGGGGTGAATGTTTAGAGCAGAACCCAGCCGATTAGCTGCTTGCCAAATAGCACCTAATTCTTGGCCCTCAGCCGCTTATTTTGTTTGTTACTTATGTCTGTCACTCATTTGTTTGTTAAATCTTTGCGCGTGCTTTCCCTGCTAAACGCTCTCTGCCAGCTCGCTCTTCGCTATCTCCGCTTTGCGTCTGCCTACCGACGTCAGCCGAGCGAAGCTGCGCTTAGCGATCGGAGCGGCAATGTAAAGGGCAGGCAAGCCACACTTGCAATTTGGATGTCACGCATTAAAGAACATATCGTAATTTTATTTCTGCGGCGAGTTTTATTTAATTCGATATAATTAGTCGGCCGATTGGGGATAAAAAACATTATCTCCACAGCCTCCTTGGAACAGCGCACGTTTAACTACAACCTTTCCAAAGCTAGGCGAGTGGTGGAAAATGCATTTGGGCATTTAAAAGCCAGATTTCGAATAATCGGAAAAGGTCTTGATAGCCACCACAAAAATAATAGCGCCATAATAATGAGCTGTTGTATTTTACACAATATATTAAATATGCACAACAGCGCGATTAATGAAAATTGGGAGCTTGCAAGAAATGAGCAGCGCGAACAGCCCGATACCAGCAACAGTTCTGCTGACTTTAATCAGTCAGCAGAACAGATACGATCTGCAATCGCAAAATATTGTGTAGACCGTAATGAAAATTAAAAACTTATTTATTTTTATTTTTTAAAACTTCTAATAAGTCGTTCTGGAATTTTGTTTGGGTGCTGATCAAGTCCTGCACCATCTTCTCCTGCCTAACGTCGTGCTCCTCCTTCTTTCTGTGGTGGTCCTTTTGTTGTTCGAGACGCTCCTGGGCGATCTCTGCCAGCCACGAAATGTCGGTCTTTTTCTTTTTCTTTGGCGGACGCCCAGACAAGGTGCTGGAGCTACAAGATCCGTCCAGGTCCATCTCAATAATATCCGAAAAGAACTCACCAGGATCTGCAATGAACACCTTAAATGAAATATATTTTTTTTAGCAATAAATTAATAAAACTTACTGTCGTTGTCCAATGTGCTCTGCTCCATGTTGTTTGCACTCAAGATGCCAAATCAGCGAACTTCAGTTCAGCGCCCTGAATGTGACGGTCAACCGGCGGTAATCTGATATCTTGCACATGCCGCAAGATCAGCATTATCGCTTATGCCAAGTCGGCTTACCGACTGTAGCTTTGTAGCTCTAAGTACATATATTTTGTAGCTTTGCATTCTTTGGCAATTAAATACTTTTGATTCAGCTTATGCCCCAGCTTGCTGGTGGCTCCTAGTTTTAGTTCTGTTCTTATAACGAAAGCTAACGCTTGTTAATAAACCTTGCTCCGGCAACCAGCCGTAAACACTTTGAACTATTAATTCTATACCACTGTACCACAAGGCCAGTGATAAGAGAGACAGTTATCTCTCCAACATAATCTTCATAAAGGATTCTATACCACGGAACCCGCACGAGGACCACCGCATCAAGCAGCTAAGGCTACTTGGACATACGGACAACTTAATTTACACATGTGAATTTTTGCGTGGTCCGCGCAAATCTTCAATTTTCTCCTTCCATATGTCAATCAGCAGGCTCTCAAGCGCGGCACTCCATTTCACCCTGCCGCCTGCTGTTGTTCTCTTGTTTGCTGCATTTTGTAATAATATTATATATTATAAACAATAAAAAACAAATATATCTATTCAACGTACCACTGGCACTAAATCCATTTTATTAATAAGTTTTTAGAAAATTTGGTCTGCTGTCCTTCCGAGCTGTTCTGTTGTTGTTTTTGTTTTTTGTTAATTTTGTCACAATGATTGTTTACGTTTTCGCAGTGAATACCATTTTTCCATTGGGAATGACAATTATTCAGAGTTGCATTTGAAAACCATCGGCTTCCTATCGCATAGAAACGTGCGGTTTAGGAACATCCAAAATGGATGGTGGACTAACTGGGAAATTTTCGGAACGGCAAAACCTTACGGACCATCCCCGAAATGGATGGTGGATGGTCGTCAGTGTGAATAGCCTATTACTAGGAACTACATGCATTTTGGCGAGAGTGTGCCTGTCGAATGCGTTACCACTAAGCAGTCTGTTGATTCTTTTAGCGTCAATGGCTTTAAGCTTAGTTTTATTTAGGAACCACGGTTTGGATGATGTTGAGGGGAAAAGCGAGCAGTAACCTCGGTGCTTGATACTAGCAAACTCGGCGTATTCTCTCTCCCATTCTGCTTTTAAGATTCTGTGTATTTCGCACATAGCGTCTTTAAGGTTCCATTTAACCACTGTGTATTTTTCTCGTCTGTGGGCTTCTTTGGCTGCTGCGTCAACTGAAGTGTTCTGAGGGATGTTAGCGTGTCCGGGAATGTAGTGAACCTCTACAGTTCTTAGATGTGGATTTTGTTGGATCTTTTCTCTGATTTTGTGGGCGATAGAGTTATCCTGAATGTTCTTCGCCAGAATGAGGGCCCCGTTTCTGCTGTCTGTCAGGAGCGCGACACGAGGAAAATTGTACAAAATAGCATGGTATAATGCCCTCTCGATAGCAAGGAGCTCGGCGGACAACGAGGAAAGGGTTTTGTGCGTGTAATAGCTATCTAAAAAACCTGTCCTATCGTGCAGGAAAGCGGCGCTGGAATGCCCATCTGCGACTGACCCATCCGTGTAATAGATTTCAAAACCACCATTTGTCAGCTGATCCTTCTTTTCCCCGTGGAGCAGCATGATACCTGCCTGGTCTATAGCGTGCTTGTTGGGTGCAGAACCCTTGAAAAATTCTAAGTCGGAGCTAATTTTAGTGCAAAACGAAGCTGTGTTCAAACTCCCGATATGCCTTAGCGTAGCCCGTGTTTAAATCCCTATTTGCTGACACTGTTTCACTTGCTGGGAGATTAAATGCAAACACCTTAACCAACTCTTTCGCCGCCAGGAATCTGATCCTGTAGTCCGGGGGAAGTTCTCCTGCCATGTGATATATGATAGGAACGGGAGTGCAGATTATCAGACCCAGCTACTTTCTGAGGTGATGGTTGCAGTGGGATTTGATTTTGGCCAAGGCAGATTTGGACAGGTTGCAGAATGATGAGCACGCGTACTCTAGCCTACTTCTGACAAATGCCTTGTAAAATATAAGCCCTCTTTTGAAGCTGATACCATAGTGACACCCACTGAGTAATCTGAGAAACGCACAGTTTCTGTTCGATTCCGAGATGGCCAGATCAATGTGACCAGAGGCTGAGTTGTTTGCTGAGATAGTCCTGCCTAGGTATTTGATCTGCTCTACTTGTCTGATCTAAACTCCTTGATGCGAGATATTTAGCGCAGCTCTACGATTGTTGAAGTAAATCACTTTAGACTTCACCGGATTGAATGATAGGTTTAGCCTATTGCATTTTTCTTCGAACTTATCTATACTGTCCTCCAGCACCCCTTTCGCAATGGATACGTCTTTATGAAAAAAAACTATGAAAAAGTCATCAGCATACTGAAACAGTAAGCAGTTATGACTGTTAATATCATGTAGTTCGGCTGTGTAAAGGTTAAAAAGGGTTGGGCTGAGACAGCTACCCTGGCTAACACCTCTGTTCACCTCTACCTCGCTTTTGCCCTTTATGAGAATTCGTCTGTTAAGGAAGCTGGAGATCCAAGCCGTGAGGCTTGTATTGAACCGCATATCCCTCATCCTGTGCTCGAGTGTGTCCACTCTTACGCAGTCGAACGCTCTTTGTAAATCTAGGCAAGCTGCGACAACCTGACAACCCCTCGCCTTCAGCGCCAGAACTTTGTTGATAAGGTCGTTGATGCAAAGAGCCGTGGACCTGTTTCTCCTGAAGGCATAGGACCTGACCGGCAGCAGGTCACAGTTTGCTATGTGCTCGTCCAACTTCAACTTTATCAACCCCTCTATGGATTTAAACAGCGTGTTAATCAAACAAATCGGCCTATGGTTTTGGAAGGAAGTAGGGTCTGCATTCTTCTTGGGGATGGGTACCACTTTTATCCTGCGCCAGACTCAGGGATGACGCCACTCAGCCATACTTTATTTATAATTTCAAAAATGTCTTGTTTTTTCCCACTTGGTAGCTTTTGAAGCATCCTGAACGAGATGCCATCAGGGCCTCTAGCCGAATTGGGGTTCGTGGTTTTTAGGAAGGCCAGGAATTCTTCCAGTTCCAGGGGTTCCGGGTCGTCTGGTCCTAACAAAGGGGCAGGAATTTAGGGGGCCTACTGTTTGACGTGGATGGGGTTACTTTAACCATATTGAGAAAGTTTTTGTCATCTTCGTTCGTCCATTTGTTCCCTACATTTTTGATTTGACCGTATTTTTTGATGTTCTTCACCCTGCTCCACATAGAGGGCGATGAGGAGACCTCTTCTATAAACTTGGAAAAGTTGCGCTTTCTAAGATTTTTACGTGATTTTGTAGATTTTTGTCAGCTTCTAAGGTTGCTCTGGCATCAGCCAATTTTTTGGTGAGGTAGAATTTTTGCCTGCAAGCGTTTCTCACGCGAAAAAGTTTTTCCGTTTCCTCGTTCCACCATTTCTTAGCAACGTACTTGTTCTTGCTTGGGAATGTGAGCGTTTTTTTTAAGGTCAGGGATTTCACTTTTTCATTGAGCTCCTCCAGATTTGAGAAATCACTTGCACCCAGAATCCGGGCTATTCTGTTGTGAAGGATCTTCTTGCCTTGGAGGGGGGCATTTAGGCCTTGCACTGATAATACAATTGGGAAGTGGTTGCTATTCGTAATTTTTGTTTTGAGGACTTGCCAGGTAATAGTTCCATTTCTGTAGTTCGAAAAAGAAAGGTCAAGAACGGAGAATTGAGATGGGCTCCTGGAGAAGGTTGGCTGGCGAACCGTCGTTTAGGCAGATAAATCCGGCCTACCGGGTGGAATTCTCAATGCTGCGACCCTTGCGATCACAGATCGGACTTCCCCAGATAGAAGACCTAGCGTTGAAGTCCCCGCCCACTATTGAGGGTATGTCAAGCGAAGCCGCGAATTCGAAAAACTTTTTTGTGCCCGATTTAAACTGTGAAACTGTTGTTGATGGCGGTGCATATATGCTAAAAATATTGAAATTGCTCTTGAGGTTTAATGTTTTTATTCCTAAAATTTCCAAGTCGTTCTCTATTTTTAAAATGCTGAATTGAATGTTTTTCCTGACGTAGATGCCAACCCCGCCGTAGCCGTCCTCTCTGGGCCTGCAGAAAAAGTTAGTCTAAAATGCTGCGGTCCGCGTTGTTCAGCACCCAAATCTCTGAGAGGATGGCAATATCTATTGCGTTCTTGTCTAGGAACATTGAGAGGAGCTGTTTGTTGTTGTTGTGTGTCAGACTTTGAATATTTAGCTGAAGAATCTTCATTGTTGGATGTTTTGAGAACCAACTGCCATCCCTTGGGCAATCTGACGCCTATCTAGTTCTGCGTTGGAAGCATTGACAAATTCTCTAATTTCCTTAATAAATTTATTCGCTAAAGAATCCCCTTTAATGATGTTGTTTGGATCAATCAGGAACGCTGTGAGTTTGGATCCTAGTGCGTTTAGCTTATCCTGGGCCAGAGAAGATGCCACGGATGAAGATCTAACAAATTTCTCGCTCATTTGGACGCAGTCTGAGTTTATTGAGTTCTTCCACTCTGCCATGTTGGCTGCTGCCTTGACCGCCTCTGCGTTCCGGGCGGCAACCCTATTGGATTTGGTCACTTCCGCGAAAGAGGTGACAGAATGAATTTCCCTGGCGGACTCTAAGCTGTTATTTAAGAATTCAGGGGAGCGGTTAGATTGCCAACTGGGTGTAGGAAATTCCCCTTGATCCCTTAGGTTGGGGGAAGTTCTATCAAAAAGGATCGGATATCTAGCCTTGACCTCAGCTCTAGTTAGGTTTTCCAGTGTCATACACTTTTAAATGGCGTACGCTTTTTTCCTGGCCTCACACTGCGGGTGGGTGGCAGCATGTTCCCCCTTGCAGTTAGCACAGACCAGCCCTGAGCAGATAATATCTTTGCTGTGATCTTGTCCGCACTTGAAACATTTCGCTCCACTCTTGCAATGTTGCGCCAGATGGCCAAACCTAAAACACCTGAAACATTGAATAAGCTGAACAAAAGGTTTCACTTCTACTTTAGAATATAGAAAATTGATTTTGGTTGGTAACTGCTCTCCTCTGAACCAGAGTTTCACCCTGCCAGTAGGTACACGTTCCCCCGATGCTCTATACCTTCGCGTAATCCGAACTATCTCCTCAATTGGGATATCCGAGGTTACAAGCTCCGCTAGCAGTTCCTCCGAGTAGTGCCCGGGGATCCCAAAAATTAACCCTGCTTTTTGGACGAAGTGCCTTGTTATGATCCGCCTCTTTGCCACCCTGGCCTATCGTTCCCAGCTAGCTCACGGGGAAGTCAGGGGTGTTTCCGACCCGATAAGCCAGGGGACGGATTGAACAAAACAAAAAAACATACAAAAAAACAAATCTAATTTATAGGACAGACTTGTCCTCGTTGGCACTTTCGTCAGCGGGGATAGTTGGTTTCGTTATCCCTAGCAGGGTCCCACCCTTCCATGAGCGCCACCTTTTGAATTCGCTCCCTTTTCATAATCAGGGTCCCGCTCTTCTTCTCGCTCTCGTCCCACCCAACTACCGTTTTCTATTCACTCATGACTCTTTTCAAATATTCCTTTTATATCCATTATATTTTCTTATTTATCTTGAACATTATTATTTAATAATAATTAATAATCTAGGTTTATATAAAGGAAACAAATACTAACACAAAAATACTACCAAAAAAAATAAAACCTATTTCGGCCGAGTTGGCAGCCCCCTTTGATAGAGGTTGTTGCTTCCTGATGCTTGCTGATGTTTACGTTTAATAGTGGTGTTTTTTGTATGATCGTGATATTTTGTTTAATTGTGGGTCGGACGGGTGTAGATGTGTGAAATGTGGTGATGTTATGTGATGTGTTATGAATGAGGGTATACATGCGTGGGTTGTGTGTGATGTGGGTGGATGAAGGTGGGTGTGTGTGAATCGTGTGTGTGTATTTCTGCTTTGAAGTCCGGATTCTTTCCCCGGGGGGGGTGGTGTGTGGGGACAGAAACGTGTCTCCAGTCGGTGCTCCGCTGACGGTCCCTTGGTGCCGGTGCTCCGCTGACGGTTCTCGCATCAGTTTCCCGGCCTGGCCAGTACCGGGATGCTGCTGCCGATGTCCGCCGCTTCTGCTGATGTTGATGCCTGCCGCTGATGTCTTGGTGGGATCGTCGTCTCCACGATCACCAATTTTTTTTCCTTTTTTTCTTTTAGGGCACGTGCGGCCTCCACTATTCTCCACCGGAAACTCTCTCTTTTTTCTTCCTCGCCCCGTTTCCTTTTCTCCCACGCAACTCTGCCACTGCTTCCCAGGATCCACTGTAGATGCCGCTGTCTCTTTCTTCTCCAGCCCTGATACCTATCGGCTCTCTCCAAAACCGCCCATAACACCACACTACCGTTTCCAGGATTACTCCGCCGAAACGGGAGTGCCAAGCTAGCGGGCTTTTTCAATTAAGGGGCCCCAAACGTAGGCCATCGCCCACACCCTGAGATTGAGAGCCTCTGGCTCCATAGACTGAGATGCCTGGGCTACTGCTTCAGATCCTTTGCGTGAAACACCCCAATACGTGAGCCTTGCAACGTCTCCAGCTCGTATAGACTGTTGCCCATACTCCGGATCACTCGGCACTTGACGTATTTTGGGCTGAACTTCGCGTTGATGTTGTTTTTAAATTTGCTCAACACGAAATTGCGCTTATATATCTCCTGACCCGGTGAGTACCTAATTTCTCGAGCTTTTCGATTATACCTGTTCTTCGCTCTGTTGTAGGCTTCATGAGAGTTTCCTCGGACCTCATCTCGGACTATCTCCATCTTGTCACTCCTCGCCAAGGGTGACATTTGTGCATCATTTAGGGCGCCCAGTCTGCGTGCCAATTGTATATAGCGCTCCTAGCCACACACTGGATCTCCGTCAGCTTCTCGTCCCAGCGCGTGTGATCCTCACTAGCGTATGTCCTTATTGCTGCCAGTACAGTCTGGTTCACTCGTTCGGCCGCGTTCGCCTGCGGTGCATAGTTCCCCGACTTCAGGTGCGTTATGCTTCTCCTATCCAGGAATTGAGAGAATTCAGCTGACACAAATTGCTTTCCATTATCGGTATGCACTATTTCAGGCACGCCAAACTGCGCAAAAACCTCGGCGTGCAAGAATCGGATCACGGCCGAAGACGTCGCCTTAGGCAAAGCCTTCAACCAGACATATCTGGACATGTGATCGAGGACTATTAGTATGACCACAATTGCCACTTCGAGTCCTCGGATATGGACCCAGGAAATCCAGGTACAGTTTTTGAATCGGCCTCTCGGTTCTGGTTTCGGCCCCCATGAGTGGACGGTGAACCTGTGTTGAATGTTTTGTTTCTTTGCAGGTGTTACAATCAGCCACATATGCCTTCACCTGCACGGTCATCCGGGGCCAATAATAGAACTGTCGCAGCCGTCCCAGTGTCCTCGCGATTCCTTCAGGTCTGGGAATTCATCCTCATCGCTCTGGACCGACTCAATTTTTCTTCGGTATTCTTCATCCTCGAAGGCTGTGGTGTCGAACTCCAGGAAGTCGATAGCGTCCACGTCAAAGGGACGTGGCAGCATATCGGCGACGATATTTTCCTTTCCTTTGCGGTGCTCGATTTCGAAGTCATAAGCCTGGAGAGCCAACGACCACCTGGCTAGCCTCCCATCCAGGGCTTTGAATCGCATGAGCCACTGCAAACTCGCGTGATCTGTTATCACCGTGAATGGCATCAGTTCTACGTATGCACGGAACTTCTCTATGGCTCTTACCGCCGCCAGACACTCCTTCTCTGGCACGCTATAGTTGAGCTGTGCCCCTCTTAGCTTCGCCGAAAAGAATGCGATCGGGTGCTCTGCTCCTTCATCATCCCTCTGGAAGAGAACTGCTCCAATCCCCACGTGGCTCGCATCACACTGGATGAAGAAGTGCTTCTTAAAGTCTGGGTGATGTAGCACGGGGGCACTGGTAAGTGCTTTTTTGAGCTCCTCGAACGATTTTCCTGCCTCCTCCGTCAGCTTAAATTGCCCTTTTCCTTTCAGACAGTCTGTCAGAGGAGCCGAGAGTGCCGAGAAATTTCGGATAAACCGCCGATACCAGCCAGCTGTCCCCAAAAATCTCCGGATTTGTCTCACGTTCCTTGGCATTGGTATTTGGGTGATCGCCTGTACTTTCTCCGGATCTGTCCTAAGTGCGCCGTCGCCTACGATGTACCCTAAATACTTTAAATATTTATAGCCGAATTTCGATTTTTTTCTTCCAATTGTCAGGTTTGCCTCCTTGAGACACTTGGCCACTTCCTCTAACAGGTGTATATGCTCCTCAAACGTCCGGGAAATAACTAGTAGATCGTCTAAGTATACAAAGACATGGCTTCGGAGTCGTTGTGGAATTACTCGATCCATCAACCGACACAGCCGTTGGGCTGCATTGCACAACCCGAAGGGCATCGATTTAAATTGATAGAGTGGTCTGCCCGGCACCGTGAATGCTGTGTACGTCCGACTTTCAGGCTCCAGCTCTATCTGCCAAAATGCGTGCTTTAAATCGATGCTGCTGATGTACACCGTATCCTCTACGCGGCTCAGAATTGACTCGATGCTCTGCAGCGGGTAAGCATCCTTCACGGTTAATTTGTTTAGTTTCCGCGCATCCAGACACAATCGGTTTTTTCCCGGCTTACGTACCAGCGTCACGCGGTTGCTCCACGGGCTCTCGCTGGTTTCGATGACTCCGAGGCGCAACATTTCGTCCACCTCGGCAAACAACAGCTCTTGCACCGCGGGAGACACCGGGTAGAATCGCTCCTTTACGGGTACGGCTCCCTCGATTAATTGAATTTCGTGCCTTTCGAGCGTCGTTCTTCCCAAACCATGTGTGTCGAATGCCCTGAAGTTGTTCTTCATCTGGTCCAGACGTGTCTGCTGCGTGTGCGTCAATTCGTGCGGTTCCGTTGGTCTACTCCTAGTCAGCACCTCAGCATCAATTTCGGCTAATTCCTTGTGTCGTTCTAGGCCTACTATATGCGGAGCCAGACCAAACTTCCGCCAGAAATCGACCCCTAGGTACAGCGGTTGTTTCAGCGAGGGACACAGGAACAACTCCATAGTCTGCTTCTGGCCTCCATACGTCATTACTGTCGACACATGTCCCAGTATTTTATGAGGAGTGCCGCCCGCTGTTTGTACTGAGAATTTCTTTATGCCTTGAAGTTTCAGCTCCAATTCTCCTATCAGTTCCAGGCCACCTTTCCCCAGAAGGCTCACCGATGCCCCTGTATCCAGTAGTCCCATCAGCGTCCTCGGGCCCAACTTCACTCGTGCGAATGGCCTGTCATCCTGACGAATTGCCGAGTGGACTGCAGCACACACCTGGAGCCGCCTTCTCTTTCGCCCCTGAAACCTGTCCCGAGCCCGCTGTGCTCTGACTGCTCCCGTTCGGATACTCTCATCGAGTTCGTCCCCCATTATCCGATTCCTGGCCTGTTCGTACTGCCGCTGTCTTTCCTTTATCGGCTTGCGCTCGGACCATCTAGCTTCGGGTAATACCGCTTGGTTAACCTTATATATGGTAGTATAAATATTCTTATTGCTACTTCTTTCCTTAGGGGTATCTAATTTAACGTTGGAGGGCCTATCTATTGGCTGCTTCGCGGCGACGTGGAACTCGACTCCTCCAATTGCGTCGTGCTCCTTTTCGCGTTTCCCGGCCGACATTTAGGACATTTAGGGAGGATGACCCCGGCCAGCCCGCACTTGTAGCAGAACAGGTTACGTACGGCCGAGTCACACTCAAAATAGGTGTGACCCGGCTGAGCGCAATTCCAGCACTTCAGCTGGGTGCGGTCGCCTCCGGATTCCCTCGTCCTATGGACAGCATCCAATGCCTCGGTCTGTTCCTCCGGGTCGTGAGTGTTCGCATCCAATTCATGTACTTTGTGATCTTCCCTGCGCCTACTACCCCCATGGTCTGGACCGCTCCTTGTCCATCGCGTCGCCAGCAGTTTCTCGGCGTCCGCACACTCTTCTCGCAGCTTCTGGAGATTTGGTATCTGCATTGGATAAATCACCCTCGAAATTGCATCCCTAATATTGATCTTTATGATCTTTATTAGATCATAATCCGAGAACGGATTCAGCAATCTCGACCTCAACACCAACATCTCCTGGATGTACTGGTCCGCCGACTCCCCGTGGCGTTGTCGGCGTTCCCTGAGCTCTTGCTCTCGCTCGAACTCTGTCCGACGAACTTGAAACTGCTGCTGGAGACCATATCTCAGATTCGGCCAGTCCGGCATTCCTACCGTCCGCACATGCATCCAGTACCAATCCCTTGCGTGGCCACTGACCAATGTGTGAAAGGCTTTCAACACCTCCGCCCACGGTACCTGATACGACGCCTGTAGATGCTCCACCCGGAATATGAATTCCGCCACGGGCATCCCCTTTGGATCGCCGTCGAAGCTAAGTCCCCATCTTCGTATCTGCACTTGCTCCTGCCTAGCCTCTCCGAAACTCGGTCGATTCCTGTTAGGGTTTGCTCCTGCGCCCATCCCGTTGAACAGCCACTCCTCCACGGGTCTCTGATCGGCTTGGGTCCTCTGATCGGCCTCCAATGTTCGGTTGTCCACGAACAAGTGCGTTGGATGTGCTTGCTGGTTCGCGGGTGCTTCCTCTTGACCTCCTCCCAGACTGGTTGCGTTTGGTCCCCGATTCCTTCCATTCGCATCACTCGCCGTTCGCTCCGCTTTTAACGAACCCACCACAGCGTTGATCTCTCGCATGAATTCTAGCATGTCTGCTTGAATTGACGATCTCAGCGCTTCCATTTGCTGCCCGAGCGACGCTCGGTAGGTCTCCTGTGCTTGGGCTAAGGCTGCGTTCACGGCTGAGCTTAACTCGGACGGTAACACCAGGTCCTTACGGGTTCGCTGTTGACCTCCTACCGCTCCGGCCTCTGGGTCCTCCTGGTACAACCCCGCAAGTACGTTTTCCGCCACTTGCGACGGCTCTTCCGGCCTACTGCCGGCTTTACCGTCCTGGGACCGAGTCGTCGGCATGTTGTACGGCTGGTACCTGCGCTGTGCCTCTGGGCTACGCCTTGTCTTTCCCGACCCTTTAAAAATCTCCGGGTCACTCATCAACCAATTTTCTTAACGTACTCCTTTCCTTCGTCTATTCCCTATCTACTTAACTATCTTGGTGATAAATAAATTGGATTGTTTATTATCTGACTACCCTACTCCACTAAACACCTAGTTCCTGGCTAATTAATCCTCAATACCTTCAATCGAAACGAGAAAACAAATAAATAAATAGTGCAATAAATAAATAAGCGAATAATTAATTCCATGTTTAGATAACCAAATAAATAAATCTAAATACATACATCGGTTAATTTAAATCAATAAATTGATAAATCTAAATATCCAAACTGATTCAATCAAATAAATAAACACCTACATCTACAATTAATCGCCTAATTAAATGCCACACTAAATAACTAAATACTTCCTCTCCCAAACAAAAACTCTTTTTCCGATGACTTGCCTAATGCCTACTTCTAAAATTGCTTCCAAACAATGCTAGCGAGGATCGTCAGTCCTCAAAAAAAAATGATTTCCCTTTGGGTTTTCTTGCTTCGGCTTTCCAATAGTAAATCACTAACAAAAAAACATATAATTCCCAAACTGCTTCAGACAAAAATTCACCTTTAATTTGTTTGGTGGGACGAGAGACAACTGCATTAATTGTTTTGCAGGTGAGCGGACCCCCTTCTTTTCCCCTTGCTATTTACCTTCGCTTACTTTTTCTGAGTGCCAACTCCCTTTGCTGTTTCCTCCCTCAGATCACCGTGGATCCCCCAGAATCGGACAACGACGTTAATGCCTCTGGACATAGCCCGGACCACGACTCGACAGATCCTCCGGCACCTCTTCCTCTTTTCAGATCCAGACAGCGAGCTCCACGAGTCGGACAACGAGGCTACTACCACCTGGTAATACCTGGACCACAACTCGGGACACACACTTCCTTCCCTTCTACCTCCGATACATAACTACCATGTCCCTTTTCCTCTCTTCTACTCCTCTCAGCGGCTACGACGGCTAGGATTTATTCCCGGCTCGCGGACCGGCTGAGTTTCGTTCTACCAGGGTTACATTTTACACCGGGTCTTTAAGACTCGCGCTTAAAATCGATCCCTTCTATTACCATTGGGCGCCATTTGTTATGATCCGCCTCTTTGCCACCCTGGCCTATCGTTCCCAGCTAGCTCACGGGGAAGTCAGGGGTGTTTCCGACCCGATAAGCCAGGGGACGGATTGAACAAAACAAAAAAAACAAATCTAATTTATAGGACAGACTTGTCCTCGTTGGCACTTTCGTCAGCGGGGATAGTTGGTTTCGTTATCCCTAGCAGGGTCCCACCCTTCCATGAGCGCCACCTTTTGAATTCGCTCCCTTTTCATAATCAGGGTCCCGCTCTTCTTCTCGCTCTCGTCCCACCCAACTACCGTTTTCTATTCACTCATGACTCTTTTCAAATATTCCTTTTATATCCATTATATTTTCTTATTTATCTTGAACATTATTATTTAATAATAATTAATAATCTAGGTTTATATAAAGGAAACAAATACTAACACAAAAATACTAACAAAAAAAAAAACCCTATTTCGGCCGAGTTGGCAGCCCCCTTTGATAGAGGTTGTTGCTTCCTGATGCTTGCTGATGTTTACGTTTAATAGTGGTGTTTTTTGTATGATCGTGATATTTTGTTTAATTGTGGGTCGGACGGGTGTAGATGTGTGAAATGTGGTGATGTTATGTGATGTGTTATGAATGAGGGTATACATGCGTGGGTTGTGTGTGATGTGGGTGGATGAAGGTGGGTGTGTGTGAATCGTGTGTGTGTATTTCTGCTTTGAAGTCCGGATTCTTTCCCCGGGGGGGGGCTGGTGTGTGGGGACAGAAACGTGTCTCCAGTCGGTGCTCCGCTGACGGTCCCTTGGTGCCGGTGCTCCGCTGACGGTTCTCGCATCAGTTTCCCGGCCTGGCCAGTACCGGGATGCTGCTGCCGATGTCCGCCGCTTCTGCTGATGTTGATGCCTGCCGCTGATGTCTTGGTGGGATCGTCGTCTCCACGATCACCAATTTTTTTTCCTTTTTTTCTTTTAGGGCACGTGCGGCCTCCACTATTCTCCACCGGAAACTCTCTCTTTTTTCTTCCTCGCCCCGTTTCCTTTTCTCCCACGCAACTCTGCCACTGCTTCCCAGGATCCACTGTAGATGCCGCTGTCTCTTTCTTCTCCAGCCCTGATACCTATCGGCTCTCTCCAAAACCGCCCATAACAGCCTAAAGATTCGGGTTGAGTACCCTTGAGCAGCGAAAACACTGTTTTCCACTAGCCCGTTTGCACACTCCGCCGACCCGCACACAATCTTGCACCTGCCATAGCCCATTCTAGCAACCTCCAGCAGATCGGATAGATCAAACTGGTTTATAGAAATTCTGGCATTATTCGCACTCATTTTGTCGATACAAACAATGTATGGGCCTTTATGCCCCTCATAATACTTGTTAACGATGATTTTGCGGTTACTTCCGTTTTTCGTACTCACGGAAGCCACACAAACCGCGTCAGTCTTCTCTCTCTCTTTCGTCAAGAAATGTTTGATGTCATGCTTGTTGTCGTGTTCGTGGACATGTTTGTCGACACGTTCGTCGACAAGTTTGGTTTCTTGCACAGCAGTTTAGAAGCCAAAAGCTGCGGAGCCGTTTTTGCCGCCATCCTTGCTCCTACCCGCATGGCGGATTTAGCTTCTCCTTCCCTTTTTTTCAGCGTTTCCATGCGAACTTTAACTCCCGTCGCCTTCTCCGTGGCCATCCTTGTTTTTCCTATGCTTGCCATGCTTCTCAGGGTCCAGACGGAGTTCCAAGAGCCGTTTTAAGAGTTATTCCGGAACGCCATGCAGTAAATTCCAGGTTTTTCGACTTAATTGATGAAGCTTTGGGAATTTCTTCGCGCCGCCTTCGTAGGCGTGTGAGGCGCCCCCAGAAGCTTCAGAAAATGTCTTTTTGATTAAAACTATCAGCGAACGGCTTGAAATATGTTAATTTTTTCCTTCCTTACCCTCCAAGAGGTGCGCCAGCCGAGGAGTATGTCCCTCGGAGCTATCGAGAAAGATACGAGCCAGCAGATGGGAAAGCGCCGCAATCCAAGACAAAACCAAAAGTGGAAACGGAGCGAGATCGCCTTCTCCGCCAATGGTGCTCCAACTATTGCGAGAAGCCAGAGGATTACATTGAGAAAATGAATGCCCTCAACGAGACGGCAGCCACAGTCGAGTCTTGGGTACGATCCTCGCCAGCCGAGCCATACTACGAACGCACCAATAACGAAAATGAGGTCAGGAGCAAAAAGCGTTTGCAGAAACTGTGCGATCTCTTTGAGGACGAGCTACTTAAGCGAGCAGATCGAGTGCGCAAGACATTGCCTGTCTATGCGCCGCCTCCGAGGAAGGCGCGACGTCGCGTCCGCAAGCACAAACACAAGTCGGAGGCCTGCTCATCGTCGTCCGATGACGACTCGGACGAAGACGGCTTCAAGGTCGAGCAGGACTGCTGCATGGAGGAGTTGTCGCGCAAGGTGCAGCATAAGCAGCGTGTTCATGCCGATCTCTGGCACAACGATGCGGGCGAGATGAATGACGGTCCCCTATGTCGCTGCTCTGCCAAGTCGCGCCGCAGCGGCATCCGGCATGGCATCTATCCCGGAGAGACCGGCTACAAGCTGTGCGACAAGGCCACAAACAACGCCGCCCACCAACTTTCTGACCAAGACGCCAACTATTATCAAACACGATGAGCACGAGTTTCTCTTCGAGGGATTCTCGCTGCTGTCACACGTGCGCCTCACCGATCTGCCGGTCTGCAAGGTGATTCGCTTCAATATAGAGTACACAATTGAATACGACGAGGAGAAGATGCCCGACAACTTCACCATTCACGAGCTGGACCTTTTTTGTAAGCATGCATGAGCCATCATTTTCAGTTCTTCATTGATTATTCTCTCCCCTTTGCATCTCAGTCAAATACCTGTTTCACGAGCTGCTGGAGCTGGTTGACTTTAACCTGGAGCCCAATACTGGAGCTGATGGTGTTGAATCCTGCCCAGCGTTTCATTTCCTCCCCCGGTTCGTGCGTGACCTGCCCGACAATGGCAAAGAGGTGTTGGCGATCTGTGAGGTACTCAAGAATCTGCTGGACAACTCGGCCGAACTGGTGGAGCGGCAGCAGTTGCTTCACCTGAACCAGATCAGTCAGAGCGAATGGCAGACCTATGTGGACTTTATAAAGGGCATGCTGGTGACCAAGCCGGGCCACAAGCCATGCTCGTTGCGTGTGGACCAGTTGGACAGGAACAACTCGGACTTGCCCGAGTGCGTGCACCACGAGTCGGGTATCTCGCATCCGGCCATTGTGCACTTTGGCATACGTCCTCCCCAGTTGAGCTATGCGGGCAATCCGGAGTACCAGAAGGCCTGGCGTGATTCCGGCATTTAATGGCAAACATGTCGAAGCCCTCGTTCAAGGACAAACGCAAGCTAGAGGATAAGGAGCAGCGGCTGCAGGAGATGCGCACTCAGGGACGGACGAAGCGCAACATCATGGTAGCCATCAGCTCGGAGGGTTTCTTTCGAACCGGCATCATGTGCGACATTGTGCAGCATGCCATGCTGATACCCGTGCTGACGTGTCATTTGCGCTTCCACATGTCGCTGGACCTGCTCGAGGAGAGCATTGGCTACCAATTCAAGAATCGCTATCTTCTGCAGCTGGCGCTGACGCATCCCTCGTACAAGGAGAACTACGGCACCAATCCGGACCATGCTCGCAACTCGCTCACCAACTGTGGCATACGGCAGCCGGAGTACGGGGACCGCAAGATCCACTACATGAACACAAGGAAGCGGGGCATCAACACGCTGGTCAGAATTATGTCCCGCTTTGGCAAGGATCAGGAGACCGTTTCGAATATCACCCACAACGAACGCCTGGAGTTCCTGGGCGACGCTGTCGTTCGAATAAAATAAAATTGAATACGCTGTGGTCTGTGCCAAAAAAAGCTGTAAGAAGCAGATCACCCACGATCAGCCGAATGTCCCCTGCTGGCTCTGCGACAGCGTAGTGCACGCAAAATGCGCTGGATTTTCTGGCCTCGTGAGTGATGCTATAGCCAAACGTAATGGCTTGCATTACAGTTGCGAGGCATGCCGTGCGGTGGAGAAAGACATGGTGGCTTTCATGAGGCAGACGCGGAGTGGCTTTAAGGAGCTGACCGTTGGTTTTAAAAACCAATACGATCGGCTCCTAGCCATGGAGGCTCAGTTTAGCGGTTTAAAACTGCTGAATGAGTCTCCGAGGCGCAAAAAGGTCACTCCGCGGGATCTGCAATTGCCAACCGTCACTCAGCCGTGCGCCGCCGAAAAACTGACTCCGACCACTCCAAGTGTGCAGCAGTTGATCTCGTTTGCCACTCCAAGGGCAACGACAGCTGCTGGCGATGCAGATTCGGTAGCCGAATTCATCGCCTCGGAGAATGTGCAGCCAAGTACGTCTGCAGCGTCCGTGTCCGTGGTGTCCGCAAGTTCGCTAGTTGTCCCGTCTATCCCGATCCCACCAGTAAATAGACGTTCCGGACCTCCGGATATTGCCACCACAGGTACTAGGCCTGTGGTGACTAAACCACTGGAGGGAGTCCCACCAAAACGACAAGTTTTTGTTTCCCGGCTGGCCCCTGACCTCACATCTAATGATGTAATTGCTTTTATTCAAAGCAAAATAAAAGCCGTGGGTTTAAAGGTGGAGAAATTTAACTTCTCTTATGCCAGGGAGATAGCCTCGTTTAAGATAAGCATCTCCCCAACTCAATTTGACACCATTTGCTCCGCCAAATTTTGGCCGGAGCATTTGGTGGTGAAGGAGTTTAAGGCTAAGAAGAAGAATAGGCCCCCCATATCCCTTCCAAATCTTTCCAGTGTGCCACCCTCAAACTCAACTTCCTCTTCCTCAACTTCCCGTCTTGCTTCCACCTTTCCAAAAAACTAACTTCTCTTTTAGTAACCTATCAGAATGTAAGAGGCTTGCGTAGTAAGCTCAGCATTCTTTTCCGGGATAGTGTTGCATTTGCTTCCCACGTTATTGTGTTTACTGAAACCTGGTTAAAGCCGGACATTCTTAGTTCCGAGGTTTTGGCAGGTCGGTACACAACTTTTAGAAAGGACCGTTCGTCTCGACGGGCAGGGGGGGTTCTAATTGCAGTGGACTCTTACTTCACGTCGGAACACTTTACAGTCCAAGTTCAACAGGAACTGGAATTCCTGTGTGTAAAACTGATTCTTCCCGCTTTCGCTATATTCATTACTTGCTCGTATATCCCACCTTCTTCGGATATTTCAATTTATGAGCAGCACTTGTCCGCTTTAACCGCTGTTTCTTCCTCGCTATCTGATAAAGATCGTATGATAGTTCTTGGTGACTTAAACTTGCCAGGAACTGTTTGGTCTTCGGTAAACGAGTCTAGTATCCTAGTGCCCATGTCACGACATGACTTTGTTGACGGCTTGCTTGACCTATCCCTGTCTCAAGTCAACCATGTGAAAAATTCCTTGGGTCGATTGCTTGATCTGTGCTTTGTATTGGATCCGACCATAGTGTTGTTAACCCGAGCCCTTCCGCTCACTATACCTGAAGACGCCTACCACCCTACTTTCGAGGTGTCGCTAGATATAGGACCAACTGTATTGGATCGGTCGAGTAGGCTGCCCGAACGTGTCCGCTGCTTTCGTAAAGCCGAGTTTGCGAAGCTTAATAACCTCATTAGGGATTTTGATTGGTCCGCTTTGTACTTGTGCACTGATATCATAAAAGGCACAAACATTTTTTACAATGCTCTTGGCACATTTTTCGATTCTTGTGTCCCGCTTTCTTGTCCGACTAGATCTGGAAAACCCCCTTGGTTTACCAAAGAGTTATCCAGTCTAAAAAACTTAAAATCAAGACTTTATAAAAAATTTCAAGAAGTGGGTTCTCCTACTTCTCACTCTCGCTATTTATTAGCTCGGTCAAACTTTTCAGTTCTTAATGCTCAATGCTATAAGAACTACCTATCTCGATGCAGGATACGTTTTTCTCAGGACCCTAAACAGTTTTACAGCTTCGTAAACAGTAAGCGTAGAACGGCCGCACACCCATCCTCGCTATCATTTTGTAATACGTCGGCAAATAATGATCAGGCAATTGCCGATCTTTTTGCCCAATTCTTCCAAACCACCTATTCTGAGGAAAGCTACTCTGGTCATCCGTACCCATACGGTTTACCGAGGTCGAACGGCATTTTCAGTCCCTTGTTGAATGAATGTTCCCTACTTCATGATCTTCGACTAGTTAAGCCGGTGTTTTCACCGGGTCCAGACGGGGTTCCAGGTTGTGTACTCAGGTACTGCGCCGAGGCTCTGTGTGGACCTTTGCTTAAACTATTCACCCTATCCATTGATTCTTCTTGCTTCCCCCCGATCTGGAAGGAATCGTTTATAATTCCTCTCCATAAAAAAGGTAGCAAGTCTGATGCAAAAAATTATAGAGGTATAGCAAAGTTATCCGCTATTCCTAAAATGTTTGAGAGGGTTTTAACTCCTCACTTGCAACATCGCTGCAAGTCACTTATATCTCCAACTCAGCATGGATTTATAAGGCGGCGATCAACCACCACGAACTTGTTAGAGTTTACCTCTTTCATTATTAAAGGCTTTCAATGTAACTTACAGACGGATGTTATTTACACCGACTTTAGTAAAGCATTCGACTCTGTAAACCATTCCCTTTTAGCGCATAAACTTGACCTTTTATGGTTTCCGCCCAACCTCCTGAGATGGATTTCTAGCTATCTTTGTTGTAGGTCTCAAAGAGTCCTCTTCAAAAACTCCCTCTCTTTACCAGTAAAGGTTTCTTCGGGAGTACCACAAGGCAGCCATCTAGGCCCCTTACTCTTCACACTCTTTATTAATGACTTACCTTCAGTATTAACATACTCTCGAGTACTTATGTATGCGGATGATGTTAAACTCTGTGTCCAGTACAAGGACATTTCATTTCATTCTCGCTTGCAATCCGATCTCAATAACTTTCAGTCATGGTGTTGTGCAAACTTGTTACACCTTAATGCCTCGAAATGCAAAGTTATGACATTTCATCATTCTAGCCCTTTGTTGGCTCCCTACACCCTATTTGGTGGTTCTCTTGAGAGAATTACCCTGGTGGATGATCTGGGTGTTATGTTAGACCCCAAGTTAAAGTTTTCCGAACACATTTCTACCATGGTAAATAAGGCCAGGGGCGTGCTTGGGTTTATAAAGAGGTGGTGTTTATATAACAAAGACTCTCTATACCTCGCTTGTTCGTCCGATCTTAGAATACGGCTCCTGTGTATGGTGCCCTCAGTACAAAGTACACCAGGACCGTATAGAATCAGTACAGAAAAAATTTTTACTCTTTGCTCTGCGGGGCCTTAACTGGGATGCGGGTGTAAGACTCCCATCTTACTCTAGTAGACTACTATTAGTAAACCTCCCATCCTTAGTTAACCGTAGAAAAATGCTTGGTGTGATATTTATGCACAACTTGATCAGGGGTGACATAGACAGCCCTGATCTGTTGAGCCGCATAAACTTCACGATTCCTATTAGACTGACTAGAAATTTTATACCGTTGTTCCTTCCACTTTGTAGATCGAATTATTCCTTGCATGAACCGTTTAGGGTCTTATGCTCGGATTATAATTCCCTCTACCATATTATATCCACCACTAATTTTCTTCCTCTTATTAAATTATTAATCCTTACACACCTTTCTAGAAATTAGTAATTGTAGTGGTATTTGTATTTTGATTGCATGCTTAGTTTCTTAGTAAGTTTAGTACTAATTTTCCTCGAATGTTAGTCTAATAGCTATCTTTCTTGCATGTTCGCGTTTGGTTCGGCTACGCACCGCGCGTCATGCGGCAGCGCCCCTCGGTCGGTTGGGCGGGAGGAGGGCTGCGTTTTGCCTGGGATCCGCGCGTAACAGCCTTCTGCTGGTGTCACACGGGCCACTTGACGGTGCAGTAACTGCATCGCCTCTTGAAAGATGCAGTCATTGCATGTCAACGTCCACAACAGTTCGATTCATTTGTTCTTCATGTTCCCAGAGCTTGAGGAGGGCGGCCTGGCCACCTACCGAGCTACCATTGTGCAAAATCAGCATTTGGCTCTGCTGGCGAAGAAACTGCAGCTAGAGGAGTTTATGCTGTATGCCCATGGTTCCGATTTGTGCCACGAACTGGAATTGCGGCATGCGATGGCCAATTGCTTTGAGGCCCTGATGGGAGCGCTTTTGCTGGACGGCGGTATCAAAGTGGCCGACGAAGTCTTCACGGAGGCATTGTTCAGGAAGGAGGGCAAACTTTTGAACATTTGGAAGAACCTGCCGGAGCATCCGCTGCAGGAACAGGAGCCTTTGGGCGATCGCCGTTGCATTGATTCTTATCGCGTCCTGAAGGATCTTACTAAGTTCGAAGACTCGATTGGACTTAAGTTCAAGCACATCCGCCTTTTGGCCCGCGCCTTCACCGACCGCTCTATCGGCTTCACCCATCTCACGCTGGGCTCCAATCAGCGGTTAGAGTTACTGGCCGACACTGTCCTCCAGTTGATAAGCTCGGAATACCTGTATCGTCACTTCCCCGAGCATCACGAGGGACATTTGTCGCTTCTACGCTCTTCGCTGGTCAATAATCGCACTCAGGCCGTGGTGTGCGATGACCTGGGCATGACCAAGTAGCCGTCTACGCTAATCCCAAAGCAGATCTAAAGACCAAAGACCGCGCTGATCTGCTGGAGGCATTTCTGGGTTCGCTATATGTCGACAAGGGTCTGCTGTTCTGCGAGCAGTTCTGCCATGTCTGCCTGTTTCCACGTCTCCAGTTGTTTATCATGAACCAGGACTGGAACGACCCAAAGTCCAAGCTGCAGCAATGTTGCCTCACACTCCGCACTATGGACGGCGGGGAGCCGGACATACCCTACTACAAGGTGGTCGAGGCCAGTGGTCCGACCAACACGCGTATCTACAAGGTGGCTGTCTACTTCCGATCAAAGCGCTTGGCCACCTCTAGTGGTGCCTCCATTCAGCAGGCCGAGATGAACGCAGCAAAGCAGGCCTTGGAGAACTCGCGGGACCTTTTCCCGCAGTTGGATCACCAGAAACGGGTGATTGCCAAAAGCATTAAGAAGCAGACGGGCAGCGAGGTGGACAACGATGCCGACAAACAGCAGGACGAGGACAAGGCCAAGAAGCCCAAATATACGGCGGTCCTGCAGGATTAATCCCACTTGCCCAAGCAGTATCGCATGCATGAAAACATCTCCAGCGACGAGTTACCGGAGGATGATGAACTTGACAATGGCACAGCAAAGAGTCCGACTGGTAAGTACTCGAAGCAACTTTGGATGATGCAACAGTTGGTAATCGTTTATTTCCACGGAGTGGAGTCGACACCGACAGCAGCAGTGACAGCGACAGCGACGACTCTAAAATAACTCCCAAGCGCCGTCGCCGCATGCCATCCTCGCCATCGTCCTCATCGCCATTATCTTAGAAGTCGACTAGATGTGTACTTAACTTCTTTCAAAGTCGCTTGCATTTCCAAAATGTACTTTAACTAAAACGTAGCTCTGCCAAAATAAATTAATTCGAAACAAAATTAATTTTTGTAAATATTTTAGCCAATTGAAACAAAACATGAATGCTCTACGAATTAGGAGCCCAACAATGTGAAATGCTTTCTCATTTCATGGAAGTTTCACGTCCAGTGCTATTTGAAGAGGGACAATCGTCGCCCCAGCCCGGTGCGTCCGGCACCACCAAGAGCGGAGGTTACATGGCTCATTTCGGGCAGGCCGGAAATGTCTCCACGTGCGGCCAGTGATGGTGGGGAGCTGAGCAGTCGTGTGGCCACACGTTGTATATCAGCGGCGGACACTTTCTCTGTAAAAGTGAGCATTTACGAAAACAGTTTAATCTTCGCAGGGCACTCTACTTACCTATCTCCTTAATGAAATGCTCTGGCCGCTTGCGATGCCCAGACACGAGCACCTGACGCCCGACATCCTCGAACACTACTGGTCGCGATTCCAGGTTCATCAGTAGCATCGATTGCAGCTGTATTTTCGAGCGCATCAACTCCTCGCGACCCGGCTCGGCTGCCATGCTCAACAGTTCGCGTATTATCACCTCGACCATGTCGTTCAAGTGCTGCGGCGGTGCACTGCCGTGTATGCAGAACAAGCCGCTGTCGGTATAGGCATGATTGTATGCCGTGGCACTGTACATCCAATGGTAGCGATTTAGGACTTTGGTGTAGAGGCGCGAGTACATGCCCTTGCCAGGACCGCCGGAAGAGAAGGAGCCCCCGCCACCCATCATTATGTTGAGCACGCAGAGGGGCACAAAGTCTGGATCCTGGTGAGCGCATCCTTCAAAGCCAAGGACGACATGCGCCAGTTCTGGCAGGCACGCCGCCGCATAAATGGGAATTTCGCATTGCTCCTAGTAATAATATAAATAGCTTTGTTATATATAGATAACGGAAAGTTGCAATAATATACAACGCTCACCTTCACAATACCGCCAGTGTACTGGGCAATAGATGTGTCTACTTCTTTAGGTCCCACGTTGCTTTCTGGCTCGCTCTCCCAGATGGCTTCCTCTTCTACAAAGTACTTCCTCACGTGCTCCACCAGTTCGTCGTGATCCACCTGCAATAACGAGCGTTACTTAAAGTGGAAAAGTAATAAGAAAAACAACTTACACCAACGCCTGCGAAAACCATGCGGCTGGGAGAGTGATGATGCTTCAGGTAGTTCATTAGCACAGCCCGATTTATGCTTTCCAGAGTCTCTGGAGGGCAAAGCTTTGGCAGGCCTAGAGTATTGTCCCTGTAGGCAGCCGCGTGTATCATGTCCATCAGTATCGGTTCCTGCTCGGGGCGCATGCCCAGCGTCTCCAGCTCGAAGCTGACAGCACGCGCTGCTAGATTCACCTCCTGCTCGCTTATCGTGGGTCGCAGAGTGACATCCGCCAAGAGACGCGTAACCGAGTCAATGGCCCTGCTGTCAATGCTGGCAGCATAGATGATGGTATCGCGCGAGGTCTGACAGTCGCAGATGCCACCGTTCTTCTCCAGCTCTTTCAGTATGGCATCTCTGTTGGGAAAGTTAACTGTGGACTTTGGAATAGAACGAAAATTAAGGATTGTCCAACATATTTCAAAGCAGACTTACATTGAAGGCTAGCTTTTCCAGAAAATGCGACACACCTCCGGGATAGGCCACCTCATAGCGTGGGCCCGAGTTTATAACCAGCCCGACAGTACAGAATTGTCCGTAGCGCGGCTCCGAGGCAATGTGCAGTCCATTGGAAAGAGTCGTTACCTTTGTGACGGCACTCTCAGCCATTGGCTCTGCGTATACAGCCTCCGGCATGTTTGGCAGTGGTTCTGTTAGTGGTGGAAGGTGCGTTACGATTTCCTTCGACGGCGTATTAACCTTGTTGTGGCCATCTTTGTCTCGCACGCCGCCAGTGATTCTCCCTATGCCAGTGCCACTGCCAATTTCATCGCTGCCAACTTTCGTAACTTTGGTGGCGAAACGACGTGGAAATCTGCGAAATAAGCGTCAAAAGATCATGATTATATTCGCCGGGTCTGACATGCACACCCCCCCAACCCCAACCTCCACTCCACCCAAATATACACGATTCTTACGTGCGCCAGGAGTGCTTGAGCGTTTTCAGCATGCCGATGCCTCGCGCGTTCATTTTGCTGCAGGTTTGGTGTTGTAACCGATATCTTCAAATTTGTATAACTTAAAATTGAATTTGATTCAAAAACATATTCTATTTTATTTCGGAATCAAAAATGTGCGAAGGAATGAATTTTGACTCTTCTTCTGACCGAAATACGTCACAAAGTTCAAAATATACCGTAAATGTATTGAGGAATGATTTATATTATAGGTGCATCATATTCCTCGTTTTTGATGTTCGGTTGAATATTACTAGCTAGCTAAGACTCTCAGCTTCAGACTCTTAATTTTATCCGATTATTAAATCAATTTCGCACAAGACTGGTTAAATTTAAGCTTTCATTCTTATTGGACTGTTCATAAAATAAGGTTTAAACAAAAACAGTCAACAAAAATGTTCAATAAATTAATTTCTTTACGTAGTAACTAAATGCTAACTACTCATTTGCTACATATTAACTACATTTTCATGTAACTACCAAAATCGACACCTTAAGGGGAATTGTGTAAGTGTTTGGCCGTTTTTTTCATATAAGCCCCATGGAAGCGACATTTTTTAACTAATTAAGATTTTGATGGCAAACAGTCAGAAGTTCGATGCTGACTACGAATTAGTATTCGATGTGGCCTGGGACATGGCTGTAAATGGCATTTCTACACGATTTCTACATTGATGCATTGGAGAAGAGGGTGAGTCAATAGCGCGTCTTAAAATATACTGGAAAATACTAGAAAAATATTATGAAATTGCAAGGTGTGTGAGATGGACACGGTGGCAAGAAAATCAGTGTAACCGCGGATTTATTGAGAAAATATACCGTCCGACCCTCAGATATATATCAAAATATACGATCTCATCTTAGGTTAGGTTAGGTTAACCCGGACGGCCCTCAGCGGGGCTACGCATAGGCCAATATGGCCCTTAGTTATCCGGATGGGGGTGTGTATGAACCGTCGCGGGAGTGTTAATGTGGTTTTAAAAAGTCCCCGAGAATCGAGGTGTTTTTAGCATAGGCCAGCAGTTCCTGTGGCGTCCTTTTGGAGGCATCTTCCAGTGATGCCAACACTGGGGCGCCCAGGTATCTCCTCCTTGCCCTTGAGAGAGCCGGACAGTTGCAGATGAGATGTTCCAGGGTTTCGATAGCCCCAGGTTCCTCACATTTCCTACAACTGTCTCTGTTGGTGATGCCTAGCTTTGCTGCATGTGCAGCAGCCAGACAGTGACCTGTTAGTATCCCCACTAGCAATCTTTCGTGGTAGGTGCAGTAGGTAGTGGCTAAGTTTCTCGCTGCGCTCCTTGCACATTATCTTCGAGGTTCTGCAGGTGCTGGTACTCCTCCACCTGCTATCAGTCTGTGCTCTAGCCTGCTTCTCTAGATCGACTTGCAGCGTTCTGAGGGAGACAGGCACGTTCTCGGTTCTCCTATTCTCCAGCCCGACGCCTTCCTTAGCTAGTACGTCCGCCGCTTCGTTTCGTTCGATGCCCTGGTGGCTGGGAACCCAATAGATCCGCACTGTCTTTCTCATCTTAATAATATACCGAAAATATTCTGACAAATGTAAATTCTATTATTCACATTCCTTGATTTTGATATTCCGTTGAATAATGCTGACCAACTAAAACCCTTAGCTCCTCCCACATAGTTTTATCCCATTGATGAAGATTGAGAGCTAAAAGAACCAATAATCGTTTCGAAGAAAGCAGATCGGCCATCGCTACTATCGACTGGATGCGAGTGGTGCGCGCCAAATAGGTATTGTTTGAAAGTGAAAAAACGAAAAGAATATAAATGCAATCCATTGGAATAAATGATGCTCGTAAGTACGATTTAAGAGCGAAGATTCAAAAAACCTGCGTATGGAACCATTTTTTCTTAGATATATCTTTGAAAAGTGTTAAAAATACCGTAACCGGTCACCCTGCTATTCTTTTTCTTCTTCCTCCTGACTTTTGCCATTCACACGTACCAGTGTTGCCCTGTTAAGTCTCCAGTCACTGCTTTTTTCCGTTATGTTATAGTAAAAAGCAACATATTTCTCATTTAAACTTTTTCTTTATTCATTATTCATTTTAGCTATGAATGACTAATCGAAATTGAATCGCCGCTTTCCATCGAACCGATAGCCATAGGCTGCTGCATTTTTTGTGTCCACCAGCGCAGGATTGCGATGTTTAAAGAAACTACCATGACCATGAGCGGGACGAGAGGTGCTATTCGGGATTCCTTCAACTTCCCGCGGATAGAAAGCCTCGAACATGCCCTCAGGTGGAAGGCAACATTCTGCTATTTTGGGATCATTTGGATCCTAGGGCTTGGCATTCATCAGTGGCATTCGGACCAACAAGAAAACAGCCAATATATTGAATATTTTTGTAACCACATTCATTATGTATCAATTACGCACGCACGCGAGCGGTTTGTTTACTTTTACTTTTCGGCTACAAGACAAGACAGAACTGAACCCGCTTAAGCCCCGTTAAGACCCGTTGCAAGCTGTGGACCAAGTAAACTTACCAATGTTGGCCAAAACGAATGGCTGGTGTAGCATTAATATGAATGTACTTATGTATGTAAATAATTTGTGTTGTTGTTGCTGCAGACAGCTGTTGAATGCTGTTTGACTTAACCGGGTTGGCAGCGCTACACAAAAAAGCTTCTCATCTGGCATCTTTGAATATAAAGTCCCCCATTCTATCCCCACATTCGCCCACATTATCAACGATTTCGCGCATCGTAAAATGTCGAATATCCACCAAGGAAAGCTGGTTGCAGATCTAACATCTTTGACCGGTAAGTTTGTGCTTCCCCGGTCAGAAATATGTATGCAAATGAGTGAGGAATTCTACCAACGCAGCAAAACGAATATACAATTCTAAGAAATGGCATTTATTTGCAAGCTGCAAGGGCAGCTGGCACCTCCTTCACCATGCTTTTTGTTTACGTTTACAATCCACTAAAATCATTTCCTGTCGAATTCACAGAAGTATAACGGATGCTTTCCACAACAATTTGAAATATAAGTTTATCAAAATGAGCAATTATTGTCATTTTGTTCCGAAATTACCTCCAATCATTTGGATTTAAGGGCAATTCACCATCGAACGTGCGTGTTACCACCCTCAAACGAAGATCATAAGTTTCTGCAGATCTAGTTCGTTGGTGTTTCGGCTACATACCTAAGCCTTGTGCAAAGTTCATTGCGACTAAACGTACAATGCATTCTGACGACCACAAAATCATCATTATCAGGGCAGACAAAAGTCCCGCTGGAAGCCATGCAAGACAATTCCATGACCATAGTGCCTTACATTCGCAGTCCCTTTAGAGGTTTTAAGCTGGAAGGCAGTTCTCAGAATTTTGCATACATATGCATGTATGTACATATTGAATTTATGAATTTGTATTGATAACCGTTAATCGCAGAGCCCCTCAATAATCATGAACGCTACCCTCCTATTCCGCTGCCAGCCTGAGAGAAGAGAACCACCAACAACATCTCAGGCGTTTGACGCCGCGGTGCAGTTTAAAGCAGCTCCGCTCTTGGAGTCTGGAAAAATCATAGTACGAGTACCTACCCATGGGTATGAGGAAGTCTATGGGGAGGAGGTTAAGAACATACACTTCGATGACCAGACCATACGCAAAGGCTTCATTTGCAAGGTTTATTCCATTCTGCTGGTAAGTACCTTCCAATGGAAACAAGTATCAATAATGGGATTGACGTTAGCTTACATTTGCAGGTACAATTGCTTTTCACCTGTGGTACTATCGCCCTTTTTCTGCACCACGAGCCAACACAAATGTTTGTGCAGAAGAATCCCGTTGTGCTCATAGTGGCCGCAGTCCTTAATATCATAGTTCTGATCATGATAGTCTGTATAGAAGGCGTCCGACGCGCTCATCCCACAAACCTTTTTTGTCTTGGAATCTTCACCGTGACAATGTCTCTGATGCTGGGCTGCGTTTCCAGCGTAATGAACGCCAACTTGGTGCTTATTGCTGTTGGAGTAACCGCGTTCCTGGTCATCGGCCTGTCTGTTGATGCCATTCAAACGAAAGTTGACTACACCGCCATGGGCGGGGTCCTAGTCACATTTGTGATGTGCATCATCGACTTTGGCTTGAGCAACCTGCTCATGCCGAGCCTCACCGAAAATATAGCCATGTCGTCTTTAATGGCCATTATTGCCTGCTTCTTCCTCATCTACGATACACAACAGATCATCGGCGGGAATCACGAATATCAGTTCAGTCCGGAGGAATACGTATTTGCCGCTCTCACACTGTACGTCGATGTGGTTCGCATTCTCGTATATATCCTACGGATTCTTCAAAAGTTCAACTAGTGGATTGCTAAAAAGATCCCACGACAGTATCCTTTCGCAAGGCAGGATCCGATCCATGCTCTCAATTTTATGGACTTATTAATGTATTTATTTGCTGTAAGATGATAAGTGATAAGTGATCGAAAAGCAGTGCCAAACCAACAGCGATCGAAACAGAATGTTACATCGCAATTGTTGCAACTAATTTTGTTCTGCGCCTGGCGCATTACGAGTGCATGCCAAAGTGCTGTATCCAAAATAGAAATACGACTGTTGCATTATTGGTAATTCAATATTTTATAAACTTAATTTTTTGGCTCGTTTTGTCCTACGGTAGTTACAATAAGTTTATTATTTAATTATACTGTATATCTGTGTGTACGTGTACGTGTATGTGTATAGTTATGGTTATTGGTATGGGTGTAACTATAAAATACAATCACAAAATGTATGCCATTTGATATACTTATGTATTTACAGGGTATTTACGTGGTAGAAAATATCTAAACAGGGGAGTTCAACGATCCTCGAAGCGAAAAACGAGTGAGTTAAACAGTAAGTTAAATAGTAAGTAACTAGGGCTTGACTAAAGGGGTTGGTTGTATCGATAAGCTGCACGAGTGAGTCTGCTGCTTTGATCAGGTCCTGATCATGGTATCCAGCATCTCAAGTGTAGGGGTTGCCCAGGGATCACGATCCCATCATCGAAAAGATGGGACTAGCATGCGTGCTAGATAAACTAGATTAAAGACTTTTATTCGGTTTAAGGTTTTGCAAATTGCCATCAAGCTTGCTTTGATCTACCGGCTCCTGAGTCTCCTGAGTGTCTGCGTGTCTGTCTGCGGATGCTCGTATAAAATGTTATATCAAATGCTGATCATACTCCTGCCTGCGCTCAGTCCTCCGTGAACGGATGATCGGATGTCTCGCTGCTGTTGCGACGTCGACTCTCCAGAATGCGTGTTGCCTGCTCCAGGGTCTCCTTGTAGAACATGTTCTTGGCATCGTCGCTGGGCAGCGAGTACTTCGAGTTGTCCCAGCGCCAAGTCAGACCCAGCACAATGTTGAAGGCGGATACATCGTAGCCATGGCAGCCGGAGTAGCGATACAGGGGCTTCTTGTTGAACTTGCAGCCGTTCGATTGGGCACCTGGGACAGATACCGCGTACAGAAAAATACAAATTAGATAAACGATTAACTGGAAAAAGCTGTGCTTATCAACTACAAAATTATCATCTAGCAAAGTGCCAATTAGGCAATATCAGCAGTTTAGTTTTTGTCGAGTGATAAAATGGACACGGCGGACCCAATAGGAGCGGGAAAATCATCGATCCAGGACACGGCCATTCAATGCGAACTACTGCTCCCACAAGGGCACCGCCAGAGGACCTACGTATTTGACGTAGCAGACATTCGCCTGAGACGCCGTCTAGTGGGCCGCTTCTATGGATTGCTAGTCGTAGGCCACACACTCCGCGGAATCTGCAACAAAACAGCATCCCATTCATCCATTCGCATTCCCGTTGCAGCTTCAGGTGGCCTGCACACTGCCCTGCCTGAGGGGGATGTTGGCCTACCCACCGCCCTATCCCGGAGCGGTTGTTTCGTTTTCCTATCTGATGACCCTCTTCCTCTACACGTGCTTCTATATGTGGCGCGATTGGCAGCGACCGGCACCCTACAACTACCTCGTCCTGCTCCTCAGCACGGCGACCAGCTCGCTGAACCGCAGCTTCTATCTGATGTACTTGGTCACGTCGCATTGGGTGAGTGGACATCGGTGTGGCATAGCAGTGGTCGGGCGGTGATTCAATGGTATATCACCCTAATGGCGGAGCTACTGGCGCTGATGCTCTACTCGGCACAGGATCGCTACAGATTTACCCAGGCTCGAAGCATTCTCATAATATTCCTCGTCTTTTCCATGTTTTCCCTGATGGCCTATAGGCTGGACCTGCTCTTCAAATAGTCTACAGCATGACCTGCACATTCGAGGCCTGGTATGTGATCTACGACACCCACTTGATGCTCTGCGGACAACATGGTTACATGATTGGAGCCGAGGAATATGTCTATGCCGCCGGCAGCATGCACTGCGATATCCCCAGGTGCTTCTGGAGGCTGCTGAAAATGATGATCCTAAGCAAGTTCGTCGAGGCTTTTCGCTGGATACAGGGCTGCTTCACCACTGAGGTTTTTTTATCTGGCACCAGGACCCATGCACCACATGGCACCGGAATTGATTTTATTTTAAAATTAAATTTCGGCATCGAAATTTTTGGAATAAAGTCCATCCCTTCTGTTCTCGAACCATGGGCATCATTTCCCCGGTAGACATCAGTAGTCAACTTCCTGAAGCACACCCCGCAGAAGGAAAGTCGTAGGCAAGTGGCTGAGACAACGGGCGCACACGGAGGCAGGGTTTACCATGTACCAATCGATTGTCTATCATCAGTAGACAATATTCAGCAAAGCCCAATGTGGTGGCGCATTATGAAGGCGATCCCCCGAGGACTAGGCCAACTGTCTTAGCAGATGCTGAAACTCTGGTCAAACCTTCAGGAGTTTGGCGAATTCAGAGACTCAAAGAGCCATGACAGGTTCAGATCTGTGTTTAGGATTACCAACAGTCTGGAGATAGATCAAGAGGAAGTATTTTAGAAAATCGTGCTACAAATTTAACCGCAAAGAAGCGCACATATCTCAAGATAATGTAAGGTTGATCAAGGTGGATAAAACCCCTGGCGGGTATAGAAATTTTGTAGAAAAAAAATCTATAGGGAACTTCCTTCGAATCCTTTGACCTGCTCGTTTCAGCCTCGATTCAGCAGGGTCATAGAAGCCCGCGACTGGGCCCACCGTCCTTTCCATTTGAATATAAATTCCACAGAGCTGCTCCCAGCCAAATGAGAGGTTTAAGCGCAGGTCCCCAAAAGGGAAGGAAATCCAGAGAGTCATAGAGCTACCGTGTACCTCTGATTAAAAAAATGCTGGACCAACAGAAACAATAGTATAGAAATAATCTACAAAATTGGAGATTCAGTGTGACACACGATGATAAACCCGACCCGAGATGTCACTGCCACTCGGCTTTATTCGAAGTCGATACAAATTCCAAGAAATTCGATTATTACTCTCATCCGCGAGGCATGAATGAACTATTTCCAATACGGAGGATACCCAAAGGCTATCGACAATTGTCGAATCCGAATGTACGAAGATTACTGAGCTCCGGATGTGTGGCATATGCTCTCGCAGTGTTATCAGACCCTGTTCGAAGCAGAGCAGGACATGCTTATCCCATGCCAGCGAATGTGATCAGGATGATTCGGTGATTCGGTTGAGCTACCGATTGAGTGTGGCTTCCAGCTTCCGATCGGATTGATTTACACTTGCAAATCAAACAATCCAGTGCTCTGCTCTAGTCGTACTTCGGGTGAACGCATTCACTGTGTGGGATCTACAAGTTGTACCCCTGGGTGGATGTGTTTACTCGGGTATAGCATTATGTCTGTACATATTGTCGTGTTGCTAAAGGAAGAAAAGAATTGCATTACACGGCAGAATTTAGTTAGAAATGAAATGTCTGTCATCATTTGGCCATAAATCCCAAATCAGGTGGAAGTAATCATACAAATTCACCCCGATATGAGGGCCATCAAGCAAATATCGTGCAAATGGTGGTCATTAGTCCTCCAGGGGGTAGGGGCCGGACGGTAGTAGATGGTATTGTAGTTGTAGTTGGGGCTGGAGCTGGTGCGGGGTATGGTATGTGGTATGAAGGTAATTTTGATTGATTTCCCCATTCGGTTTGGGGGGAAACCGACAGCAGTCCGGTCCTTAATGACAGTCTTCCAAACTGCCCTCTGTCTCCACTCCACTCCACTCACCAATTGGATCGATGCACTCCTGGGTGAGGCAGCACTTAAGCCACGGCAGCATGATCTTCTCGGTGACAAACAGATTGTCCACGAAGAAGACCACATCGAGATCGACCATCCGCAGGAATATGAAGTCCTCGGCATCCGACTCGAAGAAGTCGAACATCTTGGGATGGGTGAGCGAGGACACCGCCGTGGGCGTGTTCCAGCCAAGGACACCGGCCACCATGCCGCGGCTCTGCAGCTTCTGCAGCTCGTGGTAGCCGCCGCGCATCCGCATGTAGTTCTCCACGAACAGCACGGACCGGGCCCGCAGCAGGGCGTCTTTTATCACAATGGGCCGGTAGGCGTGCGTCCGCTGGTCGGCGACGAACGAGGGGAACTCGGACAGGTCGTAGGTGATGACGGCGCAACGGCTGATGTTGCAGTAGGCGTTGAGGGCTTTCAGTTGCTCCTCCGACACGCCCAGGTCGTAGATGAGGAGAAGCTCGCCGGGCAGCTTGACGGCGATGTTCTGGGCCAGCAGTATGGCCGATGGCGCCTGACCCTCCTGCTCGTACGTGACAATGGTGAAGTTGCTCTTGGTGCCATTGTAAGGTGTTGTGATCCTCCTGTGCTGCCCTATCTCCTTCTCCCTCTCCCTCTCCTGGTCGTCGCCGTGTTGCGCATTGGCGCCCGCTTCTTGTGCATGCTGGCGACGCAGATAGCTGAGCTCCAGTTCCGCCTTGGTAACAGGAGCTGGGAGGTTCGTCTGCGGCAGCTGCTGATGATTCTGCTGCAGCTCCTTTTGCTGCTGCTGTGGCGAGCCATCCTTGGAGGCGGTGAATCCAAGCAGCACCAGATACTTGGCATCTATTTCGAGCTTCTTCCGCTCCAGGACCACGCGTAGGTTCTCCTGCAGGAAGTGGCAAGAAGAGCAAACGAGATTATGTAAATGAGATTGTCGCAAATTAAGTTTCAATCAAGGACAGAGATCTGACCCAGATTGCGTTCGTATAGGACTAATTTCAGGCTGCCCCACGGTGCAAGCCCCAGTGCAGTGCAATCTAGGACAGAATCGGAAACAGAGGCACTGGGGGAAGTGGCAGTGGCAGTGGCAGTGGCAGTAGCCTCGTCATGGGAGCCATATTAAAGGACCCATTTGCCGCTGCCGGAAGCTAGTGCGGGAAATCTTTTCATTCGGGCCCTCCGAGGCGGCGACCAGCCCACAACTCAGCCCAACAAATAACTCAAACTTGGCCGCGTGCGCCGCACAATGGAAAAATTTCGTGTTGATGTCAAATTCCTGTCTATTATGGCCACGGGCGAGCGTGCCACATGCCCCTAATAGTGTCTAGAGTCAGGTCTTCGGTTTGGGGCACAATAAAAGCCAGTCTATAGTCGTATCAAAAGATACCACACCCAGAAGATACGCAAACAGTTACGAATGCGATATGCGGCTCATCTGCGTGTAATTCTGATTGGATTTTCGAGTAATTCTGAACAATTTGGCTTTCTCCTCTTTCTGATTCTGTATCTGTTTGTGTATCTGACTGTTACACCAATCTAATTAAATGTAATATACCCTTTCTACTCGCTGGAGGCATATAGGGTATAATTACGCCGAGCACGAGCCCGAGCCCGAGCCAAAAGCCAAAGCAGCCGGCTTGTCGTCGCCAAGCACAAATCGCATGACACCCTGTCGCCTCTGTCGCCAATGGCAGCCAGTGTGTCAAGGACCTTTATTGAACAGAGCGGAGGGACCTGCCCGGCCCGGCCCGGCCTGGCCCTGCCCTGCCATAACGATGGATAAAAGCCGGATGGAAAATGATCATAAGCCCGGCTATCCTGGCTGGGGCTTTTTGCATAACTCGTTTATTGATTTTGGAACGCCCGCCCCCGCCTCCGTTGTTACGGGATGTTTCCTGGCTGCTTTAATTTGATTTTTCATTTCATTTGGCCCTGTTTTCCATTTGTTGTGGGCGCAGTAAGATGGAGGCAGTCGTGGGGAATCGATTTCAATAACATTGCGAAATTGTTTGGGTCTCCAAAGCGAGGGCAACCAAGTGAGCATTGGGGAAACCATCACTCTCAATCGAGAACATTTTCAGTACGCCCGTGAGAGTACTTTGTACTCTCTGTACAGATACAGCTCCAGCTACAGCCGGGATGGAGGATCTAACGGATGAGGAGAACAAGTTCATTGAGGATGCATTCGCTGTAATGGACAAGGAGTCGGACGGCTCCGTCACCGCCAAGGAATTGGCCGTCCTAATGCTCCCTGGGCCGCTCTCCCACCGACAACGAGCTCCAGGCGATGATCAACGAGGTGGATGCGGATGGCAACGGCTCCATCGAGCTGGAAGAGTTCGCCAGCATGATTATACGCAAAATGCACGACACCAACCACGAGGACGAGCTGCGGGACGCCTTCCGCGTCTTCGACAAGGAGAACAATGGCTACATTACGTCATCGGAGCTCAAGGTGGTCCTTACGGCCCTGGGCATGAAGTTGCCCGACGACGAGATAGAGGAGATGATTCGGGAGTACGACATCGACCAGGATGGCCATCTCGACTTTGAGGAGTTCGTCAACATGATGACCACCCGTTAGCCCCGTCTTAATGTAAGTGCAAATTGTGTGTACTTTCTCTACTTTCTTTACATCACATGGTTCTGCAGGACATCTGTCAAAAAAGTTTAGTTTAAGGTCTCACACTTATGTACACTTCGACATCCACAGGACTACACGAAACATAGTAAAAACACGAAAAAAGAACAAACACACCCTCCGACATGGCTGCCACAAACCTAACATTGGATCAGATCGAAGAGATTCGCGAGGCCTTCCAGGTGTTCGATCGCGAGAACAAAGGATGCATCACCTGCAAGGAGCTGGGAACTGTGATGCGTTCGCTGGGCCAGAACCCCACCGAGGCGGAGCTGTACGATATGATTGACGAGATCGATCTGGACGGGGATGGGACGATTGACTTCTCCGAGTTCCTGTACATGATGTCGCAACGGATGGAGGACCTCGGCAGCGAGGAGTCCCTGCTGCTGGGCTTCAAGCTATATAAGCACCCTCGAGCTGAAGACCACCATGATGATGCTGGGCGAGAAGGTGACGGACGAGGAGGTGCGCGAAATCATGGCCGAAATCGATCAGGATCACGATGGCAGGATCAGCTACGCCGAGTTTCTCAGTGCCATGCGGGGCTAGGCCCGAAATACTCTACAAAATTCCAATCAATAAATAAATTCACATGAAGAGCCCCCTTCCGAGGAACTCTTTTACTTTATTTCTCCCTTCTGGGGTCCACTTAAATTATGTAGAGCATTCCTGCTGGTCAGCCGCCACCACGCGACACCAGGACCTCTTCCTTTGGGGGCTTGGGGGCGCGTGACTCCGAATTGGTTGCATGTGCCTAATGGCCCCTTGGGGGAGCGCCTTGCACGACTGGGTCTTTTTCCAACAACCAGAGCCAAGAACGAGCCACGTTCTGATTACGAGGCAATTTAAATATTTGACCAAGCACCGCAGAGGTTTACCCCTTCGTCTGGCCGCTTTTATGGGGATTAATGGAGGAGCATAGTTCAATACTCGGAAGCCACATACCACATACAAATCTACATGGGTACATACATATATTCATATATCCACATATATATCATTAAATCAAGGAGATTCGGGAGGCTTTCGCCGTTTACGACAGAGACAACACCGGCGCGATCACCTGCCGCGAGCTGGGGGTCGTTATGCGCTCCCTGGGACAGACGCCCACCGAGGCCGAGCTGTACGACATGATCGAGGAGATCGACGCGGACAACAACGGCACGATTGAGTTCGTCGAGTTTCTCCAGATGTTGTCCAAGAACTATCAGGTGCTCAACAAGGACGAGTCCGTGAGGGCCGCATTCGTGGCGTTCGATCGCGACGCCGATGGGTTTATATCGGCGCAGGAGATGAAGGCCGTCATCCTCAGTCTGGGGAGAAGCTGTGCGACCAGGAGTTCGACGAGATGTTCCGAGAGGTCGATTTGGACAACGATGGGCAGCTAAGCTTCGATGAGTTTCTTTATGCATTTAGAAACTAGTCCCCGATCGAATTATATATTTTCCTTCATTTTATCTACCTAACCTAACCTATCTACGACTTTTACTTGTCTGTAACTACGGGTGGGTTTGTGCCACGGCCGCGACCTTGAATGATGGGACTTTCAGGCTTTAGCGGGAGCCCAAGTGTTCCTGGGATGTCCCTCATTTGCTTCCCATTCAAATATTCAAGAGAATATTGAGCGAATTCGCGACTCAACTGTCAACTGGTTGAGCCTCTGCATCTCTCCCTCTCTACCTCTCTGGGAAAACTAGAAGTGCAAGTAAATTAGTTGAGTTACAGCAACAACAACTCTGCAATTTACTCATGCTAATCAAATGTCAGGGGGTCAGACGCGCTTCATCATTGGTCGGGCCATGAGACCTACGGCCCTCGCCCTCGCCCTCGCTATCGCCCTCGCCAAGTGCAATTTAAATAGATTATCCACCAGGCAGCCGACTAATTGTGCTTCAGTGGGCAGTGAACAGCACAACACAACAGAGGATGGCTGTCATTGATCTGACATCTCATGATGTCTGTCAGAGTTCTCGATAAGACATCCAGAGGTCGATTTCCAAACTGCTGGCCATTTGTTATACCCGATACTCAAAATGAGTATTGGGGTATATTAGATTTGTGGTAAAAGTGGATGTGTGTAACGTCCAGAAGGAATCGTTTCCGACCCCATAAAGTATATATATTCTTGATCAGCATCAATAGCCGAGTCGATTGAGCCCTGTCTGTCTGTCCGTCCGTCCGTCTGTCCGTCCCCTTCAGCTCCTAGTGCTCAAAGACTATAAGAGCTAGAGCAACGATGTTTTGGATCCAGACTTCTGTGATATGTCACTGCTACAAAAATATTTCAAAACTTCGCCCCGCCCACTTCCGCCCCCACAAAGGACGAAAATCTGTGGCATTCACAATTTTAAAAATATGAGAAAACCAAAAACGTAGAATTGTAGAGAATGACCATATCTTTAACACTGCGGAATCTGAATTGGATCGTATCATTATTATAGCCAGCATCAAGAAAACAATTTCATTTTTTCTCGCCCTGTCTCTCTCTAACACACACGTAGCATAAACGGCTTTGCTTAGAGTAAAACATTAGCGCCAAGATCTCAGAGACTACAAAAGCTAGAGCAACCAAATTTGGTATCCTCACTCCTAATATATCGGACCGAGACGAGTTTGTTTCAAAATTTCGCCACACCCCCTTCCGCCCCCGCAAAGGACGAAAATCGGGATATTCAAAAATCTCAGAGACTATTAAGGCTAGAGTAACCAAATTTGGTATCCGCACTTCTGTTAGATCTTACTATAAAACTATTCCGCCCACACAAAGGACGAAAATCTGTTGCATCCACAATATTGCACATTGGAGAAAACTAAAAACGCAGAATCATAGATAATGACCATATCTATCAGATTGCTGAATCTGGATCAGATCAGATCATTTTTATAGCCAATAGGAACAAATCAATTTGCAGTGGCTACGCAGCGCCCGACGTCACGCTCAGACTGATTTTCTGTCTCTCTCGCACGCACTCTTTGTCGTGTCGTTTAATATTAGCGGCGAGAGCCATACTGACTTAGTATCGGGTATAACCGTAGAGTTGCGGTGTCCGCAGCAACTCACAACGTTCCCCCTCGTTTTAATTTAAGTTCCGTTCCGTTTTTAAGTACTTCCATAGCTGGAGGGGGGGGGCATATCAATATTTCACGCTACCCCAAAATAACATTCCCAAAGCCGTCATGTAGGGCTCTGCAATTATTAAAAGCTATTCCCTCACTCTGTACAGGGGCCATTCTCGAACGAATGTAGCCCCCTTCCCGAAAAGTACTTTAGAGAGACTTTTGTAGTCATTCCCATGTTCTTTTGTAACGTGTCATCTACGCACGTCTGTGTATATAAATCCTGCCAGGCTAGCTGTCATTCAGCGAAGGGAAGCACACGCTTTGGGTTTCCGGCATTATACCGCGAATGAAGTAGCGTGTCACGACGAAAATGCTTAACCGGGAGACACTGTTTATCCCTGAATAGAATTGTGGATGTGTGCTGGAAAGGTATCTCAACTCCGCCTCTGGTGTTGTCGAGGTCGTGTCGCCCACCCTACCATGGCCATTCCAAACCGTTCGATTTCATGATGGAATGGCCCCTTTGTCCGGGGCGTCCTACATGGGGAATTTGCCAGCGAAAGCAAAGCGGTAGATTAATACATTATAAAGTTTATTCACTTACTGGCTATAACACTAACATTACCCGCAAATACCATAATATAATAACCCACATTAAAAGAGTAGCTAAATGAAATATATGTATAAAATTCCTACAAATACTTGGCTATGTGTCATACAAACGATATACTAAATAAGTCCGAAATGGACAAACTAACTTGCTTGCTGCCTCCGTAATGTTACGAAACCAATTCGAGTGGGCACTTCTCCCTCTCACTCACCGACCGGCCCTAGTTCCCTTGTTTCAAGTTGTATTTATTAATAATAGAATTTAAGTCCACTCATACCTTTTCTCCAGTTTATGGCTCCATCGGCAAAAGCGCTTTCCTCGATGAATACCTAAAGCTGCTGTGGTGGAAGAACACTTAAATGGGCACAAGGTTGGGGGAAATCATATTTGCAGATCGGCGAGAGTCACGAGAAGCCACTACCGGAATCAAATCTAAATCTCTCCTAATTAACTCCGCACAGAAATCATAATTAATTACACATTTACAAACACGAATATAATTACTCCGTCAATCCGTTGCTTCCTCTTTTTTTTTCTATTCTCTTTCTCCCGACTGTTATCTGTGTCTTCTTTCCACCTCCTGGGCGAACGGGAACAACTCAAATTCTTTCCCCTGCTTCTGCAGGTGAAAGGTACGCGAAAGCAAAGAAAAAGGCCAAACGGCCAATCTCCGACGGTGCTAGATTAACACTTTCTCTCCGCCGATCTGATCGCGACCAAGGGACGGGCCCTCCTTATCTGCCGCGTCGCGCTCGACTACTAAAGTGCCGACGCCAACGCCTCGGGAAGCTAGCCGCTTGGGGGACCGAGCGCTCCCCAAATGTCTTCTCCCTCTGCTTCCACGCTCGCTTCTCCGATGGCTGAGCGCTTTCCAGACAATCCCAAAGGTTTAAACGCCACTTTGTTAGGCTTGCGGCTGCTGTTGTTTGCTGGCTGGCTTCCTTGGACGATCGAATCCGCACTGCTTAACTCGATTTACTAAGCGCGAAGACTACAAATGGGACAACTCTTTATTCTCCTTTAGCCCTTATCTTCTCTTCCCGCAGCACTTACCCCAACCGGACTCAGCGCTATACGGCTTCTGACGACTGAATAGCCCCCTCGCCTTCAACCAAGAATCTCGCAGTCGAATCTTGCATTTAGATATTTAGATTCCCTAGAGTTTTTCTCTTCACTAAATTCTTGGTTTTCCTTTCCGTCGGACCGATACGCAACCTACTCAATTGACTTTCACGAGGGAATAGCCGATAGGGACGCCAACGTTCTGGCGGCAAATCCTCTAACAGGTCCCTGGATGCATTTTCAACAGAGATAGCCTGACGTTTTGACCTGTTACCGTCTTTTTGGTTTTCCCTTGACCTGTCGTTCGCCTGCCACTCTGAGCACTAGATGGCGCCACAAAAAACTGAGCATTCCCTGCTACAAGCGCTACAAAAGCCCCCCCAAAAGATCAGGCTTGGGGGTTACACTCCCAAGAATGATAACAGGACAGCTTGAAGCAGTTGGTTTACTGACGAAGATCTTTCGCGTGAAACCGTTCTACGTAACGACCCTGCAAATCCTCTAACGCATAGTAGGCCTGCCCTATCTTCTTTTTGACCCTGGCCTTCAGAAAGGCCGGACCCAACTTCGCGCTGTACCCTGACTGAAAATTGCTCTGCCTGAAATTTCTTCGGAACACCTCCTGGCAGACATTGTAGGATATGTCTCTCGACCGTAAGTTATACTGCCGTTCATTCTTATCGTTCTGTTTTTTCATGACTTCTAGAGCCTTGCTTCGAACCAAGTCTAATGAATCCTCCCGCGAGAAAACTGCTGACCTGTCGTCCATCACCCGCAATGCTCTCAGAAGCTTGTATGTTGCCCCGGAAGTGATGAAATGCTGTCCGAACACCATATAATAAGGAGTTGCATTCAGACTTGCATGCACCGCCGAACGCAATGCGCAGCAAATGCTGCTGAGGTGCTCGTCCCAGTCCTTCTGATCCTCGCGCACATAAGATCGGATTGCTGCAATCACCGAGCGATTTACACGTTCGGAAGCATTAGCTTGGGGTGCGTACAGGGCCGTGAGAGTGTGCGAAACTTTATATTCCCGGAGTAGCTTTTGGAATGCCTCAGACTTAAATTGTGTGCCATTGTCGGATACTATTGTCTCCGGAACCCCGAAAGCATGAAAAAGATCTTGCTGCATGTATTTGACTACCACGTCCGCGGTCAACTTCTTCACTGCCTTAAGAAACACATATTTAGAATAGTGATCGAGGACGATGAAGATGCCTATATGTCCACTTCTTGAACGGGGATATGGCCCCAGGAAATCTACATATAATTTCTGGAAGAAACGTTGTGACTCGGGCGCAATTCCAATCTTTGGTCTCTGGATTGTATTGTGGGCCTTGGTAGTCTTGCAGACATCACAAGCCTGGATATACTTCTTCACATCGGCAACCAAACCAGGCCAGTAATAATACCGCCGTATCCTTTCTAGGGTTTTGTGAATGCCTCCATGGGAAGCCAGTGGATTGTCGTGCGCGTTACGCAAAACGTCAACCACTAACCCTTGAAGAATCCAGAGTTTCCAAATGAACACATCATGTAGCACCTCTCCTGTTGCGTGATCTGACCTACGATACAACAAGTTATCTACAATTTTGAGATCTGGCAACTTATCAATATTGGCCCTAACCCTTTCTACGATCTCCACGTAATCTTCTGCCTTGAATTCTGGCGATTCCAAATCCACCAACAACCCATTGCTCGCGTCTAGAGTCGCCACTTCCTCCTCATTTACGCGAGAATGAGCATCCGGAACCACATTAAGCCTGCCGCTACGATGCTCGATTTTAAACGAGAAACTCTGCAGCTTTAATGCCCATCGGGCTAGACGTGAGTGTAAGTCAGTTTGTGACATGAGCCACTTTAAAGAGGCGTGATCAGTGATTACAGTAAATTCATGCCCCTCGATATAAGCTCTGAACCTATTTATGCAAACTATTGCGGCCAGACATTCTTGTTCGGTGACCGAATAATTCTTTTGGGCTTTGTTGAGTTTTTTCGATACAAACGCAATCGGATATTCGTCCCCCTCCGGCGTCTTCTGCACCAGCACTCCCCCAACGCCTGTCTTGCTAGCGTCGCAGTGAACATAGAATGGTTTGCTAAAATCAGGACTACGCAAAACTGGCGCTGAGCAAAGCATCTCCTTCAACTTTTCAAAAGCCTCCTGACCCTCTGGAGTCATTGAAAATTTCTGTCTGGGTTTGAGCAAGTCCGTGAGAGGCGCGGCTACCGATGCGAAGTTGCTTATAAACTTCCTGTACCAGCCTACCATACCTAGGAAGCGACGCATAGACTTTAGGGATTTTGGCAAAGGAAAATCGGACATGGCCGAAATCTTATCCGGATCTGTACGAATCACCCCTTCGCCTACTATATGCCCCAAATACCGCACTGACTTCATGTAAAACTTGCTTTTCTGTAGAGTGCCACATTCAGCGTTAACCCTGCCGCTTTTATGTAACTTGCCACTTCACTCAACACCCTCCGATGTGACTCGAAACTGTCCGACACAATCAAAAGGTCGTCCAGGTACACAAAAACTTCATTTCTTAAACTGGCCGGAATTACCTTGTCCATCAACCTTGTCATGGTCTGCGAAGCATTAGTGAGACCAAAAGGCATTACCTTATACTGGTAGAGAGGTTTCCCCGGAACCGTGAACGCTGTTTTATCGCGTGAGCTCGGCTCTAAGGGAGCTTGCCAATAGGCATCCTTAAGATCCAGGCTCGAAATGAACAACGCCTTAGGAAGACGTCCTAGAATCCCATCAATTTGTGGTAACGGATACGCGTCTTTTTTGGTCACCGCGTTAACTTTCCTACTATCTAAACATAGCCTCACCTTTCCTGGCTTCTGCACCAATACTACCGGTGATGACCACGCACTATCGGATTCCTCTATCACCCCTAAGCTGAGCATCCGATCTATCTCCGCATATAACAATTTCTCTACCGCAGGAGATACAGGGAAGTGTCTCTGCTTCACGGCTTTTGCATCACCTACATCAATTGAATGCGAAAGCAGAGCCGTCTTTCCTAGACCGGAAACGGAAAACGAAGGAAATAAATTGATGGTCGCTTGCAACTGGTCCATTTCCTCTCGGCTGAGGTTCTGCGGTTCATGAACTATCTCTGCCAGCGACATGCTGGGTGGTAATAAATCGAAACTTGACCAAAAGTCGATCCCTAAATACAAGTCCTGGCTGAGCGATGGAATAATGTGCAGCTCAAGGTCCTTCACTGCACCCTTATACTGCACCGGTGTCCGCAGTCGTCCCACTACCTCTTGCCTCCGTCCATCCGCAGTGGAAGCATTTACAACTCCTCTCTTAAAAGGAATTCGGCTTTGGATTACGCGTTCTGCTAACTTTCCGCCTATAACACTCATAGCTGCTCCGGTGTCCAATAGACCAAGGACCGTTTGATCCAACAGGCGAACTTCCGCATATGGACGCTTGTCCTTCTGCTTGTAACGAATGCAATTTATCGCTTTCGCCGCCTGCCGGAACGCTCTCATCCTTCTTGCACTCCTTGTGAGGGACTTATTACTGGGTTGGTCGTTGGTGAAAAGCGAATGGGATCTGGCATGGACTAGTTGTGGCCAGACTAAAGCTTGGTGTATGTCGGATTCTGATTTCTCAGACGGAAGCTGGGCGGTAGTTTTAAGTATCCCTACTGGGATTTCGCCTCTGCACTCGACTGCTTGCGCTGAACACTGACCGGCTGGCGAGGCTGGGTGTTCACTTTGCCGTTTTTTTGGCATTTGCTACACGACGGCTTATATTTATTAGGTGCTCCGCACCCAAAGCAAAAAATTTTCCTTTTGCTATCGCAATCGTGGTAGCGATGCCCCTCCTTTCGGCAGTTCCAGCAAATCAGTGCCATGGCTGCCACCTCGTCCTCTTCTTCTACATCCGAGAATTCGGAGGCCTCCTCTAATTGGGCTTCCTCTACCAATTCCGCAACCTGTTTCCGGAAAGGAATCAATTTCTGGTACCCATGACTCCGCCTAACGTCGTCGAGAAAACCCTCCCTTCTACGACAGACTTCTCTCAAGCGTTCTACGGAGTCGATTTGGACATTCAGGAGCTCATGTCTAATTTCAGGTCGCAAATTGCGCCGTAAAGTTTCCACAATCGCTTTCTCTGACATGGGAGTTTCCAAATCATCCATCAGCTGTATCAGGGCGTCGTGGAAGGAATCGAAATTTTCTTTTTCTTTTTGCTTCCTGTCCCTTATCGCTTCTCTGATATCCACATCGGTTCGAGAATCCCTAAACTGCTTTCTTAGGGCTTGGCATAACCGGTCCCATCTCATCGATCCGGAAGTCTTGTGGTAACGCCAATAAAAATCTCTGGCCTTTCCGTCAAAAAGCAGACTGGCGTTACTGTACAGAACTGGAAAATTTCCTTCGAGAGTCTGATGCGTCAAAGCCTCTACCCTATAGAGAAAATTATCAATGCTCAATCCTTCTTGGGTACCATTAAAACGTAATTTCCAACTATTGAGGATATGGGCGACTTTGTCCGGTCGCTGACTCAGATCTGAGACTGCACTGCTTGGACGGTCGTAGCTCGGAATCTGTGCTGAATACTGACAATTCAGTCCCTGTCGGAATGTTTCCTCCCCTTCTCTGTCCCTATTTTGTTGGACCGGATTATCCGCTTCCCCACGTCTATTCCCTTGAGGAATGCTATTGCCAGTCTCTTGGAAATGTGCTGCTATGCTGGACTGAATGATTTGAGCCATTTTGTCCGTGAGCTGGGCTACCACCTCGTTTTGCATCGTGCTGATGGCCTGTGTAACCATGCTACTAACTCTTTCAGCGGTTATGGCTGCTGCATCGTTTTGCTTGGCCTGGGACCTGGTATTATGAGGAGTACTTCTATCGACGCATAGCGTCTTGCATGTGGGACAGGTAGTATGGGTCTTGACATGTGACTCAATACAAGTTTTGTGAAACTCGTGGCTGCACTTTGTTTTCAATGTAGGAGCCGGAGCCAAAGTTTTCCCACACAACTGGCATTTTGGCGCCGGAGCCGGTTCAGGCTCGTTATCGGGGTTCTCCATTGTAAAAAAATAAATCAAACTTAATTGCTAACTGTCCTGACAAAAATATGTCCCACAAAAACTACACGACAAAACCTAAACACTTACTTATCAAACGCAGACAAAACCAAAGTTAAAAATGTGTTAATAGTTAATTAAGTATTCTAGTTAAAAGTCAGATAACTTATGCTAGCAAACCTAAGATGACCTAAAAATTCAAAAATAATAAGTAATTGTACGTGAACTCAAATTGCAAAGAGAACTGATTCCTCGTGTTATAATTCATAGCTTCCTACGTTGCCAACTTAGGGTCAATGGCCCAGCAAACGGCACAGCTGTTCACAAGTCTCGCTTCCCTTGTACAGGGAAAGAGCTAGCAAATCAACAGCCCTACCAAATAACACACATGGAATGTAAACCACAAGAATAGAACGCAAAAAATATGATACGATAAAATAAAGTCATAAAAATGTTTGCCTTACGCATAGCTAATCCCCATGCGAAACGGACCCTATGCTAATTGAGACCCCAATTCCTAAGCACAAAAGAAAATGAAAAGAATGTGTACGCGCGCAGACGCCTTGCACTTGTCGCGGTCTAATCAAAACCAACAACAACTGCAGGCGCGAGCCGTGGCCAGCTGCTGCTTTGATTCGCGCCGCTGTCGTCCAAACATCTCGGCTCGGCACTCTACACTTGAAATGAGCATGCTGCTTCTGATTTCACTCGTGGCCAAAGGAATTCTATAATCAAGATTAATCCGAGTATGTCCAACGCGCTAAAGCTCATCAGCAGCAATGGCTAAGCCTTCCGCACAGTCCCTCAGCCGTGGGCAGGGTTCCGTAAGTAAACGAGATTCCCTCTGCAGTCCTATGCGCCCGAAAGACCATGTTTAAGACTCCTGCCTCAGAAAAAGTAGGGTATTATTAAGATCGATGCACTTTTCGAAACGCTCCTCAGACGTGGCCGGATGAAAAGTCAAAACTTCTGCTTCCGTTTTCCGAATCGTCTGACAAGCCCTCTACTTGGTGTTGAGAAAAGAAGATATTCTTGAGCAATGACCACTTCCAGAGAAACAATTTTGGTCAATGCCGTCTATGCTGAATCGGGAAGTTTTAAAGACAAAAAAAAAGGATGTCACAGTGTTGATGGTGTCACACCTGAATAGGTGTGGCCCCACGTTGGGCGCCAATTTTTAGTTATAATACTATATCTATGATTCATAAATGTAACGTGTCATCTACGCACGTCTGTGTATATAAATCCTGCCAGGCTAGCTGTCATTCAGCGAAGGGAAGCACACGCTTTGGGTTTCCGGCCTCTGCTCGTCGGCTATTGGAGTGATGTTCTTGCCCCCTCCTGCTGGTGGCCTATTCGCATTATACCGCGAATGAAGTAGCGTGTCACGACGAAAATGCTTAACCGGGAGACACTGTTTATCCCTGAATAGAATTGTGGATGTGTGCTGGAAAGGTATCTCAACTCCGCCTCTGGTGTTGTCGAGGTCGTGTCGCCCACCCTACCATGGCCATTCCAAACCGTTCGATTTAATGATGGAATGGCCCCTTTGTCCGGGGCGTCCTACATGGGGAATTTGCCAGCGAAAGCAAAGCGGTAGATTAATACATTATAAAGTTTATTCACTTACTGGCTATAACACTAACATTACCCGCAAATACCATAATATAATCACCCACATTAAAAGAGTAGCTAAATGAAATATATGTATAAAATTCCTACAAATACTTGGCTATGTGTCATACAAACGATATACTAAATAAGTCCGAAATGGACAAACTAACTTGCTTGCTGACTCCGTAATGTTACGAAACCAATTCGAGTGGGCACTTCTCCCTCTCACTCACCGACCGGCCCTAGTTCCCTTGTTTCAAGTTGTATTTATTAATAATAGAATTTAAGTCCACTCATACCTTTTCTCCAGTTTATGGCTCCATCGGCGAAAGCGCTTTCCTCAATGAATACCTAAAGCTGCTGTGGTGGAAGAACACTTAAATGGGCACAAGGTTGGGGGAAATCAGAGAGTCACGAGAAGCCACTACCGGAATCAAATCTAAATCTCTCCTAATTAACTCCGCACAGAAATCATAATTAATTACACATTTACAAACACGAATACAATTACTCCGTCAATCCGTTGCTTCCTCTTTTTTTTTCTATTCTCTTTCTCCCGACTGTTATCTATGTTTCCTTTCCACCTCCTGGGCGAACGGGAACAACTCAAATTCTTTCCCCTGCTTCTGCAGGTGAAAGGGGCGCGAAAGCAAAGAAAAAGGCCAAACGGCCAATCCCCGCCGGTGCTAGATTAACACTTTCTCTCCGCCGATCTGATCGCGACCAAGGGACGGGCCCTCCTTATCTGCCGCGTCGCGCTCGACTACTAAAGTGCCGACGCCAACGCCTCGGGAAGCTAGCCGCTTGGGGGACCGAGCGCTCCCCAAATGTCTTCTCCCTCTGCTTCCACGCTCGCTTCTCCGATGGCTGAGCGCTTTCCAGACAATCCCAAAGGTTTAAACGCCACTTTGTTAGGCTTGCGGCTGCTGTTGTTTGCTGGCTGGCTTCCTTGGACGATCGAATCCGCACTGCTTAACTCGATTTACTAAGCGCCAAGACTACAAATGGGACAACTCTTTATTCTCCTTTAGCCCTTATCTTCTCTTCCCGCAGCACTTACCCCAACCGGACTCAGCGCTATACGGCTTCTGACGACTGAATAGCCCACTCGCCTTCAACCAAGAATCTCGCAGTCGAATCTTGGATTTAGATATTTAGATTGCCTAGAGTTTTTCTCTTCACTAAATTCTTGGTTTTCCTTTCCGTCGGACCGATACGCAACCGACTCAATTGACTTTCACGAGGGAATAGCCGATAGGGACGCCAACGTTCTGGCGGCAAATCCTCTAACAGGTCCCTGGATGCATTTTCAACAGAGATAGCCTGACGTTTTGACCTGTTACCGTCTTTTTGGTTTTCCCTTGACCTGTCGTTCGCCTGCCACTCTGAGCACTAGATGGCGCCACAAAAAACTGAGCATTCCCTGCTACAAGCGCTACACTTTCGGTAGCTTTTCCATTGAGTGTGCTCGATCAAACGCGGTCAGCTCTTGGCGAAAGGCTTAAGATAGCGAAATACAGGCATTGGTATCGGCCAGCACTCGAATAGGGAATGAAAACTTTTCCATTTTCGGTGTAGTGTATCAGTGCGATGGTCATAAACTTGAATAAACCTTCTAGGTGCAATGTACATATGGGTGTCAGAACAGCTGACATATTCCCACTCAACGAGCACTTAACAATATGAACATTACAGAATGAAGAATGTTAGCAGCCCGTAAGCTCGGAGGCTCATTGTATTCCGCGAGGAGCAAGCCACAAAATGTTGTAAACTTTGCGGCAAGGCTCTTTTTTTATGACCCAATTATATTTTGTTTTATATGCGCATACGTGTTCCGTGAAGAACAGAAAAACAGCCGCCCAAATGTGCTTTGAATCCGTGCAATCCGTTGTGTAATGATGTGGCGCCCTGCCCAATATCGGATCACGGATGACTTGGTCGTCCCTCGAATCCGTGGCCACTGGTGGCCACCGCAGTGGAGGCCGGAACAGGAAGCCGCCGGAATCTAATTAATGTAAGCACACAATCTTGGGTAAACAACGAACCGGAGGGAGCTGGCATCTAGTTCGGCCTGAATTTGTGCCTCAAAATGAGGCGCCATATGTGGGGGTGGTGGCGGCGAGAACAGGGCTGGGGAGAGCCCACACCGGAGATAACAGCCAGCGGTGGCTGACCTCACACAATGACCAACGGTCCGCTCTGTGGGACGATGATGACTTTTAGATTGTTTGCTCACTTGGCAGACAGCGTGTCTCTGCGAGTGCCGCCCACCCAATAGGACGTGCTTCAATTTGTCTAAAAGCATAAACTGAGCGGAAAATAAGCTTAGTATAGACTGTGTGGGATATGGAATATGTGTGATGTGTGAGCCCAGTTCAAGGGCTTGTCTGTTGCCAAAAAAGTTGGCAAACATCTAACGAGTCCCCGCCAAGAGCGATGATTGCCAGCCAATCTCCCACTATCCCCACCAGAAAGTTATTCGATATTTTTCCATCAACATTAAATTATCTTCAAAATATTTTAATTATATTTAAAGTTTAATGTTTCATGTTCTGATAGGAGCAGCTGGTGTGAATCATCGGAGCTAATAAATCAATTTGATTCCTCAGGTGACAATTCAGAGATATACGAGTTCAACATGTTGCTCGAGTTTTATTTGGGGTGCATTTTCGGGAAAACCTAAGCCACCGGTTTATTAAAACAAATTATGGAAGAAACTTGGGAGTGTTGCCCCGCGCGGGGCTGGGACTTGCCCTGCCGTCTGTCCGCGACAGCTTTAACAGCAGAGTCGTCAGATAAAGGTATCTAATTGTTATTTAATACCCTTATCTAGGCCATTGGTGCGAGTGGTTCTGCTGATGTGAGTGTGGTGCCGTGCTTCAATTGCTTCGATTATCTGTTCGCCAAAACTTAAGAGCCCCACCGCCGCCATGATGCGCTCCTCTGACTCACCTGGAACTCTTTCAGCTGCTGGTGCGTCTGGACCACGATGTTCTTGAATGAATCGTTCGGCTCCCCGGCTGGGCCAACGGCGATGAACACGATCGTTGCGAATATCACCCCGATCAGTATCAGGATCAAGTGTTTCGTGCGCATGGCCGCTAAAATTGACTTGGATTTCGTGTTGTAGCCAATTTTGCGAGCAAAAATGCGCTTTAAAGTGAGTGAGGCCTCCAAGATGATGATTTTCCTTATAGCCTTTCCAGTACTTGAGTGTTGTCACGCCAATTATGTTGAATTTCCTCCTCTAGATGTCCTTTTGCATGGCGAGTAATCCAATTATTTCAGCACATTAGTCTATTAAGCTTTCTTCATTATAATCTTAGCAGTTCCTTATTCTATTGCAGTCAATATTGCCTATAGTGTCTGAAGTTTATTTGCGGGCCTGTTATTGAAAAACGAAAGCAAACAACAGACATTATAACCATTTCCAAACAGACTTTTCGATTTCACATAGCCGACCATAAATTGTACAAAGAATAAATAAATAACAAATTTCATTGGTTTTTATGAAGAAATCAATTCGATTCCCCGATTTTTCGGGAATAATATTTGCGTGGGAGAGAAAGCGGAAGATTTTCTAGATTGCGATTTGTATATACACGTATCAATCTCTCAGTCGAGATGCCTAGTAGATCGATTCGGCTGTTGATGTTGGTCAGGTCACAAAAGAAAACAATAAAATGCCACACTGATGTACTGATACACTGATGCACTGATATACTGATACACTGATCTATTGGACTGCATCTGTTAATGCCCCCAGTGGCATTCGTATGATGCGTGGCGGCCGCCCTGGTGGGGTTTTGTGGCGCCGAGCCAAAGACAAAGCAAAATGTGCACAAGGTGAGGGCAATGGCTCAATGAGCAGAATGCGATGACAATGATGGGCATTGATTGGCGCTCAACTTACAATTTGAGTGGCGCTCAACAAGGTGCTCCGGCTATTTTAAGTTTCCGCTTGATGCAGCTTCAGCTTCCATTAAATGGGCAGACACTCTGATAAGCGCATCGCACACAAAAAGGCAGAGACTTGCTATTTGTATCTATTGTCTTTACATAATTATACCCGATACTCAAAATGAGTATTGGGGTATATTAGATTTGTGGTAAAAGTGGATGTGTGTAACGTCCAGAAGGAATCGTTTCCGACCCCATAAAGTACATATATTCTTGATCAGCATCAATAGCCGAGTCGATTGAGCCCTGTCTGTCTGTCCGTCTGTCCGTCCGTCCGTCTGTCCGTCTGTCCGTCCCCTTCAGCGCCTAGTGCTCAAAGACTATAAGAGCTAGAGCAACGATGTTTTGGATCCAGACTTCTGTGATATGTCACTGCTACAAAAATATTTCAAAACTTCGCCCCGCCCACTTCCGCCCCCACAAAGGACGAAAATCTGTGGCATCCACAATTTTAAAGATATGAGAAAACCAAAAACGTAGAATTGTAGAGAATGACCATATCTTTAAGACTGCGGAATCTGAATTGGATCGTATCATTATTATAGCCAGCATCAAGACAACAATTTCATTTTTTCTCGCCCTGTCTCTCTCTAACACACACGTAGCATAGGCGGCTTTGCTTAGAGTAAAACATTAGCGCCTAGATCTCAGAGACTACAAAAGCTAGAGCAACCAAATTTGGTATCCACACTCCTAATATATCGGACCGAGACGAGTTTGTTTCAAAATTTCGCCACACCCCCTTCCGCCCCCGCAAAGGACGAAAATCTGGGGATATTCAAAAATCTCAGAGACTATTAAGGCTAGAGTAACCAAATTTGGTATCCGCACTCCTGTTAGATCTTACTATAAAACGTGTATCTCAAAATTTCGCCCCAACCCCTTCCGCCCACACAAAGGACGAAAATCTGTTGCATCCACAATATTGCACATTCGAGAAAACTAAAAACGCAGAATCATAGATTGTTCGGGCCAGCAGCTGAAGAATAACCGTAACTTTAACATTATTATTGTATGAGCAGAGAGAGCCGCCTATGTTGTAAAACGTTGACGTTCTGCAGAGCTGCTGCGCTCTCCCGCTAAAGGGGCTCTCTGCCGCCGCCACTTCGGCAACTACTTTGATCTGCTGCCGCCACTTCGGCAATCACTTTGATCTAACGCCGTCGTCTATAGTTTAGTTCTATGCTAACCCCTCTGCGCATTGGTTGCATATCGATCTCGCATAAAGTTTATCTGGCAATAGCAAGCAATCGGCTTCCGCTAAGCCACCAAGATTAAATACGAATTATAAGGTTTAACCCAAAATCTCTTTTCATTTTTAAAACACATAGGTGCCAAAAAAGCTTGGCATCTCAAACATTGGTGACCCCGACGTGATATAAAACCATTGCTTAATCGCGTTCCGTTAAAACACTTATTATTTATACAATATTTTGTTGTTGGGTAGTTTAACTACCAACAAATACATTTGGGTGCACGTTGAAAAACAGTTTAAAGTGCAAATTCAGTGAGAGTGCGGCTGGATCAGATCAGATCATTTTTATAGCCAATAGGAACAAATCAATTTGCAGTGGCTACGCAGCGCCCGACGTCACGCTCAGACTGATTTTCTGTCTCTCTCGCACGCACTCTTTGTCGTGTCGTTTAATATTAGCGGCGTCTGCCGGAGGAGAGCCATACTGACTTAGTATCGGGTATAACCGTAGAGTTGCGGTGTCCGCAGCAACTCACAACGTTCCCCCTCGTTTTAATTTAAGTTCCGTTCCGTTTTTAAGTACTTCCATAGCTGGAGGGGGGGGGGGGGGCATATCAATATTTCACGCTACCCCAAAATAACATTCCCAAAGCCGTCATGTAGGGCTCTGCAATTATTAAAAGCTATTCCCTCACTCTGTACAGGGGCCATTCTCGAACGAATGTAGCCCGCTTCCCGAAAAGTACTTTAGAGAGACTTTTGTAGTCATTCCCATGTTCTTTCGGTAGCTTTTCCATTGAGTGTGCTCGATCAAACGCGGTCAGCTCTTGGCGAAAGGCTTAAGATAGCGAAATACAGGCATTGGTATCGGCCAGCACTCGAATAGGGAATGAAAACTTTTCCATTTTCGGTGTAGTGTATCAGTGCGATGGTCATAAACTTGAATAAACCTTCTAGGTGCAATGTACATATGGGTGTCAGAACAGCTGACATATTCCCACTCAACGAGCACTTAACAATATGAACATTACAGAATGAAGAATGTTAGCAGCCCGTAAGCTCGGAGGCTCATTGTATTCCGCGAGGAGCAAGCCACAAAATGTTGTAAACTTTGCGGCAAGGCTCTTTTTTTATGACCCAATTATATTTTGTTTTATATGCGCATACGTGTTCCGTGAAGAACAGAAAAACAGCCGCCCAAATGTGCTTTGAATCCGTGCAATCCGTTGTGTAATGATGTGGCGCCCTGCCCAATATCGGATCACGGATGACTTGGTCGTCCCTCGAATCCGTGGCCACTGGTGGCCACCGCAGTGGAGGCCGGAACAGGAAGCCGCCGGAATCTAATTAATGTAAGCACACAATCTTGGGTAAACAACGAACCGGAGGGAGCTGGCATCTAGTTCGGCCTGAATTTGTGCCTCAAAATGAGGCGCCATATGTGGGGGTGGTGGCGGCGAGAACAGGGCTGGGGAGAGCCCACACCGGAGATAACAGCCAGCGGTGGCTGACCTCACACAATGACCAACGGTCCGCTCTGTGGGACGATGATGACTTTTAGATTGTTTGTTCACTTGGCAGACAGCGTGTCTCTGCGAGTGCCGCCCACCCAATAGGACGTGCTTCAATTTGGCTAAAAGCATAAGCTGAGCGGAAAATAAGCTTAGTATAGACTGTGTGGGATATGGAATATGTGTGATGTGTGAGCCCAGTTCAAGGGCTTGTCTGTTGCCAAAAAAGTTGGCAAACATCTAAGTCCCCGCCAAGAGCGATGATTGCCAGCCAATCTCCCACTATCCCCACCAGAAAGTTATTCGATATTTTTCCATCAACATTAAATTATCTTCAAAATATTTTAATTATATTTAAAGTTTAATGTTTCATGTTCTGATAGGAGCAGCTGGTGTGAATCATCGGGGCTAATAAATCAATTTGATTCCTCAGGTGACAATTCAGAGATATACGAGTTCAACATGTTGCTCGAGTTTTATTTGGGGTGCATTTTCGGGAAAACCTAAGCCACCGGTTTATTAAAACAAATTATGGAAGAAACTTGGGAGTGTTGCCCCGCGCGGGGCTGGGACTTGCCCTGCCGTCTGTCCGCGACAGCTTTAACAGCAGAGCCGTCAGATAAAGGTATCTAATTGTTATTTAATACCCTTATCTAGGCCATTGGTGCGAGTGGTTCTGCTGATGTGAGTGTGGTGCCGTGCTTCAATTGCTTCGATTATCTGTTCGCCAAAACTTAAGAGCCCCACCGCCGCCATGATGCGCTCCTCTGACTCACCTGGAACTCTTTCAGCTGCTGGTGCGTCTGGACCACGATGTTCTTGAATGAATCGTTCGGCTCCCCGGCTGGGCCAACGGCGATGAACACGATCGTTGCGAATATCACCCCGATCAGTATCAGGATCAAGTGTTTCGTGCGCATGGCCGCTAAAATTGACTTTGATTTCGTGTTTTATCCAATTTTGCGAGCAAAAATGCGCTTTAAAGTGAGTGAGGCCTCCAGTATGATGATTTTCCATATAGCCTTTCCAGTACTTGAGTGTTGTCACGCCAATTATGTTGAATTTCCTCCTCTAGATGTCCTTTTGCATGGCGAGTAATCCAATTATTTCAGCACATATTAGTCTATTAAGCTTTCTTCATTATAATCTTAGCAGTTCCTTATTCTATTGCAGTCAATATTGCCTATAGTGTCTGAAAGCAAACAACAGACATTATAACCATTTCCAAACAGACTTTTCGATTTCACATAGCCGGCCATAAATTGTACAAAGAATAAATAAATAACAAATTTCATTGGTTTTTATGAAGAAATCAATTCGATTCCCCGATTTTTCGGGAATAATATTTGCGTGGGAGAGAAAGCGGAAGATTTTCTAGATTGCGATTTGTATATACACGTATCAATCTCTCAGTCGAGATGCCTAGTAGATCGATTCGGCTGTTGATGTTGGTCAGGTCACAAAAGAAAACAATAAAATGCCACACTGATGTACTGATACACTGATGCACTGATATACTGATATACTGATACACTGATCTATTGGACTGCATCTGTTAACGCCCCCAGTGGCATTCGTATGATGCGTGGCGGCCGCCCTGGTGGGGTTTTGTGGCGCCGAGCCAAAGACAAAGCAAAATGTGCACAAGGTGAGGGCAATGGCTCAATGAGCAGAATGCGATGACAATGATGGGCATTGATTGGCGCTCAACTTACAATTTGAGTGGCGCTCAACAAGGTGCTCCGGCTATTTTAAGTTTCCGCTTGATGCAGCTTCAGCTTCCATTAAATGGGCAGACACTCTGATAAGCGCATCGCACACAAAAAGGCAGAGACTTGCTATTTGTATCTATTGTCTTTACATAATTATACCCGATACTCAAAATGAGTATTGGGGTATATTAGATTTGTGGTAAAAGTGGATGTGTGTAACGTCCAGAAGGAATCGTTTCCGACCCCATAAAGTATATATATTCTTGATCAGCATCAATAGCCGAGTCGATTGAGCCCTGTCCGTCTGTCCGTCCGTCCGTCTGTCCGTCTGTCCGTCCCCATCAGCGCCTAGTGCTCAAAGACTATAAGAGCTAGAGCAACGATGTTTTGGATCCAGACTTCTGTGATATGTCACTTCTACAAAAATATTTCAAACCTTCGCCCCGCCCACTTCCGCCCCCACAAAGGACGAAAATCTGTGGCATCCACAATTTTAAAGATATGAGAAAACCAAAAACGTAGAATTGTAGAGAATGACCATATCTTTAAGACTGCGGAATCTGAATTGGATCGTATCATTATTATAGCCAGCATCAAGAAAACAATTTCATTTTTTCTCGCCCTGTCTCTCTCTAACACACACGTAGCATAGGCGGCTTTGCTTAGAGTAAAACATTAGCGCCTAGATCTCAGAGACTACAAAAGCTAGAGCAACCAAATTTGGTATCCACATCAAAATTTCGCCACACCCCCTTCCGCCCCCGCAAAGGACGAAAATCTGGGGATATTCAAAAATCTCAGAGACTATTAAGGCTAGAGTAACCAAATTTGGTATCCGCACTCCTGTTAGATTTTACTATAAAACGTGTATCTCAAAATTTCGCCCCAACCCCTTCCGCCCACACAAAGGACGAAAATCTGTTGCATCCACAATATTGCACATTCGAGAAAACTAAAAGCGCAGAATCATAGATTGTTCGGGCCAGCCGCTGAAGAATAACCGTAACTTTAACATTATTATTGTATGAGCAGAGAGAGCCGCCTATGTTGTAAAACGTTGACGTTCTGCAGAGCTACTGCGCTCTCCCGCTAAAGGGGCTCTCTGCCGCCGCCACTTCGGCAACTACTTTGATCTGCTGCCGCCACTTCGGCAATCACTTTGATCTAACGCCGTCGTCTATAGTTTAGTTCTATGCTAACCCCTCTGCGCATTGGTTGCATATCGATCTCGCATAAAGTTTATCTGGCAATAGCAAGCAATCGGCTTCCGCTAAGCCACCAAGATTAAATACGAATTATAAGGTTTAACCCAAAATCTCTTTTCATTTTTGAAACACATAGGTGCCAAAAAAGCTTGGCATCTCAAACATTGGTGACCCCGACGTGATATAAAACCATTGCTTAATCGCGTTCCGTTAAAACACTTATTATTTATACAATATTTTGTTGTTGGGTAGTTTAACTACCAACAAATACATTTGGGTGCACGTTGAAAAACAGTTTAAAGTGCAAATTCAGTGAGAGTGCGGCTGGAATATTTATAGATAAATTCCGTTACTTTAAGCGTCGAATCTCTCATTCTCTGCGCAGCTGCAGCCGCGGTTCTTGACTTTTCGTGTCTTGCATTCGCTTAAGCGGTATTTCATTTTCCGTTGTTGTGTCGAATTGCACAACGGTTAACATGGACAACGATCCGAATACAGGCGCGGGCGGAAATATTGTGGTGGCTGATTCCAGACTGAGTCTGTATAAGCGTAAAAGTCAGTCATTATATGATCGATTGCACAGGCTTGGCGAATCCTTCGCGGGGAATAAAATCGATAAGCTGACCGCCGCGGAAGTCGAGGTGCGCCTTGATATGTTGGCAGAAATTCGAGAGGAATTTAATAAGGCCCATAATGAGTTGGAGGCTCTCGATCAAAACGAGATTGGGAGTGAGCTGCGCGAAATCTTCGATAATCTTTTCATATCGTTGAAAGCTGAGTTGCTGGCTGCTGTTGAAGTAAGCCAGTCACACGCCGCTGCCTATTCTACGACTCTGCCAAGCCATTCCGGACATAGTACCATCATCATGGCTCACCAGCAGCGACTTCCTGAGCTGAAGGTGCCTAAATTTTCTGGTGGATACGTCGAGTTCTCGGATTTTATGGCAATGTTCAAATCGGTGATTGAAGCGGATGCGGATCTCAGTGACATCGAGAAATTCCAGCACCTTCGCTCTTGCCTCGCTGATGCGGCTTTGGATTCGGTTCGATCGTTAGAGCTCTCCAGTGCCAATTATCGTGCGGCTCTGGATATACTTAATAAACGCTTTAATAACAAAAGACTTGTTTTCCAGGCACACATCAAGAAGATTCTTGGGCTAAAGAGGGTAGACTCGCCTTCTGCTAAAAGGCTTCGGGAGTTTTCGGATGCAGGCAATTTACACATGCGAGCGTTGCAGACATTGGGAACTGCTGAGGAGATTTCAGGATTCATGGTCATCAACATGCTGCTGCAGAAGTAGGATTCGAAGACGCAAACCAAATGGGAGGAGCACACATCGTCGGATGCTATACCTACCGCAGAGGAATTCTTCGAATTCTTGCAGCAACGCTGCCAGAAAATGGAGCGGTTGGAATATGCTACAGCGACACACGCTAGTAGCGATCAGGTGGGAAAAAACCATTCCTATACGCAGGTTAAGAAAACGTTTGTAGCTTCCAACTCTTCCGCCGACCCGTCTGTATGCGTCTTTTGCCACTCAGCGGGCCATGGAATATACTCGTGCAAGATATTCGGAAATCTCTCACCGTTGCTGCGCCACAAAGAAGTGAAGAAGCTTTCCCTATGCTTCAATTGCCTAAAGCCGGAGCACCGGACCCGCGCATGCAATAGTGGAAAATGTCGAGTATGCGGCGGTAGGCATCATAGTTTGTTGCACTTCGATAGTATACAGCCCTCAACACAAGGCTGCTCAGGTATTACTCCTCCCGATCTGGCCGTTCAACCGGACACTTTTTCCGTTGCTCAAAATTCTGCTAGCAGCTCGTCTCTACCTTCGTCTACCTCTCTTGCTGCCCAAGGTCTTCACTCTGATGTCGTGCTTCTGGTTTTCTTCTTCTGATCCTGCATTTTTCAATCCTCAACGGGTTGATCTTCTCATTGGTGCGAGCGTTTTTTATGATCTCCTCTGCGTAGGGCAAACTCACCGATGGACTGCCTCTTCTGCAGAAGAACCGGCTTGGGTGGATCGTATCTGGCGGTGGACAGAAGGTATCAAGCTCGGCGTTTTTGGCTATGCACAATTGTCCAGATTCGATAGCTGAGATGGAAGCAAGGTTGGATAAAACTCTTCGTAGGTTTTGGGAAGTCGAGAATTGTGTGGAGGCTGGGTTGAATACCAAAGAAGAAGACGATTGTGAAGCACATTTCGTAAGCCACCTTTCACGGTTGCCATCCGGGGAGTATGCAGTTCGTCTGCCGCTAAATCACAATACTGATCGTTTAGGAGAATCTTATGCTCAGGCTTATCGACGGTTCATCAGTCTGGAGCGAAAACTGGAGCGTAATCCTACACTCAAGGAGCGGTATTCCGCCTTTATGAGGGAGTACATTGATTTGCATCATATGCACCAAGTCAACCCTGATTCCCGTAGTCTCTGCAAATATTTCTTGCCTCATCACTGTGTCCTAAAGGAGGACAGTACGACGACAAAACTCCGTGTCGTTTTCGACGGATCCGCAGCTACATCAACTGGATATTCTCTAAATGATGTGATGATGACAGGCCCTGTTATTCAGCCTGCATTGTTTAACATATTGATTCGCTTTCGAACATATCCAGTCGCTCTCACTGGGGACATTTGTAAAATGTACCGCTGCGTACGAGTGTCTCCACCCGACAATTTGTATCAGTGCATCCTATGGCGAGATTCCATCGAGTCCGAGGTTCAAGTCTACACATTAGACACCGTCACATACGGGACGAGGGCTGCATCATTTTTAGCGGTCCGCGCAATGCACCAGCTGGCCATCGACGAGGGTGAGTCCTACCCTCTTGGCTCAGCTGCTCTGCGGCAGGAGTTTTACGTGGATGACCTTATTTCGGGCGGTAATTCGGTCGCACAGGTCATGGACAAGATGCATCAAACATCAGCTTTACTGTCCCGTGGTAATTTTAGACTTAGGAAATGGTGCTCCAGTCACCAGGAAGTACTTGAGGGAACCCCTGAAGATGACATAGAGAAGTTCCTAAAGTTTAATGATGGAAGCGACATTGCCAAAACTCTCGGCTTAGCGTGGGACCCTGCTTCGGATCAGCTGCTTTTTGCCTTGTCCGCACTGGACACAAACTCAAAGCCATCAACGCCATCTACGATTGCGCGATTCTACGACCCTCTTGGATTGATAAATCCAGTCATTGTCAGGTGCAAAATCTTCCTTCAGCAGCTTTGGAGAGAAAATTTGGATTGGGATGAAAGCCTACCCTCAGCGTTGCATTCAACTTGGATGGACTTGAGAAATAGTCTGGCAAGCATTTCTCGGATCTCATTTCCTCGCTTGGTTCTTTGTTCTAGTGTGGCTACAGAAGTTCACGGATTCTGTGATGCCAGCTTAGAAGCATATGGCGCTTGCGTGTATGTCGTGTCCAGGGAAGCCCAGTCTTTGAGCCACGTTTTGTGCTCAAAGTCGCGAGTGGCGCCGCTAAAGACTATATCGATTCCTAAGCTGGAATTAAGTGGAGCCCATTTGCTTGCGAAAATCATGCAGAATGTAAAGGACATGGGAATCTTTACAGGTCGGTTCTATTGCTGGTCGGATTCGTCAACAGCATTATCTTACATTAGGGACGAGCCAGCTAAATTTCAAGTTTTCGTGGCAAATCGAGTGGCATCAATTCAGGAGTTGACGGCAGCCATGGAATGGCGCTATGTTCCCACATCTTTAAATCCTGCTGATATTCTCTCGAGAGGCTCGCTTCCCAACCATCTTATCCAGTCAGAGCTATGGTTTCACGGCCCATCCTTTTTGCTAGGCTCCAAGGATAAGTGGCCTGTATCTCCTACTAACAACATAGCAACTTTGGAGCTTCGCAAGAGAGGATTGCTAATCACGTCTCCACATGCCGATCTCACGTCCGGATGCAAATTTGCGAATTCATTCTTTCGCATGCAGCGCACATTCGCCTGCATGCATAAATTTATACATCGTCTTAGGCATCCAGGACTCACCGTTTCTGATATTCGGCAAGGAACGCATCTTCTAATTCGACACATTCAGCTGGCAAATTTGTGGATGGACATAAAGGAGATTCGGCGCAATGGTCAAGTCATGAAATCCAGTTCTATTAGTTCGCTCAACCCGTTCATCGATCATTCTGGACTACTTAGAGTTGGAGGTCGTCTTGGCAACTCATCGCTAGGATTTGACGCTCAGCACCCGCTCATTCTGCCAAAGGGACATTCCATTACCTTTGCGCTGATAAGATATTATCATGAAAGAAACCTCCATGCCGGACCTCGCGCCTTGCTATCCAAAATTCGGCTGGAATATTGGCCCATTGGAGGTGTTAAGGCAGTGTCAAGGGTCGTCAGCAGATGTGTGAGATGCTTCAGGACTAGGCCGCGCATGGTCGACCACATCATGGGAGACCTACCTAAGGAACGTTTGGAAGGATCTCGAGCTTTTGAAGTCACTGGAGTAGATTACTGTGGACCTTTTTTCTACCGATCAGAAATCCGCACGAGGCCTCCGATCAAGTGCTACATTAGCGTATTCATCTGTTTCACTTCTAAGGCTATACACATGGAGCTCGTAAAGGATTTGACCACCGCATCGTTTCTAGGCGCACTAAAGCGTTTTACTTCCACTCGAGGAAGGCCAAGTCAAATTTGGTCGGACAATGCGACAAACTTCGTTGGGGCCAAGAACGAGCTTCTGGAGCTAAAAAAGCTTTGTCTGAGCGAACTGCATATGAAGGAGGTCCACGAATCCTGCTTGGCTGACTCGATCGACTGGCGTTTCATCCCACCTCGCTCTCCGCATTTTGGCGGGTTGTGGGAAGCGGCCGTGAAGACCGCAAAATATCACCTGTACCGCTCAGTTGGACCATCTGTGCTTAGCTTCGACGAGCTGCGCACTCTGGTCTGTCAGATCACTGCAATTGTTAACTCTCGCCCTTTGCTCTCGCTTTCAGAAAATCCTGATGATTTAGACGTTTTGACTCCTGCTCATCTGCTTTTAGGCGGCCCCCATGAGCAAATCCTCGAGCCTGACCTAACGAAGCTGAACTACAATCGTCTGGATGGCTGGCAGCGGGTCACCCAACTACAGCAAATATTTTGGAGACGTTGGCGCGAAGAGTATCTCACTCTTTTGCAAGAGCGCGCGAAGTGGCGTACCCCCGCGCAAAACATCTGCAAGAACGACCTCGTTCTGGTGAAGGACGAAAATCTTCCTCCAATGCGTTGGCCACAGGCTAGAGTGGTCGATGTCGTTTTGGGCAAGGACGGAGTGTGTCGCGTCGCTGACCTGAAGACATCCTCAGGAAACATCAGGAGGGCCGTCACTCGGCTATGTTTGCTGCCCCTTAAGGAATCTGTTGAGAGACTAGCTCCCAACGGGGGTGGTATGTTCGGGGCAGCCGCTGAAGAATAACCGTAGCTTTAACATTATTATTGTATGAGCAGAGAGAGCCGCCTATGTTGTAAAACGTTGACGTTCTGCAGAGCTGCTGCGCTCTCCCGCTAAAGGGGCACTCTGCCGCCGCCACTTCGGCAACTACTTTGATCTGCTGCCGCCACTTCGGCAATCACTTTGATCTAACGCCGTCGTCTATAGTTTAGTTCTATGCTAACCCCTCTGCGCATTGGTTGCATATCGATCTCGCAAAAGCCAGCAATCGGCTTCCGCTAAGCCACCAAGATTAAATACGAATTATAAGGTTTAACCCAAAATCTCTTTTCATTTTTGAAACACATAGGTGCCAAAAAAGCTTGGCATCTCAAACATAGATAATGACCATTGAAATTTGCCAGATTGCTAAATCTGGATCAGATCAGATCATTTTTATAGCCAATAGGAACAAATCAATTTGCAGTGGCTACGCAGCGCCCGACGTCACGCTCAGACTGATTTTCTGTCTCTCTTGCACGCACTCTTTGTCGTGTCGTTTAATATTAGCGGCGTCTGCCGGAGGAGAGCCATACTGACTTAGTATCGGGTATAACCGTAGAGTTGCGGTGTCCGCAGCAACTCACAACGTTCCCCCTCGTTTTATTGTGTGTTCGCCGACATTCACTTTCGTTCCGCGAGTGTAATTAGGATTTGCATATACTATTCGCACCACGTAGAACGGCTAAACAACAAAACACTTGACTGCGATTCAATCAGACGCGATGCGATTGGGCTGCAGCTCTGTTGTTGTAGTACATATGTATGTATGCAGCACGTCCGCAGGGCGTGTGTGAGCGCGCATCTGTGGGTGGTGGAAAGCCGCAGGGCAGGGCAATCAATCAACTCGACGGAGAGAAAACTGCACAGAACGTCGTATCGTTGGACATTCTATTTTCCGGCGCGACGCGGTCGTGGTCGTTTGTGATTAATTCACAAAAAAGTTAATCTTTTTTCGCGAAAGCGCGTTCGGACGCGGTGAACCGCTGGGAAAATTATGTGAACAAAAGGGTATGGACAACAGGCAACATGGTCCAGAAAATGCAACGCCTGCAAGGTAAAATCCACCCCATTTGCTTAACATACCATGGAGGGAAGCTTATAAAAAGGTATGCACAACTGGCAACAGGGCCCAGAAAATGCAACGCATACAAGGTAAAATCCACCCCATTTGCCCAATGTGCCTTGAATATACCCAATATACGAAAACCCGATTTTGTTTTCAGGTATATTTAAATATATATATTGTAATTGAAATTTGCCTTTTCTGTTTTTGCCTGTTTTCCATACCCTTTTTTATACCCCATTCAAAATAGCGACTCATTTTTTCGTCGCTGGAGAAAGTAGCTGTGTGGACGCTCTGAACCGCTGCATAAACACGCTTTTAGTATACGCTGGATACGCTTAGTATCAGTGGTATTTTTTTGCTTTCAGTTTTCGGTCTCACCCTTTAAACGGAACATACAAACTATGATGTCATCGACAGGTGGCTCTCCTGCGCCTTGTTAAAATCAACCACAGGTGTCCGTGAGTTCCCTTTATAGCAGACAGCTTTGTTAGTTTCATCCAATCCAGCCTAGTTTCATGGCAGCAGCCATGTCCAAAAGAACCGCAATATTTGAAAAAATGTAAAACTAGAAAAGTTTACTATGAAATGTTACTTTATTTGCCGACTTTCATCATTTTATTTTGTTTTTCTTTAACCCATTATGTGCTTTACATGTTTGTGATTTGTATTTTCTTTATTTCGTTTACGTTTCTTTATATGCGTTTATAAGTCGAATACTCCAATTTTCCATTTACTAATGATATGCGCACCAAACTAATTTCCACTCGGCGCCATGAACAGAAAACTGAAAACCGAAAATGCAAAAGAATACAACTCAAAAAATAGATTTGTATGCTACAAAATTTTAATTTAAGTAAATCATAAAGAAGGCAATTCAAGTATAGTATACCACCGAATTCTATAGGTTAGGTTAGGTTAACCCGGACGGCCCTCAGCGGGGCCACGCGGGCCCCCTGGCCCTTAGTTATCCTGATAGGGGGGTGTATGAACCATCGCGGGAGTGGCCAGCAGTTCCTGAGGCGTCCTTTTGGAGGCATCTTCCAATGATGCCAGCACTGGGGCGCCCAGGTATCTCCTCCTTGCCCTTGAGAGAGCCGGACAGTAGCAGATGAGATGTTCCAGGGTTTCGATAGCCCCAGGTTCATCACATTTCCTACAACTGTCTCTGTTGGTGATGCCTAGCTTAGCTGCATGTGCAGCAGCCAGACAGTGACCTGTAAGTATTCCCACTAGCAATCTAGAGTCCTTTCGTGGTAGGTGCAGTAGGTAGTGGCTAAGTTTCTCGTTGCGTTCCTTGCACATTATCTTCGAGGTTCTGCATGTGGTACTGTTCCACCTGCTATCAGTCTGTGTTCTAGCCTGCTTCTCTAGATCGCATTGCACCGTTTAAGGGAGACAGGCACGTTCTTAGACGCCTTCCTTAGTTAGTACGTCCGCCGCTTCGTTTCCTTCGATGCCCTGGTGGCTGGGAACCCAATAGATCCGCACTGTCTTTGTCGTGCTTAGGATGTCTAATGCCTCCCTGCTCGCCAAGACACTTCTGGAACTGACCGCGGACTACTGCATGGATCTTATCGCCGCTTGGCTGTCGACGAATAGGTTGACCGCATCGTGTGCTCGTTCTGTCAGGAGAGCGACCTCCGCTGCTTTCCCGATGGCAAAAATTTCTGCCTGGAATATGCTGCATTGGTCCGGTAGCTTATACGACAGCCTTATCTCAGGGTCTGTACAGTATAGGCCCGCTCCTACTCCTCCGTCCATCTTGGAGCCGTCTGTGTATATATTGAGGTGCTCAGTTTGGTCCCTTCCAATTTTCCAGTCTTCAGGTCCCAAAGATGTGGTTGTTTTGACGTCAAGGCAAGTTTGGGGGGTCATGTAATCAGTTGATCCGGTCATGTCCCTGCCAATTGAACTGTGCCCGTATCCTTGTATCGATAGGTTTCCTGATGCTATAAGGCGTTGTGCTGCCTTTCCCGCAATCAGGCGAGCGTGAATGTCCAGGGGGTCGATTCCGAGTACAGTTTCGAGTGCTTTTGATGGGGTTGACCTCAGCGCCCCTGTAATTCAGAGCAGAGCCTGTCGCTGAGTCTTTTCCATAAGCTTATGGTATGTCTTCTTTTCAGTAGCCTGCCACCACACTAAGGCTCCATACAGCAGAGTTGGTCGCACCACCGAGATGTAGATCCAGTGCATTAGAGCAGGTGACAGGCCCCATGTGCTGCTGAGCATCTTCTTGGATGCATAAAGCGCAATGGTAGCCTTCTTCACCCTTTCCACTACATTGGGCCTCCATGCCAGCTTGCTGTCAATTTTGGTAAATTTTCGGGGGGGTCCATATCGGTACCTTGTACCTCTTGGTAAAGAGGATGAGGTCCGTCTTGTCCGCGTTGATACTGTGTCCTACCTCTTCCGCCCACTCACGTATCTCCCTGAGTGTACGTTCCATTATGGAGCTGAGGGTCGATGGACATACACCCGTAATAAGTATGCTTATGTCGTCTGCATAAGCTGTTATTTTTGGGGCCTTCCTTTCAAATCTCTTAATGAGGTCGTCGACCACCAAATTCCACAGTAGTGGCGACAGGACTCCACCTTGAGGTGTGCCTCTGTGTGCCCCCTTTACCATGGAAGCAGTGCCCCACTCCGGTTGCACCCGTCTACAACTTAGGAGGTTTTTGATGCAGACGTTGATTGCAGGGTGTATGTTATTCGCTTCTAGGCGACTTGTTATTGCGGTTGTTGCCACGTTGTTGAATGCTCCTGAGATGTCCTCAAATGCTCCCAAAGCATACTTTTTGTTGTGAAGGGTGCTCTCGATGGTGGCTGCGGGCGAGTGTAGTGCCGTCTCCACTGATTTCCCCTTGGTGTAGGCGTGTTGGTTTGTTGACATCAGTCCGAATTCTATATGTTTAAACATAATTTATAAAGATCAATTCGCCTCCTGGCCGCTCCGCTCTTTCTCTTCTCTTCTTGGAGCTCTTCCCGATTGGTTTCTGTCTCATTCTTTTGCTTAATATAACGCTAATTTAAGATTTATATTTTATATAATGCATCTTTTTACTTTGTATGGAATAACACTTAATTATACATTCACATTATATAGTTTGATTTGATTTCAGTTGTAATCATAACGAAACAGAAGAATGTCTGTGCGGGCTGCTGTTTTCAAAAAATTCAAAATATTGAACATACTCAAAAAAGTCGAAAAAATAAAATGACTGACATAAATGCAATTTGTAATTGTCTGAAAGGGATTTCGCAATAGAGTAGTAGTTCCTTCTTTTCCTTCCTATGGCTTGTGTGTGTTTAAGTGTGTGCCTCGTGGTTCATTGGTTGCCTTTGTTGTACGTAGTATAGTATCAAACCTCTAAATACTTGCCCGTATAAATGTTGTCGTTTAAATATTTATTTATATTGTGAGGACCCATACTGGGAGCCTCACATAGTAACGAGAGTTAATTGATTAAAAAGACAACCTGAAAATATAAGACATCGCAATGGAGCGAGATTTGTATCAGTAAAAATCATCTTCTAGTTAATTTTTGCATAGCCGAAATCCCGCCAAACGGCCAGCTCACACAGAATAGCCGCAAAGAGAACAGCGAACAGAGAGAGCCACGCTCAGCCGGCAACAGAGCAGATCTCTTTCGAGAAAGTCCCGTTGGCCCGAAAACGAGCGCCAGGCGTGGTGAGAGCGTCGAGCGACCGTGGCGAGAGCGGGAGTCGATTTTCGGAAGCGAGCAAGACGGAACGCCGCGGAGTGACTAGAAAAGCAAGAAAAAGTGTTGAACGGCCGGGCGCCCAAGAAGTGGAGAAGAATGGACGAGCTGCAGGAGCACAGACGCCGGATCCGCGGGTGAGCTGGCCGATGGCCCAGGTAGTAGTAGAAGTAGCAGGGAGTGCGAGGGAAACCATGCCAATAAAACTTCGATCATATGACTAAGAATTCTACTGCTTCCATTTGCTTTCCCCGGTCGGACCACCGGCTGCAGTCATCTCTCCCCCTTCCCCTTCCGTTTTCCTGGCTGTTTTCGGTCCCTACGCTCCCGCTCTGACTCTGGCAACAGGGTTTTACCCTGCTGGAGTGAGAAGTGGTACGCGTTTCGGCGGGTGCACCCCCCTTCCTTTTTTCTAGCCATGCTTGGTCCCTACGCTCCCGCCCTGACTCTGGCAACAGGGTTTTACCCTGCTGGAGTAAGAAGCGGTATGCGTTCTCTCCCTTTCCTCCTCCTCACCGGACCCGCGGCTCACCTCGACCCTGGGCAGACTGATAATGACCCCAGCCTAGGATCACTACTTTACAGATGGCGCCCGAGCAGGGACTGTTGAGACAATTCAAACGATAGTTTTCTGGGGGGATTTCACCCTTCGTGGCCTAAAGACCCACAAGTAGATCGCGTAGGTAGCGCCGCATCAAACCGAGGACGACAAAGAGTGCGTGCGAGAGAGACAGAAAATCAGTCTGAGCGTGACGTCGGGCGCTGCGTAGCTACTGAAAATTGATTTCTTGCTTTTGGCTACAAAAATGATCCGATCTGATCCAGATTCAGCAATCTGATAGATATGGTCATTATCTATGATTCTGCGTTTTTAGTTTTCTCGAATGTGCAATATTGTGGATTGATTCTGGCTATAATCATTATACGATCTGGTTTAGATTTTGCACTGTAGAAGATATGGTCATCCTCACCGATTCTGCGTTTTTGGTTTTATCGTATCTTTAAAAATCGTATCATTTTATTTTGTTTTTCTTTAGCCCATTATGTGCTTTACATGTTTGTGATTTGTATTTTCTTTATTTCGTTTACGTTTCTTTATATGCGTTTATAAGTCGAATACTCCAATTTTCCATTTACTAATGATATGCGCACCAAACTAATTTCCACTCGGCGCCATTAACAGAAAACTGAAAACCGAAAATGCAAAAGAATACAACTCAAAAAATAGATTTGTATGCTACAAAATTTTAATTTAAGTAAGTCATAAAGAAGGCAATTCAAGTATAGTATACCACCGAATTCTATAGGTTAGGTTAGGTTAACCCGGACGGCCCTCAGCGGGGCCACGCATAGGCCAATCTGGCCCTTAGTTATTCGGATAGGGGGGTGTATGAACCGTCGCGGGAGTGTTTAGGTGGTTTTAAAGTCCCCGAGAATCGAGGTGTTTTTAGCATAGGCCAGCAGTGCCTGAGGCGTCCTTTTGGAGGCATCTTCCAGTGATGCCAGCACTGGGGCGCCCAGGTATCTCCTCCTTGCCCTTGAGAGAGCCGGACAGTAGCAGATGAGATGTTCCAGGGTTTCGATAGTCCCAGGTTCATCACATTTCCTACAACTGTCTCTGTTGGTGATGCCTAGCTTAGCTGCATGTGCAGCAGCCAGACAGTGACCTGTAAGTATTCCCACTAGCAATCTAGAGTCCTTTCGTGGTAGGTGCAGTAGGTAGTGGCTAAGTTTCTCGTTGCGTTCCTTGCACATTATCTTCGAGGTTCTGCATGTGGTACTGTTCCACCTGCTATCAGTCTGTGTTCTAGCCTGCTTCTCTAGATCGCATTGCACCGTTTAAGGGAGACAGGCACGTTCTTAGACGCCTTCCTTAGCTAGTACGTCCGCCGCTTCGTTTCCTTCGATGCCCTGGTGGCTGGGAACCCAATAGATCCGCACTGTCTTTGTCGTGCTTAGGATGTCTAATGCCTCCCTGCTCGCCAAGACACTTCTGGAACTGACCGCGGACTACTGCATGGATCTTATCGCCGCTTGGCTGTCGACGAATAGGTTGACCGCATCGTGTGCTCGTTCTGTCAGGAGAGCGACCTCCGCTGCTTTCCCGATGGCAAAAACTTCTGCCTGGAATATGCTGCATTGGTCCGGTAGCTTATACGACAGCCTTATCTCAGGGTCTGTACAGTATAGGCCCGCTCCTACTCCTCCGTCCATCTTGGAGCCGTCTGTGTATATATTGAGGTGCTCAGTTTGGTCCCTTCCAATTTTCCAGTCTTCAGGTCCCAAAGATGTGGTTGTTTTGACGTCAAGGCAAGTTTGGGGGGTCATGTAATCAGTTGATCCGGTCATGTCCCTGCCAATTGAACTGTGCCCGTATCCTTGTATCGATAGGTTTCCTGATGCTATAAGGCGTTGTGCTGCCTTTCCCGCAATCAGGCGAGCGTGAATGTCCAGGGGGTCGATTCCGAGTACAGTTTCGCTAGTACGTCCGCCGCTTCGTTTCCTTCGATGCCCTGGTGGCTGGGAACCCAATAGATCCGCACTGTCTTTGTCGTGCTTAGGATGTCTAATGCCTCCCTGCTCGCCAAGACACTTCTGGAACTGACCGCGGACTACTGCATGGATCTTATCGCCGCTTGGCTGTCGACGAATAGGTTGACCGCATCGTGTGCTCGTTCTGTCAGGAGAGCGACCTCCGCTGCTTTCCCGATGGCAAAAACTTCTGCCTGGAATATGCTGCATTGGTCCGGTAGCTTATACGACAGCCTTATCTCAGGGTCTGTACTGTTCACGCCCGTTCCTACTCCTCCGTCCATCTTGGAGCCGTCTGTGTATATATTGAGGTGCTCAGTTTGGTCCCTTCCAATTTTCCAGTCTTCAGGTCCCAAAGATGTGGTTGTTTTGACGTCAAGGCAAGTTTGGGGGGTCATGTAATCAGTTGATCCGGTCATGTCCCTGCCAATTGAACTGTGCCCGTATCCTTGTATCGATAGGTTTCCTGATGCTATAAGGCGTTGTGCTGCCTTTCCCGCAATCAGGCGAGCGTGAATGTCCAGGGGGTCGATTCCGAGTACAGTTTCGAGTGCTTTTGATGGGGTTGACCTCAGCGCCCCTGTAATTCAGAGCAGAGCCTGTCGCTGAGTCTTTTCCATAAGCTTATGGTATGTCTTCTTTTCAGTAGCCTGCCACCACACTAAGGCTCCATACAGCAGAGTTGGTCGCACCACCGAGATGTAGATCCAGTGCATTAGAGCAGGTGACAGGCCCCATGTGCTGCTGAGCATCTTCTTGGATGCATAAAGCGCAATGGTAGCCTTCTTCACCCTTTCCACTACATTGGGCCTCCATGCCAGCTTGCTGTCAATTTTGGTAAATTTTCGGGGGGTCCATATCGGTACCTTGTACCTCTTGGTAAAGAGGATGAGGTCCGTCTTGTCCGCGTTGATACTGTGTCCTACCTCTTCCGCCCACTCACGTATCTCCCTGAGTGTACGTTCCATTATGGAGCTGAGGGTCGATGGACATACACCCGTAATAAGTATGCTTATGTCGTCTGCATAAGCTGTTATTTTTGGGGCCTTCCTTTCAAATCTCTTAATGAGGTCGTCGACCACCAAATTCCACAGTAGTGGCGACAGGACTCCACCTTGAGGTGTGCCTCTGTGTGCCCCCTTTACCATGGAAGCAGTGCCCCACTCCGGTTGCACCCGTCTACAACTTAGGAGGTTTTTGATCCAGACGTTGATTGCAGGGTGTATGTTATTCGCTTCTAGGCGACTTGTTATTGCGGTTGTTGCCACGTTGTTGAATGCTCCTGAGATGTCCACAAATGCTCCCAAAGCATACTTTTTGTTGTGAAGGGTGCTCTCGATGGTGGCTACTAGCGAGTGTAGTGCCGTCTCCACTGATTTCCCCTTGGTGTAGGCGTGTTGGTTTGTTGACATCAGTCCGAATTCTATATGTTTAAACATAATTTATAAAGATCAATTCGCCTCCTGGCCGCTCCGCTCTTTCTCTTCTCTTCTTGGAGCTCTTCCCGATTGGTTTCTGTCTCATTCTTTTGCTTAATATAACGCTAATTTAAGATTTATATTTTATATAATGCATCTTTTTACTTTGTATGGAATAACACTTAATTATACATTCACATTATATAGTTTGATTTGATTTCAGTTGTAATCATAACGAAACAGAAGAATGTCTGTGCGGGCTGCTGTTTTCAAAAAATTCAAAATATTGAACATACTCAAAAAAGTCGAAAAAATAAAATGACTGACATAAATGCAATTTGTAATTGTCTGAAAGGGATTTCGCAATAGAGTAGTAGTTCCTTCTTTTCCTTCCTATGGCTTGTGTGTGTTTAAGTGTGTGCCTCGTGGTTCATTGGTTGCCTTTGTTGTACGTAGTATAGTATCAAACCACTAAATACTTGCCCGTATAAATGTTGTCGTTTAAATATTTATTTATATTGTGAGGACCCATACTGGGAGCCTCACATAGTAACGAGAGTTAATTGATTAAAAAGACAACCTGAAAATATAAGACATCGCAATGGAGCGAGATTTGTATCAGTAAAAATCATCTTCTAGTTAATTTTTGCATAGCCGAAATCCCGCCAAACGGCCAGCTCACACAGAATAGCCGCAAAGAGAACAGCGAACAGAGAGAGCCACGCTCAGCCGGCAACAGAGCAGATCTCTTTCGAGAAAGTCCCGTTGGCCCGAAAACGAGCGCCAGGCGTGGTGAGAGCGTCGAGCGACCGTGGCGAGAGCGGGAGTCGATTTTCGGAAGCGAGCAAGACGGAACGCCGCGGAGTGACTAGAAAAGCAAGAAAAAGTGTTGAACGGCCGGGCGCCCAAGAAGTGGAGAAGAATGGACGAGCTGCAGGAGCACAGACGCCGGATCCGCGGGTGAGCTGGCCGATGGCCCAGGTAGTAGTAGAAGTAGCAGGGAGTGCGAGGGAAACCATGCCAATAAAACTTCGATCATATGACTAAGAATTCTACTGCTTCCATTTGCTTTCCCCGGTCGGACCACCGGCTGCAGTCATCTCTCCCCCTTCCCCTTCCGTTTTCCTGGCTGTTTTCGGTCCCTACGCTCCCGCTCTGACTCTGGCAACAGGGTTTTACCCTGCTGGAGTGAGAAGTGGTACGCGTTTCGGCGGGTGCACCCCCCTTCCTTTTTTCTAGCCATGCTTGGTCCCTACGCTCCCGCCCTGACTCTGGCAACAGGGTTTTACCCTGCTGGAGTAAGAAGCGGTATGCGTTCTCTCCCTTTCCTCCTCCTCACCGGACCCGCGGCTCACCTCGACCCTGGGCAGACTGATAATGACCCCAGCCTAGGATCACTACTTTACAGATGGCGCCCGAGCAGGGACTGTTGAGACAATTCAAACGATAGTTTTCTGGGGGGATTTCACCCTTCGTGGCCTAAAGACCCACAAGTAGATCGCGTAGGTAGCGCCGCATCAAACCGAGGACGACAAAGAGTGCGTGCGAGAGAGACAGAAAATCAGTCTGAGCGTGACGTCGGGCGCTGCGTAGCTACTGAAAATTGATTTCTTGCTTTTGGCTACAAAAATGATCCGATCTGATCCAGATTCAGCAATCTGATAGATATGGTCATTATCTATGATTCTGCGTTTTTAGTTTTCTCGAATGTGCAATATTGTGGATTGATTCTGGCTATAATCATTATACGATCTGGTTTAGATTTTGCACTGTAGAAGATATGGTCATCCTCACCGATTCTGCGTTTTTGGTTTTATCGTATCTTTAAAAATCGTATCATTTTATTTTGTTTTTCTTTAGCCCATTATGTGCTTTACATGTTTGTGATTTGTATTTTCTTTATTTCGTTTACGTTTCTTTATATGCGTTTATAAGTCGAATACTCCAATTTTCCATTTACTAATGATATGCGCACCAAACTAATTTCCACTCGGCGCCATTAACAGAAAACTGAAAACCGAAAATGCAAAAGAATACAACTCAAAAAATAGATTTGTATGCTACAAAATTTTAATTTAAGTAAGTCATAAAGAAGGCAATTCAAGTATAGTATACCACCGAATTCTATAGGTTAGGTTAGGTTAACCCGGACGGCCCTCAGCGGGGCCACGCATAGGCCAATCTGGCCCTTAGTTATTCGGATAGGGGGGTGTATGAACCGTCGCGGGAGTGTTTAGGTGGTTTTAAAGTCCCCGAGAATCGAGGTGTTTTTAGCATAGGCCAGCAGTGCCTGAGGCGTCCTTTTGGAGGCATCTTCCAGTGATGCCAGCACTGGGGCGCCCAGGTATCTCCTCCTTGCCCTTGAGAGAGCCGGACAGTAGCAGATGAGATGTTCCAGGGTTTCGATAGTCCCAGGTTCATCACATTTCCTACAACTGTCTCTGTTGGTGATGCCTAGCTTAGCTGCATGTGCAGCAGCCAGACAGTGACCTGTAAGTATTCCCACTAGCAATCTAGAGTCCTTTCGTGGTAGGTGCAGTAGGTAGTGGCTAAGTTTCTCGTTGCGTTCCTTGCACATTATCTTCGAGGTTCTGCATGTGGTACTGTTCCACCTGCTATCAGTCTGTGTTCTAGCCTGCTTCTCTAGATCGCATTGCACCGTTTAAGGGAGACAGGCACGTTCTTAGACGCCTTCCTTAGCTAGTACGTCCGCCGCTTCGTTTCCTTCGATGCCCTGGTGGCTGGGAACCCAATAGATCCGCACTGTCTTTGTCGTGCTTAGGATGTCTAATGCCTCCCTGCTCGCCAAGACACTTCTGGAACTGACCGCGGACTACTGCATGGATCTTATCGCCGCTTGGCTGTCGACGAATAGGTTGACCGCATCGTGTGCTCGTTCTGTCAGGAGAGCGACCTCCGCTGCTTTCCCGATGGCAAAAACTTCTGCCTGGAATATGCTGCATTGGTCCGGTAGCTTATACGACAGCCTTATCTCAGGGTCTGTACAGTATAGGCCCGCTCCTACTCCTCCGTCCATCTTGGAGCCGTCTGTGTATATATTGAGGTGCTCAGTTTGGTCCCTTCCAATTTTCCAGTCTTCAGGTCCCAAAGATGTGGTTGTTTTGACGTCAAGGCAAGTTTGGGGGGTCATGTAATCAGTTGATCCGGTCATGTCCCTGCCAATTGAACTGTGCCCGTATCCTTGTATCGATAGGTTTCCTGATGCTATAAGGCGTTGTGCTGCCTTTCCCGCAATCAGGCGAGCGTGAATGTCCAGGGGGTCGATTCCGAGTACAGTTTCGAGTGCTTTTGATGGGGTTGACCTCAGCGCCCCTGTAATTCAGAGCAGAGCCTGTCGCTGAGTCTTTTCCATAAGCTTATGGTATGTCTTCTTTTCAGTAGCCTGCCACCACACTAAGGCTCCATACAGCAGAGTTGGTCGCACCACCGAGATGTAGATCCAGTGCATTAGAGCAGGTGACAGGCCCCATGTGCTGCTGAGCATCTTCTTGGATGCATAAAGCGCAATGGTAGCCTTCTTCACCCTTTCCACTACATTGGGCCTCCATGCCAGCTTGCTGTCAATTTTGGTAAATTTTCGGGGGGGTCCATATCGGTACCTTGTACCTCTTGGTAAAGAGGATGAGGTCCGTCTTGTCCGCGTTGATACTGTGTCCTACCTCTTCCGCCCACTCACGTATCTCCCTGAGTGTACGTTCCATTATGGAGCTGAGGGTCGATGGACATACACCCGTAATAAGTATGCTTATGTCGTCTGCATAAGCTGTTATTTTTGGGGCCTTCCTTTCAAATCTCTTAATGAGGTCGTCGACCACCAAATTCCACAGTAGTGGCGACAGGACTCCACCTTGAGGTGTGCCTCTGTGTGCCCCCTTTACCATGGAAGCAGTGCCCCACTCCGGTTGCACCCGTCTACAACTTAGGAGGTTTTTGATCCAGACGTTGATTGCAGGGTGTATGTTATTCGCTTCTAGGCGACTTGTTATTGCGGTTGTTGCCACGTTGTTGAATGCTCCTGAGATGTCCACAAATGCTCCCAAAGCATACTTTTTGTTGTGAAGGGTGCTCTCGATGGTGGCTACTAGCGAGTGTAGTGCCGTCTCCACTGATTTCCCCTTGGTGTAGGCGTGTTGGTTTGTTGACATCAGTCCGAATTCTATATGTTTAAACATAATTTATAAAGATCAATTCGCCTCCTGGCCGCTCCGCTCTTTCTCTTCTCTTCTTGGAGCTCTTCCCGATTGGTTTCTGTCTCATTCTTTTGCTTAATATAACGCTAATTTAAGATTTATATTTTATATAATGCATCTTTTTACTTTGTATGGAATAACACTTAATTATACATTCACATTATATAGTTTGATTTGATTTCAGTTGTAATCATAACGAAACAGAAGAATGTCTGTGCGGGCTGCTGTTTTCAAAAAATTCAAAATATTGAACATACTCAAAAAAGTCGAAAAAATAAAATGACTGACATAAATGCAATTTGTAATTGTCTGAAAGGGATTTCGCAATAGAGTAGTAGTTCCTTCTTTTCCTTCCTATGGCTTGTGTGTGTTTAAGTGTGTGCCTCGTGGTTCATTGGTTGCCTTTGTTGTACGTAGTATAGTATCAAACCACTAAATACTTGCCCGTATAAATGTTGTCGTTTAAATATTTATTTATATTGTGAGGACCCATACTGGGAGCCTCACATAGTAACGAGAGTTAATTGATTAAAAAGACAACCTGAAAATATAAGACATCGCAATGGAGCGAGATTTGTATCAGTAAAAATCATCTTCTAGTTAATTTTTGCATAGCCGAAATCCCGCCAAACGGCCAGCTCACACAGAATAGCCGCAAAGAGAACAGCGAACAGAGAGAGCCACGCTCAGCCGGCAACAGAGCAGATCTCTTTCGAGAAAGTCCCGTTAGCCCGAAAACGAGCGCCAGGCGTGGTGAGAGCGTCGAGCGACCGTGGCGAGAGCGGGAGTCGATTTTCGGAAGCGAGCAAGACGGAACGCCGCGGAGTGACTAGAAAAGCAAGAAAAAGTGTTGAACGGCCGGGCGCCCAAGAAGTGGAGAAGAATGGACGAGCTGCAGGAGCACAGACGCCGGATCCGCGGGTGAGCTGGCCGATGGCCCAGGTAGTAGTAGAAGTAGCAGGGAGTGCGAGGGAAACCATGCCAATAAAACTTCGATCATATGACTAAGAATTCTACTGCTTCCATTTGCTTTCCCCGGTCGGACCACCGGCTGCAGTCATCTCTCCCCCTTCCCCTTCCGTTTTCCTGGCTGTTTTCGGTCCCTACGCTCCCGCTCTGACTCTGGCAACAGGGTTTTACCCTGCTGGAGTGAGAAGTGGTACGCGTTTCGGCGGGTGCACCCCCCTTCCTTTTTTCTAGCCATGCTTGGTCCCTACGCTCCCGCCCTGACTCTGGCAACAGGGTTTTACCCTGCTGGAGTAAGAAGCGGTATGCGTTCTCTCCCTTTCCTCCTCCTCACCGGACCCGCGGCTCACCTCGACCCTGGGCAGACTGATAATGATCCTAGGATCACTACTTTACAGATGGCGCCCGAGCAGGGACTGTTGAGACAATTCAAACGATAGTTTTCTGGGGGGATTTCACCCTTCGTGGCCTAAAGACCCACAAGTAGATCGCGTAGGTAGCGCCGCATCAAACCGAGGACGACAAAGAGTGCGTGCGAGAGAGACAGAAAATCAGTCTGAGCGTGACGTCGGGCGCTGCGTAGCTACTGAAAATTGATTTCTTGCTTTTGGCTACAAAAATGATCCGATCTGATCCAGATTCAGCAATCTGATAGATATGGTCATTATCTATGATTCTGCGTTTTTAGTTTTCTCGAATGTGCAATATTGTGGATTGATTCTGGCTATAATCATTATACGATCTGGTTCAGATTTTGCACTGTAGAAGATATGGTCATCCTCACCGATTCTGCGTTTTTGGTTTTATCGTATCTTTAAAAATGTGGATGCCACAGATTTTCGTCCTTTGTGGGGGCGGAAGTGGGCGGGGCGAAGTTTTGAAATATTTTTGTAGCAGTGACATATCATAGAAGTCCGGATCCAAAACATCGTTGCTCTAGCTCTTATAGTCTTTGAGCACTAGGCGCTGAAGAGGACGGACGGACGGACGGACGGACGGACGGACAGACGGACAGACAGACAGGGCTCAATCGACTCGGCTATTGATGCTGATCAAGAATATATATACTTTATGGGGTCGGAAACGATTCCTTCTGGACGTTACACACATCCACTTTTACCACAAATCTAATATACCCCAATACTCATTTTGAGTATCGGGTATAAAAATACAAGTGAAGCACCAGCGACGAAGCAGCACGCAAAGCAGAACGAAAATTCCGTGGTCCCCGTTATACTCGGGCAAAACCATGCGGGATCATAGCGCCCGGTACAGTGGGGAAAGAGCCAAGGGCAGCCAGACCTCCGTTACATTTCAGTGGGGAGAGAGGGGGTGAAGACCGGAGAACAGTTCTGGGCGTCGGCGGCGGGGATGTGAAGAACGACCCACGAGTATAATACATGCAATTATCCATTCCTCATACTACCCGCACCCCCCGATCTTCGACTATTTACCTAACCATTCGCCCGCGGCTCTCTCGCGTGGTAGTAGTAGTAGCAGTAGTCCTCAGCCTTCGATCAGTATACAACGCGCGAAAAACCAGTAGTCCTTAGCCTTCGGTCAACATACAACGTGTGAAACACAGTAGTCCTCAGCCTTCGATCAGTATACAACGCGCGAAAAGACAGTAGTCCTCAGCCTTCGGCCAATATACAACGTGTGAAACAGAGTGATCCCCTGCCTTCGATCGGAACACAACGGGCAATACAGCGGTCAGCATACAACGTGCGAAAGACAGCGATCCCGCGTCTTCTGTCCAACTCGCGCTCCCTCCGTAGCTGAACACGAACCAACGGATTCTCATCGGAACGATCCTGCAGAAACCAACGACTAAAGTACCCCTGAACAAGCGCGTGTTAATTGGGCCAGCCCAATCTCCAGCCCCGTCTCCAGGTCCCCGACCAGGACGGCCCACCGGTAATTCACCACCGAATAGTCTCGCACGCGTCCTCGCCGTTTAAGGATTCAGAGCCCCGTCTTTCGCCGCATCATTAGCTACGTTTTTCGATTCTTCGGGCGACGCCCCAGACATTCGATCGTGGACCACGTGCAGCAGCAGTGACCCGGACCAACTCAGCATGGGAGTCAAGTGGATTTCGGTTAGGCGCAAAAACGAGTTGGAGACGATTACCGCGGAGATTGGGTTAGACAGTGCTGGAACTGTCGAAGAGTTGAGACGTCGACTCGCGACCTTCGCAAACTCGGCCGATTTACCAAGTACGGTGCGCTCTCGGTTGGAGGAACTGGAGGCCCAGTACGGAGTCGCCGTGACTCCAGAGGTTAAACCACTTTCTCCCCGCCCTTCTACACTCGCGCCTCTTAGCCTACAAACCCATCCCCCGGCTGCGTATGATGTCGTACCCGCCAGTAGCCGTAGTATCGTGGCGTCGGGATCCGCTGTGCCGGTAGAGAGCCTGCTCCACGGCATCGACGTCGGTGCCGCGCAGAGAAACCTGCACGGTAGCAAGGACCCATCAACGAAGGGGCCCACCTGGAACGAGGAGCATTTTAACGCTGCGATCACCGAGACAATGGTCCGCTGGGGAATCGTGTTTGATGGGTCCGGCGATCCGTTAAGTTTCCTTGAGCACGTGCAAGAGAGGGAAGCCACTTATAGGATAGATCTACGACACTTATCACAAGGAATCCTCGTGTTGTTGACCGCTCGGGCCGAGAGTTGGTTTCGAACGAGCCGCCTCAGTGGAGAACCATGGGAGACCTTCCGCAAAGAGTTTTCAGAGTTTTTTTTGCCTCCCCGGTACTTTCAACGGCTAGAGGACGAGATCCGAACCCATTTTCAACGACCAAAAGAAGCGTTTAAAACGTACCTCGTGGACATTAGACTAATGATGCAGCGCGCGGGATACACCGAGGCTCAGGAATTGGAAAGGATATACGATAACATGCTCCCGGAATACCAGTTGTTTACGAGGCGAAAAGATTTTGATTCTCTCACCGAACTAACGCAACTGGTTGTGAACTTCGAGGTGACGCGTAACAAGGGCCCGTCGGAACTCACGGGCTACGCGAACCAAGCACGAGACACCCATCCCCGGGAAACTTCAGGGCCAACGAACGGCCAACGAGGACCAAGGAATCACGCGGCTGCGAGGACACAGGATCTCCGGCTCGATAGAACCCAGGTGAGGGATTGGTCGACGGACTCGCAGCAGCCGGATGCCAGGAATGGAACCATCATCCAAGACGCCGACACCATAATCGACGTGCACCATGCTTGTAGGAACTGCGGCGGGTCCGGACACTTCTCCAGGGAGTGTGAACGGCCCCAAGTCTTATACTGCTGGGACTGCGGCCGTCGCGGGCTACGCACCATCGAATGCTGTCGCAGGAATTCGTCGGGAAACGGACAGGCGCTTCACTCGGCGCTCACAAGAGTACATATCGACCGGGCGAAGACCGCCACTCCCACCCCGAGGCAGTAAAGGGAACCCTGCGGCTGGAAAGAGGACTAATTCGCGCGCAAGTAACCATGGAAGGAGAGGACCTGCTCGCTACTCTGGACACAGGCGCCACACGGAGCTTCGTTAGCGAACGCAAAGCTCTGGAGCTGGACGGACACAATTTAGCGATGGTACGAACGACGATCAGATTGGCGGATGGGTCCCTCCGGGAATTGACTCAGGCGCTGATGGCAGACATACGATTAGGAGATCAACAAGTAAAGATGCCGGTGCTGGTAATGAAAGACGTGCTGGATGACGTCCTCCTCGGAATGGATTTTCTTTGCGGAATAGACGCGACCCTGCAGTGTGGAGGAGTCCCCTTGCGCCTGAAATTTAAACACAGCCATGATACCAGGACTCAAGACATAGGATCCACATCCAGCCTGGATCAACCTACGAATCTCAGCCGAGACCCGATCACCCAGCATCGGGACCCGACGAGGAACGACGTACCCAACGAGGAGTGCGTGGCCGATCCCCTGGGATCCATGATGGTGAGGTGGGAAAAACTTGCGAGGGACGACGTACCAAACGAGACGTGCGTGGCTGTCCCTTCAAGGGATTCTAGGAATTCGGACGAGGTTTCGACCCCGGCAGGATACCAACCCTGATGGACATCGGCGCTCCCCGGCCTCGACCCCAGAGCCATGCGGAAAAACCCCTTCCGAGTACACGAGGTACAACGGCGATCCAAGAGACGAATGGTTGCAACAAGAACTGAAACAATTCGACGGCCTCAGCGGAGTGTCCCCCATTGCAGAACACACCATCGTGATGCGCGATAACAAGCCTATAAAACAACGTTATTATCCAAAAAACCCCGCTATGCAAGCCGTCATTAATAAACAGGTCGACGAGCTGCTTAAGGAAGGGAAAATTGAACCTTCGAAGAGTCCACAAGAGTGCATAGACTTCCGACAGTTGAACGCGCGATCAATCCCCGACGCGTACCCCCTCCCCAGGATTCAACACATATTGGAAAAGCTGAGAGATGCCAGGTACATATCGACCCTGGATCTGAAGAGCGGCTACTGGCAAATTCCGCTTGCCCCAGCCAGCCGCGAGTGCACGGCGTTCACCGTGCCGGGCCGCGGATTGTTTCACTGGAAAGTGATGCCTTTTGGCCTTCACTCCGCCGGCGCGACCATCCAGCGAGCACTGGATAGCGTGATTGGCCCTGACATGGAACCACACGCATTCGCCTATCTTGACGATATTATCGTTATCGGGCACACAGTGGAGGCCCACATGCGGCATCTCGGGACAGTTCTACAGCGGCTGCGCAAGGCTAATCTTCGACTCAGCCAGGACAAATGCAGCTTCTTCAAACGCAGACTGAAATATTTAGGGCACGTCATCAGCGGGAACGGCATACACACGGATCCTGACAAGATCGCCGCAGTGCGCAACCTGAAACCCCCTGCAGGTGTCAAGGAACTTCGCCGGTGCATCGGTATGGCCTCCTGGTACCGGCGATTTGTACCCAACCTTTCCGAACCCATGACTGCGTTGTTAAGGAAAGATTGGCAATGGGAATGGTCGGAAGAACAGAAAAAAGCCTTCGAGGAGTTGAAGATCAGGTTAACTGAAGCGCCGGTTCTCGCCTGCCCTGATTTTCATGAAAAATTCTCATTGCAAACCGACGCTAGCGAACAAGGATTAGGAGCCGTTCTTACGCAAAAGATAAGGGACGAGGAACGAGTAATAGTCTACGCGAGTCGACGCTTGTCCAAAGCCGAGGAGAACTACTCCGTTACTGAGAAGGAATGCTTGGCAATAGTGTGGTCAATCCGTAAGCTGCGCTGTTACATGGAAGGATACCGATTCGACGTGATCACGGACCATCTCGCCCTGAAATGGATCAACTCGATCGACAGCCCCACTGGACGGATAGCACGTTGGGCTTTAGAGCTGCAGCAGTATCAATTCGATATCCACTATCGCCGAGGGAAGCAAAACGTGGTAGCAGATGCACTTTCCCGCCAACCATTGGAGTTACTACATCAAGCTCTGGAAGAAGAGTCACAGTGCAAGTGCATCAGGAAAATGTTGGCGAGAATCAGGCAGCAGCCGGGCAAATACGAAAACTACCGAAGCGAGAGTGGACAACTGTATCGGCGACTGCACACCGTGCCCGAAGAGGAAGACTCCACCCCATGGAAACTCTGCGTTGCTGCAGACCATAGACGACGCGTACTAAAAGAATGCCATGACCACCCGACGGCCGGACATCTGGGAATCCGAAAAACAAGCACACGAGTCGCCCAAAAGTACTACTGGCCAGGCCTGTTCCGCCGTGTGCCAAAAATAAGAGGTGAGCCAGTTCAAACCGGCGGGGAAAATGTTCACCAGACAAGTTGACGAACCCTTCAGCGTGCTATGCGCAGACTTTGTTGGGCCGTTGCTTCGCTCCAAACATGAAAACACCGTCCTCCTTGTCTTCTTCGACGCATTTAGTAAGTGGGTCGAACTGGTGCCTCTACGCAAGGCAACTACGCCCCACCTGGAAAGATCGTTCCGAATCCTTCCGAATCCTCAGCCGCTTTGGTACCCCTCGTACCTTCGTTTGCGACAATGGGGCACAGTTTACCAGCCGATCGTTCAAAGGGTTCTGCAAAAGACTAGGGATGGAACTTCAGCACACTGCCCCGTACACTCCCCAACAAAATCCAACGGAACGCGCGAACAGAACAATTAAAACGATGCTGGCGCAATACATCGACGAAAAACAGAACACTTGGGATGAACTCTTGCCAGAAATCACGCTCGCGATTAACTCTAGCGTGTCCGATTCAACGCGATTCAGCCCCGCGTTTTTGATCCAAGGTCGCGAGCCAAGACTGCCAGGCGCCTTGTATGATGAGGTTACGCCAGGAACGGGAACCAGCATCACCGACCCGGAGACCAGAGCCCGACAGATGAGAGAGGTGTTCGAAATCGTAAAAACAAACTGCGACAAAGCCGACAAAGCATCAGAGGAGCAAAAACGACATTACAACCTCCGCCGTAGGGAATGGAAGCCGGCTATCGGATCCCAAGTGATGCTACGTCGCCACACTCTGTCCAAGCTTCGCCTCCAAGTTGGCCTCGAAATACGAGGGACCATACCGGGTGACCAAGTTTCTCTCTCCGAATCTCGTCCGATTACAGATTCTAAACGGACGTAAGCAGCGGTCAGCTAGTTTGAAAGACCTGAAGGCATTCTACCCGACCATCGACGAAGATGACGAAAAGACCGACCAGAGCAGGACGGACAGTGCAGGCGACCCGGACCGAACCAATATACAACAATCTTGATTACAACGCGGATCTACTCAAATCGCCACAACGATGCTGACCCCCCGGATACACAGAGACGAAACCAATCAGGAACCCGGATATCTTGCGAGGAACGACGCACCGAACGAGGCGTGCGTGGCTGCTCCTCCTGGACACATTCGCTTCAGGAACCCGGATATCTTGCGAGGAACGACGCACCGAACGAGGCGTGCGTGGCTGCTCCTCCTGGACACATCCGCTTCAGGAACCCGGATATCTTGCAAGGAACGACGCACCGAACGAGGCGTGCGTGGCTGCACCTCCTGGACACATCCGCTTCAGGGTGGTCAGGATATCCTACGAAGAAGCGGGCGTGGCTGTTCCTTCAAGGGCAAACCGCAACCGTGATTATACCGAAGGGACCAACCAAGGCCGACATTTTGGAGATTCACATTAAGTCTATAACCACTCCGCCGCACTCGTAGGGTATCAAAGTATTTCTTGCCTGTAGTCAACAAGTCTATTCCTATTCACAGCTCATCGAATGCTAGAGACCCCCGCCGACGGAGAACCACGACAAAAGCCAAGTCCGAGCCCCCAGTAGATTGGGAGATCATCGAGGAACTGATTCTTCGCCCCACTCCGCGAGAATGCCAAGTCCACCCAGAGGTCCTCAGCTGGGAAAATCTATGCGGCGACGTCGTAAGCTGGCCACGCATGGACCGCCAACGCCCGGGACCCAAGCCCTGGCAACGTCGTCAAAGCCACGTTCACCCACGCTCAGGGCACCAGCCAAGTCAAACCCGACCAGGTCGTCGAAGAGCACGCGCAGGGCCCTGGACACGCCACCGTAGGAGAAGCAGCCGACTTCACCGCTCCGGGTCCGAGCCCCGACGAGGGGGCAGAGGCCATCACTATTCCTGACGGGCTGCCAGGTGCCACCGCACGCGGATACCACCAGCAATTCGAGCCGACGGAGTTCGAAAAAGAGGTGCTCCGCTGGGAAGAGCCACCGCTTCCGGCACTCTTCGAGGCCCTTGATATGCCCAACCTTCTCGAACGGATAGACGGGTTAGACATCGCCCCCGAAGATGCAGGACTACCGGCCGTCAGCGACTTTGACGCCATCTCGCGTCCCGAAGACATCGCCCCCGAAGATGCAGGACCACCGGCCGTCGGCGACGTTGACGCCATTCTGCGTCCCGAAGACATCGCCACCGAAGACACAGAGCTACCAGACGACAGCGATCTGGATGCCATCCTACATCCCGAAGGCGGCATACCAGAAACGTCGACCCCCACCCCAGCTGTTCGTTGTGTGACTGGAGAGGCGGATTGGAGAGTACGTACGCCCGACGGCCGGCTGCCAGACACCCTGAAGGCCCGGCTCCTGGCACAACTCGTCAACCCGCGGCGTAAAGATGTCCGATTCTTGGCAGAGGCGGACAACACCTTCTTCCAGGTCCACATCAGCAAGACGAGCAAAGTAACCATTCGCTCACGGGCCCCCCGAAGCAAGGAGAGGGTGTGAGGACCCATACTGGGAGCCTCACATAGTTAATTGATTAAAAAGACAACCTGAAAATATAAGACATCGCAATGGAGCGAGATTTGTATCAGTAAAAATCATCTTCTATGTTAGTAAATAAGCTAGTTAATTTTTGCATAGCCGAAATCCCGCCAAACGGCCAGCTCACACAGAATAGCCGCAAAGAGAATAGCGAAGAGAGAGCCACGCTCTCTTTCGAGAAAGTCCCGTTGGTTCGAAAACGAGCGCCAGGCGTGGTGAGAGCGTCGAGCGACCGTGGCGAGAGCGAGAGTCGATTTTCGGAAGCGAGCAAAGACGGAACGCCGCGGAGTGACTAGAAAAGCAAGAAAAAGTGTTGAACGGCCGGGCGCCCAAGAAGTGGAGAAGAATGGACGAGCTGCAGGAGCACAGACGCCGGATCCGCGGGTGAGCTGGCCGATGGTCCAGGTAGTAGTAGAAGTAGCAGGGAGTGCGAGGGAAACCATGCCAATAAAACTTCGATCATATGACTAAGAATTCTACTGCTTCCATTTGCTTTCCCCGGTCGGACCACCGGCTGCAGTCATCTCTCCCCCTTCCCCTTCCGTTTTCCTGGCTGTTTTCGGTCCCTACGCTCCTACGCTCTGACTCTGGCAACAGGGTTTTACCCTGCTGGAGTGAGAAGTGGTACGCGTTTCGGCGGGTGCACCCCCCTTCCTTTTTTCTAGCCATGCTTGGTCCCTACGCTCCCGCCCTGACTCTGGCAACAGGGTTTTACCCTGCTGGAGTGAGAAGCGGTATGCGTTCTCTCCCTTTCCTCCTCCTCACCGGACCCGCGGCTCACCTCGACCTTGGCAAGCGTCCCTGGTGAGTTTCGCACCGCCCGGCTCCACGCCCGCTCCCCTCTCCTCAGCCCCCCCCCCCCCCCCCCCCCCCCCATAATTTCTCCCGAAGGCCCCGTCGTTGACGACGGCTCGGCGATCCCTGCGCCAACGACCCGCCTCCCCCCCAGTCTCAACGTCTCAGCTACTTACAAATAAACTGTAGGTGACCCTGGGCAGACTGATACTGACCCCAGCCTAGGAGGTACAATCTCCTTTTCATACGCAGTTTAAAAAAAAAAGAAAAACACATAAAACATTGTAAACTTAAAATACATAAAACACTTCAAGGGGGACACACACAACACGTCACAAGTTCTACACAAAATTCAGCTACACTACGATTTGTTGTTTGATTGGAGTGTTATCGGTGTTGAATCATAAGGAAACTTTTAGTTATATTTATCCGCTCATTCACTGTCAATGTTGAGGCCCACGCGCTTCTCCTCCTCGAGCATGGCGTCCAGCTTGTCCGTGAGATTGGCCAGCATGTTGCCAATATCGTTCAGCACATTCACCGACACTTTCGGGGCACACTCGTCACTGGGGCAGCTGTCTCGGGCGATGCCATTGCTTCGCCGCTCGCTGGCATTGACGCCAACGATCCCCCAATGCCTGCGTCCAGGGGGGGGGAGCGCAGATGCAGGGCGCTGCCTCCGCTGGCCGTGCTGCCCATGCTCTCGCTCCGCGCCAGAGTCGCGTCGTGGAGCGAACTCGAAGACTTCAGCGAGTGGAACGAGTGCCCTATGTTGGCGATCGTGTTGGTGGAGGAGGAGCTGGAACTGGAGCTGGAGGAGTACAGGTGGGGTGGATGGCTGCCGGGAATGGTAGTGGCCCCAGCACTGGCCTGTCCCAGTTCCTGCCGATTCAGCAGCCGCTGCTTGATCGTGCCCGTGTTCTCGTTGGCAAACGGTATCGCGTCAATCGAATCGATACTGGAAGTGGACTTATTGTCGTGGTATTTCTCGCAGTGTATCTCCGCCGTGGTCTGCTGTATGGTGGCATAGTTCGCATAGATCCGCTGTTGGCTGCCCGCTGCCGCGGCTGCTGCGGCCACCGCCTGCTGTTGCTGCCAGTATAACATTTGATGCGCCTGCTGCTGTTGCTGCTGCTGGGAGCCCACTGCCTGCTGCTGGGGTTGTTGGACTGAGCCGGTGGCACCTCCCTCTCCGCTCAGCGTGCGGGAGTTGCGTATGCTGCAGTGCCGTCGGGGCGGCTCTGGTGCAATCTTCTTCCCACTCAACGGGCTGCCGCTTAGATAGTTCTGTAGGAAACAAGATGGAACAATAAGCTTATGGGGATTCTAAAGGCCATTGCCTGTAATGCCCACTTACCGCTCCTCCCTCGCCACCGCTGGCTGCCCCGTACTCGGCGGCCGCCGCCGCATTCATGTAGTGATGATGCTCTAAAGGTGGCATCGTGTTCAGCACGGCTCTCTGCAGGATTCCACGCTGCTGGCGCGGCAATGTGCCACCACCCTCCTCGTAGAGCAGCTCCCGAGTGGCATCATTGGTGGGTGTAATGTCGCCGTCGTCGTAGGAGCGCCGCCAGGCCATGGCTGCCGCATTGCTCCCCAGTAGACGGGCTGGCGCCGCCTGCTGCTGCTGCAACAGCTGCTGGTGGTGGTGCTGGTGCTGCTGCTGGAGCGTGGCGGCAGCGGCCATGGCTGCGGCAGCTGCTGCCGTTGTGGGTGGCCCAAAAAGGCCGTAGTCCGTGGTCGTGTAATGGCTAAAGGTAATGGCTGCGCGTGCTGTTGTCGTGTATATCCTCCAGCGATTCCAGGCTCTTGCCACGTGGCTGACGTACCTGCACGGACAGAAAGGAAAGAGATGGAAGAGAGGTTAGTTCTTAGTTCCACGCTGCACTCGAAAGGTCAAGGCCAGGCGCTCGGCAAAATAGACCCCGGTCCCACCTTAATGAGCACCACATCGTTGCCCGAGCAACACTCGTGATTGCTGCCCGTGCAGTAGTAGGCGTCTCCGTTGCTGCTACTGCAGCTGCTGCTGCTGCTGCTCCCCTGCCCCAGGCACAGGCTGCCCGTGGGGGCGGTGTTATTCAGCACGTTGCTGGTGGCATAGATTTTCGTGTCGTCCCAGGAGACGCGAGTGGTTGGCACATAAGATGGCGTACTTGGTATGGGCACATTGAATTGCCACGGCTCCCGCTGGTACTCCTGATCGTCGATACCAAGAGCAAAACCATACAAAAACAAACAAAAAAACACAAAAAAGAAAGGAAAATCCAATTAAATTATAAAATTATAAAACAATAATTCAATTTGCAATCAATAAACTTAAAAGAACGTGACAACTCTGCTTCTGCCTGCGGTACTTCACTGCCAGTGTGTACACACTTTGACTAGATTGTAGTGTTTACACGCTTTTATAACTTTGGGTAAAGATAATTTGAAATAAAGAACTTCTCAAGGCCCTGATTTGAATAAATAAGACGGAACGGAACCCTCCCGTATATCTATCCGTGGTTTACGGCTCTCACCTGCTGTTGATATGCATTGGCACCGCCTGGATTCCATTTGACGCTAATGATGTCCTTGACCCGCTTGATGGCCAGCAGGATCTTCTTCTGGTGCCCCAGCTTGACGATGCCAATATCTTCGAGATCCTCCCAAGTCACTTGGGTCACATCCCGCACCGTCTTGTAGTTCTGCTCCAGCAGGGGCTGTATGTACTCCTCCAGCCGCAACAGCTGCAGCCATTCCTCAATAGAGCCCTGGAATGGAAGGGTAATAATCATTATGGTTTATGGTTAATGGTTTATGAATTTTCCGAATCAAACGCGCCTCTGTCGGAGAGCTAATCACATTTGATTCATGTCAGAAAAGGGAACACAGATCAGCCCGTCTACAAATTGTCCATGAACTAGTTCAGACCCCGCACTGATACGGAGGGGATTGGACGTTGGGTTGGATGGGATATGCGCTGATGTCTCCCATGATGTTCCTCACTGGCGGCCGCGTCGGCGTCGTCGTTCCAGCTCTTATCAGTTGTAATTGATAAGATATGACATAAATCGCGTCAAAGCACAGGCATAAAAAAATGAATAAAAGCCAAAACTCGTTGCTGTCGTCATTAAACGGTAGTCAAGCGAGTGGGGCTGCTAGCTCCAATGGACGAGACGGGGTACGGGGTTCGGGGTATGGGGCACGACTCGTAACCTAATACGCACACAGACAAGATATGCAGTCGAAAATCATCAACATTGAAGCGTGGAAAGCAATGATATTTTTTTTTTGCTCCTCCATACGATATGTACACACACGAACGATGTGTTAATAAATTTTTCAAGCTCTCTGCTCTTTTGGTCTTTCGGCTAAATTGCTGTTGATTTCGATTTAATTAAATGTTTTTATACCCGATACTCAAAATGAGTATTGGTATATTAGATTTGTGGTAAAAGTGGATGTGTGTAACGTCCAGAAGGAATCGTTTCCGACCCCATAAAGTATATATATTCTTGATCAGCATCAATAGCCGAGTCGATTGGGCTCTGTCTGTCTGTCCGTCTGTCCGTCTGTCCGTCCGTCCGTCTGTCCGTCCCCTTCAGCGCCTAGTGCTCAAAGACTATAAGAGCTAGAGCATCGATGTTTTGGATCCAGACTTCTGTGATATGTCACTGCTACAAATATATTTCAAGACTTCGCCCCGCCCACTTCCGCCCCCACAAAGGACGAAAATCTGTGGCATCCACAATTTTAAAGATATGAGAAAACCAAAAACGTAGAATTGTAGAGAATGACCATATCTTTAAGACTGCGGAATCTGAATTGGATCGTATCATTATTATAGCCAGCATCAAGAAAACAATTTCATTTTTTCTCGCCCTGTCTCTCTCTAACACACACGTAGCATAGGCGGCTTTGCTTAGAGTAAAACATTAGCGCCTAGATCTCAGAGACTATAAAAGCTAGAGCAACCAAATTTGGTATCCACACTCCTAATATATCGGACCGAGACGAGTTTGTTTCAAAATTTCGCCACACCCCCTTCCGCCCCCGCAAATGACGAAAATCTGGGGATATTCAAAAATCTCAGAGACTATTAAGGCTAGAGTAACCAAATTTGGTATCCGCACTTCTGTTAGATCTTACTATAAAACGTGTATCTCAAAATTTCGCCCCACCCCCTTCCGTTGCATCCACAATATTGCACATTCGAGAAAACTAAAAACGCAGAATCATAGATAATGACCATATCTATCAGATTGCTGAATCTGGATCAGATCAGATCATTTTTATAGCCAATAGGAACAAATCAATTTGCAGTGGCTACGCAGCGCCCGACGTCACGCTCAGACTGATTTTCTGTCTCTCTCGCACGCACTCTTTGTCGTGTCGTTCAATATTAGCGGCGTCTGCCGGAGGAGAGCCATACTGACTAAGTATCGGGTATAACTGTAGAGTTGCGGTGTCCGCAGCAACTCACAACGTTCCCCCTCGTTATACCCGATACTCAAAATGAGTATTGGGGTATATTCTTCTTGCTTCCCCCCGATCTGGAAGGAATCGTTTATAATTCCTCTCCATAAAAAAGGTAGCAAGTCTGATGCAAAAAATTATAGAGGTATAGCAAAGTTATCCGCTATTCCTAAAATGTTTGAGAGGGTTTTAACTCCGCACTTGCAACATCTCTGCAAGTCACTTATATCTCCAACTCAGCATGGATTTATAAGGCGGCGATCAACCACCACGAACTTGTTAGAGTTTACCTCTTTCATTATTAAAGGCTTTCAAGGTAACTTACAGACGGATGTTATTTACACCGACTTTAGTAAAGCATTCGACTCTGTAAACCATTCCCTTTTAGCGCATAAACTTGACCTTTTAGGGTTTCCGCCCAACCTCCTGAGATGGATTTCTAGCTATCTTTGTTCTAGGTCTCAAAGAGTCCTCTTCAAAAACTCCCTCTCTTTCCCAGTAAAGGTTTCTTCGGGAGTACCACAAGGCAGCCATCTAGGCCCCTTACTCTTCACACTCTTTATTAATGACTTACCTTCAGTATTAACATACTCTCGAGTACTTATGTATGCGGATGATGTTAAACTCTGTGTCCAGTACAAGGACATTTCATTTCATTCTCGCTTGCAATCCGATCTCAATAACTTTCAGTCATGGTGTTGTGCAAACTTGTTACACCTTAATGCCTCGAAATGCAAAGTTATGACATTTCATCGTTCTAGCCCTTTGTTGGCTCCCTACACCCTATTTGGTGGTTCTCTTGAGAGAATTACCCTGGTGGATGATCTGGGTGTTATGTTAGACCCCAAGTTAAAGTTTTCCGAACACATTTCTACCATGGTAAATAAGGCCATGGGCGTGCTTGGGCTTATAAAGTGGTGGTCAAAGGAATTTGACGACCCCTATATAACAAAGACTCTCTATACCTCGCTTGTTCGTCCGATCTTAGAATACGGCTCCTGTGTATGGTGCCCTCAGTACAAAGTACACCAGGACCGTATAGAATCAGTACAGAAAAACTTTTTACTCTTTGCTCTGCGGGGCCTTAACTGGGATGCGGGTGTAAGACTCCCATCTTACTCTAGTAGACTACTATTAGTAAACCTCCCATCCTTAGTTAACCGTAGAAAAATGCTTGGTGTGATATTTATGCACAACTTGATCAGGGGTGACATAGACAGCCCTGATCTGTTGAGCCGCATAAACTTCACGATTCCTATTAGACTGACTAGAAATTTTATACCGTTGTTCCTTCCACTTTGTAGATCGAATTATTCCTTGCATGAACCGTTTAGGGTCTTATGCTCGGATTATAATTCCCTCTACCATATTATATCAACCACTAATTCTCTTCCTCTTATTAAATTATTAATCCTTACACACCTTTCTATTAATTAGTAACTGTAGTGGTATTTGTACTTTGATTGCATGCTTAGTTTCTTAGTAAGTTAATACTAATTTTCCTCGAATGTTAGTCCAATAGCTATCTTTCTTGCATGTTCGCGTTTGGTTCGGCTACGCACCGCGCGTCATGCGGCAGCGCCCCTCGGTCGGTTGGGCGGGAGGAGGGCTGCGTTTTGCCTGGGATCCGCGCGTAACAGCCTTCTGCTGGTGTCACACGGGCCACTTGACGGTGCAGTAACCGCATCGCCTCTTGAAAGATGCAGTCATTGCATGTCAACGTCCACACATTAGATTTGTGGTAAAAGTGGATGTGTGTAACGTCCAAAAGGAATCGTTTCCGACCCCATAAAGTATATATATTCTTGATCAGCATCAACAGCCGAGTCGATTGAGCCATGTCTGTCTGTCCGTCTGTCCGTCTGTCCGTCCGTCCGTCTGTCCGTCCCCTTCAGCGCCTAGTGCTCAAAGACTATAAGAGCTAGAGCATCGATGTTTTGGATCCAGACTTCTGTGATATGTCACTGCTACAAAAATTTTTCAAAACTTCGCCCCGCCCACTTCCGCCCCCACAAAGGACGAAAATCTGTGGCATCCACAATTTTAAAGATATGAGAAAACCAAAAACGTAGAATTGTAGAGAATGACCATATCTTTAGGACTTCGGAATCTGAATTGGATCGTATTATTATTATAGCCAGCATCAAGAAAACAATTTCATTTTTTCTCGCCCTGTCTCTCTCTAACACACACGTAGCATAGGCGGCTTTGCTTAGAGTAAAACATTAGCGCCTAGATCTCAGAGACTACAAAAGCTAGAGCAACCAAATTTGGTATCCACACTCCTAATATATCGGACCGAGACGAGTTTGTTTCAAAATTTCGCCACACCCCCTTCCGCCCCCGCAAAGGACGAAAATCTGGGGATATTCAAAAATCGTAGAGACTATTAAGGCTAGAGTAACCAAATTTGGTATCCGCACTCCTGTTAGATCTTACTATTAAACGTGTATCTCAAAATTTCGCCCCACCCCTTTCCGCCCACACAAAGGACGAAAATCTGTTGCATCCACAATATTGCACATTTGAGAAAACTAAAAACGCAGAATCATAGATAATGACCATATCTATCAGATTGCTGAATCTGGATCAGATCAGATCATTTTTATAGCCAATAGGAACAAATCAATTTGCAGTGGCTACGCAGCGCCCGAAGTCACGCTCAGACTGATTTTCTGTCTCTCTCGCACGCACTCTTTGTCGTGTCGTTTAATATTAACGGCGTCTGCCGGAGGAGAGCCATACTGACTTAGTATCGGGTATAACCGTAGAGTTGCGGTGTCCGCAGCAACTCACAACGTTCCCCCTCGTTTGTTTCTGTGATGCTGCCTGCCGTCTGTCGTGTGACTCGAGTTCGGGGAAGTTTCCATCGAGAGCATTCTCCGAGTCGCAGTTCGGGTAAGGGAAATTCGCCTAGAAATCTAACTGTTGGCGAAGGGATATTTTCTCAGTGCTGTGAGAAGAGGCGATGCGGGAACGATTAATCGATAAAGCTTTCCCATAGATAAAATTCCCTAAAGTTTGCCAAACGGATATTTTATCAACTACAGTTCAGGAGGGGAAATGTAAGGGAACTTTAAAGCTTTCAAGTACCCTGTGGAATTTTACTGTACTCTCTGTAGCCATAGAGAAACCATAGAAAACCCTGTAAGACCAGAAATATGTACAATATGGTATGCATGTTTATTCATATGCTAATCGAAATCCCCTATCTCCATTCCAAATCCAATACCAATTCCAGTGAGTGAAGATCTTCCAAACAGCGACCAACAAATATTTTCATAAGACTTTAACAAAATATTTATCTAAATTAAAATTTTTGTTTTTGGGATTTTTCTGTTTTTTTCGGTTGGTTCGGTTCGGCGGGGCTTCTTCGAAATCCATTAGCAGGTAGCATATGGTATGACACTAAATACAGACACAGAGACCCGCAGCACCGTAGCGTCACCAGCGACCGACTGTCGGCCATCATTAGCGCAGGCAAAAAACAGGTTTTCCAGCAACAACAACAGTGTTTGTACCGGGTCGAAAAAAAGCAAAGATAAGGCGAGTACGTCAGGCCGAAAACTAAATACCATTTTGAGTGTCTAATAACGGACCCCAAAGACGAAACGAGAGAGCCCCTCTACGACCCTCAAGATCGTTCGTTGATTGCCGTTTTTGTTTTTTCTGTTCTCTGAATAAAACGGAGATTGGGGCGACGTTTAATAACTTTGTTCCTTTCCGCTCTATCTCTCAGGTATTCCGTTGTATTTCCTTTTTCGCCAAGAGATAAATGCGCGTATGTGTGTGTGAAAAGAAAGCAGAGAGGCTGGTAGAATGTCGGCTAATGAGCGGCGGGGCACTTCTCGAGCGCCGCGGGTCGTGAGTGGTGACTTTTTGCTATTTCCAGTGAGCCGTCGTTATAGGATGATGTAAGTACAGGCAACAGCCCACACACCCCAACCCAGCCCAACCACACCCCAAAGACAAAGAGAGTCGAGCTCCGAACCTCGAGATCAGCAAATAACGAATATCGGAATGGGGCGATAAAGTATCTACAACAACGTCCACAGGAGGACGCAGACGCAGACGGAGACGCAGACGACGCCACTTGGTAACTCGACCAGAAACTTGGCAAACTTGCGAAAACAGTCACGGCGCGTTATATAAACAGCCGTGCCAGAGCCAGAGCGAGAGCCAGAGCAACAACAAAAAAACAAGCAAAATTCTACATGGATAGTAAAATATTATGGCATGGAGCATTTTGCAACTGAAATACAAAAACCGCCATAAAAAAGAAACACAAACAGCGAGGGAAGAAAACAAAAGCTGAGGTCATTTCGATTTGAAAATTTCATCATGTGGCGGCGGGGGTCAGAGATTGGAGGCGCTGCGGCTGCGATAATGAAAACCCATGCTGGAAGTTAGTAATTAGTCGGAGTCGAATGGAATGCGGCTCAAGTTTGAGCCCCCGATAAATGTTCGATAAACGCGATAAATGGTATTTGCAACAGTTTTTTCGGTTGCAGGTGGGCTGCTGCAACGCGCAGCAAGTGGGCTCGAGGCTCAACGAAATGCAGTTGGTGAAGTTGAAGAATATGGCCGATGGCCGATGGGTGTTAATCACGCTTGGAATGCGGCGATGTGTGAATGTGGAGCTCAGGTAGAGTTGCATGTGTAAAGTGAATTGCATCTGTGGGGGGACTGGCAAGCAATCGCCAGAGACCTAGAATTGACTTGGATCTGATCTGGATACTATATATGTGTGCATTTAGGGCTGGCAAATAGTCTTGAAAGTGCTGTTCGGGTCTAATATGTGGAATGCATACTGATAAGACTTCATGGCTTGCCTCAACTCAAGTCACGTCCCAACTTTTTAGTACAAACATTATAGAGACTGCAGTGGATGTATCCCCCTAACCACCGTATAAGCTACAAATAACCATCTAAATTCTATGCAAAATCGTTTTATCCGACACTATGCTACACTTGAAAGTGTGTTAACCCCTGGCACAACCTGCTGCGGCCTCAAGTTCAACAAAATGTCACTCCGATCGGGGCGCCAGATTCCACACGACCGGATGGGGCACCAACTTATATACATACATAGTATATTTATCTATTCCGTTCGCCGTGTTTTTAATGAATTGTTGATGGGAATTAACGTGCGCATAATAAATGGAATTCTTTCATTAACAATAAAATTATAAAATAAACGCTGACGGTGCTTTTTCATCTCTCTTTTTCGCTCCCTCTCTTTATCGCCGCCGTCTGTTTTGTGGCTGGCCATGTGGGAAACAAGTTTCTTTTTTGCAAATGCTTTTTTAATGAAATATTCCAGATAAGGCCAGAACAGGGCATGACAGGGCAGGGCGTAGCTATCTGAAATTAGTGCCAATCCGGCAAATTACCATATGACTAAGAGAGCTGCTCGGCTCTGGGGGAACTTCAGCAGGTGATTGGTAAGAGCCGAGATCAGAACCAAATCTGTTAAAAGTTCTCTCTGACAGTTCTCTCTCTCGTTTCTTCTTAGGGAATAGCTCTGCTCTCTCCGATTAGAGGGGATTTTCCCCTGCTACTCACCGGCACAAAGTGGGGCAGATTGTCGAGAACTTGCAGCTTGTCGATGCGCTGCTTGATGCGCTCGCGATGATGCGGATTCTTGATACCAATGGCGGTGAGATCCTCCGGGGTCATGCGGGCGATCGTGGGCAAGTCGTAGCCGGCGGCGATGAACAGCTGGGCGTACTCCTCGTGCTTCATCTCCAGCAGCCAGTCGATGATCAGCTCGTCGTTGCGCTGTCGGTCCACGCTGCCGATCGAGCAGGAGCTGACGGAGCTGCAACGGGCGAGGAAAGCGGGGCCCGGACGGAGGCGCCCGACGAGGAGACTCCCGTCAGGTAGGATGAGGCACGACCTGGCGGTGCTGTGTCGCGAGCCCGAGCCGGCCGATCCCGAGGAGGAGCCAGGCGAGTCGCGTCCCGGCGACTGGGTCAGATCGATGCCCTGGTCCTTCTGCAGGGCCAGCTGCTGGTGGTAGTAGACCGCCGCCTTGTGGGTCAGCGGCTCGCGCAGCGTGGCACAGAACACGGGCGGCGGGCATGGCAATATGCTGGGCAGCGGAGCGGAGGTCTTCGCGGCGGCCGGAGGAACCGGACCTCCGGTCACGGCGATTGGGGGCCCACCACCCGCCTCATCCTTCATGCGCAGGGCCACGCTCGTCTCGCGCGGCAGGTTGAAGCCGCCCTCTTCCAGCGAGGGCGACGAGACAATGCTGCTGCCACTCATGCTGATCCCATCGTCCGTCTGCTGCTGCTGTTGATGGTGGTGGCGCAGTGGGCCGCTGAGCCGGTACAGCGGTATCGACGGCTGGTGGTGGCCTCCACTGGGCGATGCAGGCAACTGCTGGAGTGGGTGGTAGTGCTGGTGATGCTGCTGCAGCTGCTGCTGCAGAGGATCCCCCGGAATCGTTGGCGGTTGAACCTTCTTAGCTTGTGCCGTCGACGTATGCGGCTTGAGCGAACGATGCATGATGGGCCTCTACTGGCCCCCGGGGCCGTACTTTGTCCGACTCCTGTTGCAAAAAAGATGGAAAGTGCAGTTAGAACGAGGTGGAACGTTGTGAGTTGCTGCGGACACCGCAACTCTACAGTTATACCCGATACTAAGTCAGTATGGCTCTCCTGCGGCAGTCGCCGCTAATATTGGACCACACGACAAAGAGTGCGTGCGAGAGAGACAGAAAATCAGTCTGAGCGTGACGTCGGGCGCTGCGTAGCCACTGAAAATTGATTTCTTGCTTTTGGCTACAAAAATGATCCGATCTGATCCAGATTCAGCAATCTGATAGATATGGTCATTATCTATGATTCTGCGTTTTTAGTTTTCTCGAATGTGCAATATTGTGGATGCAACAGATTTTCGTCCTTTGTGGGGGCGGAAGGGGGTGGGGCGAAATTCTGAGATATACGTTTTATAGTGAGATCTAACAGAAGTGCGGATACCAAATTTGGTTACTCTAGCCTTAATAGTCTCTGAGATTTGTGGATGCCCCAGATGTTCGTCCTTTGCGGGGGCGGAAGGGGGTGTGGCGAAATTTGGACACGAAACGGTCAAGGTCCGATATCACAGGAGTGTGGATACCAAATTTGGTTGCTCTGGCTGTTATAGGTTCTGAGATCCTTGAACTCATATTTTGCAATTGACAAAACCGACCATGAAACCTGTGTGTTAGAGAGAGACAGAGCGAGAAAGAATGAAATTGTTTACATATAAATTGGTTTTTAAACTTCCTTTTTATTCTAGATGGATGCCACATCGAAATAAAACCACCAGCACCTGAGGCAGTAGACCACCATAACTATAAGGGCTGGTATTCCACAGTCTTGTTTGCCCTAGTGGATTATAGGTATGCAAATATCTTGCACAAAAATATGTATTTAGCAAGTTGGTTTAATGTCCTAAATTATTTAAATCCGATTCTTTTTAGATACAGATTTACATATGTAAATATCGGCTCTGCAGGAAGGTGCAATGACTCGATGATATACCAGAAGTCAAGCCTTGCAAAACATATCGAAGCATCGGCATTACTCCAAGAGAAAGCCAAGGAAATAAGCGGAGTAAACGTCCCTGTAATGCTTATCGGGGACTCGGCATTTAGGTTTTCTAAAAAGCTGATGAAACCTTACCCGTTTTCCACAGTCGCCTCTTTGGAACAGCGCACGTTTAACTACAACCTTTCCAAAGCTAGGCGAGTGGTGGAAAATGCATTTGGGCATTTAAAAGCCAGATTTCGAATAATCGGAAAAGGTCTTGATAGCCACCACAAAAATAATAGCGCCATAATAATGAGCTGTTGTATTTTACACAATATATTAAATATGCACAACAGCGCGATTAATGAAAATTGGGAGCTTGCAAGAAATGAGCAGCGCGAACAGCCCGATACCAGCAACAGTTCTGCTGACTTTAATCAGTCAGAAGAACAGATACGATCTGCAATCGCAAAATATTGTGTAGACCGTAATGAAAATTAAAAACTTATTTATTTTTATTTTTTAAAACTTCTAATAAGTCGTACTGGAATTTTGTTTGGGTGCTGATCAAGTCCTGCACCATCTTCTCCTGCCTAACGTCGTGCTCCTCCTTCTTTCTGTGGTGGTCCTTTTGTTGTTCGAGACGCTCCTGGGCGATCTCTGCCAGCCACGAAATGTCGGTCTTTTTCTTTTTCTTTGGCGGACGCCCAGACAAGGTGCTGGAGCTACAAGATCCGTCCAGGTCCATCTCAATAATATCCGAAAAGTACTCATCAGGATCTGCAATGAACACCTTAAATAAAATATATTTTTTTAGCAATAAATTAATAAAACTTACTGTCGTTGTCCAATGTGCTCTGCTCCATGTTGTTTGCACTCAAGATGCCAAATCAGCGAACTTCAGTTCAGCGCCCTGAATGTGACGGTCAACCGGCGGTAATCTGATATCTTGCACATGCCGCAAGATCAGCATTATCGCTTATGCCAAGTCGGCTTACCGACTGTAGCTTTGTAGCTCTAAGTACATATATTTTGTAGCTTTGCATTCTTTGGCAATTAAATACTTTTGATTCAGCTTATGCCCCAGCTTGCTGGTGGCTTCTAGTTTTAGTTCTGTTCTTATAACGAAAGCTAACGCTTGTTAATAAACCTTGCTCCGGCAACCAGCCGTAAACACTTTGAACTATTAATTCTATACCACTGTACCACAAGGCCAGTGATAAGAGAGACAGTTATCTCTCCAACATAATCTTCATAAAGGATTCTATACCACGGAACCCGCACGAGGACAACCGCATCAAGCAGCTAAGGCTACTTGGACATACGGACAACTTAATTTACACATGTGAATTTTTGCGTGGTCCGCGGAAATCTTCAATTTTCTCCTTCCATATGTCAATCAGCAGGCTCTCAAGCGCGGCACTCGATTTCACCCTGCCGCCTGCTGTTGTTCTCTTGTTTGCTGCATTGTGTAATAATATTATATATTATAAACAATAAAAAACAAATATATCTATTCAACGTACCACTGGAGGAGTTTTCTGGCACTAAATCCATTTTATTAATAAGTTTTTCGAAAATTTGGTCTGCTGTCCTTCCGAGCTGTTCTGTTGTTGTTTTTGTTTTTTGTTAATTTTGTCACAATGATTATTTACGTTTTCGCAGTGAATACCATTTTTCCATTGTGAATGATAATTATTCAGAGTTGCATTTGAAAACCATCGGCTAACTATCGCATAGAAACGTGCGGTTTAGGAACATCCAAAATGAATGGTGGACTAACTGGGAAATTTTCGGAAGTCAAAACCTTACGGACCATCCCCGAAATGGATGGTGGATGGTGGATGGTCGTCAGTGTGAATAGCCTATTACTAGGAACTACATGCATTTTGGCGAGAGTGTGCCTATCGAATGCGTTACCACTAAGCAGTCTGTTGATTCTTTTAGCGTCAATGGCTTTAAGCTTAGTTTTATTTAGGAACCACGGTTTGGATGATGTTGAGGGGAAAAGCGAGCAGTAACCTCGGTGCTTGATACTAGCAAACTCGGCGTATTCTCACTCCCATTCTGCTTTTAAGATTCTGTGTATTTCGCACATAGCGTCTTTAAGGTTCCATTTAACCACTGTGTATTTTCCTCGTCTGTGGGCTTCTTTGGCTGCTGTGTCAACTGAAGTGTTCTGAGGGATGTTAGCGTGTCCGGGAATGTAGTGAACCTCTACAGTTCTTAGATGTGGATTTTGTTGGATCTTTTCTCTGATTTTGTGGGCGATAGAGTTATCCTGAATGTTCTTCGCCAGAATGAGGGCCCCGTTTCTGCTGTCTGTGAGGAGCGCGACACGAGGAAAATTGTACAAAATAGCATGGTCTAATGCCCTCTCGATAGCAAGGAGCTCGGCGGACAACGATGAAAGGGTTTTGTGCGTGTAATAGCTATCTAAAAAACCTGTCCTATCGTGCAGGAAAGCGGCGCTGGAATGCCCATCTGCGACTGACCCATCCGTGTAATAGATTTCAAAACCACCCTTTGTCAGCTGATCCTTCTTTTCCCCGTGGAGCAGCATGATACCTGCCTGGTCTATAGCGTGCTTGTTGGGTGCAGAACCCTTGAAAAATTCTAAGTCGGAGCTAATTTTAGTGCAAAACGAAGCTGTGTTCTCGAAAACCTCAACTCTATCTATTATGCTGCCAAACTCCAGATATGCCTTAGCGTAGCCCGTGTTTAAATCCCTATTTGCTGACACTGTTTCACTTGCTGGGAGATTAAATGCAAACACCTTAACCAACTCTTTCGCCGCCAGGAATCTCATCCTGTAGTCCGGGGGAAGTTCTCCTGCCATGTGATATATGATAGGGACCGGGAGTGCAGATTATCAGACCCAGCTACTTTCTGAGGTGATGGTTGCAGTGGGATTTGATATTGTCCAAGGCAGATTTGGACAGGTTGCAGAATGATGAGCACGCGTACTCTAGCCTACTTCTGACAAATGCCTTGTAAAATATAAGCCCTCTTTTGGGGCTGATACCATAGTGACACCCACTGAGTAATCTGAGAAACGCACAGTTTCTGTTCGATTCCGAGATGGCCAGATCAATGTGACCAGAGGCTGAGTTGTTTGCTGAGATAGTCCTGCCTAGGTATTTGATATGCTCCACTTGTCTGATCTCAACTCCTTGATGCGAGATATTTAGCGCAGCTCTACGATTGTTGAAGTAAATCACTTTAGACTTCACCGGATTGAATGACAGGTTTAGCCTATTGCATTTTTCTTCGAACTTATCTATACTGTCCTCCAGCACCCCTTTCGCAATGGATACGTCTTTATGAAAACAAACTATGAAAAAGTCATCAGCATACTGAAACAGTAAGCAGTTATGACTGTTAATATCATGTAGTTCGGCTGTGTAAAGGTTAAAAAGGGTTGGGCTGAGACAGCTACCCTGGCTAACACCTCTGTTCACCTCTACCTCGCTTTTGCCCTTTATGAGAATTCGTCTGTTAAGGAAGCTGGAGATCCAAGCCGTGAGGCTTGTATTGAACCGCATATCCCTCATCCTGTGCTCGAGTGTGTCCACTCTTACGCAGTCGAACGCTCTTTGTAAATCTAGGCAAGCTGCGACAAGACGGAAAAGCGGAAACGTAAAACGAAATCGAATCGTACTCGTACTCGTAGTGTGCTGCAGGTGCAGAGTGCAGATATCCAGGGCCAAGTGTTGTTACTAGGCAACGACGCAGAAGGACTCTTCTGCACTGCTAACCCAAAGCCTTTGTCCAGTGGAGGATACACTAGCACGAGAGCTCCTACGAATATTTGCCATAATTCCGAGCTTAACACAATTAAGCTCTTGCTAATTCAGTTTCCGCAGCAGTTTTTCCACATTTTATGTCTTAATTGAATTCTGATAACTTTTACCACAATATATTGTACAAATACCCGTAGTGCTTACCCTTTTTGTGTGTGACATTGACATGGAAAATAGTTTCGCTGTTTACTGATTTGTTGCATTGTTTATTCATCTCTTGGCGAGCAGCACAGCATTTTGATTTAATTAATTAAATTTATTTCCCATGCCATAGATGTAAGCATACATATACATACGAGTATGAGAATGCTACGTGCCCGCCGCTTTCCCTAAACGAAGCAATTAAAAACTCTGAGCTGCATCGGGCGTTTCCTGTTTTCCATCAGATGAACACTAAGCACAGCGTGGGCCGAGATGCACCTAAAGGGAAGGATGCACCCTGCAATGAAATCAAAAATGTTAAAAAGAGCAGGTAAAAGGACATGGGGCATACTCTACTTTAAAAGGGAAGCAGGGCACATTCGCCATGGGATTGTATGAGGGAGCAGAAGAAATGGCTTAGGGTATTTCTTAGCCGTAACTTACTTATCTTTCCAACATATTTCGAGATCGACTTGTTGTTTATTTGCGTGGCTGTCAAGAGTTCCAGGCGTCGTGGAAGGACCCTCAAAGGCAGCCTCACAGCATGGGTTGACACCACCGCAGGCCCAGGCCACGAACCAGAGTCTCACTGAGGTGGCAGGGAGCGCACCTTTGTTTGTTTGTTCACACACAACCCCCACGGATGGATTATGTATGCAGTTTTTTATTACGCTGACAGGACATAAAAGAGAAATGTACATAAAAGTCGGTGAAGGTGTTTGCTGATGCGTTGCGCTCGGTTGCCTTCCTGCGTGGTGGTGGGGGGTGGGGTTTACCTGATCCAAGCAAGAGAACTTATTCTTCAGAAACTGCTTTTAGCAAAAAACAGCCTCATTTAAACACGCACACGTACACACACACACATAAACACTCTCTCAATATGGCCGCCTCAGTTGCACACTTCCGGCAGCGGAAGTTGTATATGTTATTAGCCGAGTTGGCCCCTTGACAACTGGACAGATGGACAGACGGAAACGCCAAGCTCAAATTATTGAATGAGAAGTGTGTATGTGTGTGTTGTGTTGGAGAGATCAAAAGTTCAAGTCGCTTTTCTCGACTTGAAGCTTTTTTCAAGTTTCGCTGCTGCCTGCCGCCTGCTATAAAATTAATATCCGGTGTAAATAAAAAATAAATTTTAGCCCCTCTGCTTTGCTCTCATCACTCATCACCAAATCACCATCACCCACCCTCTGCGCTTTTTAAACAAGCATCCAGCAACTTCCGCCGGCGGAGATGCTCCGCTCGCACTTTCGGAGTACATTTGTTTGTCTTAAGCCGGAAATTGAAAAAAAAAAAACAGAAAACAGCACATTTCTGCTTTGGATGAAAGTTTTCGGTTTCAACTTTTCATGTTTTGTTCCTTTTTTTGGGCTCCCTGACAACGTTTCCCTACATAATTATAAAACCACTTTATTGTATTTTTCAATTACCTTTAAAAATTGACAACAAAAGAGTCTTCAAGGAGATAGCCGAGAAAGAGAGAGATAGAGCGCAAGGGGAAGGAGATACGGAAAACGGGAGGGTAATAAAAATGCAAAAACGGCGAATGCAAATTACAAGGAATATTTAATTACGAAAAATTCGCATAATTATGTGGACTGACCAATATGTCGTCTGTGCCATCCACTGCCCTCTTCTCCCTCTGCCATCTGGTAGGGACAGTGCCTGTCATATTAAATGGCCACATAAATAAAGCGACGTTGCGGCCACTGTCGTCCTTCGCCTGACGTCAGCGTCAGTAAAAATGAGCGGCAAGCTATTGAAATGAGGCCGTGGGTAAGTCGGTCTCACAGTGAGACGGACGACTGGCACCGAATCGCAGCTTATAAAGCATATGCATATATCGGGGCGTGACAGGTTAGAGTGGTGCTTAAAATGGTATGTGAAGGGAGGCTTAAGAACCGATAAAAATATCCATAATAATCTGTCATCAATTTTGTTAGCTTTGTTTGAGCGTATGCCAATGGGGAGATTCTTTGCCCATCACACCAATCAGCACTTTCGGATGAGCGGAATATTCAAAATTTGGCTCGTACTCGAGTGAGAGATAAAAAACCGAAGCGAGTGTAAATGCTCGATGTATATTCAAGATTTTCTTATATACAATATTCTGATTTTGGGCTTATCCCACTTTATAATAATGTAAAAACTAATCATTCTGCTCTGCTTCAATGATTTTTTGTATATGTGCTATATCTTTCTGTTATCCAAAAAGGCAACTACTCTGTGTATCAATTTTCAAGTACCAGCCTAATTACAAGAGCCACAAAGCCGAGGGCGCTGCTCGACTTTTTCTAGGCCCAGCCTCTCGACTCTTGACTTTCTGCTCTTTTTCTCTGCCTCTCCATCGCTGACATGGCTGGCTGTAGGGTCGGTAGCGTAATATTTTACAATGTTCGATTGCTTGGTCGGGTAAGTTTGGGTCTGGTCTGCACTGTTCTGTTCTGTGCTGTGCTGGCCTGGAGCTGCAGCTCATTATGATAATTTTGCGGTGATGCCGAAACACTTTCGGACTGGCAATTAAAAATCTGCCATTATGCAGACATGCTATGAGATTTCATTCGCTTGCAGTTTCGCCTCGATTTTTATGCAATTTTAATTTGCGTACACACATTGTCATATGACTCAAAAGGTGAGCGCTGGTAAGAGGAGAAGACTCAGTGGCGGCGATAAGAGAACAAAAATTATTTAAAAATTTAATTAAAGCAGCTGCATGAACCACAACACCTGGGACGGACTCCGACTGGGTCTGGAAGTGGGACTGGAATGTAGAGGAGGACCACAACGAGAACAGCAATCACGTTGTTGTTGACGAGACGTAAACAACGGTGATGTTGACGTCGACTCTATTAAAATTTTCGCTTGATCAACAAGACAACGAGGAGATGAGGAGCGGAGGAGAAAGCCGAGTTCCTGCCACATCCTGCTGCTGTTGCTGCTCCTGCTGCTGCTGCTGCTCCTGCTTCACCTCCTGTTATTGTTACTTGTGGCGTCTGCCAGCGACGCCATTTTGTTGTTTGTGTGTTTCACCTTGTGTGCTGCCCGATAGTATCCACAGAGAAATGGAGAAACTGAGACAAGTCCAACGCGAACGAGTGATTGCAGAGAGAGAGAGAGAGAGAGAGAGAGAGCAAGCAGATAATTATAAAATCCACTTTTCCTTTGAGGCAATCCAAAACGTGTTGCGTCTGAATATTGTAACGGATAACAATACAAAGGTTAGAAATATCCTGCGACTAATAGTCTTGAGAAGGGAGCGGTCTGAAGGTAGCCTTAGGTGGAACCTGAAAGTATAAATTAAAAGCGATGCCGAATGATACCGATCTCAGCCAAATATTAAATTTCTTGATCTCGTTCTCTGAGGAAAAACTCTTGGGGCTCAACAGAACAGCCCTTTACACAATTCGGGCGCCACAAACCACTTGACTGCAAATTGTTTGATTTGGTACAATCTTTGATAAAACTCCCTCATTACCCATACCCGGTCGCAATTCCGTTCCCAGTGCCAATTCCAGTCCCAGGCCAAAAACAAATTCAAAAGTCAAAGCCCGACAAACAACTTTTTCTGGCCAATAAGTAAGCGAAACTTTTTCCTTATGTTTTGTGCCAACAAATGTGCAAAAAGGGAGTTGAGTCGAGTTCTGCCACTGCAGGTGGCCAAAGTTTGCCAAAGGCTAAATTGATTTGCAACATTTTCCAGGGAGCAGCCGGGCTGGTTGGGATGGTCTGTGCATGAAAGGAAATATCCTCGATAATATTTCTTCATTTTGGCTGCCTTTGACGTGGCGGGCGGCCAATTAAATGGCTGCCATAAGTCAGGCAATCAAAGTCCGAGTGAAATGGTGGGAAGATCCACAGAAACAGCGCTGATATAGGGAATAGAGTGCTCCGGCAATTAAATGGAATTGGAAATGCAAACAAAAACAGTCAAGGAATGGGATGGCACACAACGAAAGGCAGATACTCTATCCGTAAGAAAGTAGGACAGAACAACAGCTCTCCTGGTAAAATAACCCACATAGTTTGATGGCCGCTTCGATCGCTAAGAGTGGGGCCAACCGCTGGCAAGAAAAATGGCAAATTAATGCACTCCGCATGTCTCAATCCGCTGTTCTTTTCCTCGCTCTGGTGTGCTGCTGTTGCTGCTGCTGCCGCTGACCCTTTGCCGACTTTACGTTCGTATTGCAATCAATTTAATTAATTTTTAATGTCATTTTCTGCAATTTCAATTCAATTTCGAAAACACACTCACCCGCTCGCCGGCTGTCGGGGCTAGCTGGGACTGCCCGGTTAGTTGGATTGTTGTACACCTGGAAATCCATTAAATTGTCGCCTTGGCAAATTGAGAATTACGATGGCCGACTCACACTGCTACTCTGCGCTAGCTAGCCCCTCCCACTTCCGTTGAATGCGGCAAAAAGCTCAAGACAAAAGCCAAAGTGCCATAAAAGCTGCCAAGCTATATAAATGTGGCAACAATGTAAACTGTGTCAACTTTGAGATGGCATTGGGCCAGGGCGAACCCGGGGAACCACAAAACGGCTATAGAAAGTGTGGGCTGTGATAGAGAGAAATAGAGTGAATGCGAGACAGAAGAATTCCCTCGATGATCGTGTCTGGCGTGACAAAGTATCGCCTCACGCGCCCATCCCCGGACACACGCAAAGTAATTTCTTACCGCAGCTAGCCCTGCAGCGCGAAAGGACGACAATTTTGCAATCTACTGTTTGTTGACTAAGAAATATCGAAGCTATCTTGAAGTGCGAATATGCTTCCATGTCAGAGCACACACATACATAGAGAGACATAGAGGGGCGGACACACCCACAGAGGATACAGAAATGTTCGCCTCGTTCTCTGGCTTGCGGTTTCTCCTTGGAGTGTAGTGTGGCAGGCAAGCGGCGGTCTGCGAGCTCCTCGGACCATCCCATCCCGTCCCACTTGACTTGTCCTGCCATTGGCATACATTTACTTGGTTTCCGTCCACGTTCCTTCCTCTCCGGCCACGCGCATGTCCTTCTGCTTACAAATTAAACTTCCGTATTTGTTTAGAAATCCATTTGTTAAATTACTTTGCCCAGGCTCAGGGATATGGAACTTTTTGCAAATATGAAAAATGAATTGCATTTCAGGGACTGCGGCGGGGACAGGCAACTAAAGCCCCATCCCCTCATTCACAAATGGATATATAGGCCGATTTCTTCAACACAAATTTATTGCTAGGCCATAGTGCCTAAAATGCATTTGATAACTCAACAAAAGCCTCTCTCCAGCAAAACCCATACTGGCAGCCTGAAAATGGAATATTTTTTTGCGGCATGAAAGAGTTATATAGCATAACTGTAAATAACAAACATAGAAAATGAAAATTCAAACAAAAAGCCTGAAAATTGTTTCACAAATGTGTTCACTGAACGCGTGTTTAGGCTCCGATAGCAGCATGCCATGGTGGAGCGTAGGAGAGGGGACGGAAATTGGAAGGGAGAACAGCAATTGGCCGAGCATATGTTTTTTATAGATTTTTTGAAGCTGCAGCTGAACTTTTTTATGTGGAAAACTGTTGGCACACTCCCCATAAAAAAACTGCACTCTAAAGTTGTAAAATTATTAAAGTTTGTTAAAAAAAAAAACCAAATCGGATTGTATGCACGGGTATGAATGTATGTTCTGTATAATTTGGATTCGTTCAATAAATAAAACCCACCTCATCATCGATCTCCCTTAAAAACAAAGAAGAGCTCTGGCCTTTCAGACCCATCACTTTGCCAGGATGCAGCCCACTGCGCCGTGAACTGTGCAATATATTTTTATGAAGCACGCCACAGATTTATTTGAGAAATATCTATGGGAAGGACACAAAATACAAAACGCTCACACAGGCGATACTGGTAGAGGAAGGGAAATCGCTCTCATTGTTTCTGGTGAGATGAGGTTTTATATTTCAAAACAGCTACGACAAATGTCCAAACATTGGCACCAACACACACACATACACATACACACAAATATAACAGAGAAAAATGTAGATAGAGAAATAGGTATGAGAGAAATGGGGGCCAATGGGGAGTACTTGATCCTATGAGAAATATGTGAAGGAATAGTATATGGTGATCACTCCCATCTTAATTGTTAGAATACAGTTTTGGATAAAAGCCTTACCATTTTGAAGCCCTTCAAGAAATATAGTTTACATGTATCTCCTAATCTTTATTGGCTGCCTACAATACATAGTACTTCCAATGGTAAACATTTATAGAATATTTCATAAGATTCTCCTTTCACGACTTCCTTCGATCGTCGTTCTTTTAATTAAGGATTCTTGTATCAAATGAAAACGGTTTTATCATGTAATATATGAACCAGGGTATCCCTTATTCCGCAACCCTCTAAGACGCTTCTCTTTTGCGTCTTCTTTTTTCACTATTCTTTGCAAAGTATTTTTCTAAAATACCCCAAAAAGCATTTGTTGGCCGTCATCACTTGGCATTACTCTCCCTCCATTGCTTGATCGCTGTGCATGTGTGGGTGTGTGGACTTTGGCCCCCTGCGTGGCAAAGGCTCACTCTGACAGGGGGACTGCCAATGGTGTGGGGGGCTTCATCAAATTCACTTGTCTGCAGCAACCGGTATTACCGATGAAAATTATATGTTTGTGTTTCGTAGTCGCAGTCCAACGACCATCGAAAAAGGACATAAATGAACCTGTGACCTTTTGGCCGCCCCCCACCCTGGAGCCTGGATTCCGCTACGATTTGGGATACTCTTTTGCGGGTTTTACGTTTCAGTTTTATGTTTGCCCATTTTTGGGTACGTGACTAGAGTGATACGAGGTGTAAATCACAAAAAATATATGTATAAATTGCATTTGATAAATGCATAGACAAATATCGAATGTTTGCACTCGGATTGGAGTAAACGAGTGATCGGATGTGTGTGCTGTGTGCTCTGTATGACTGATGGGGATTATCGGGGATTTGCATGGTGGTGGAGAACTCTTTAAGAGCGCCAGAGCTGCTTGCGGTACAAGTATCTTCTGCCTGACAACCCCTCGCCTTCAGCACCAGAACTTTGTTGATAAGGTCGTTGATGCAAAGAGCCGTGGACCTGTTTCTCCTGAAGGCATAGGACCTGACCGGCAGCAGGTCACAGTTTGCTATGTGCTCGTCCAACTTCAACTTTATCAACCCCTCTATGGATTTAAACAGCGTGTTAATCAAACAAATCGGCCTATGGTTTTGGAAGGAAGTAGGGTCTTCTTGGGGATGGGTACCACTTTTATCCTGCGCCAGACTTCAGGGATGACGCCACTCAGCCATACTTTATTTATAATTTCAAAAATGTCTTGTTTTTTCCCACTTGGTAGCTTTTGAAGCATCCTGAACGAGATGCCATCAGGGCCTCTAGCCGAATTGGGGTTCCTGGTTTTTAGGAATTCTTCTAGTTCCAGGGGTTCCGGGTCGTCTGGTCCTAACAAAGGGGCAGGAATTTAGGGGGCCTACTGTTTGACGTGGATGGGGTTACTTTAACCATATTGAGAAAGTTTTTGTCATATTCGTTCGTCCATTTGTTCCCTACATTTTTGATTTGACCGTATTTTTTTGATGTTCTTCACCCTGCTCCACATAGAGGGCGATGAGGAGACCTCTTCTATAAACTTGGAAAAGTTGCGCTTTCTAAGATTTTTACGTGATTTTGTAGATTTTTGTCAGCTTCTAAGGTTGCTCTGGCATCAGCCAATTTTTTGGTGAGGTAGAATTTTTGCCTGCAAGCGTTTCTCACGCGAAAAAGTTTTTCCGTTTCCTCGTTCCACCATTTCTTAGCAACGTACTTGTTCTTGCTTGGGAATGTGAGCGTTTTTTTTAAGGTCAGGGATTTCACTTTTTCATTGAGCTCCTCCAGATTTGAGAAATCACTTGCACCCAGAATCCGGGCTATTCTGTTGTGAAGGATCTTCTTGCCTTGGAGGGGGGCATTTAGGCCTTGCACTGATAATACAATTGGGAAGTGGTTGCTATTCGTAATTTTTGTTTTGAGGACTTGCCAGTTAATAGTTCCATTTCTGTAGTTCGAAAAAGAAAGGTCAAGAACTGAGAATTGAGATGGGCTCCTGGAGAAGGTTGGCGAACCGTCGTTTAGGCAGATAAATCCGGCCTCCCGGGTGGAATTCTCAATGCTGCGACCCTTGCGATCACAGATCGGACTTCCCCAGATAGAAGACCTAGCGTTGAAGTCCCCGCCCACTATTGAGGGTATGTCAAGCGAAGCCGCGAATTCGAAAAACTTTTGTGCCCGATTTAAACTGTGAAACTGTTGTTGATGGCGGTGCATATATGCTAAAAATATTGAAATTGCTCTTGAGGTTTTTAAAATGCTGAATTGAATGTTTTTCCTGACGTAGATGCCAACCCCGCCGTAGCCGTCCTCTCTGGGCCTGCAGAAAAAGTTATAGTCTAAAATGCTGCAGTCCGCGTTGTTCAGCACCCAAATCTCTGAGAGGCTGGCAATATCTATTGCGTTCTTGTCTAGGAACATTGAGAGGAGCTGTTTGTTGTTGTTGTGTGTCAGACTTTGAATATTTAGCTGAAGGCATGATCCAACACGGATGACTGCGGAATCTGAATTGGATCGTATCATTATTATAGCCAGCATCAAGAAAACAATTTCATTTTTTCTCGCCCTGTCTCTCTCTAACACACACGTAGCATAGGCGGCTTTGCTTAGAGTAAAACATTAGCGCCTAGATCTCAGAGACTATAAAAGCTAGAGCAACCAAATTTGGTATCCACACTCCTAATATATCGGACCGAGACGAGTTTGTTTCAAAATTTCGCCACACCCCCTTCCGCCCCCGCAAAGGACGAAAATCTGGGGATATTCAAAAATCCCAGAGACTATTAAGGCTAGAGTAACCAAATTTGTTATCCGCACTCCTGTTAGATCTTACTATAAAACGTGTATCTCAAAATTTCGCCCCAACCCCTTCCGCCCACACAAAGGACGAAAATCTGTTGCATCCACAATATTGCACATTCGAGAAAACTAAAAACGCAGAATCATAGATTGTTCGGGCCAGCCGCTGAAGAATAACCGTAACTTTAACATTATTATTGTATGAGCAGAGAGAGCCGCCTATGTTGTAAAACGTTGAGGTTCTGCAGAGCTGCTGCGCTCTCCCGCTAAAGGGGCTCTCTGCCGCCGCCACTTCGGCAACTACTTTGATCTGCTGCCGCCACTTCGGCAATCACTTTGATCTAACGCCGTCGTCTATAGTTTAGTTCTATGCTAACCCCTCTGCGCATTGGTTGCATATCGATCTCGCATAAAGTTTATCTGGCAATAGCAAGCAATCGGCTTCCGCTAAGCCACCAAGATTAAATACGAATTATAAGGTTTAACCCAAAATCTCTTTTCATTTTTGAAACACATAGGTGCCAAAAAAGCTTGGCATCTCAAACATTGGTGACCCCGACGTGATATAAAACCATTGCTTAATCGCGTTCCGTTAAAACACTTATTATTTATACAATATTTTTTTGTTGGGTAGTTTAACTACCAACAAATACATTTGGGTGCACGTTGAAAAACAGTTTAAAGTGCAAATTCAGTGAGAGTGCGGCTGGAATATTTATAGACAAATTCCGGTACTTTAAGCGTCGAATCTCTCATTCTCTGCGCAGCTGCAGCCGCGGTTCTTGACTTTTCGTGTCTTGCATTCTCGCTCTCGCGTCTATACATCGTCGCTTAAGCGGTATTTCATTTTCCGTTGTTGTGTCGAATTGCACAACGGTTAACATGGACAACGATCCGAATACAGGCGCGGGCGGAAATATTGTGGTGGCTGATTCCAGACTGAGTCTGTATAAGCGTAAAAGTCAGTCATTATATGATCGATTGCACAGGCTTGGCGAATCCTTCGCGGGGAATAAAATCGATAAGCTGACCGCCGCGGAAGTCGAGGTGCGCCTTGATATGTTGGCAGAAATTCGAGAGGAATTTAATAAGGCCCATAATGAGTTGGAGGCTCTCGATCAAAACGAGATTGGGAGTGAGCTGCGCGAAATCTTCGATACTCTTTTCATATCGTTGAAAGCTGAGTTGCTGGCTGCTGTTGAAGTAAGCCAGTCACACGCCGCTGCCTATTCTACGACTCTGCCAAGCCATTCCGGACATAGTACCATCATCATGGCTCACCAGCAGCGACTCCCTGAGCTGAAGGTGCCTAAATTTTCTGGTGGATACGTCGAGTTCTCGGATTTTATGGCAATGTTCAAATCGGTGATTGAAGCGGATGCGGATCTCAGTGACATCGAGAAATTCCAGCACCTTCGCTCTTGCCTCGCTGATGCGGCTTTGGATTCGGTTCGATCGTTAGAGCTCTCCAGTGCCAATTATCGTGCGGCTCTGGATATACTTAATAAACGCTTTAATAACAAAAGACTTGTTTTCCAGGCACACATCAAGAAGATTCTTGGGCTAAAGAGGGTAGACTCGCCTTCTGCTAAAAGGCTTCGGGAGTTTTCGGATGCAGTCAATTCACACATGCGAGCGTTGCAGACATTGGGAACTGCTGAGGAGATTTCAGGATTCATGGTCATCAACATGCTGCTGCAGAAGTTGGATTCGAAGACGCAAACCAAATGGGAGGAGCACACATCGTCGGATGCTATACCTACCGCAGAGGAATTCTTCGAATTCTTGCAGCAACGCTGCCAGAAAATGGAGCGGTTGGAATATGCTACAGCGACACACGCTAGTAGCGATCAGGTGGGAAAAAACCATTCCTATACGCAGGTTAAGAAAACGTTTTTAGCTGCCAACTCTTCCGCCGACACGTCTGTATGCGTCTTTTGCCACTCAGCGGGCCATGGAATATACTCGTGCAAGATATTCGGAAATCTCTCACCGTTGCTGCGCCACAAAGAAGTGAAGAAGCTTTCCCTATGCTTCAATTGCCTAAAGCCGGGGCACCGGACCCGCGCATTCAATAGTGGAAAATGTCGAGTATACAGCCCACAACACAAGGCTGCCCAGGTATTACTCCTCCCGATCTGGCCGTTCAACCGGACACTCTTTCCGTTGCTCAAAATTCTGCTAGCAGCTCGTCTCTACCTTCGTCTACCTCTCTTGCTGCCCAAGGTCTTCACTCTGATGTCGTGCTTCTGGCTACAGCCGTGGTTCTCGTAAAGAATCGGTCTGGCGTTTTAGTTCCTTGTCGTGCCATCTTAGATTCAGGATCGCAGCTGCATCTCGTCACATCCAGGTTCGCCCAGCAGCTTCAGCTTAGGAGAACTCAATCGTCTGCACTTGTGTCTGGGCTGGGCGATACCAGCGTTTCTACTGAGGGATCCACCATAAGCATTTGTATGCATTCTCGCACCTCTGCTTACACAACTACACTTACTGCTCTCATCGCCCCCACGATTACCGATTCTCAACCAAGTATGACAGTAAATGTATCCGATTGGCGTATTCCATCTAACATTCAGCTCGCTGATCCTGCATTTTTCAATCCTCAACGGGTTGATCTTCTCATTGGTGCGAGCGTTTTTTATGATCTCCTCTGCGTAGTGCAAATCAAACTCACCGATGGACTGCCTCTTCTGCAGAAGACCCGGCTTGGGTGGATCGTATCTGGCGGTGGACAGAAGGTATCAAGCTCGGCGTTTTTGGCTACGCACAATTGTCCAGATTCGATAGCTGAGATGGAAGCAAGGTTGGATAAAACTCTTCGTATGTTTTGGGAAGTCGAGAATTGTGTGGAGGCTGGGTTGAATACCAAAGAAGAAGACGATTGTGAAGCACATTTCGTAAGCCACCTTTCACGTTTGCCATCCGGGGAGTATGCAGTTCGTCTGCCGCTAAATAACAATACTGATCGTTTAGGAGAATCTTATGCTCAGGCTTATCGACGGTTCATCAGTCTGGAGCGAAAACTGGAGTAATCCTACACTCAAGGAGCGGTATTCCGCCTTTATGAGGGAGTACATTGATTTGCATCATATGCACCAAGTCAACCCTGATTCCCGTAGTCTCTGCAAATATTTCTTGCCTCATCACTGTGTCCTAAAGGAGGACAGTACGACGACAAAACTCCGTGTCGTTTTCGACGGATCCGCAGCTACATCAACTGGATATTCTCTAAATGATGTGATGATGACAGGCCCTGTTATTCAGCCTGCATTGTTTAACATATTGATTCGCTTTCGAACATATCCAGTCGCTCTCACTGGGGACATTTGTAAAATGTACCGCTGCGTACGAGTGTCTCCACCCGACAATTTGTATCAGTGCATCCTATGGCGAGATTCCATCGAGTCCGAGGTTCAAGTCTACACATTAGACACCGTCACATACGGGACGAGGGCTGCATCATTTTTAGCGGTCCGCGCAATGCACCAGCTGGCCATCGACGAGGGTGAGTCCTACCCTCTTGGCTCAGCTGCTCTGCGGCAGGAGTTTTACGTGGATGACCTTATTTCGGGCGGTAATTCGGTCGCACAGGTCATGGACAAGATGCATCAAACATCAGCTTTACTGTCCCGTGGTAATTTTAGACTTAGGAAATGGTGCTCCAGTCACCAGGAAGTACTTGAGGGAACCCCTGAAGATGACATAGAGAAGTTCCTAAAGTTTAATGATGGAAGCGACATTGCCAAAACTCTCGGCTTAGCGTGGGACCCTGCTTCGGATCAGCTGCTTTTTGCCTTGTCCGCACTGGACACAAACTCAAAGCCATCAAAGCGGTCGGTTTTATCTACGACCATCTTGGATTGATAAATCCAGTCATTGTCAGGTGCAAAATCTTCCTTCAGCAGCTTTGGAGAGAAAATTTGGATTGGGATGAAATAGTTTGGCAAGCATTTCTCGGATCTCATTTCCTCGCTTGGTTCTTCGTTCTAGTGTGGCTACAGAAGTTCACGGATTCTGTGATGCCAGCTTAGAAGCATATGGCGCTTGCGTGTATGTCGTGTCCAGGGAAGCCCAGTCTTTGAGCCACGTTTTGTGCTCAAAGTCGCGAGTGGCGCCGCTAAAGACTATATCGATTCCTAAGCTGGAATTAAGTGGAGCCCATTTGCTTGCGAAAATCATGCAGAATGTAAAGGACATGGGAATCTTTACAGGTCGGTTCTATTGCTGGTCGGATTCGTCAACAGCATTATCATACATTAGGGACGAGCCAGCTAAATTTCAAGTTTTCGTGGCAAATCGAGTGGAATCAATTCAGGAGTTGACGGCAGCCATGGAATGGCGCTATGTTCCCACATCTTTAAATCCTGCTGATATTCTCTCGAGAGGCTCGCTTCCCAACCATCTTATCCAGTCAGAGCTATGGTTTCACGGCCCATCCTTTTTGCTAGGCTCCAAGGATAAGTGGCCTGTATCTCCTACTAACAACATAGCAACTTTGGAGCTTCGCAAGAGAGGATTGCTAATCACGTCTCCACATGCCGATCTCACGGCCGGATGCAAATTTGCGAATTCATTCTTTCGCATGCAGCGCACATTCGCCTGCATGCATAAATTTATACATCGTCTTAGGCATCCAGGACTCACCGTTTCTGATATTCGGCAAGGAACGCATCTTCTAATTCGACACATTCAGCTGGCAAATTTGTGGATGGACATAAAGGAGATTCGGCGCAATGGTCAAGTCATGAAATCCAGTTCTATTAGTTCGCTCAACCCGTTCATCGATCATTCTGGACTACTTAGAGTTGGAGGTCGTCTTGGCAACTCATCGCTAGGATTTGACGCTCAGCACCCGCTCATTCTGCCAAAGGGACATTCCATTACCTTTGCGCTGATAAGATATTATCATATCGCGCCTTGCTATCCAAAATTCGGCTAGAATATTGGCCCATTGGAGGTGTTAAGGCAGTGTCAAGGGTCGTCAGCAGATGTGTGAGATGCTTCAAGACTAGGCCGCGCATGGTCGACCACATCATGGGAGACCTACCTAAGGAACGTTTGGAAGGATCTCGAGCTTTTGAAGTCACTGGAGTAGATTACTGTGGACCTTTTTTCTACCGATCAGAAATCCGCACGAGGCCTCCGATCAAGTGCTACATTAGCGTATTCATCTGTTTCACTTCTAAGGCTATACACATGGAGCTCGTAAAGGATTTGACCACCGCATCGTTTCTAGGCGCACTAAAGCGTTTTACTTCCACTCGAGGAAGGCCAAGTCAAATTTGGTCGGACAATGCGACAAACTTCGTTGGGGCCAAGAACGAGCTTCTGGAGCTAAAGAAGCTTTGTCTGAGCGAACCGCATATGAAGGAGGTCCACGAATCCTGCTTGGCTGACTCGATCGACTGGCGTTTCATCCCACCTCGCTCTCCGCATTTTGGCGGGTTGTGGGAAGCGGCCGTGAAGACCGCAAAATATCACCTGTACCGATCAGTTGGACCATCTGTGCTTAGCTTCGACGAGCTGCGCACTCTGGTCTGTCAGATCACTGCAATCGTTAACTCTCGCCCTTTGCTCTCGCTTTCAGAAAATCCTGATGATTTAGACGTTTTGACTCCTGCTCATCTGCTTTTAGGCGGCCCCCATGAGCAAATCCTCGAGCCTGACCTAACGAAGCTGAACTACAATCGTCTGGATGGCTGGCAGCGGGTCACCCAACTACAGCAAATATTTTGGAGACGTTGGCGCGAAGAGTATCTCACTCTTTTGCAAGAGCGCGCGAAGTGGCGTACCCCCGCGCAAAACATCTGCAAGAACGACCTCGTTCTGGTGAAGGACGAAAATCTTCCTCCAATGCGTTGGCCACAGGCTAGAGTGGTCGATGTCGTTTTGGGCAAGGACGGAGTGTGTCGCGTCGCTGACCTGAAGACATCCTCAGGAAACATCAGGAGGGCCGTCACTCGGCTATGTTTGCTGCCCCTTAAGGAATCTGTTGAGAGACTAGCTCCCAACGGGGGTGGTATGTTCGGGGCAGCCGCTGAAGAATAACCGTAACTTTAACATTATTATTGTATGAGCAGAGAGAGCCGCCTATGTTGTAAAACGTTGACGTTCTGCAGAGCTGCTGCGCTCTCCCGCTAAAGGGGCACTCTGCCGCCGCCACTTCGGCAACTACTTTGATCTGCTGCCGCCACTTCGGCAATCACTTTGATCTAACGCCGTCGTCTATAGTTTAGTTCTATGCTAACCCCTCTGCGCATTGGTTGCATATCGATCTCGCATAAGCAAGCAATCGGCTTCCGCTAAGCCACCAAGATTAAATACGAATTATAAGGTTTAACCCAAAATCTCTTTTCATTTTTGAAACACATAGGTGCCAAAAAAGCTTGGCATCTCAAACATAGATAATGACCATTGAAATTTGCCAGATTGCTAAATCTGGATCAGATCAGATCATTTTTATAGCCAATAGGAACAAATCAATTTGCAGTGGCTACGCAGCGCCCGACGTCACGCTCAGACTGATTTTCTGTCTCTCTTGCACGCACTCTTTGTCGTGTCGTTTAATATTAGCGGCGTCTGCCGGAGGAGAGCCATACTGACTTAGTATCGGGTATAACCGTAGAGTTGCGGTGTCCGCAGCAACTCACAACGTTCCCCCTCGTTTTATTGTGTGTTCGCCGACATTCACTTTCGTTCCGCGAGTGTAATTAGGATTTGCATATACTATTCGCACCACGTAGAACGGCTAAACAACAAAACACTTGACTGCGATTCAATCAGACGCGATGCGATTGGGCTGCAGCTCTGTTGTTGTAGTACATATGTATGTATGCAGCACGTCCGCAGGGCGTGTGTGAGCGCGCATCTGTGGGTGGTGGAAAGCCGCAGGGCAGGGAAATCAATCAACTCGACGGAGAGAAAACTGCACAGCACGTCGTATCGTTGGACATTCTATTTTCCGGCGCGACGCGGTCGTGGTCGTTTGTGATTAATTCACAAAAAAGTTAATCTTTTTTCGCGAAAGCGCGTTCGGACGCGGTGAACAGCTGGGAAAATTATGTGAACAAAAGGGTATTGACAACAGGCAACATGGTCCAGAAAATGCAACGCCTGCAAGGTAAAATCCACCCCATTTGCTTAACATACCATGGAGGGAAGCTTATAAAAAGGTATGCACAACTGGCAACAGGGCCCAGAAAATGCAACGCATACAAGGTAAAATCCACCCCATTTGCCCAATGTGCCTTGAATATACCCAATATACGAAAACCCGATTTTGTCTTCAGGTATATTTAAATATATATATTGTAATTGAAATTTGCCTTTTCTGTTTTTGCCTGTTTTCCATACCCTTTTTTATACCCCATTCAAAATAGCGACTCATTTTTTCGTCGCTGGAGAAAGTAGCTGTGTGGACGCTCTGAACCGCTGCATAAACACGCTTTTAGTATACGCTGGATACGCTTAGTATCAGTGGTATTTTTTTGCTTTCAGTTTTCGGTCTCACCCTTTAAACGGAACATACAAACTATGATGTCATCGACAGGTGGCTCTCCTGCGCCTTGTTAAAATCAACCACAGGTGTCCGTGAGTTCCCTTTATAGCAGACAGCTTTGTTAGTTTCATAGTAACCACCCAATCCAGCCTAGTTTCATGGCAGCAGCCATGTCCAAAAGGACCGCAATATTTGAAAAAATGTAAAACTACAAAAGTTTACTATGAAATGTTACTTTATTTGCCGACTTTCATCATTTTATTTTGTTTTTCTTTAACCCATTATGTGCTTTACATGTTTGTGATTTGTATTTTCTTTATTTCGTTTACGTTTCTTTATATGCGTTTATAAGTCGAATACTCCAATTTTCCATTTACTAATGATATGCGCACCAAACTAATTTCCACTCGGCGCCATGAACAGAAAACTGAAAACCGAAAATGCAAAAGAATACAACTCAAAAAATAGATTTGTATGCTACAAAATTTTAATTTAAGTAAATCATAAAGAAGGCAATTCAAGTATAGTATACCACCGAATTCTATAGGTTAGGTTAGGTTAACCCGGACGGCCCTCAGCGGGGCCACGCGGGCCCCCTGGCCCTTAGTTATCCTGATAGGGGGTGTATGAACCATCGCGGGAGTGGCCAGCAGTTCCTGAGGCGTCCTTTTGGAGGCATCTTCCAATGATGCCAGCACTGGGGCGCCCAGGTATCTCCTCCTTGCCCTTGAGAGAGCCGGACAGTAGCAGATGAGATGTTCCAGGGTTTCGATAGCCCCAGGTTCATCACATTTCCTACAACTGTCTCTGTTGGTGATGCCTAGCTTAGCTGCATGTGCAGCAGCCAGACAGTGACCTGTAAGTATTCCCACTAGCAATCTACAGTCCTTTCGTGGTAGGTGCAGTAGGTAGTGGCTAAGTTTCTCGTTGCGTTCCTTGCACATTATCTTCGAGGTTCTGCATGTGGTACTGTTCCACCTGCTATCAGTCTGTGTTCTAGACTGCTTCTCTAGATCGCATTGCACCGTTCTAAGGGAGACAGGCACGTTCTCGGTCCTCCTATTCTCCAGCCCGACGCCTTCCTTAGCTAGTACGTCCGCCGCTTCGTTTCCTTCGATGCCCTGGTGGCTGGGAACCCAATAGATCCGCACTGTCTTTGTCGTGCTTAGGATGTCTAATGCCTCCCTGCTCGCCAAGACACTTCTGGAACTGACCGCGGACTACTGCATGGATCTTATCGCCGCTTGGCTGTCGACGAATAGGTTGACCGCATCGTGTGCTCGTTCTGTCAGGAGAGCGACCTCCGCTGCTTTCCCGATGGCAAAAACTTCTGCCTGGAATATGCTGCATTGGTCCGGTAGCTTATACGACAGCCTTATCTCAGGGTCTGTACAGTATAGGCCCGCTCCTACTCCTCCGTCCATCTTGGAGCCGTCTGTGTATATATTGAGGTGCTCAGTTTGGTCCCTTCCAATTTTCCAGTCTTCAGGTCCCAAAGATGTGGTTGTTTTGACGTCAAGGCAAGTTTGGGGGGTCATGTAATCAGTTGATCCGGTCATGTCCCTGCCAATTGAACTGTGCCCGTATCCTTGTATCGATAGGTTTCCTGATGCTATAAGGCGTTGTGCTGCCTTTCCCGCAATCAGGATAGCGTGAATGTCCAGGGGGTCGATTCCGAGTACAGTTTCGAGTGCTTTTGATGGGGTTGACCTCAGCGCCCCTGTCTTTTCCATAAGCTTATGGTATGTCTTCTTTTCAGTAGCCTGCCACCACCCTAAGGCTCCATACAGCAGAGTTGGTCGCACCACCGAGATGTAGATCCAGTGCATTAGAGCAGGTGACAGGCCCCATGTGCTGCTGAGCATCTTCTTGGATGCATAAAGCGCAATGGTAGCCTTCTTCACCCTTTCCACTACATTGGGCCTCCATGCCAGCTTGCTGTCAATTTTGGTAAATTTTCGGGGGGGTCCATATCGGTACCTTGTACCTCTTGGTAAAGAGGATGAGTTCCGTCTTGTCCGCGTTGATACTGAGTCCTACCTCTTCCGCCCACTCACGTATCTCCCTGAGTGTACGTTCCATTATGGAGCTGAGGGTCGATGGACATACACCCGTAATAAGTATGCTTATGTCGTCTGCATAAGCTGTTATTTTTGGGGCCTTCCTTTCAAATCTCTTAATGAGGTCGTCGACCACCAAATTCCACAGTAGTGGCGAAAGGACTCCACCTTGAGGTGTGCCTCTGTGTGCCCCCTTTACCATGGAAGCAGTGCCCCACTCCGGTTGCACCCGTCTACAACTTAGGAGGTTTTTGATCCAGACGTTGATTGCAGGGTGTATGTTATTCGCTTCTAGGCGACTTGTTATTGCGGTTGTTGCCACGTTGTTGAATGCTCCTGAGATGTCCACAAATGCTCCCAAAGCATACTTTTTGTTGTGAAGGGCGCTCTCGATGGTGGCTACTAGCGAGTGTAGTGCCGTCTCCACTGATTTCCCCTTGGTGTAGGCGTGTTGGTTTGTTGACATCAGTCCGAATTCTATATGTTTAAACATAATTTATAAAGATCAATTCTCCTCCTGGCCGCTCCGCTCTTTCTCTTCTCTTCTTGGAGCTCTTTCCGATTGGTTTCTGTCTCATTCTTTTGCTTAATATAACGCTAATTTAATATTTATATTTTATATAATGCATCTTTTTACTTTGTATGGAATAACACTTAATTATACATTCACATTATATAGTTTGATTTGATTTCAGTTGTAATCATAACGAAACAGAAGAATGTCTGTGCGGGCTGCTGTTTTCAAAAAATTCAAAATATTGAACATACTCAAAAAAGTCGAAAAAATAAAATGACTGACATAAATGCAATTTGTAATTGTCTGAAAGGGATTTCGCAATAGAGTAGTAGTTCCTTCTTTTCCTTCCTATGTCTTGTGTGTGTTTAAGTGTGTGCCTCGTGGTTCATTGGTTGCCTTTGTTGTACGTAGTATAGTATCAAACCACTAAATACTTGCCCGTATAAATGTTGTCGTTTAAATATTTATTTATATTGTGAGGACCCATACTGGGAGCCTCACATAGTAACGAGAGTTAATTGATTAAAAAGACAACCTGAAAATATAAGACATCGCAATGTAGCGAGATTTGTATCAGTAAAAATCATCTTCTATGTTAGTAAATAAGCTAGTTAATTTTTGCATAGCCGAAATCCCGACAAACGGCCAGCTCACACAGAATAGCCGCAAAGAGAACAGCGAACAGAGAGAGCCACGCTCAGCCGGCAACAGAGCAGATCTCTTTCGAGAAAGTCCCGTTGGCCCGAAAACGAGCGCCAGGCGTGGTGAGAGCGTCGAGCGACCGTGGCGAGAGCGGGAGTCGATTTTCGGAAGCGAGCAAGACGGAACGCCGCGGAGTGACTAGAAAAGCAAGAAAAAGTGTTGAACGGCCGGGCGCCCAAGAAGTGGAGAAGAATGGACGAGCTGCAGGAGCACAGACGCCGGATCCGCGGGTGAGCTGGCCGATGGCCCAGGTAGTAGTAGAAGTAGCAGGGAGTGCGAGGGAAACCATGCCAATAAAACTTCGATCATATGACTAAGAATTCTACTGCTTCCATTTGCTTTCCCCGGTCGGACCACCGGCTGCAGTCATCTCTCCCCCTTCCCCTTCCGTTTTCCTGGCTGTTTTCGGTCCCTACGCTCCCGCTCTGACTCTGGCAACAGGGTTTTACCCTGCTGGAGTGAGAAGTGGTACGCGTTTCGGCGGGTGCGCCCTCCTTCCTATTTTCTAGCCATGCTTGGTCCCTACGCTCCCGCCCTGACTCTGGCAACAGGGTTTTACCCTGAAGTGTAAGAAGCGGTATGCGTATGAGATTTGTGTATGCCCCAGATTTTCGTCCTTTGCGTGGGCGGAAGGGGGTGTGGCGAAATTTGGACACGAAACGGTCAAGGTCCGATATCACAGGAGTGTGGATACCAAATTTGGTTGCTCTGGCTCTTATAGGTTCTGAGATCCTTGAACTCATATTTTGCAATTGACAAAACCGACCATGAAACCTGTGTGTTAGAGAGAGACAGAGCGAGAAAGGATGAAATTGTTTTCTTGATTCTGGCTATAATCATTATACGATCTGGTTCAGATTTTGTACTGTAGAAGATATGGTCATCCTCACCGATTCTGCGTTTTTGGTTTTATCGTATCTTTAAAAATGTGGATGCCACAGATTTTCGTCCTTTGTGGGGGCGGAAGTGGGCGGGGCGAAGTTTTGAAATATTTTTGTAGCAGTGACATATCACAGAAGTCTGGATCCAAAACATCGTTGCTCTAGCTCTTATAGTCTTTGAGCACTAGGCGCTGAAGGGGACGGACGGACGGACGGACGGACGGACAGACGGACAGACAGACAGGGCTCAATCGACTCGGCTATTGATGCTGATCAAGAATATATATACTTTATGGGGTCGGAAACGATTCCTTCTGGACGTTACACACATCCACTTTTACCACAAATCTAATATACCCCAATACTCATTTTGAGTATCGGGTATAAAAATCCAAGTGAAGCACCAGCGACGAAGCAGCACGCAAAGCAGAACGAAAATTCCGTGGTCCCCGTTATACTCGGGCAAAACCATGCGGGATCATAGCGCCCGGTACAGTGGGGAAAGAGCCAAGGGCAGCCAGCCCTCCGTTACATTTCAGTGGGGAGAGAGGGGGTGAAGACCGGAGAACAGTTCTGGGCGTCGGCGGCGGGGATGTGCCGAACGACCCACGAGTATAATACATGCAATTATCCATTCCTCATACTACCCGCACCCCCCGATCTTCGACTATTTACCTAACCATTCGCCCGCGGCTCTCTCGCGTGGTAGTAGTAGTAGCAGTAGTCCTCAGCCTTCGATCAGTATACAACGCGCGAAAAACCAGTAGTCCTTAGCCTTCGGTCAACATACAACGTGTGAAACCCAGTAGTCCTCAGCCTTCGATCAGTATACAACGCGCGAAAAGACAGTAGTCCTCAGCCTTCGGCCAATATACAACGTGTGAAACAGAGTGATCCCCTGCCTTCGATCGGAACACAACGGGCAATACAGCGGTCAGCATACAACGTGCGAAAGACAGCGATCCCGCGTCTTCTGTCCAACTCGCGCTCCCTCCGTAGCTGAACACGAACCAACGGATTCTCATCGTAACGATCCTGCAGAAACCAACGACTAAAGTACCCCTGAACAAGCGCGTGTTAATTGGGTTGCCAGCCCCGTCTCCAGGTCCCCGACCAGGACGGCCCACCGGTAATTCACCACCGAATAGTCTCGCACGCGTCCTCGCCGTTTAAGGATTCAGAGCCCCGTCTTTCGCCGCATCATTAGCTACGTTTTTCGATTCTTCGGGCGACGCCCCAGACATTCGATCGTGGACCACGTGCAGCAGCAGTGACCCGGACCAACTCAGCATGGGAGTCAAGTGGATTTCGGTTAGTCGCAAAAACGAGTTGGAGACGATTACCGCGGAGATTGGGTTAGACAGTGCTGGAACTGTCGAAGAGTTGAGACGTCGACTCGCGACCTTCGCAAACTCGGCCGATTTACCAAGTACGGTGCGCTCTCGGTTGGAGGGACTGGAGGCCCAGTACGGAGTCGCCGTGACTCCAGAGGTTAAACCACTTTCTCCCCGCCCTTCTACACTCGCGCCTCTTAGCCTACAACCCCATCCCCCGGCTGCGTATGATGTGGTACCCACCAGTAGCCGTAGTATCGTGGCGTCGGGATCCGCTGTGCCGGTAGAGAGCCTGCTCCACGGCATCGACGTCGGTGCCGCGCAGAGAAACCTGCACGGTAGCAAGGACCCATCAACGAAGGGGCCCACCTGGAACGAGGAGCATTTTAACGCTGCGATCACCGAGAAAATGGTCCGCTGGGGAATCGTGTTTGATGGGTCCGGCGATCCGTTAAGTTTCCTTGAGCACGTGCAAGAGAGGGCAGCCACTTATAGGATAGATCTACGACACTTATCACAAGGAATCCTCGTGTTGTTGACCGCTCGGGCCGAGAGTTGGTTTCGAACGAGCCGCCTCAGTGGAGAACCATGGGAGACCTTCCGCAAAGAGTTTTCAGAGTTTTTTTTTGCCTCCTCGGTACTTTCAACGGCTAGAGGACGAGATCCGAACCCATTTTCAACGACCAAAAGAAGCGTTTAAAACGCGCGCGGGATACACCGAGGCTCAGGAATTGGAAAGGATATACGATAACATGCTCCCGGAATACCAGTTGTTTACGAGGCGAAAAGATTTTGATTCTCTCACCGAACTAACGCAACTGGTTGTGAACTTCGAGGTGACGCGTAACAAGGGCCCGTCGGAACTCACGGGCTACGCGAACCAAGCACGAGACACCCATCCCCGGGAAACTTCAGGGCCAACGGCCGGCCAACGAGGACCAAGGAATCACGCGGCTGCGAGGACACAGGATCTCCGGCTCGATAGAACCCAGGTGAGGGATTGGTCGACGGACTCGCAGCAGCCGGATGCCAGGAATGGAACCATCATCCAAGACGCCGACACCATAATCGACGTGCACCATGCTTGTAGGAACTGCGGCGGGTCCGGACACTTCTCCAGGGAGTGTGAATGGCCCCAAGTCTTATACTGCTGGGACTGTGGCCGTCGCGGGCTACGCACCATCGAATGCTGTCGCAGGAATTCGTCGGAAAACGGACAGGCGCTTCACTCGGCAGGGGACCGGGCGAAGACCGCCACTCCCACCCCGAGGCAGTAAAGGGAACCCTGCGGCTGGAAAGAGGACGAATTCGCGCGCAAGTAACCATGGAAGGAGAGGACCTGCTCGCTACTCTGGACACAGGCGCCACACGGAGCTTCGTTAGCGAACGCAAAGCTCTGGAGCTGGACGGACAGAGTATAGCGATGGTACGAACGACGATCAGATTGGCGGATGGGTCCCTCCGGGAATTGACTCAGGCGCTGATGGCAGACATACGATTAGGAGATCAACAAGTAAAGATGCCGGTGCTGGTAATGAAAGACGTGCTGGATGACGTCCTCCTCGGCATGGATTTTCTATGCGGAATAGACGCGACCCTGCAGTGTGGAGGAGTCCCCTTGCGCCTGAAATTTAAACACAGCCATGATACCAGGACTCAAGACATAGGATCCACATCCAGCCTGGATCAACCTACGAATCTCAGCCGAGACCCGATCACCCAGCATCGGGACCCGACGAGGAACGACGAGGAGTGCGTGGCCGATCCCCTGGGATCCATGATGGTGAGGTGGGAAAAACTTGCGAGGGACGACGTACCAAACGAGACGTTCGTGGCTGTCCCTTCAAGGGATTCTAGGAATTCGGACGAGGTTTCGACCCCGGCAGGATACCAACCAGGATGGACATCGGCGCTCCCCGGCCTCGACCCCAGAGGGATCCCAATTGTCCGACGTTTTGACCCCTGTATCCGGGCCCAAAGACGACGAACCCCTGGAACCCTGGATCGCCGAATGGTTGCAACAAGAACTGAAACAATTCGACGGCCTCAGCGGAGTGTCCCCCATTGCAGAACACACCATCGTGATGCGCGATAACAAGCCTATAAAACAACGTTATTATCCAAAAAACCCCGCTATGCAAGCCGTCATTAATAAACAGGTCGACGAGCTGCTTAAGGAAGGGAAAATTAAACCTTCGAAGAGTCCACAAGAGTGCATAGACTTCCGACAGTTGAACGCGCGATCAATCCCCGACGCGTACCCCCTCCCCAGGATTCAACATATATTGGAAAAGCTGAGAGATGCCAGGTACATATCGACCCTGGATCTGAAGAGCGGCTACTGGTAAATTCCGCTTGCCCCAGCCAGCCGCGAGTGCACGGCGTTCACCGTGCCGGGCCGCGGATTGTTTCACTGGAAAGTGATGCCTTTTGGCCTTCACTCCGCCGGCGCGACCTTCCAGCGAGCACTGGATAGCGTGATTGGCCCTGACATGGAACCACACGCATGCGCCTATCTTGACGATATTATCGTTATCGGGCACACAGTGGAGGCCCACATGCGGCATCTCGGGACAGTTCTACAGCGGCTGCGCAAGGCTAATCTTCGACTCAGCCAGGACAAATGCAGCTTCTTCAAACGCAGACTGAAATATTTAGGGCACGTCATCAGCGGGAACGGCATACACACGGATCCTGACAAGATCGCCGCAGTGCGCAACCTGAAACCCCCTGCAGGTGTCAAGGAACTTCGCCGGTGCATCGGTATGGCCTCCTGGTACCGGCGATTTGTACCCAACTTTTCCGAAATAGTAGAACCCATGACTGCGTTGTTAAGGAAAGATTGGCAATGGGAATGGTCGGAAGAACAGGAAAAAGCCTTCGAGAAGTTGAAGATCAGGTTAACTGAAGTGCCGGTTCTGGCCTGCCCTGATTTTCATGAAAAATTCTCATTGCAAACCGACGCTAGCGAACAAGGATTAGGAGCCGTTCTTACGCAAAAGATAAGGGACGAGGAACGAGTAATAGCTTACGCGAGTCGACGCTTGTCCAAAGCCGAGGAGAACTACTCCGTTACTGAGAAGGAATGCTTGGCAATAGTGTGGGCAATCCGTAAGCTGCGCTGTTACTTGGAAGGATACCGATTCGACGTGATCACGGACCATCTCGCCCTGAAATGGATCAACTCGATCGACAGCCCCACTGGACGGATAGCACGTTGGGCTTTAGAGCTGCAGCAGTATCAATTCGATATCCACTATCGCCGAGGGAAGCAAAACGTGGTAGCAGATGCACTTTCCCGCCAACCATTGGAGTTACTACATCAAGCTCTGGAAGAAGAGTCACAGTGCAAGTGCATCAGGAAAATGTTGGCGAGAATCAGGCAGCAGCCGGGCAAATACGAAAACTATCGAAGCGAGAGTGGACAACTGTATCGGCGACTGCACACCGTGCCCGAAGAGGAAGACTCCACCCCATGGAAACTCTGCGTTGCTGCAGACCATAGACGACGCGTACTAAAAGAATGCCATGACCACCCGACGGCCGGACATCTGGGAATCCGAAAAACAAGCACACGAGTCGCCCAAAAGTACTACTGGCCAGGCCTGTTCCGCCGTGTGCCAAAAATAAGAGGTGAGCCAGTTCAAACCGGCGGGGAAAATGTTCACCAGACAAGTTGACGAACCCTTCAGCGTGCTATGCGCAGACTTTGTTGGGCCGTTGCTTCGCTCCAAACATGAAAACACCGTCCTCCTTGTCTTCTTCGACGCATTTAGTAAGTGGGTCGAACTGGTGCCTCTACGCAAGGCAACTACGCCCCACCTGGAAAGATCGTTCCGAATCCTTCCGAATCCTCAGCCGCTTTGGTACCCCTCGTACCTTCGTTTGCGACAATGGGGCACAGTTTACCAGCCGATCGTTCAAAGGGTTCTGCAAAAGACTAGGGATGGAACTTCAGCACACTGCCCCGTACACTCCCCAACAAAATCCAACGGAACGCGCGAACAGAACAATTAAAACGATGCTGGCGCAATACATCGACGAAAAACAGAACACTTGGGATGAACTCTTGCCAGAAATCACGCTCGCGATTAACTCTAGCGTGTCCGATTCAACGCGATTCAGCCCCGCGTTTTTGATCCAAGGTCGCGAGCCAAGACTGCCAGGCGCCTTGTATGATGAGGTTACGCCAGGAACGGGAACCAGCATCACCGACCCGGAGACCAGAGCCCGACAGATGAGAGAGGTGTTCGAAATCGTAAAAACAAACTGCGACAAAGCCGACAAAGCATCAGAGGAGCAAAAACGACATTACAACCTCCGCCGTAGGGAATGGAAGCCGGCTATCGGATCCCAAGTGATGCTACGTCGCCACACTCTGTCCAAAGCATCCGAAGGCTTCGCCTCCAAGTTGGCCTCGAAATTCGAGGGACCATACCGGGTGACCAAGTTTCTCTCTCCGAATCTCGTCCGATTACAGATTCTAAACGGACGTAAGCAGCGGTCAGCCAGTTTGAAAGACCTGAAGGCATTCTACCCGACCATCGACAAGGATGACGAAAAGACCGACCAGAGCAGGACGGACAGTGCAGGCGACCCGGACCGAACCAATATACAACAATCTTGATTACAACGCGGATCTACTCAAATCGCCACAACGATGCTGACCCCCCGGATACACAGAGACGAAACCAATCAGGAACCCGGATATCTTGCGAGAAACGACGCACCGAACGAGGCGTGCGTGGCTGCTCCTCCTGGACACATCCGCTTCAGGAACCCGGATATCTTGCGAGGAACGACGCACCGAACGAGGCGTGCGTGGCTGCTCCTCCTGGACACATCCGCTTCAGGAACCCGGATATCTTGCAAGGAACGACGCACCGAACGAGGCGTGCGTGGCTGCTCCTCCTGGACACATCCGCTTCAGGGTGGTCAGGATATCCTACGAAGAAGCGGGCGTGGCTGTTCCTTCAAGGGCAAACCGCAACCGTGATTATCCCGAAGGGACCAACCAAGGCCGACATTTTGGAGATTCACATTAAGTCTATAACCACTCCGCCGCACTCGTAGGGTATCAAAGTATTTCTTGCCTGTAGTCAACAAGTCTATTCCTATTCACAGCCCATCGAATGCTAGAGACCCCCACCGACGGAGAACCACGACAAAAGCCAAGTCCGAGCCCCCAGTAGATTGGGAGATCATCGAGGAACTGATTCTTCGCCCCACTCCGCGAGAATGCCAAGTCCACCCAGAGGTCCTCAGCTGGGAAAATCTATGCGGCGACGTCGTAAGCTGGCCACGCATGGACCGCCAACGCCCGGGACCCAAGCCCTGGCAACGTCGTCAAAGCCACGTTCACCCACGCTCAGGGCACCAGCCAAGTCAAACCCGACCAGGTCGTCGAAGAGCACGCGCAGGGCCCTGGACACGCCACCGTAGGAGAAGCAGCCGACTTCACCGCTCCGGGTCCGAGCCCCGACGAGGGGGCAGAGGCCATCACTATTCCTGACGGGCTGCCAGGTGCCACCGCACGCGGATACCACCAGCAATTCGAGCCGACGGAGTTCGAAAAAGAGGTGCTCCGCTGGGAAGAGCCACCGCTTCCGGCACTCTTCGAGGCCCTTGATATGCCCAACCTTCTCGAACGGATAGACGGGTTAGACATCGCCCCGAAGATGCAGGACTACCGGCCGTCAGCGACTTTGACGCCATCTCGCGTCCCGAAGACATCGCCCCCGAAGATGCAGGACCACCGGCCGTCGGCGACGTTGACGCCATTCTGCGTCCCGAAGACATCGCCACCGAAGACACAGAGCTACCAGACGACAGCGATCTGGATGCCATCCTACATCCCGAAGGCGGCATACCAGAAACGTCGACCCCCACCCCAGCTGTTCGTTGTGTGACTGGAGAGGCGGATTGGAGAGTACGTACGCCCGACGGCCGGCTGCCAGACACCCTGAAGGCCCGGCTCCTGGCACAACTCGTCAACCCGCGGCGTAAAGATGTCCGATTCTTGGCAGAGGGGGACAACACCTTCTTCCAGGTCCACATCAGCAAGACGAGCAAAGTAACCATTCGCTCACGGGCCCCCCGAAGCAAGGAGAGGGTGTGAGGACCCATACTGGGAGCCTCACATAGTAACGAGAGTTAATTGATTAAAAAGACAAGCTGAAAATATAAGACATCGCAATGTAGCGAGATTTGTATCAGTAAAAATCATCTTCTATGTTAGTAAATAAGCTAGTTAATTTTTGCATAGCCGAAATCCCGCCAAACGGCCAGCTCACACAGAATAGCCGCAAAGAGAACAGCGAAGAGAGAGAGCCACGCTCAGCCGGCAACAGAGCAGATCTCTTTCGAGAAAGTCCCGTTGGCCCGAAAACGAGCGCCAGGCGTGGTGAGAGCGTCGAGCGACCGTGGCGAGAGCGAGAGTCGATTTTCGGAAGCGAGCAAAGACGGAACGCCGCGGAGTGACTAGAAAAGCAAGAAAAAGTGTTGAACGGCCGGGCGCCCAAGAATTGGAGATGAATGGACGAGCTGCAGGAGCACAGACGCCGGATCCGCGGGTGAGCTGGCCGATGGCCCAGGTAGTAGTAGAAGTAGCAGGGAGTGCGAGAGAAACCATGCCAATAAAACTTCGATCATATGACTAAGAATTCTACTGCTTCCATTTGATTTCCCCGGTCGGACCACCGGCTGCAGTCATCTCTCCCCCTTCCCCTTCCGTTTTCCTGGCTGTTTTCGGTCCCTACGCTCCCGCTCTGACTCTGGCAACAGGGTTTTACCCTGCTGGAGTGAGAAGTGGTACGCGTTTCGGCGGGTGCGCCCTGGCAACAGGGTTTTACCCTGCTGGAGTGAGAAGCGGTATGCGTTCTCTCCCTTTCCTCCTCCTCACCGGAACCGCGGCTCACCTCGACCTTGGCAAGCGTCCCTGGTGAGTTTCGCACCGCCCGGCTCATCGCCCGCTTTTCATACGCAGTTTCAAAAAAAAAGAAAAACACATAAAACATTGTAAACTTAAAATACATAAAACACTTCAAGGGTGACACACACAACACGTCACAAGTTCAACACAAAATTCAGCTACACTACGATTTGTTGTTTGATTGGAGTGTTATCGGTGTTGAATCATAAGGAAACTTTTAGTTATATTTATCCGCTCATTCACTGTCAATGTTGAGGCCCACGCGCTTCTCCTCCTCGAGCATGGCGTCCAGCTCGTCCGTGAGATTGGCCAGCATGTTGCCAATATCGTTCAGCACATTCACCGACACTTTCGGGGGCACACTCGTCACTGGGGCAGCTGTCTCGGGCGATGCCATTGCTTCGCCGCTCGCTGGCATTGACGCCGACGATCCCCCAATGCCTGCGTCCAGGGTGGGGGAGCGCAGATGCAGGGCGCTGCCTCCGCTGGCCGTGCTGCCCATGCTCTCGCTCCGCGCCAGAGTCGCGTCGTGGAGCGAACTCGAAGACTTCAGCGAGTGGAACGAGTGCCCTATGTTGGCGATCGTGTTGGTGGAGGAGGAGCTGGAACTGGAGCTGGAGGAGTACAGGTGGGGGGGATGGCTGCCGGGAATGGTAGTGGCCCCAGCACTGGCCTGTCCCAGTTCCTGCCGATTCAGCAGCCGCTGCTTGATCGTGCCCGTGTTCTCGTTGGCAAACGGTATCGCGTCAATCGAATCGATGCTGGAAGTGGACTTATTGTCGTGGTATTTCTCGCAGTGTATCTCCGCCGTGGTCTGCTGTATGGTGGCATAGTTCGCATAGATCGGCTGTTGGCTGCCCGCTGCCGCGGCTGCTGCGGCCGCCGCCTGCTGTTGCTGCCGGTAGAACATTTGATGCGCATGCTGCTGTTGCTGCTGCTGGGAGCCCACTGCCTGCTGCTGGGGTTGTTGGACTGAGCCGGTGGCACCTCCCTCTCCGCTCAGCGTGCGGGAGTTGCGTATGCTGCAGTGCCGTCGGGGCGGCTCTGGTGCAATCTTCTTCCCACTCAACGGGCTGCCGCTTAGATAGTTCTGCAGGAAACAAGATGGAACAATAAGCTTATGGGGATTCTAAAGGCCATTGCCTGTAATGCCCACTTACCGCTCCTCCCTCGCCACCGCTGGCTGCCCCGTACTCGGCGGCCGCCGCCGCATTCATGTAGTGATGATGCTTTAAAGGTGGCATCGTGTTCAGCACGGCTCTCTGCAGGATTCCACGCTGCTGGCGCGGCAATGTGCCACCACCCTCCTCGTAGAGCAGCTCCCGCGTGGCATCATTGGTGGGTGTAATGTCGCCGTCGTCGTAGGAGCGCCGCCAGGCCATGGCTGCCGCATTGCTCCCCAGTAGACGGGCTGGCGCCGCCTGCTGCTGCTGCAACAGCTGCTGGTGGTGGTGCTGGTGCTGCTGCTGGAGCGTGGCGGCAGCGGCCATGGCTGCGGCAGCTGCTGCCGTTGTGGGTGGCCCAAAAAGGCCGTAGTCCGTGGTCGTGTAATGGCTAAAGGTCAAATGGCTGCGAGTGCTGTTGTCGTGTATATCCTCCAGCGATTCCAGGCTCTTGCCACGTGGCTGACGTACCTGCACGGACAGAAAGGAAAGAGATGGAAGAGAGGTTAGTTCTTAGTTCCACGGTGCACTCGAGAGGTCAAGGCCAGGCGCTCGGCAAAATAGACCCCGGTCCCACCTTAATGAGCACCACATCGTTGCCCGAGCAACACTCGTGATTGCTGCCCGTGCAGTAGTAGGCGTCTCCGTTGCTGCTACTGCAACTGCTGCTGCTGCTGCTCCCCTGCCCCAGGCACAGGCTGCCCGTGGGGGCGGTGTTATTCAGCACGTTGCTTGTGGCATAGATTTTCGTGTCGTCCCAGGAGACGCGAGTGGTTGGAACATAAGATGGCGTACTTGGTATGGGCACATTGAATTGCCACGGCTCCCGCTGGTACTCCTGATCGTCGATACCAAGAGCAAAACCATACAAAAACAAACAAAAAAACACAAAAAAGAAAGGAAAATCCAATTAAATTATAAAATTATAAAACAATAATTCAATTTGCAATCAATAAACTTAAAAGAACGTGACAACTCTGCTTCTGCCTGCGGTACTTCACTGCCAGTGTGTACACACTTTGACTAGATTGTAGTGTTTACACGCTTTTATAACTTTGGGTAAAGATAATTTGAAATAAAGAACTTTCCAAGGCCCTGATTTGAATAAATAAGACGGAACGGAACCCTCCCGTATATCTATCCGTGGTTTACGGCTCTCACCTGCTGTTGATATGCACTGGCACCGCCTGGATTCCATTTGCCGCTAATGATGTCCTTGACCCGCTTGATGGCCAGCAGGATCTTCTTCTGGTGCCCCAGCTTGACGATGCCAATATCTTCGAGATCCTCCCAAGTCACTTGGGTCACATCCCGCACCGTCTTGTAGTTCTGCTCCAGCAGGGGCTGTATGTACTCCTCCAGCCGCAACAGCTGCAGCCATTCCTCAATAGAGCCCTGGAATGGAAGGGTCATAATCATTATGGTTTATGGTTAATGGTTTATGAATTTTCCGAATCAAACGCGCCTCTGTCGGAGAGCTAATCACATTTGATTCATGTCAGAAAAGGGAACACAGATCAGCCCGTCTACAAATTGTCCATGAACTAGTTCAGACCCCGCACTGATACGGAGGGGATTGGACGTTGGGTTGGATGGGATATGCGCTGATGTCTCCCATGATGTTCCTCACTGGCGGCCGCGTCGGCGTCGTCGTTCCAGCTCTAATCAGTTGTAATTGATAAGATATGACATAAATCGCGTCAAAGCACAGGCATAAAAAAATGAATAAAAGCCAAAACTCGTTGCTGTCGTCATTAAACGGTAGTCAAGCGAGTGGGGCTGCTAGCTCCAATGGACGAGACGGGGTACGGGGTGCGGGGTATGGGGCACGACTCGTAACCTAATACGCACACAGACAAGATATGCAGTCGAAAATCATCAACATTGAAGCGTGGAAAGCAATGATATTTTTTTTTTTGCTCCTCCATACGATATGTACACACACGAACGATGTGTTAATAAATTTTTCAAGCTCTCTGCTCTTTTGGTCTTTCGGCTAAATTGCTGTTGATTTCGATTTAATTAAATGTTTTTATACCCGATACTCAAAATGAGTATTGGGGTATATTAGATTTGTGGTAAAAGTGGATGTGTGTAACGTCCAGAAGGAATCGTTTCCGACCCCATAAAGTATATATATTCTTGATCAGCATCAATAGCCGAGTCGATTGGGCCCTGTCTGTCTGTCTGTCCGTCCCCTTCAGCGCCTAGTGCTCAAAGACTATAAGAGCTAGAGCAACGATGTTTTGGATCCAGACTTCTGTGATATGTCACTGCTACAAAAATATTTCAAAACTTCGCCCCGCCCACTTCCGGCACCACAAAGGACGAAAATCTGTGGCATCCACAATTTTAAAGATATGAGAAAACAAAAAACGTAGAATTGTAGAGAATGACCATATCTTTAAGACTGCGGAAGCTGAATTGGATCGTATTATTATTATAGCCAGCATCAAGAAAACAATTTCATTTTTTCTCGCCCTGTCTCTCTCTAACACACACGGAGCATAGGCGGCTTTGCTTAGAGTAAAACATTAGCGCCTAGATCTCAGAGACTATAAAAGCTAGAGCAACCAAATTTGGTATCCACACTCCTAATATATCGGACCGAGACGAGTTTGTTTCAAAATTTCGCCACACCCCCTTCCGCCCCCGCAAAGGACGAAAATCTGGGGATATTCAAAAATCTCAGAGACTATTAAGGCTAGAGTAACCAAATTTGGTATCCGCACTTCTGTTAGATCTTACTATAAAACGTGTATCTCAAAATTTCGCCCCACCCTCTTCCGCCCACACAAAGGACGAAAATCTGTTGCATTCACAATATTGCACATTTGAGAAAACTAAAAACGCAGAATCATAGATAATGACCATATCTATCAGATTGCTGAATCTGGATCAGATCAGATCATTTTTATAGCCAATAGGAACAAATCAATTTGCAGTGGCTACGCAGCGCCCGACGTCACGCTCAGACTGATTTTCTGTCTCTCTCGCACGCACTCTTTGTCGTGTCGTTCAATATTAGCGGCGTCTGCCGGAGGAGAGCCATACTGACTAAGTATCGGGTATAACTGTAGAGTTGCAGTGTCCGCAGCAACTCACAACGTTCCCCCTCGTTTGTTTCTGTGATGCTGCCTGCCGTCTGTCGTGTGACTCGAGTTCGGGGAAGTTTCCATCGAGAGCATTCTCCGAGTCGCAGTTCGGGTAAGGGAAATTTGCCTAGAAATCTAACTGTTGGCGAAGGGATATTTTCTCAGTGCCTCAGAAGAGGCGATGCGGGAACGATTAATCGATAAAGCTTTCCCATAGATAAAATTCCCTAAAGTTTGCCAAAAGGATATTTTATCAACTACAGTTCAGGAGGGGAAATGTAAGGGAACTTTAAAGCTTTCAAGTACCCTGTGGAATTTTACTGTACTCTCTGTAGCCATAGAGAAACCATAGAAAACCCTGTAAGACCAGAAATATGTACAATATGGTATGCATGTTTATTCATATGCTAATCGAAATCCCCTATCTCCATTCCAAATCCAATACCAATTCCAATTGAGTGAAGATCTTCCAAACAGCGACCAACAAATATTTTCATAAGACTTTAACAAAATATTTATCTAAATTAAAATTTTTGTTTTTGGGATTTTTCTGTTTTTTTCGGTTGGTTCGGTTCGGCGGGGCTTCTTCGAAATCCATTAGCAGGTAGCATATGGTATGACACTAAATACAGACACAGAGACCCGCAGCACCGTAGCGTCACCAGCGACCGACTGTCGGCCATCATTAGCGCAGGCAAAAAACAGGTTTTCCAGCAACAACAACAGTGTTTGTACCGGGTCGAAAAAAAGCAAAGATAAGGCGAGTACGTCAGGCCAAAAACTAAATACCATTTTGAGTGTCTAATAACGGACCCCAAAGACGAAACGAGAGAGCCCCTCTACGACCCTCAAGGTCGTTCGTTGATTGCCGTTTCTGTTTTTTCTGTTCTCTGAATAAAATGGAGATTGGGGCGACGTTTAATAACTTTGTTCCTTTCCGCTCTATCTCTCAGGTATTCCGTTGTATTTCCTTTTTCGACAAGAGATAAATGCGCGTATGTGTGTGTGAAAAGAAAGCAGAGAGGCTGGTAGAATGTCGGCTAATGAGCGGCGGGGCACTTCTCGAGGGCCGCGGGTCGTGAGTGGTGACTTTTTGCTATTTCCAGTGAGCCGTCGTTATAGGATGATGTAAGTACAGGCAACAGCCCACACACCACAGCCCAGCCCAACCACACCCCAAAGACAAAGAGAGTCGAGCTCCGAGCCTCGAGATCAGCAAATAACGAATATCGGAATGGGGCGATAAAGTATCTACAACAACGTCCACAGGAGGACGCAGACGCAGACGGAGACGGAGACGCAGACGACGCCACTTGGTAACTCGACCAGAAACTTGGCAAACTTGCGAAATAGTCACGGCGCGTTATATAAACAGCCGTGCCAGAGCCAGAGCGAGAGCCAGAGCAACAACAAAAAAACAAGCAAAATTCTACATGGATAGTAAAATATTATGGCATGGAGCATTTTGCAACTGAAATACAAAAACCGCCATAAAAAAGAAACACAAACAGCGAGGGAAGAAAACAAAAGCTGAGGTCATTTCGATTTGAAAATTTCATCATGTGGCGGCGGGGGTCAGAGATTGGAGGCGCTGCGGCTGCGATAATGAAAACCCATGCTGGAGGTTAGTAATTAGTCGGAGTCGAATGGAATGCGGCTCAAGTTTGAGCCCCCGATAAATGTTCGATAAACGCGATAAATGGTATTTGCAACAGTTTTTTCGGTTGCAGGTGGGCTGCTGCAACGCGCAGCAAGTGGGCTCGAGGCTCAACGAAATGCAGTTGGTGAAGTTGAAGAATATGGCCGATGGCCGATGGGTGTTAATCACGCTTGGAATGCGGCGATGTGTGAATGTGGAGCTCAGGTAGAGTTGCATGTGTAAAGTGGATTGCATCTGTGGGGGGACTGGCAAGCAATCGCCAGAGACCTAGCATTGACTTGGATCTGATCTGGATACTATATATGTGTGCATTTAGGGCTGGCAAATAGTCTTGAAAGTGCTGTTCGGGTCTAATATGTGGAATGCATACTGATAAGACTTCATGGCTTGCCTCAACTCAAGTCACGTCCCAACTTTTTAGTACAAACATTATAGAGACTGCAGTGGATGTTATTTTTGTGTGGAACGAGAGTATCCCCCTAACCACCGTATAAGCTACAAATAACCATCTAAATTCTATGCAAAATCGTTTTATCCGACACTCTGCTACACTTGAAAGTGTGTTAACCCCTGGCATTGGCATTTCTATATCTCAGAGCCAGATTCAACTTTGAATGGAAATGGGCTGCGCGGGCAATTATTGTAGTCGCTCGAATGGAACCTTGATCTGTCAGATCGATTGGCTAATGATCCGCTTCGATCCACAACCTGCTGCGGCCTCAAGTTCAACAAAATGTCACTCCGATCGGGGCGCCAGATTCCACACGACCGGATGGGGCACCAACTTATATACATACATAGTATATTTATCTATTCCGTTCGCCGTGTTTTTAATGAATTGTTGATGGGAATTAACGTGCGCATAATAAATGAAATTCTTTCATTAACAATAAAATTATAAAATAAACGCTGACGGTGCTTTTTCATCTCTCTTTTTCGCTCCCTCTCTTTATCGCCGCCGTCTGTTTTGTGGCTGGCCATGTGGGAAACAAGTTTCTTTTTTGCAAATGCTTTTTTAATGAAATATTCCAGATAAGGCCAGAACAGGGCATGACAGGGCAGGGCGTAGCTATCTGCAATTAGTGCCAATCCGGCAAATTACCATATGACTAAGAGAGCTGCTCGGCTCTGGGGGGAACTTCAGCAGGTGATTGGTAAGAGCCGAGATCAGAACCAAATCTGTTAAAAGTTCTCTCTGACAGTTCTCTCTCTCGTTTCTTCTTAGGGAATAGCTCTGCTCTCTCCGATTAGAGGGGATTTTCCCCTGCTACTCACCGGCACAAAGTGGGGCAGATTGTCGAGAACTTGCAGCTTGTCGATGCGCTGCTTGATGCGCTCGCGATGATGCGGATTCTTGATACCAATGGCGGTGAGATCCTCCGGGGTCATGCGGGCGATCGTGGGCAAGTCGTAGCCGGCGGCGATGAACAGCTGGGCGTACTCCTCGTGCTTCATCTCCAGCAGCCAGTCGATGATCAGCTCGTCGTTGCGCTGTCGGTCCACGCTGCCGATCGAGCAGGAGCTGACGGAGCTGCAACGGGGCGAGGAAAGCGGGGCCCGGACGGAGGCGCCCGACGAGGAGACTCCCGTCAAGTAGGAAGAGGCACGACCAGAGTCCAGGCTGGCGGTGCTGTGTCGCGAGCCCGAGCCGGCCGATCCCGAGGAGGAGCCGGGCGAGTCGCGTCCCGGCGACTGGGTCAGATCGATGCCCTGGTCCTCCTGCAGGGCCAGCTGCTGGTGGTAGTAGACCGCCGCCTTGTGGGTCAGCGGCTCGCGCAGCGTGGCACAGAACACGGGCGACGGGCATGGCAATATGCTGGGCAGCGGAGCGGAGGTCTTCGCGGCGGCCGGAGGAACCGGACCTCCGGTCACGGCCATTGGGGGCCCACCACCCGCCTCGTCCTTCATGCGCAGGGCCACGCTCGTCTCGCGCGGCAGGTTGAAGCCGCCCTCTTCCAGCGAGGGCGACGAGACAATGCTGCTGCCACTCATGCTGATCCCATCGTCCGTCTGCTGCTGCTGTTGATGGTGGTGGCGCAGTGGGCCGCTGAGCCGGTACAGCGGTATCGACGGCTGGTGGTGGCCTCCACTGGGCGATGCAGGCAACTGCTGGAGTGGGTGGTAGTGCTGGTGATGCTGCTGCAGCTGCTGCTGCAGAGGATCCCCCGGAATCGTTGGCGGTTGAACCTTCTTAGCTTGTGCCGTCGACGTATGCGGCTTGAGCGAACGATGCATGATGGGCCTTTACTGGCCCCCGGGGCCGTACTTTGTCCGACTCCTGTTGCAAAAAAGATGGAAAGTGCAGTTAGAACGAGGTGGAACGTTGTGAGTTGCTGCGGACACCGCAACTCTACAGTTATACCCGATACTAAGTCAGTATGGCTCTCCTGCGGCAGACGCAGCTAATATTGAACCACACGACAAAGAGTGCGTGCGAGAGAGACAGAAAATCAGTCTGAGCGTGACGTCGGGCGCTGCGTAGCCACTGAAAATTGATTTCTTGGCTACAAAAATGATCCGATCTGATCCAGATTCAGCAATCTAATAGATATGGTCATTATCTATGATTCTGCGTTTTTAGTTTTCTCGAATGTGCAATATTGTGGATGCAACAGATTTTCATCTTTTGTGGGGGCGGAAGGGGGTGGGGCGAAATTCTGAGATATACGTTTTATAGTGAGATCTAACAGAAGTGCGGATACCAAATTTGGTTACTCTAGCCTTAATAGTCTCTGAGATTTGTGGATGCCCCAGATTTTCGTCCTTTGGGGGGGCGGAAGGGGGTGTGGCGAAATTTGGACACGAAACGGTCAAGGTCCGATATCACAGGAGTGTGGATACCAAATTTGGTTGCTCTGGCTCTTATAGGTTCTGAGATCCTTGAACTCATATTTTGCAATTGACAAAACCGACCATGAAACCTGTGTGTTAGAGAGAGACAGAGCGAGAAAGAATGAAATTGTTTTCTTGATTCTGGCTATAATCATTATACGATCTGGTTCAGATCTGTAGAAGATATGGTCATCCTCACCGATTCTGCGTTTTTGGTTTTATCGTATCTTTAAAAATGTGGATGCCACAGATTTTCGTCCTTTGTGGGGGCGGAAGTGGGCGGGGCGAAGTTTTGAAATATTTTTGTAGCAGTGACATATCACAGAAACATCGTTGCTCTAGCTCTTATAGTCTTTGAGCACTAGGCGCTGAAGGGGACGGACGGACGGACGGACGGACAGACGGACAGACAGACAGGGCTCAATCGACTCGGCTATTGATGCTGATCAAGAATATATATACTTTATGGGGTCGGAAACGATTCCTTCTGGACGTTACACACATCCACTTTTACCACAAATCTAATATACCCCAATACTCATTTTGAGTATCGGGTATAAAAATGTGTCCGCCAGATGTGTATGCCAGAAACGGGGAAATCTGCATAATTGGTCATAGAAATTTTGATGTGCTTGCAGCAGCTCTAAAAATAGGGCTCACACTGTGTTTACGCGATGCAGCACAAGTCAATAAACTGCTCGCCGGAATGGCGATGGGGATGGGGATGGAGATGAGACTGGGGCAGTCTCCAGTTTCTAGTCCCCCGCCACATTTATAGACTCTGCGCCCCACGAAGCAAAGTAGCAGACGTCGCAGCATCGTATTACCAGTTTCATTCACAAAAAAATGTCAACAAACTAGGTATTCGACAGCAGAGTACCCTATCTGGGGCGGATGTTTACCAATTAATTCGGTGGAACTGTAAATAAGGTAGTTTGAGACGGTGTTCTAGCACTGCTTAGTAGTTTGAGACGGTGTTCTAGCACTGCTTAATGGACTCTCTTCTCTCGGGATGCTAGAGCACTGCACTGCTTGCTGTCTTGCGGTATAATCTCTTCTCCTCATGCAAGCAGCCTAATACGCCCTTGAGTCCACCAAAAACAAACACACACACACACACACATAACTGAGAGAATAAGCAGAACAGATGAAGAGGGAGAGAGAGACTGAGAGAGAAATGTACCTGGGGAGACAGAGAAAGAGAGAGGCTGATGGCATGGTAAGGGCTCGCGGCAGGCCGGCACGAGCTGTGTCAAAGTTCGTTGACTGCGCTCTGCGGTTTGGGGCAGGGCGGGGTATGGTGCAGACATGGCAGGTGCTTGTCTAGTCGGCAACGTCATAAAACACTTGAAAAAAGCACGGGCACGGGCCTCGTCCAGCAGCAAAATCTGGCAAAAAGTCACGAACAATCTCTCCTCCTCAGCATGTCATTAACAGCAGAAGCGAGACAGAAAGCCACAATAGTTCCAATACTTGGAAATAATAAACAACAAACAGCACACAAGCTTTCCTGTAGCAGCAGTTCCCTGCGAAACAATGCAACAACTACAAAGTAATCAGAAGTTCACTCGAAAACACATTCCGAGCCGAGCCGATAAGAGCAGCAGCCACCTGTTCGATCAAGTGCCGCCCGATGAACGAACCGGCGCGGCCCGGCCCTGCTTGGACCGGAAAGCAGTGCACAAGAGCAGGTGTCATAATCCGCTCTTTTTGTGTGGGCGGCGAAATGCAGGAAGAAAACGTAGCGGGTAAAACACATAGTGGCAGTAGTAAATCTCATTTACAAGCTTTACCGCTGCTCCGCCGGTGCCACCGCCTTTTAATGAATTTTTATGTATGCGACGTGCCGAAAAAAAACTGCAGTTAGAGTAGAGCCGAATCCGAAGCGAGGATACGCGAAGGGAGCAAGTGAGAGTGCGCACAGCAGAGAGAGAGGCAGTGGCAATGCAGAGCAGAGTACCGCTTGCATTGGACTGCTTGTTGTTGCTGTTGTTGGCGTAGTAGGGTAGTATATCAACGAATGTGGGTTGCATGCGGTTTCAGTTGTTACCACCCACACTCCACTCGTTCCACACTCCCCGGCCAGATGTTGTTGAACCGCCGTTTCATGCGGCCGGCTTTGCTGCATTTTTCTTTCAAATGTTGTCTTTTGCCCCCTCCGGTTACCACATTTTTATGAGTTTCCATTGTTGTGCTGTTGGATTGTAAGTTTAATTGCGAACATGCCCCACTGTACACGCTGCCATTCTTGTGGGGGGCTGAGTAATCCTCTAATGAGCATAACACTTGCTCACGAATACCACAGTGAAGGGTCGCTATTGAAATCGATTCCATTTGGACAGATTCCCTTTAGCGAATGCCCCTCGTATTTCTGTGTACAGCATAAAAACTGATTGGAAGTGCAATTGGAGGCTTGGGACCCTTTTGGGTGTTGGGATATATGTACCACACATAAATGCTCGTACGGAAAGGGAAATAGTAAGTGAACGGGGGGAGGAGAGAGCTGGTAGAGGATTGGGCAGCGGCTGAAAGATTTATTGATTGTCGTTGTCGTCACACACATACATGCATACATACACATCACATGTATTGATAAATGTACAATGAAGCGGAGTTGCGGTTTTGAAGTTGGGAGCAAAAAACGCTGAGGAACTAAAAATAATTATGCCTGACAATACTCTCCACTGAAAGAAAGAGACAGAGAGAGAGAGAGAGATAGCGAACGGGGGTGGTGGTGAAAGCCACAGATAAATTGATAGAGACGAGTGACAGCATTCTGTATACACTCACATTAAAGCAGTGTCGGTCGTATGTAAGCAGTGATTGGAAAAGCGCTATTTGTTTTTATTCTGAACGAGATAATGCAGAGTACAGCTTTCTTTCTCTATAAAACTATAATTTGAGTATTCCAGCTACTCTGTACTCTCTCAACAGTTTATCTTACCAACTAAATAGCAAAACAGGGAGGTATATATGTATGTGTGTATCTACGCATCAAGACAACATTCATACACTCATCAATACATCACCCAAACACACTAAAAGTAACTGCTACGAAAGCGTATTTAATCTTCGTTTATTTTCCCATTTAGATGCTCAGTTTCCCCTCTTTTTTCCCACTATTGTATCGAGGAGAACCGTTAAGGTTTACTGGCATGAGTAATCGGCCAAATGGAGCGCAATAAAATGGCAAACGGTAACACGGCCACCACCAGAGAGGGGGTGCACCACCACACCATACCATCATCGACTTGGTTTCGTTGGACAGTCAACGACCACCCTCTATCGTGCCACAGGATGGGACACAGGCTGGAATTAAATGAGGCGCATCTCAATCTCATGTTTATTAACGGTGCTCAACAGTAGATACTGTGGCAGATACAGGCATGTGTGTGTGTGGGTGGTTGCTGGTGTCATTCAGCCAGTTAGATAAGGAAGGGCTCTTTCATCGTACACAGCCCCACACATCCCCCACCCTTTGGGCCAACACTTCATTATCGACAACAAAAGCTGGTTTGAGCTCTGTGCCTCTTCTTCTTTATCATTTGCTGCGGGTGCTTTGCATATGACATGTTCTCTTTCTCTCTGTCTATCCCTATCTCTGTTTCCCTCATTCCTCCCCTTCATTTTCCTTATTTTGTCCCAAAATGCAATGGACAAAGTCTTTTTTTCGTGTCTACCACGACCCAGTCTGTGGGAATGATCTGTGTCGATGATGCTGCTTACTTGCCCCTTTCTGTTCCCTTCCCCTGTCCTGTCCCTGTGCCCATTAGTGCCAAAGCCTGTCGATAGCTCTCGAGAGATGTTGATCTTGCAACTGCAACAACAGCAACAATACATGGTGTATTGGAGTATTAAGGGAGTGAAAGCTGCTCCACGCCATTTGTTAACGAAATAAAAGAAATTGAGTACAAAAATGGAATCCAAATATATCCAACCAGTAGGGGTTTATCTCTATCTCTTAATAGAAACTGTCACCTGTCTCCAGTAATCATATCATATTATACATTCCACACATATCCAATATACCCTTGATAACCGTGCTATGGCTGTTTGGGCATGAAAGAAACAGCAACACACAAGAAAGAAAGAGAGAAATTCTTTCTCTCTCTCTCTCTCTCTCTCTCTCTCTCTCTCTCTCTCTCTCTCTCTCTCTCTCTCTCTCTCTCTCTCTCTCTCTCTCTCTCTCTCTCTCTTCATTATAGCAAGTGGGTTACGGGATCTGGTCTGTACATATGCGTGTGTGTGAGACTGGACTGCGCTTTCTATTGATTTCTATGAGTTTTATGGCGCAATCTGAGCCACACGAAAAGACTGCAAGTGCGACGACCGCTCAGAAGACATCGAAAACGCGCTCTGCATTTTACATCTAATTGCGCTTTCTTCAACAACTAACATAAAAAATATGCAAATTTTAATGAAAACTTTACAAAACAGTCAAGTTCTACTCCTTCCTCCGCTTCCATTGTTAAGCAGAGTTGTCACGCGCCAGACGACGGTGGCCCGCTCGAGCATGACGCTGAAGAGCTCTACCCCACCCACCCTACAGACACGTGTTGGTTTATTAATTACATAAGCCGCACACCAGCTGCAGCTGCAGTTTTTGAGTTTTATTTATTCCTTCTTTTCGGAAACCCAATTTCCTGCAGATGCTGGAAGATGCCGCACAATCAAACGGTGAGAACAGCTGGCAACCTCTAAAACTGGAAATGACAGATGGCGACGTCGACGCGGACGCGGACGCTGGCAGCGAAAGACGCGGTGTCGGTCCTGCTTCAAAAAGTAAACACCGCCAGAGTTGCCGACGCACAGTCCTGGAAATGGGACCTTAAAATGCTAGTACTTACTTTTAACAAAACGATCGTAGAGTAGACTGTTTTCCAGCTTTTAATTATCTTTCTCTTTTGTCATAAATTAGAGGCGCAACGAAAATTTAAACAATTGTTGTCGCTGTTGCTTGTCGCCTAATGAATTTCACGTTTTTATGGCAGTTTCTACAAACACAAACCGGGTGAGATAGGAATAGGGGGGCTCACACACACAAACACGTACACATACACAGATACGGTCCGCCGTCTTTTATTTTATGTCAGCGACGCGCGCGGTACAAAGTAAAACATAAAAACCAGATTAATTTCGAGCTGACGAAAATGTTTCTTTTCGGTTTTAAGCTGTGCTGCTTACGTGTGTAGCTTTTGTAGTTGTTCACTCCGCCATTTTCTTTCTCGGCACTTGCGCTTCACTTTTCTTGGCTTTGCAAGAGGTTTACCATCACTTAACACTTAAACGTAGTAATGCTGTAGTCTTAATAACTTTCAGACAATTTTGGTGATACGCGTTTTTTCTAACTTCAAATTTCAATCGCATTTCAAAGACGGCGCAGCAACGGAGCGACGTCGACCACTCCGGGCAAAAACAAAAACAATATGACCAGTGTGACCGCGGATTTATCTGTAAAATATACGGTATACCGACCCTCAGAAATATACCAAAATATACCGTCTAATTTGAAAAATATACCGTAAATATACTGACGAATTCAAGTTATATTATACATATTCCTCGATTTTTATATTCCGTGGAAAATTACTAGCTATACAGAACATTTAGCCATGCCCACATAATTTGATCCCATTGACGAAAGCATTTTCTACAAGACTAACTACTGTTAATTACTTGTATGTATTGTATTTTGAATAAAACAGGGCTTACAGCCGAAAGCAAAAATCGCGTCGTTCCGTTTTAAGCGGTTCGTAGTTTGGCGGTATATGAAAAACTAAGCTTGTATGGATATATTATATGTGGTGTATATCAAATACATATACATAGAAGTAGCACAATATGTTCCAGTCCCACCTGAACGATAGGTGGCCAGGGCTGAGGGCGACGCGCCATCTAGCGGAAGTCCAGGGAGGCTCGATGGTGTATGGTGACATCGGGGGGAGCTGGAGCCGTTACTGGGGATATAAGGAAGAGAATAGGATTAGATATATGTATTAGTAAGGGAAAAAGGGATAAATAGGAGTGAAAATATTAGAAAACGTGGATTGGATTATAGAAATCGTGGAGCGTGGACGGAGTAACGTCGAAATTGGAAATTTTGTGCTTAAAACAGAAAGTTTGAAGTGAGTACAGAAAAGGCGGGCGATAAAATAGGTTGTAATGCAGAAAATTTTACAAACAGCCGGCAAGGAATATAGCCACCAGAACCGGGCCAGAAGGTTTCCTGGAGAGGGACACTGGAGTTCGAGAAAGTCGACTGCAGAGAAGAAGACTGCCCAACGGAACCTGAGTGAGTTCGTTCCAGTTGCGCGTGTGGGAGCCAAGTAGCGCGGGACGTGTGAAGGGGGAGGGTGAAAGAGAACGATTTACCTGCCAGGGCGATTCTAGCCACACCGCACGATCGTTGCATCGCCTTCCAGTGCGTGCCACACGTTTGGTCTCATTCACCAGGTAACAACCCCGAAACCCTATTCACACACCAACACCTTTCACGAACCTAAATCTGCGATCAGCTGTTCAGTGCCAGAAGATTAACCCTTAGTGGGTGACGCGGGGGTCCCATCAGTCCACCGTATTTGGTCGAGCGATTTGTGAAAAAAATATTGTTTATTGTTTATGTCCCGGAAGATGCTGGAAGATGCCGCACAATCAAACGGTGAGAACAGCTGGCAACCCCTAAAACTGGAAATGACAGATGGCGACGTCGACGCGGACGCGGACGCTGGCAGCGAAGGACGCGGTGTCGGTCCTGCTTCAAAAAGTAAACACCGCCAGAGTTGCCGACGCACAGTCCTGGAAATGGGACCTTAAAATGCTAGTACTTACTTTTAACAAAACGATCGTAGAGTAGACTGTTTTCCAGCTTTTAATTATCTCTCTCTTTTGTCATAAATTAGAGGCGCAACGAAAATTTAAACAATTGTTGTCGCTGTTGCTTGTCGCCTAATGAATTTCACGTTTTTATGGCAGTTTCTACAAACACAAACCGGGTGAGATAGGAATAGGGGGGCTCACACACACAAACACGTACACATACACAGATACGGTCCGCCGTCTTTTATTTTATGTCAGCGACGCGCGCGGTACAAAGTAAAACATAAAAACCAGATTAATTTCGAGCTGACGAAAATGTTTCTTTTCGGTTTTAAGCTGTGCTGCTTACGTGTGTAGCTTTTGTAGTTGTTCACTCCGCCATTTTCTTTCTCGGCACTTGCGCTTCACTTTTCTTGGCTTTGCAAGAGGTTTACCATCACTTAACACTTAAACGTAGTAATGCTGTAGTCTTAATAACTTTCAGACAATTTTGGTGATACGCGTTTTTTCTAACTTCAAATTTCAATCGCATTTCAAAGACGGCGCAGCAACGGAGCGACGTCGACCACTCCGCGCAAAAACAAAAACAATATGACCAGTGTGACCGCGGATTTATCTGTAAAATATACGGTATACCGACCCTCAGAAATATACCAAAATATACCGTCTAATTTGAAAAATATACCGTAAATATACTGACGAATTCAAGTTATATTATACATATTCCTCGATTTTTATATTCCGTGGAAAATTACTAGCTATACAGAACATTTAGCCATGCCCACATAATTTGATCCCATTGACGAAAGCATTTTCTACAAGACTAACTACTTTTAATTACTTGTATGTATTGTATTTTGAATAAAACAGGGCTTACAGCCGAAAGCAAAAATCGCGTCGTTCCGTTTTAAGCGGTTCGTAGTTTGGCGGTATATGAAAAACTAAGCTTGTATGGATATATTATATGTGGTGTATATCAAATACATATACATAGAAGTAGCACAATATGTTCCAGTCCCACCTGAACGATAGGTGGCCAGGGCTGAGGGCGACGCGCCATCTAGCGGAAGTCCAGGGAGGCTCGATGGTGTATGGTGACATCGGGGGGAGCTGGAGCCGTTACTGGGGATATAAGGAAGAGAATAGGATTAGATATATGTATTAGTAAGGGAAAAAGGGATAAATAGGAGTGAAAATATTAGAAAACGTGGATTGGATTATAGAAATCGTGGAGCGTGGACGGAGTAACGTCGAAATTGGAAATTTTGTGCTTAAAACAGAAAGTTTGAAGTGAGTACAGAAAAGGCGGGCGATAAAATAGGTTGTAATGCAGAAAATTTTACAAACAGCCGGCAAGGAATTTAGCCACCAGAACCGGGCCAGAAGGTTTCCTGGAGAAGGACACTGGAGTTCGAGAAAGTCGACTGCAGAGAAGAAGACTGCCCAACGGAACCTGAGTGAGTTCGTTCCAGTTGCGCGTGTGGGAGCCAAGTAGCGCGGGACGTGTGAAGGGGGAGGGTGAAAGAGAACGATTTAGCTGCCAGGGCGATTCTAGCCACACCGCACGATCGTTGCATCGCCTTCCAGTGCGTGCCACACGTTTGGTCTCATTCACCAGGTAACAACCCCGAAACCCTATTCACACACCAACACCTTTCACGAACCTAAATCTGCGATCAGCTGTTCAGTGCCAGAAGATTAACCCTTAGTGGGTGACGCGGGGGTCCCATCAGTCCACCGTATTTGGTCGAGCGATTTGTGAAAAAAATATTGTTTATTGTTTATGTCCCGGAAGATGCTGGAAGATGCCGCACTATCAAACGGTGAGAACAGCTGGCAACCCCTAAAACTGGAAATGACAGATGGCGACGTCGACGCGGACGCGGACGCTGGCAGCGAAGGACGCGGTGTCGGTCCTGCTTCAAAAAGTAAACACCGCCAGAGTTGCCGACGCACAGTCCTGGAAATGGGACCTTAAAATGCTAGTACTTACTTTTAACAAAACGATCGTAGAGTAGACTGTTTTCCAGCTTTTAATTATCTCTCTCTTTTGTCATAAATTAGAGGCGCAACGAAAATTTAAACAATTGTTGTCGCTGTTGCTTGTCGCCTAATGAATTTCACGTTTTTATGGCAGTTTCTACAAACACAAACCGGGTGAGATAGGAATAGGGGGGCTCACACACACAAACACGTACACATACACAGATACGGTCCGCCGTCTTTTATTTTATGTCAGCGACGCGCGCGGTACAAAGTAAAACATAAAAACCAGATTAATTTCGAGCTGACGAAAATGTTTCTTTTCGGTTTTAAGCTGTGCTGCTTACGTGTGTAGCTTTTGTAGTTGTTCACTCCGCCATTTTCTTTCTCGGCACTTGCGCTTCACTTTTCTTGGCTTTGCAAGAGGTTTACCATCACTTAACACTTAAACGTAGTAATGCTGTAGTCTTAATAACTTTCAGACAATTTTGGTGATACGCGTTTTTTCTAACTTCAAATTTCAATCGCATTTCAAAGACGGCGCAGCAACGGAGCGACGTCGACCACTCCGCGCAAAAACAAAAACAATATGACCAGTGTGACCGCGGATTTATCTTTAAAATATACGGTATACCGACCCTCAGAAATATACCAAAATATACCGTCTAATTTGAAAAATATACCGTAAATATACTGACGAATTCAAATTATATTATACATATTCCTCGATTTTTATATTCCGTGGAAAATTACTAGCTATACAGAACATTTAGCCATGCCCACATAATTTGATCCCATTGACGAAAGCATTTTCTACAAGACTAACTACTTTTAATTACTTGTATGTATTGTATTTTGAATAAAACAGGGCTTACAGCCGAAAGCAAAAATCGCGTCGTTCCGTTTTAAGCGGTTCGTAGTTTGGCGGTATATGAAAAACTAAGCTTGTATGGATATATTATATGTGGTGTATATCAAATACATATACATAGAAGTAGCACAATATGTTCCAGTCCCACCTGAACGATAGGTGGCCAGGGCTGAGGGCGACGCGCCATCTAGCGGAAGTCCAGGGAGGCTCGATGGTGTATGGTGACATCGGGGGGAGCTGGAGCCGTTACTGGGGATATAAGGAAGAGAATAGGATTAGATATATGTATTAGTAAGGGAAAAAGGGATAAATAGGAGTGAAAATATTAGAAAACGTGGATTGGATTATAGAAATCGTGGAGCGTGGACGGAGTAACGTCGAAATTGGAAATTTTGTGCTTAAAACAGAAAGTTTGAAGTGAGTACAGAAAAGGCGGGCGATAAAATAGGTTGTAATGCAGAAAATTTTACAAACAGCCGGCAAGGAATATAGCCACCAGAACCGGGCCAGAAGGTTTCCTGGAGAGGGACACTGGAGTTCGAGAAAGTCGACTGCAGAGAAGAAGACTGCCCAACGGAACCTGAGTGAGTTCGTTCCAGTTGCGCGTGTGGGAGCCAAGTAGCGCGGGACGTGTGAAGGGGGAGGGTGAAAGAGAACGATTTAGCTGCCAGGGCGATTCTAGCCACACCGCACGATCGTTGCATCGCCTTCCAGTGCGTGCCACACGTTTGGTCTCATTCACCAGGTAACAACCCCGAAACCCTATTCACACACCAACACCTTTCACGAACCTAAATCTGCGATCAGCTGTTCAGTGCCAGAAGATTAACCCTTAGTGGGTGACGCGGGGGTCCCATCAGTCCACCGTATTTGGTCGAGCGATTTGTGAAAAAAATATTGTTTATTGTTTATGTCCCGGAAGATGCTGGAAGATGCCGCACTATCAAACGGTGAGAACAGCTGGCAACCCCTAAAACTGGAAATGACAGATGGCGACGTCGACGCGGACGCGGACGCTGGCAGCGAAGGACGCGGTGTCGGTCCTGCTTCAAAAAGTAAACACCGCCAGAGTTGCCGACGCACAGTCCTGGAAATGGGACCTTAAAATGCTAGTACTTACTTTTAACAAAACGATCGTAGAGTAGACTGTTTTCCAGCTTTTAATTATCTCTCTCTTTTGTCATAAATTAGAGGCGCAACGAAAATTTAAACAATTGTTGTCGCTGTTGCTTGTCGCCTAATGAATTTCACGTTTTTATGGCAGTTTCTACAAACACAAACCGGGTGAGATAGGAATAGGGGGGCTCACACACACAAACACGTACACATACACAGATACGGTCCGCCGTCTTTTATTTTATGTCAGCGACGCGCGCGGTACAAAGTAAAACATAAAAACCAGATTAATTTCGAGCTGAAGAAAATGTTTCTTTTCGGTTTTAAGCTGTGCTGCTTACGTGTGTAGCTTTTGTAGTTGTTCACTCCGCCATTTTCTTTCTCGGCACTTGCGCTTCACTTTTCTTGGCTTTGCAAGAGGTTTACCATCACTTAACACTTAAACGTAGTAATGCTGTAGTCTTAATAACTTTCAGACAATTTTGGTGATACGCGTTTTTTCTAACTTCAAATTTCAATCGCATTTCAAAGACGGCGCAGCAACGGAGCGACGTCGACCACTCCGCGCAAAAACAAAAACAATATGACCAGTGTGACCGCGGATTTATCTTTAAAATATACGGTATACCGACCCTCAGAAATATACCAAAATATACTGTCTAATTTGAAAAATATACCGTAAATATACTGACGAATTCAAGTTATATTATACATATTCCTCGATTTTTATATTCCGTGGAAAATTACTAGCTATACAGAACATTTAGCCATGCCCACATAATTTGATCCCATTGACGAAAGCATTTTCTACAAGACTAACTACTTTTAATTACTTGTATGTATTGTATTTTGAATAAAACAGGGCTTACAGCCGAAAGCAAAAATCGCGTCGTTCCGTTTTAAGCGGTTCGTAGTTTGGCGGTATATGAAAAACTAAGCTTGTATGGATATATTATATGTGGTGTATATCAAATACATATACATAGAAGTAGCACAATATGTTCCAGTCCCACCTGAACGATAGGTGGCCAGGGCTGAGGGCGACGCGCCATCTAGCGGAAGTCCAGGGAGGCTCGATGGTGTATGGTGACATCGGGGGGAGCTGGAGCCGTTACTGGGGATATAAGGAAGAGAATAGGATTAGATATATGTATTAGTAAGGGAAAAAGGGATAAATAGGAGTGAAAATATTAGAAAACGTGGATTGGATTATAGAAATCGTGGAGCGTGGACGGAGTAACGTCGAAATTGGAAATTTTGTGCTTAAAACAGAAAGTTTGAAGTGAGTACAGAAAAGGCGGGCGATAAAATAGGTTGTAATGCAGAAAATTTTACAAACAGCCGGCAAGGAATATAGCCACCAGAACCGGGCCAGAAGGTTTCCTGGAGAGGGACACTGGAGTTCGAGAAAGTCGACTGCAGAGAAGAAGACTGCCCAACGGAACCTGAGTGAGTTCGTTCCAGTTGCGCGTGTGGGAGCCAAGTAGCGCGGGACGTGTGAAGGGGGAGGGTGAAAGAGAACGATTTAGCTGCCAGGGCGATTCTAGCCACACCGCACGATCGTTGCATCGCCTTCCAGTGCGTGCCATACGTTTGGTCTCATTCACCAGGTAACAACCCCGAAACCCTATTCACACACCAACCCCTTTCACGAACCTAAATCTGCGATCAGCTGTTCAGTGCCAGAAGATTAACCCTTAGTGGGTGACGCGGGGGTCCCATCAGTCCACCGTATTTGGTCGAGCGATTTGTGAAAAAAATATTGTTTATTGTTTATGTCCCGGAAGATGCTGGAAGATGCCGCACAATCAAACGGTGAGAACAGCTGGCAACCCCTAAAACTGGAAATGACAGATGGCGACGTCGACGCGGACGCGGACGCTGGCAGCGAAGGACGCGGTGTCGGTCCTGCTTCAAAAAGTAAACACCGCCAGAGTTGCCGACGCACAGTCCTGGAAATGGGACCTTAAAATGCTAGTACTTACTTTTAACAAAACGATCGTAGAGTAGACTGTTTTCCAGCTTTTAATTATCTCTCTCTTTTGTCATAAATTAGAGGCGCAACGAAAATTTAAACAATTGTTGTCGCTGTTGCTTGTCGCCTAATGAATTTCACGTTTTTATGGCAGTTTCTACAAACACAAACCGGGTGAGATAGGAATAGGGGGGCTCACACACACAAACACGTACACATACACAGATACGGTCCGCCGTCTTTTATTTTATGTCAGCGACGCGCGCGGTACAAAGTAAAACATAAAAACCAGATTAATTTCGAGCTGACGAAAATGTTTCTTTTCGGTTTTAAGCTGTGCTGCTTACGTGTGTAGCTTTTGTAGTTGTTCACTCCGCCATTTTCTTTCTCGGCACTTGCGCTTCACTTTTCTTGGCTTTGCAAGAGGTTTACCATCACTTAACACTTAAACGTAGTAATGCTGTAGTCTTAATAACTTTCAGACAATTTTGGTGATACGCGTTTTTTCTAACTTCAAATTTCAATCGCATTTCAAAGACGGCGCAGCAACGGAGCGACGTCGACCACTCCGCGCAAAAACAAAAACAATATGACCAGTGTGACCGCGGATTTATCTTTAAAATATACGGTATACCGACCCTCAGAAATATACCAAAATATACCGTCTAATTTGAAAAATATACCGTAAATATACTGACGAATTCAAGTTATATTATACATATTCCTCGATTTTTATATTCCGTGGAAAATTACTAGCTATACAGAACATTTAGCCATGCCTACATAATTTGATCCCATTGACGAAAGCATTTTCTACAAGACTAACTACTTTTAATTACTTGTATGTATTGTATTTTGAATAAAACAGGGCTTACAGCCGAAAGCAAAAATCGCGTCGTTCCGTTTTAAGCGGTTCGTAGTTTGGCGGTATATGAAAAACTAAGCTTGTATGGATATATTATATGTGGTGTATATCAAATACATATACATAGAAGTAGCACAATATGTTCCAGTCCCACCTGAACGATAGGTGGCCAGGGCTGAGGGCGACGCGCCATCTAGCGGAAGTCCAGGGAGGCTCGATGGTGTATGGTGACATCGGGGGGAGCTGGAGCCGTTACTGGGGATATAAGGAAGAGAATAGGATTAGATATATGTATTAGTAAGGGAAAAAGGGATAAATAGGAGTGAAAATATTAGAAAACGTGGATTGGATTATAGAAATCGTGGAGCGTGGACGGAGTAACGTCGAAATTGGAAATTTTGTGCTTAAAACAGAAAGTTTGAAGTGAGTACAGAAAAGGCGGGCGATAAAATAGGTTGTAATGCAGAAAATTTTACAAACAGCCGGCAAGGAATATAGCCACCAGAACCGGGCCAGAAGGTTTCCTGGAGAGGGACACTGGAGTTCGAGAAAGTCGACTGCAGAGAAGAAGACTGCCCAACGGAACCTGAGTGAGTTCGTTCCAGTTGCGCGTGTGGGAGCCAAGTAGCGCGGGACGTGTGAAGGGGGAGGGTGAAAGAGAACGATTTAGCTGCCAGGGCGATTCTAGCCACACCGCACGATCGTTGCATCGCCTTCCAGTGCGTGCCACACGTTTGGTCTCATTCACCAGGTAACAACCCCGAAACCCTATTCACACACCAACACCTTTCACGAACCTAAATCTGCGATCAGCTGTTCAGTGCCAGAAGATTAACCCTTAGTGGGTGACGCGGGGGTCCCATCAGTCCACCGTATTTGGTCGAGCGATTTGTGAAAAAAATATTGTTTATTGTTTATGTCCCGGAAGATGCTGGAAGATGCCGCACAATCAAACGGTGAGAACAGCTGGCAACCCCTAAAACTGGAAATGACAGATGGCGACGTCGACGCGGACGCGGACGCTGGCAGCGAAGGACGCGGTGTCGGTCCTGCTTCAAAAAGTAAACACCGCCAGAGTTGCCGACGCACAGTCCTGGAAATGGGACCTTAAAATGCTAGTACTTACTTTTAACAAAACGATCGTAGAGTAGACTGTTTTCCAGCTTTTAATTATCTCTCTCTTTTGTCATAAATTAGAGGCGCAACGAAAATTTAAACAATTGTTGTCGCTGTTGCTTGTCGCCTAATGAATTTCACGTTTTTATGGCAGTTTCTACAAACACAAACCGGGTGAGATAGGAATAGGGGGGCTCACACACACAAACACGTACACATACACAGATACGGTCCGCCGTCTTTTATTTTATGTCAGCGACGCGCGCGGTACAAAGTAAAACATAAAAACCAGATTAATTTCGAGCTGACGAAAATGTTTCTTTTCGGTTTTAAGCTGTGCTGCTTACGTGTGTAGCTTTTGTAGTTGTTCACTCCGCCATTTTCTTTCTCGGCACTTGCGCTTCACTTTTCTTGGCTTTGCAAGAGGTTTACCATCACTTAACACTTAAACGTAGTAATGCTGTAGTCTTAATAACTTTCAGACAATTTTGGTGATACGCGTTTTTTCTAACTTCAAATTTCAATCGCATTTCAAAGACGGCGCAGCAACGGAGCGACGTCGACCACTCCGCGCAAAAACAAAAACAATATGACCAGTGTGACCGCGGATTTATCTTTAAAATATACGGTATACCGACCCTCAGAAATATACCAAAATATACCGTCTAATTTGAAAAATATACCGTAAATATACTGACGAATTCAAGTTATATTATACATATTCCTCGATTTTTATATTCCGTGGAAAATTACTAGCTATACAGAACATTTAGCCATGCCCACATAATTTGATCCCATTGACGAAAGCATTTTCTACAAGACTAACTACTTTTAATTACTTGTATGTATTGTATTTTGAATAAAACAGGGCTTACAGCCGAAAGCAAAAATCGCGTCGTTCCGTTTTAAGCGGTTCGTAGTTTGGCGGTATATGAAAAACTAAGCTTGTATGGATATATTATATGTGGTGTATATCAAATACATATACATAGAAGTAGCACAATATGTTCCAGTCCCACCTGAACGATAGGTGGCCAGGGCTGAGGGCGACGCGCCATCTAGCGGAAGTCCAGGGAGGCTCGATGGTGTATGGTGACATCGGGGGGAGCTGGAGCCGTTACTGGGGATATAAGGAAGAGAATAGGATTAGATATATGTATTAGTAAGGGAAAAAGGGATAAATAGGAGTGAAAATATTAGAAAACGTGGATTGGATTATAGAAATCGTGGAGCGTGGACGGAGTAACGTCGAAATTGGAAATTTTGTGCTTAAAACAGAAAGTTTGAAGTGAGTACAGAAAAGGCGGGCGATAAAATAGGTTGTAATGCAGAAAATTTTACAAACAGCCGGCAAGGAATATAGCCACCAGAACCGGGCCAGAAGGTTTCCTGGAGAGGGACACTGGAGTTCGAGAAAGTCGACTGCAGAGAAGAAGACTGCCCAACGGAACCTGAGTGAGTTCGTTCCAGTTGCGCGTGTGGGAGCCAAGTAGCGCGGGACGTGTGAAGGGGGAGGGTGAAAGAGAACGATTTAGCTGCCAGGGCGATTCTAGCCACACCGCACGATCGTTGCATCGCCTTCCAGTGCGTGCCACACGTTTGGTCTCATTCACCAGGTAACAACCCCGAAACCCTATTCACACACCAACACCTTTCACGAACCTAAATCTGCGATCAGCTGTTCAGTGCCAGAAGATTAACCCTTAGTGGGTGACGCGGGGGTCCCATCAGTCCACCGTATTTGGTCGAGCGATTTGTGAAAAAAATATTGTTTATTGTTTATGTCCCGGAAGATGCTGGAAGATGCCGCACAATCAAACGGTGAGAACAGCTGGCAACCCCTAAAACTGGAAATGACAGATGGCGACGTCGACGCGGACGCGGACGCTGGCAGCGAAGGACGCGGTGTCGGTCCTGCTTCAAAAAGTAAACACCGCCAGAGTTGCCGACGCACAGTCCTGGAAATGGGACCTTAAAATGCTAGTACTTACTTTTAACAAAACGATCGTAGAGTAGACTGTTTTCCAGCTTTTAATTATCTCTCTCTTTTGTCATAAATTAGAGGCGCAACGAAAATTTAAACAATTGTTGTCGCTGTTGCTTGTCGCCTAATGAATTTCACGTTTTTATGGCAGTTTCTACAAACACAAACCGGGTGAGATAGGAATAGGGGGGCTCACACACACAAACACGTACACATACACAGATACGGTCCGCCGTCTTTTATTTTATGTCAGCGACGCGCGCGGTACAAAGTAAAACATAAAAACCAGATTAATTTCGAGCTGACGAAAATGTTTCTTTTCGGTTTTAAGCTGTGCTGCTTACGTGTGTAGCTTTTGTAGTTGTTCACTCCGCCATTTTCTTTCTCGGCACTTGCGCTTCACTTTTCTTGGCTTTGCAAGAGGTTTACCATCACTTAACACTTAAACGTAGTAATGCTGTAGTCTTAATAACTTTCAGACAATTTTGGTGATACGCGTTTTTTCTAACTTCAAATTTCAATCGCATTTCAAAGACGGCGCAGCAACGGAGCGACGTCGACCACTCCGCGCAAAAACAAAAACAATATGACCAGTGTGACCGCGGATTTATCTTTAAAATATACGGTATACCGACCCTCAGAAATATACCAAAATATACCGTCTAATTTGAAAAATATACCGTAAATATACTGACGAATTCAAGTTATATTATACATATTCCTCGATTTTTATATTCCGTGGAAAATTACTAGCTATACAGAACATTTAGCCATGCCCACATAATTTGATCCCATTGACGAAAGCATTTTCTACAAGACTAACTACTTTTAATTACTTGTATGTATTGTATTTTGAATAAAACAGGGCTTACAGCCGAAAGCAAAAATCGCGTCGTTCCGTTTTAAGCGGTTCGTAGTTTGGCGGTATATGAAAAACTAAGCTTGTATGGATATATTATATGTGGTGTATATCAAATACATATACATAGAAGTAGCACAATATGTTCCAGTCCCACCTGAACGATAGGTGGCCAGGGCTGAGGGCGACGCGCCATCTAGCGGAAGTCCAGGGAGGCTCGATGGTGTATGGTGACATCGGGGGGAGCTGGAGCCGTTACTGGGATATAAGGAAGAGAATAGGATTAGATATATGTATTAGTAAGGGAAAAAGGGATAAATAGGAGTGAAAATATTAGAAAACGTGGATTGGATTATAGAAATCGTGGAGCGTGGACGGAGTAACGTCGAAATTGGAAATTTTGTGCTTAAAACAGAAAGTTTGAAGTGAGTACAGAAAAGGCGGGCGATAAAATAGGTTGTAATGCAGAAAATTTTACAAACAGCCGGCAAGGAATATAGCCACCAGAACCGGGCCAGAAGGTTTCCTGGAGAGGGACACTGGAGTTCGAGAAAGTCGACTGCAGAGAAGAAGACTGCCCAACGGAACCTGAGTGAGTTCGTTCCAGTTGCGCGTGTGGGAGCCAAGTAGCGCGGGACGTGTGAAGGGGGATGGTGAAAGAGAACGATTTAGCTGCCAGGGCGATTCTAGCCACACCGCACGATCGTTGCATCGCCTTCCAGTGCGTGCCACACGTTTGGTCTCATTCACCAGGTAACAACCCCGAAACCCTATTCACACACCAACACCTTTCACGAACCTAAATCTGCGATCAGCTGTTCAGTGCCAGAAGATTAACCCTTAGTGGGTGACGCGGGGGTCCCATCAGTCCACCGTATTTGGTCGAGCGATTTGTGAAAAAAATATTGTTTATTGTTTATGTCCCGGAAGATGCTGGAAGATGCCGCACAATCAAACGGTGAGAACAGCTGGCAACCCCTAAAACTGGAAATGACAGATGGCGACGTCGACGCGGACGCGGACGCTGGCAGCGAAGGACGCGGTGTCGGTCCTGCTTCAAAAAGTAAACACCGCCAGAGTTGCCGACGCACAGTCCTGGAAATGGGACCTTAAAATGCTAGTACTTACTTTTAACAAAACGATCGTAGAGTAGACTGTTTTCCAGCTTTTAATTATCTCTCTCTTTTGTCATAAATTAGAGGCGCAACGAAAATTTAAACAATTGTTGTCGCTGTTGCTTGTCGCCTAATGAATTTCACGTTTTTATGGCAGTTTCTACAAACACAAACCGGGTGAGATAGGAATAGGGGGCTCACACACACAAACACGTACACATACACAGATACGGTCCGCCGTCTTTTATTTTATGTCAGCGACGCGCGCGGTACAAAGTAAAACATAAAAACCAGATTAATTTCGAGCTGACGAAAATGTTTCTTTTCGGTTTTAAGCTGTGCTGCTTACGTGTGTAGCTTTTGTAGTTGTTCACTCCGCCATTTTCTTTCTCGGCACTTGCGCTTCACTTTTCTTGGCTTTGCAAGAGGTTTACCATCACTTAACACTTAAACGTAGTAATGCTGTAGTCTTAATAACTTTCAGACAATTTTGGTGATACGCGTTTTTTCTAACTTCAAATTTCAATCGCATTTCAAAGACGGCGCAGCAACGGAGCGACGTCGACCACTCCGCGCAAAAACAAAAACAATATGACCAGTGTGACCGCGGATTTATCTTTAAAATATACGGTATACCGACCCTCAGAAATATACCAAAATATACCGTCTAATTTGAAAAATATACCGTAAATATACTGACGAATTCAAGTTATATTATACATATTCCTCGATTTTTATATTCCGTGGAAAATTACTAGCTATACAGAACATTTAGCCATGCCCACATAATTTGATCCCATTGACGAAAGCATTTTCTACAAGCCTAACTACTTTTAATTACTTGTATGTATTGTATTTTGAATAAAACAGGGCTTACAGCCGAAAGCAAAAATCGCGTCGTTCCGTTTTAAGCGGTTCGTAGTTTGGCGGTATATGAAAAACTAAGCTTGTATGGATATATTATATGTGGTGTATATCAAATACATATACATAGAAGTAGCACAATATGTTCCAGTCCCACCTGAACGATAGGTGGCCAGGGCTGAGGGCGACGCGCCATCTAGCGGAAGTCCAGGGAGGCTCGATGGTGTATGGTGACATCGGGGGAGCTGGAGCCGTTACTGGGGATATAAGGAAGAGAATAGGATTAGATATATGTATTAGTAAGGGAAAAAGGGATAAATAGGAGTGAAAATATTAGAAAACGTGGATTGGATTATAGAAATCGTGGAGCGTGGACGGAGTAACGTCGAAATTGGAAATTTTGTGCTTAAAACAGAAAGTTTGAAGTGAGTACAGAAAAGGCGGGCGATAAAATAGGTTGTAATGCAGAAAATTTTACAAACAGCCGGCAAGGAATATAGCCACCAGAACCGGGCCAGAAGGTTTCCTGGAGAGGGACACTGGAGTTCGAGAAAGTCGACTGCAGAGAAGAAGACTGCCCAACGGAACCTGAGTGAGTTCGTTCCAGTTGCGCGTGTGGGAGCCAAGTAGCGCGGGACGTGTGAAGGGGAGGGTGAAAGAGAACGATTTAGCTGCCAGGGCGATTCTAGCCACACCGCACGATCGTTGCATCGCCTTCCAGTGCGTGCCACACGTTTGGTCTCATTCACCAGGTAACAACCCCGAAACCCTATTCACACACCAACACCTTTCACGAACCTAAATCTGCGATCAGCTGTTCAGTGCCAGAAGATTAACCCTTAGTGGGTGACGCGGGGGTCCCATCAGTCCACCGTATTTGGTCGAGCGATTTGTGAAAAAATATTGTTTATTGTTTATGTCCCGGAAGATGCTGGAAGATGCCGCACAATCAAACGGTGAGAACAGCTGGCAACCCCTAAAACTGGAAATGACAGATGGCGACGTCGACGCGGACGCGGACGCTGGCAGCGAAGGACGCGGTGTCGGTCCTGCTTCAAAAAGTAAACACCGCCAGAGTTGCCGACGCACAGTCCTGGAAATGGGACCTTAAAATGCTAGTACTTACTTTTAACAAAACGATCGTAGAGTAGACTGTTTTCCAGCTTTTAATTATCTCTCTCTTTTGTCATAAATTAGAGGCGCAACGAAAATTTAAACAATTGTTGTCGCTGTTGCTTGTCGCCTAATGAATTTCACGTTTTTATGGCAGTTTCTACAAACACAAACCGGGTGAGATAGGAATAGGGGGGCTCACACACACAAACACGTACACATACACAGATACGGTCCGCCGTCTTTTATTTTATGTCAGCGACGCGCGCGGTACAAAGTAAAACATAAAAACCAGATTAATTTCGAGCTGACGAAAATGTTTCTTTTCGGTTTTAAGCTGTGCTGCTTACGTGTGTAGCTTTTGTAGTTGTTCACTCCGCCATTTTCTTTCTCGGCACTTGCGCTTCACTTTTCTTGGCTTTGCAAGAGGTTTACCATCACTTAACACTTAAACGTAGTAATGCTGTAGTCTTAATAACTTTCAGACAATTTTGGTGATACGCGTTTTTTCTAACTTCAAATTTCAATCGCATTTCAAAGACGGCGCAGCAACGGAGCGACGTCGACCACTCCGCGCAAAAACAAAAACAATATGACCAGTGTGACCGCGGATTTATCTTTAAAATATACGGTATACCGACCCTCAGAAATATACCAAAATATACCGTCTAATTTGAAAAATAGACCGTAAATATACTGACGAATTCAAGTTATATTATACATATTCCTCGATTTTTATATTCCGTGGAAAATTACTAGCTATACAGAACATTTAGCCATGCCCACATAATTTGATCCCATTGACGAAAGCATTTTCTACAAGACTAACTACTTTTAATTACTTGTATGTATTGTATTTTGAATAAAACAGGGCTTACAGCCGAAAGCAAAAATCGCGTCGTTCCGTTTTAAGCGGTTCGTAGTTTGGCGGTATATGAAAAACTAAGCTTGTATGGATATATTATATGTGGTGTATATCAAATACATATACATAGAAGTAGCACAATATGTTCCAGTCCCACCTGAACGATAGGTGGCCAGGGCTGAGGGCGACGCGCCATCTAGCGGAAGTCCAGGGAGGCTCGATGGTGTATGGTGACATCGGGGGAGCTGGAGCCGTTACTGGGGATATAAGGAAGAGAATAGGATTAGATATATGTATTAGTAAGGGAAAAAGGGATAAATAGGAGTGAAAATATTAGAAAACGTGGATTGGATTATAGAAATCGTGGAGCGTGGACGGAGTAACGTCGAAATTGGAAATTTTGTGCTTAAAACAGAAAGTTTGAAGTGAGTACAGAAAAGGCGGGCGATAAAATAGGTTGTAATGCAGAAAATTTTACAAACAGCCGGCAAGGAATATAGCCACCAGAACCGGGCCAGAAGGTTTCCTGGAGAGGGACACTGGAGTTCGAGAAAGTCGACTGCAGAGAAGAAGACTGCCCAACGGAACCTGAGTGAGTTCGTTCCAGTTGCGCGTGTGGGAGCCAAGTAGCGCGGGACGTGTGAAGGGGGAGGGTGAAAGAGAACGATTTATCTGCCAGGGCGATTCTAGCCACACCGCACGATCGTTGCATCGCCTTCCAGTGCGTGCCACACGTTTGGTCTCATTCACCAGGTAACAACCCCGAAACCCTATTCACACACCAACACCTTTCACGAACCTAAATCTGCGATCAGCTGTTCAGTGCCAGAAGATTAACCCTTAGTGGGTGACGCGGGGGTCCCATCAGTCCACCGTATTTGGTCGAGCGATTTGTGAAAAAAATATTGTTTATTGTTTATGTCTCGGAAGATGCTGGAAGATGCCGCACAATCAAACGGTGAGAACAGCTGGCAACCCCTAAAACTGGAAATGACAGATGGCGACGTCGACGCGGACGCGGACGCTGGCAGCGAAGGACGCGGTGTCGGTCCTGCTTCAAAAAGTAAACACCGCCAAAGTTGCCGACGCACAGTCCTGGAAATGGGACCTTAAAATGCTAGTACTTACTTTTAACAAAACGATCGTAGAGTAGACTGTTTTCCAGCTTTTAATTATCTCTCTCTTTTGTCATAAATTAGAGGCGCAACGAAAATTTAAACAATTGTTGTCGCTGTTGCTTGTCGCCTAATGAATTTCACGTTTTTATGGCAGTTTCTACAAACACAAACCGGGTGAGATAGGAATAGGGGGGCTCACACACACAAACACGTACACATACACAGATACGGTCCGCCGTCTTTTATTTTATGTCAGCGACGCGCGCGGTACAAAGTAAAACATAAAAACCAGATTAATTTCGAGCTGACGAAAATGTTTCTTTTCGGTTTTAAGCTGTGCTGCTTACGTGTGTAGCTTTTGTAGTTGTTCACTCCGCCATTTTCTTTCTCGGCACTTGCGCTTCACTTTTCTTGGCTTTGCAAGAGGTTTACCATCACTTAACACTTAAACGTAGTAATGCTGTAGTCTTAATAACTTTCAGACAATTTTGGTGATACGCGTTTTTTCTAACTTCAAATTTCAATCGCATTTCAAAGACGGCGCAGCAACGGAGCGACGTCGACCACTCCGCGCAAAAACAAAAACAATATGACCAGTGTGACCGCGGATTTATCTTTAAAATATACGGTATACCGACCCTCAGAAATATACCAAAATATACCGTCTAATTTGAAAAATATACCGTAAATATACTGACGAATTCAAGTTATATTATACATATTCCTCGATTTTTACATTCCGTGGAAAATTACTAGCTATACAGAACATTTAGCCATGCCCACATAATTTGATCCCATTGACGAAAGCATTTTCTACAAGACTAACTACTTTTAATTACTTGTATGTATTGTATTTTGAATAAAACAGGGCTTACAGCCGAAAGCAAAAATCGCGTCGTTGCGTTTTAAGCGGTTCGTAGTTTGGCGGTATATGAAAAACTAAGCTTGTATGGATATATTATATGTGGTGTATATCAAATACATATACATAGAAGTAGCACAATATGTTCCAGTCCCACCTGAACGATAGGTGGCCAGGGCTGAGGGCGACGCGCCATCTAGCGGAAGTCCAGGGAGGCTCGATGGTGTATGGTGACATCGGGGGGAGCTGGAGCCGTTACTGGGGATATAAGGAAGAGAATAGGATTAGATATATGTATTAGTAAGGGAAAAAGGGATAAATAGGAGTGAAAATATTAGAAAACGTGGATTGGATTATAGAAATCGTGGAGCGTGGACGGAGTAGCGTCGAAATTGGAAATTTTGTGCTTAAAACAGAAAGTTTGAAGTGAGTACAGAAAAGGCGGGCGATAAAATTGGTTGTAATGCAGAAAATTTTACAAACAGCCGGCAAGGAATATAGCCACCAGAACCGGGCCAGAAGGTTTCCTGGAGAGGGACACTGGAGTTCGAGAAAGTCGACTGCAGAGAAGAAGACTGCCCAACGGAACCTGAGTGAGTTCGTTCCAGTTGCGCGTGTGGGAGCCAAGTAGCGCGGGACGTGTGAAGGGGGAGGGTGAAAGAGAACGATTTAGCTGCCAGGGCGATTCTAGCCACACCGCACGATCGTTGCATCGCCTTCCAGTGCGTGCCACACGTTTGGTCTCATTCACCAGGTAACAACCCCGAAACCCTATTCACACACCAACACCTTTCACGAACCTAAATCTGCGATCAGCTGTTCAGTGCCAGAAGATTAACCCTTAGTGGGTGACGCGGGGGTCCCATCAGTCCACCGTATTTGGTCGAGCGATTTGTGAAAAAAATATTGTTTATTGTTTATGTCCCGGGGACCCTTAACAAGAGCTCTTGGTAGGTTAAGTCTCCGTAGGGGCCCGAGTTAAATTAACTCCCGTAAAACTGGATCCACTCATCTACACATATTCCATTACGTATGGGTGAGGGTATCCCTGTTGGTTGAACGAAATTTCAGCAGTTATTCCCTTGTTTGCCTGTGTGTCGAACGTTTTGGTGTTTCTTAGTGGTTAGTGATAATTTTGAGTATAGCTATTTATTAATGAGAAAGATAAAATTGTCAATTTACGATTATTAAAGCTTGGATATATATTGAAGCATGATGCATTAAATTTAAAATAGAGGGAGGACGCGTGGCGTAAGCCATGGATTAGGCCAGCCGTTACCGTTCCAGCAGAGGGTGGCCAAAATGAACGTTGTGTTTGGTCACAGGTAGGGCGCGCGCGCGAAGTGATAACACCCAAGCTTCACCCACTTGATAGCCGTCTGTTTATGATTTTCTTTGTTGTTGTTAGGTTGTTGTTAGTTTTGATGTCCCGAGAAGTAGTATGTCTTCTTTTTTGTCTACATTTGGCGGGCAAGGGGAACTACCCAGCCCTGGGGTCGACAGCTAGCCGGCATTGCCCTCTGGGAAACAAGCCAAGTGTAACAAATGGCGCCCAACTTATTTTCGAATTCGCATGCATCTGGACTGACGCAGGTTCGGGTGGTATTACAACAAATGTCACTCGGGCTGGTAAAGGCAGATGCGGGGAATGAAAAAAAAAATAAATGTTGTGGAGAAGACGACAGCTCGCGAAGTGCAGTTTAGCTGTCCCGGCAGAAGTCGCTGCTGCAGGCTTAAGGTGAGCGTAAAGCTGGTCCTTAATGGCGCGGGGTGATTGATGCTAGGGATGGATAGACGGAGGCAGTTAACGGATGTATAAAATATGTGATAGGGACTTACGAATTACAGTTGAACATTTTGTCGCTATTCGATGTCGCAAGTGAACGTAAGTCACTGCCGTTCAACAAAAAAATGGACAGGGAGTTTGCGACGGACACATTGCCTGGTGGACTGTGATATCGAATAAATCTGTGATGGAATGTGATATTGGAATAAGTTAGAGTAAGTCATGTAGGTAAATGTTCATTGTAGTTTCGCACCTGTTTGTTTAAAACAAAGCCGCTTTCGTGTTTTTGGACCTGTTGTCTGTCTGCCGAGAGGTGGTGAGGAGTAGGTGGCCCGGGAGTCTTAATGGCAACCCGCGATGCATCTGTTGTCATGGCAGATCGGTATGATGGATGACAGGAACAAATCACAAGCAAAGTGAGCTCATGCACCGTGAGGCTTCTCGTTTATCGGCCATCGCTTAGCGCGATGACTAGAGTAGATGACAGGCCACACAAAGGTGGTGTTCGTAATTGTAGGATATTCGTAGGGCGACTGTCAAGTGGAGCGCAGAAACTGGAGCGGTTGCTGGTCCCGGCTAGTCACGTGTCCCCCTCTTAATGAATCTGGTAAGAAGAAGAAGAACTGTTAGGAATTTTTGTTGTTAGGTTTTGTGTTGTGTTGAATGTGTTTGAAGTTTGAGTGTCTTAGGTGTCGATCGAATATATTCAAATATTTAATTGCATATATCTCGTTATATCGCGCTGGTTGGCGCAATATTTATATCGGTATTTATTTATTTATTTATCGGAGTATTTATTGGTCCGAAGCGTGGTGTTATTTATTCTTACTAGTTATTTCTTTGGGTATTTATTTCTTTATTTATATATATTATCTTAGTTTAGGAGTTTCCCTTTTTTTTTTGTAATATTGGTGTTGCTCGGTGCAGATGCCACAAGAAGGGGGTAGTCGACAGTATCATACGCGATCACGCGTAAACAAAACAGTGGACCAGATAGACACTTCTCCTATCTGGTCCACTGTTTTGTGCGATGGGGGCGATGTTTGATCAAGATCGGGAGGAACTTGGAGCTGTGGGTGGGTTGCCAAGAACACCGGTCCAGGCCAGGTCAGAAGAATGGCCAATGTCCGATCCTACACCCACGCTTGCTTCCGAACTGGCATCAGCAGTCGACGTATCGTTGGCTCAGGCTCATGCGACACACAGGGCAGCGAACACTGACTCGATTAGTCGGGTGTTGCAGGAGGAGTTGCGTAAGGGGTTTATCGAGATGATGCACCAACTCAACGAGGTACTCCAGCCGGTTAGACAGCTGCAGCAGCAGAAGGAACCGCAGCGGGAGGAGGTTCACAACGAGCAGGAGTATCGAGGACCAATCCCGAAAAGGAAGCCGTCTAGCACGACTGATGCGCCGATTCCGCCACCAAAACCATTTTTGGCTCGCTCGGGGCGAGGTGGTATTGGTCCGGAACCGTCTTCAGGAGTAGGACCGACCGCATCCAGTGAGCAGCATCAACGGGGTGGGCATCAAGCGCGAAATTGGCGAAACCCGATAGCACTCAGACACTCGGGTCAGGGTCGTGGAGAGGGTAGGAGAGCTGGTGGGATTCCTCGAGAAGATCCGCATCCAAATCCCCCGGGTTATAGACCTTGGCCACGGTGGGGACGAGTCGAAAAATGGGACGTGACGTTCGACGGAGACAGCAACAAAATGACAGTCGAGGATTTTGTGTTCCGAATTGAATTCCTACAAGCCCAATGCCGCTGTCCGTGGGATGAAGTTCTAAAGGGATTTCATCACCTGGTTACAGGAAACGCGCGGGAATGGTACTGGCAGTACATCCGTGATCATGGCGGTGGTGTTTGGCAGGAACTAAGGGGCGACTTAATTGCTCGTTTCCGAGGCACGGCGTCCGAGTTCGACCGCATGAGAGAACTGCGAGAAAGAATGCAGCGGTCAAACGAGAGTGTGGAAGACTTTTTCCATGTCATGAGAAAGCTCGCGTCGAGGTTGGAGATGCCACCACCTGAAAAGGAGATGGTAAAAATCGTCAAAAAGGCACTCACAGATGAGATAGCGAGTTTCGTCTACGGCTTACGGGTTTATTCCTTAGACCAACTGCGGGATGAGTGCGTGGAAATAGAGGCACATCTGAAGAGGAAGGCTCGATCTTCGTGGCGAGGAGCACCCAAGCCACAAACTATGGTCGCGGGCCGAATGCGAACGTCAGCGAGGTCGCGCAGGATCGGTCGATTGGCGATGAAGAGGCAGAGGTCATTGAGGAAGCGCAAGTGACACAGCGTGTTCCACAGAAGTTGATTTGCTGGAACTGCGGGCAGACCGATCATGGCTTTAGGGACTGTATGGCATCGGAGAGGCGAATTTTCTGCTACCGGTGTGGAAAGCCCGATGCATATTGTCCAACCTGTCCGAATTGCGCGGGAAACGTGAAGAGGGGTGCGATCCAAGCAGGCGAATCACGCTCACAGAAGGGGCCTGCGCAGAGAAAGTAGAAGAAAATAAAAATGAATTAGATAGACGTAAATTGCATGCTAGGTTAAGGAACTTATCATATGAAGAGCGCTTAAGAAATTATTTAGAAACCAGAAATAGAATATTTTCTGAACTACGAGTGGATGGTATGCGAGCACTGTCGGTGCGGGTAAGAAAGGCGAGATCCCGTTTTAAGCAAAGGCGAGCTATGAGGAGGCAGGTGATTGCTTCAGTAAAGCGTTGGTGCAAGAAAGACCCGAGAGTTTTCGCAGAAATCTCGATAATGGGCGAGTCCGTGCGAGGCCTGTTGGATTCAGGCGCTACACACAGCATGCTAGGGTGTAATGGTCAGGAATTCCTGGAGAAGCTGGGCGTGGAGGCTCGTCGATATTCTTCTATAGTGAAGGTAGCGAATGGGGAAGATCGCGCAATCGTTGGCCGAGTAGAATTACCGGTGAAATACAAGGGAGAGGTAAAAAGATTAACGTTTTTCGTATGCCCTTTCTTGGAACAGGAAATTTACTTGGGGGTAGACTTTTGGCGGGTATTCTCATTGGCTCCTGAGGTGATGGGAGAAGGTCCAGTAGGGGCATCTCACAGATTAGTGGAAGAAGTGCTGGCTGATCAAGTCGCTCACTATGTGGAAGGCCCGGAGAAGGAGATAGTGCAGGAAGAATGGGAGTTGTCAGAAGAGCAAAGGGCAGCCTTGGATCAGGTGAAGGCAGAGTTTCTGACTTTCGAAGCCGTAGGCCTGGGGAGGACGTCGAGAGAGACTCACAAAATTCAGTTGGTGGAGAAGGCCGAGCCTGTGAAGGATCGACATTACCCACTGTCGCCAGCGATGCAGGAAGTGGTGTGTGGTGAGGTGGACAAAATGTTGGCTTTGGGAGTCATCGAGTACAGTGATAGTCCGTGGAGCAACCGTACCACCGTGGTGCGAAGGCCGGGCAAAAATCGTTTCTGCCTCGATGCCCGAAAGCTCAACAAAGTAACCATCAAGGACGCTTACCCACTTCCTAGCATCGAGGGGATCTTGTCGCGTCTCGATCAGACGATATATATCTCCAGCGTCGACTTAAAATTAGCTTTTTGGCAAATCGAGCTGGACGAGCAGAGTCGACCATATACGGCGTTCACGGTGCCGGGACGGCCTCTGTACCAGTTCCGTATGATGCCCTTTGGCCTCTGCAACGCCGCACAACGCCTATGTAGACTGGTCGATAAGGTGATTCCGGTTGAGATGCGTTCAAACGTCTATGCGTATCTCGACGACTTGCTGATTATAGCTGAGGACTTCCAAACGCACGTGAAGATTCTGCGACAGGTTGCCGAGCGTCTACGAGAAGCAAATTTAACGATAGGGCTGAGCAAATCTCATTTTTGCTATAAAAACATTAAATACCTGGGATTTATAGTGGGAGGAGGAGCGCTGAAGATGGATCCGGATCGTGTGTCGGCCATTTTGCGCATTCCCGAGCCGCGATCTGTTCGAGAATTGCGTAGTTTCCTGGGAACTGCGGGCTGGTACCGGCGCTTTATGAAAAACTATGCTGAGATGGCCGGTCCGCTCACAGACGCCCTGAAAAAGTCGGGAAATGGAAAGTTTAAATTGACGGAGGAGGCAAAACGAGCCATGGGGGAGCTAAAAGCTGCACTCACCTCGGCACCAGTCCTGGTACACGCGGATTTCAAGCGGCACTTCTACATACAGTGCTACGCCTCACATTATGGAGTAGGAGCCGTACTCTTCCAAAGGGATGACGAGCAGAACGAGAGGCCCATAGCGTTTTTCTCTGCTAAACTGAATTGCCACCAAAAAAACTACTCGGTGACAGAGAAGGAGTGTCTGGCAGCCCTCATGGCTATCCTTAAGTTCCGTCCGTACGTAGAGCTTATGCCGTTTACAGTCATAACTGACCACGCCAGTCTCAAATGGCTCATGACCATGAAGAACCTGGATGGTCGCTTAGCTCGTTGGTCCCTTCAACTGCAGGCCTTCGATTTCGGCATAGAACACCGGAAAGGAGCGGACAATGTAGTGGCAGATACATTGTCACGCAGTATTGAAGAGCTGGAAGTGGATCCGAGTAGTATCCTGGGTTTTGAAACGGTGGAGTTTGAATCTGGAGAATATCAGGAGTTAAGGAAGGAAATAACAGAGAACCAAGACCGCTTACCTGATCTCCAGATTGTTGACGGCATGATATTCAAGCGCATGCGCTTTGAACGATTGGATGATCAACTGGAGGGCGCCGTCTGGAAATTGTGGGTTCCGAGTTCGCTGACGGCCGCGTTGATAGACAAAGCACATTCGGAAGAGAAGACAGCGCACGGAGGAATCGCGAAAACCTTGCACTTATTGCGTAGGCAGTTTTACTGGCCGAACATGGCGATAGAGGTGCGGGATTATATCCGACGGTGCACCGTGTGCAAGGAGTCGAAAGCGCCGAATTATCGGATGCAGGTCGGGATGGGGCAAGAAGTGGTCACTGAGCACCCGTTCCAAAAACTTTATATTGATTTTTTGGGCAAATATCCGCGGTCAAAGAACGGTCAGGCGTGGATATTTATTGTAGTTGACCAGTTCTCTAAGTTCACATTCCTAAAGACCATGACCAAGGCCACAGCAAAGGAAGTTGTAAGATTCCTCGTTCACGAGGTGTTTTACAAGTTTGGAGTGCCGGAGATGATTCACTCGGACAATGGGGCTCAGTTCGTCTCGAAAACTTTTAAGGAGATGACCGATGCATTCGGAGTCACTCATATGAGGACGCCAGTGTATTCTCCGCAGAGTAACGCAGCCGAACGCATGAATCGCACAGTACTCAGCGCGATTCGGGCGTATCTGGAAGACGATCAACGGGACTGGGATGTGCATCTGCCGGAGATAGAACTGGCTATTAGGAACTCGGTTCACGAGGCAACAGGCGTAACACCATTCTTTGCAGTCTTCGGGCAGCAAATGTATTTGCATGGGTCATGCTACAAGCTGGCAAAGCGACTGCGGTCGATCGGCGAGCATGACATATCGCTGCTGGAGGGTCAGGACAAGCGACAACTCATCCAAGAGAGGATTCGCGCTAGTTTACATCAGGCATACGAGCGTAGTAGGGTAAGATACAACCAGCGAGCTCGGGTGTTTTACGCGAGGCCGGGACAAGAGGTATTCCGCCGAAATTTTGTCCTTAGTGACTTTGGAAAAGGCTTTAATGCCAAGTTCGCGCGCAAATTCATCCGATGCCGGGTAGTGAAGCCAGTAGGAGAGAACGCGTACGCTCTGGAGGACCTTAACGGCCGTCCCATAGGAGTGTACCACGCCAAAGACCTGAGAATGTAGTGAGGTGTGGGTGTGGCCTACGTTGGGCGCGGCAGAAGAATGCAGGGCACGCCGGCGTGTGCTCAATAGTGTTCCGGAATCCGGTGGGCATGCCCACGCGTATGTTGTCCCTCCTGGGACTGACGACATACTCGTGGTGGTGTTCCAGTCCCACCTGAACGATAGGTGGCCAGGGCTGAGGGCGACGCGCCATCTAGCGGAAGTCCAGGGAGGCTCGATGGTGTATGGTGACATCGGGGGGAGCTGGAGCCGTTACTGGGGAAATAAGGAAGAGAATAGGATTAGATATATGTATTAGTAAGGGAAAAAGGGATAAATAGGAGTGAAAATATTAGAAAACGTGGATTGGATTATAGAAATCGTGGAGCGTGGACGGAGTAACGTCGAAATTGGAAATTTTGTGCTTAAAACAGAAAGTTTGAAGTGAGTACAGAAAAGGCGGGCGATAAAATAGGTTGTAATGCAGAAAATTTTACAAACAGCCGGCAAGGAATATAGCCACCAGAACCGGGCCAGAAGGTTTCCTGGAGAGGGACACTGGAGTTCGAGAAAGTCGACTGCAGAGAAGAAGACTGCCCAACGGAACCTGAGTGAGTTCGTTCCAGTTGCGCGTGTGTGAGCCAAGTAGCGCGGGACGTGTGAAGGGGGAGGGTGAAAGAGAACGATTTAGCTGCCAAGGCGATTCTAGCCACACCGCACGATCGTTGCATCGCCTTCCAGTGCGTGCCACACGTTTGGTCTCATTCACCAGGTAACAACCCCGAAACCCTATTCACACACACACCCACGCGCACACGTATACTCGGACCTATATAAATTTAGGGCTGACCGGCCACGGCCAGCGATCGCCCACGTCGTTTGAATTTAAAGAAAAAAAACATAATCCGCACTCCAAACACCGTTCCACATTAAATGTTATTCTGTTCCGTGTGTTGTCCTTTATTTAGTAATTAGTATTAGCTTAAACCGTTTAACGTACATTGAAAAAAAATATGTAAAAACACCAACACCTTTCACGAACCTAAATCTGCGATCAGCTGTTCAGTGCCAGAAGATTAACCCTTAGTGGGTGACGAGGGGGTCCCATCAGTCCACCGTATTTGGTCGAGCGATTTGTGAAAAAAATATTGTTTATTGTTTATGTCCCGGGGACCCTTAACAAGAGCTCTTGGTAGGTTAAGTCTCCGTAGGGGCCCGAGTTAAATTAACTCCCGTAAAACTGGATTCACTCATCTACACATATTCCATTACGTATGGGTGAGGGTATCCCTGTTGGTTGAACGAAATTTCAGCAGTTATTCCCTTGTTTGCCTGTGTGTCGAACGTTTTGGTGTTTCTTAGTGGTTAGTGATAATTTTGAGTATAGCTATTTATTAATGAGAAAGATAAAATTGTCAATTTACGATTATTAAAGCTTGGATATATATTGAAGCATGATGCATTAAATTTAAAATAGAGGGAGGACGCGTGGCGTAAGCCATGGATTAGGCCAGCCGTTACCGTTCCAGCAGAGGGTGGCCAAAATGAACGTTGTGTTTGGTCACAGGTAGGGCGGGCGCGCGAAGTGATAACACCCAAGCTTCACCCACTTGATAGCCGTCTGCTTATGATTTTCTTTGTTGTTGTTAGGTTGTTGTTAGTTTTGATGTCCCGAGAAGTAGTATGTCTCCTTTTTTGTCTACATTTGGCGGGCAAGGGGAACTACCCAGCCCTGGGGTCGACAGCTAGCCGGCATTGCCCTCTGGGAAACAAGCCAAGTGTAACAAATATAAAATAATGAAATGAGACTCAGGTTGCCTACCGGTTATAACCGATTCAATACCCGATTCAAATATACGGTTTTATTTACAAAATATACCGACGAATTATTCATATTCCTCGTTTTTGATATTCCGTGGAATATTACTAGCTATATAGAACATTTATCCCTGCCCATTTAATTTGATCTAATTAATGAACCTATTCTCTACTTGACTGATTTGTTTTACATACTTGAGTTGTTTTCCTGCTACGGCGATTAGCTTCGATTGTTTTTGCCTCAATTTTGGTGCCTCATCAACGATTTAGCGTTTCGTAAATCGATAAGAAATTGAACTGAGCCCACCTACCCCCCTCTATTAAAACAGTTCAAAGATTTGTGGTAAATGGCGGAAAATATTACTGATACCATATTACTGGTTCTTTGATAAAATAAGGTTTAAACAAAAAAGGTATTGAAATAATTGGTTCATATGAACTACATATGTATGTACATATGTACAAACGTAACTGTGTACGGAATTGATTTTACGTTCAAGAGCATGAACTCATAAGTATTTGAACACTTGTTGCTTTGGTGGTATTGTTGGTGGCATGATCTTCATGTTTTCAATATTCTCTCTTTATACAGCACTAGCAACATGATCCGAAAATTATTGACCCCTACCTAATATAATCATACCTTGCAATGTAGATAAGTTTTGCAGCACTGATTTTGGTATTTTAATACTGTTATTTTATGTTGGCCCTATGTTAGATTTGATTTTTAAGTTTAAAAACAAAGAGCATAGAAATTTACATTCGCGGGTTTTCCGAATTTTCGCAATCTCAAACCTAGCTTCCGTGCATCACTTATTCCAATGGATTGCATATAAATCCTTTTTTGGGATATCCTCTCTTAATTTTCCCTCGCCACAACGTCCCTTTTCAGCACAACAATTTCCTTACATTCCATACTTACTTATGTTTTCTTATGTTTCTGCATTGAACCTCGGAGCGGATAGAGCAACATTCGTTATGGGGGAATGGATATTATACAGTTGAGGAAATGTTTTTCACCTAAGGCGCAAAAACGAGGAACTAGTCAGTTTCTGTTTTAAAGCTATTTAAACGATACTCTGCAGTTTTTTGTCTTATTAAAATGACCAAGAATTGATATCAGGATCGAGATATATATATTTACAAGACACTAAGTAATATGGGTGCAACTTGAGTAGTTCGTCAGTATTTTTACGGTATATTTTTAAGAGAAACGGTATATTTCGGTATATTTCTGAGGGTCAGGCCGTATATTTGTATCGCCGTCCCCGCGGTCACACTGGTCCTCGCTCATAGCGAGGTTAGTTTTAATTTATTTAAACAAATTCAACAACAAATTCAAGCCATAGCCAGCGAAAAGTCTTTAAACTCAATCGAGCGCCTTCAATTAAAATGTGTGTGAACTTATAATTGGCTTTCGTTTCTGTTCTCGGGTGTTTGTGCGTGTTTCGTTTTTGTGTTTGATTTGTCATTCCTTTGCGGCGTTTGTTCGTCGCTTATTTTTGGTTAAACAAATTGCGTTTTCTGTGTGTGGTGTAAGCATTTGATCTAAAGAAAATCGCTTAGAATTAAGTATTGGACGAATTGGGCAATAAGTAATTGCAGAAAGACAGCGGCACAATTGAAAAATGCAAATCTATTAAAACAGGTTGTCGAGACTCTTTCTCTGTCCCTCTCCCTGCCCCTACTCTGCCTCTCCCTTTTTCTCTGTGTCTGCTAATCGTTCGCTTTGGTATTTGTTGCGGCATTTGCTGCCAACTAAGAGCGCGCGAGAGAGAGAGAGGGAGGGAGCGCTTGGGCAAGTCAATGCACGGCATTAATTATACCCCAAGTAAAAGATGGCCAGTAAAAGAAAAAGACAACTAAACTTATATGCCTTCTATTATGCTGCTATTTCCTCTGCTTCGGGGCTGGTTTTAAGGGGCGTTTGTTCCGCTTATTTGGGGCATGATTCACTTTGGTTTGTTTTGGATCCGTCTGCATTTTGTGCAGCAGCAACAACAACTACCTGTGGAATGCCTTCCAAATGTCAAAGTTGACAACAGCTGTTTGGGCGCCAGTTCAAACTAGAATCGAACTAGTGTGTGTGCATGTGGGCGCTCTCTTGATTAATCTTTTATCTTATTCTTTTTGCAGTTTTGCTGTTATCTTTTCGTGTTTTCGTTTGTGCGTCTGTGCGTTTTTGCGTGTTTATGTGTGTTTGAGTACGTGCGTGTTTTAGCGAAAACAAATCAATTAAATAACGGTGAAGCAAATGCAGAAAATGCCCTCGCAAATCTTGACCGATGGCAGCAGCGGCGCCGGCAGTCTGAACAGCGCCAGCCTGCTGGCCAACACTCCCAACAGCATTACGGTGAAAACCGCCTACAACGGCCAGGTAATCATCACCACCATCAACAAGAATGTCTCCTACGAGGAGCTCTGCTATGAAATACGCAACATATGCCGATTTCCCATCGATCAGGTAAGCTTTCAGATAAACTTTAGTGCGGAAGAAGGTATCTACAGGCAAAGATTACTTCCTTTTGCAGGCCTTTACCATCAAGTGGGTGGACGAGGAGAACGATCCATGTACGATATCCACCAAAATGGAACTGGACGAGGCCATACGATTGTATGAGATGAACTACGATTCCCAATTGGTCATTCATGGTGAGTTCTTAAGCCATTTACGATACCTATTCATAGGCTCTGAAGATTCCCATGATGAACATTTAGTACATAAGCCCGCATAAATCCAGCTGTGGTTGGATGTGGTACAATATCACTTATCAATTCAGGTTACTTATCTTTTGAGTCATTATTAAATGTACATTAGTACTGTATATTTATATGCTGTACAACAGAAAACCTTACGACTTTTCCATATATTTACGTATAATTGTGGAAGCTTGTAGAATATTGATTATAGGTATTATCAAATGTTTTATATATCTTTAAAATATATATCTTTTTATTTAATTGGCAGATATATTCATGTATCTTGAAACTCTTCCTGCATTTGTTGAAAGACCATGGGTGTATGGAAGTTTTCATTCTAATTATTCGACCTTCCCCCAAGTTGTATCCTACAATTTTGATTGAATAATCCCCGAAAAGTAGGCTACAATAAAGCAAATAAGCAACAGCATCAAAGTGCCTGCAGTGCTTGAGCTGCTTTAAAACATTTAAGCTCGATTAAACAGGACGAGAGCACAGAGGGCTTTATTAGTCCTGCTGCCATGCAGCGCCCCCCGCTGACCCCAGACATTGCCGAAAGCGAAGAGCATCTCCTCGACTTAATAACATAAAATATTAATTAACTTGTACTCACACAGACACACACGCTCAATTGCCACAGAACCTGCCTTGTGGCTTGGCCTAAAGCATACAACCTTTTTCTCTTCACTTTTCCATACAAATTCTGTTGGCTGTTGGCTTGTCGGGTTCGTTTATAATTCATTATAATTAAATTGTTTGCTCAGTGTGGGTTTAGGTTTTTGGCTAATTTTTTTGGAGGGGGGATTTTAATTTGCAACACATATGAGAACTCATTTTTTGTTAAATGGTTGCCACAAAAAGATGGGACTTGGTCTGGCAAACGGCAAACAGAGAACCCTCTCTAAAAACAAAAATAAATTACTAAACAAAGATCAGAATGAAAATAAAATGGACAGAAGAAGGAATGCTCTTTAAATACAGTTCAAAAATATTATTTAGTTTGCCTCAAAATTACAAATTTAAGTACATTATAAGACTATCTCAACGAGTGCATCATCTTATCATCATTATATATACGATATGTTGCATTCCCTGTAGAGTGTTAGCTTCTGGTGAGACCCAGCTTACCTTTGGCCGTATCCCGTATTGTGAGCGTGTACCCGGAAAGAGGAGACCTAACTGCACGGCAGATATGATAACTGCCAGCAGTACTAAACAAAGTTGGAGAAGAGTCGTTGTGTCCCCTTTTTCTGGCTTTGTTTTTGTGTGTGTTGTTGGGCCAGGCATCCTTATATTTGGTGGCAATACGGATGCAGCACTCTCCTCCTCAAAAAAAAAAGGAAATTGTGGGCCACATTGTCATACCCTTGCAGGGGGTATTCTGATGTTGACCAACAGTGTGTAACCCAAGGGAGGGCCACTTCCGTCACCATAAACTCTATCCAGGTGATATTTGTATACCATTCACCAGAAATCAGACAGCACATACATGAGACACTCTTGAGAATCGCATAGAACGGCGCCTGGTTAGTGGAGTGTAGCTATAGAATCACCATGATTCTGTACAATCGCTTTGTAAGGGTATAAAGAGGTTCGGCCTTCGCAGTTAGACTTCCGTACTTGTAGTTTGTTGTTTTGTGGCCACGTGTGAAAAAAGCGGATTAAAAGCATTCTGCCAGTGCGTGTATGGGGGTATTATGTTACCGTTACAGGCGTTAGAACGGCCCGGCACACACACACACACACACACACACATGCACCCGTACCTGTACATGTATCCTAAAAGCATTACACGACAAGACTTGCTGATGTTGTTGTTACTGCTTCCTCTGGTGTTCCCTGCCGCTGCCTGCCTGTTATGTTGTTGGTGTGGTTACACTGTCCCTGTGCCAGTGTTGATTAGTAAATGGCACTGTTGGTATGAACACGTGTGCGTGTGTGTTTATAAGCCGTTGTTTCGGCTCCAGTAGGGTGTGGGGGGGGAGGTTCTTTTTGTATGTTACCGGCTTACCTTCCGGCTTCATCTCCGGCCCGTACCAACAATGCTGCGACCGCCCTCCTGTCCATCCCAAAACGGAACTGACAATAACAACGGTAGAAAAAAGCCAGCAACAGAAAGTACCGTTATAATTTATGCGCCTGCAATATGGCCACGCTGGCCCAGCCACAGACACACACACACGCACAGACACAGACAACCGACGAGGCAGAGAAAAACGTTATCCAGGTCCAAATAACTTTGGAGCACATAAGGTCGGTCGATACACAAGATGCCGCTACACCAGAGCGAGACGGGAGAGAATGCGATGGAGACAGCTAGAAAGACAGAGAGGTAGAGACAGAGAGAGAGAGAGAGAGAGCATTTCCCCAAGCGTAACAAAAAACAGCTGAGCTGAAGCTGAGGCCCGGCATTGCCAGCTCGGTGTGTTTCAGGCTGCCTGGCAATGGCCCAAAGCGCCGGTCTGCGGCTTTTATTTGTGCTGCAAAAACAACTCCGCAGCGGAGGAGCCAGGCGCGGGAGAGCAGCCCGTCCGCGTCACCTGACATTGAACTCTCTCGTTAGCTTTGGCTCTGGCTTTGGCTCTCTGCAAACTTTATTCCTCAGCCAGCGCGAGAAATATCCCCAGCATAACGGGACTGCTTCGGCATTCACTCGCGCGTTGGCTGTTTGCCTGTGTGGAAGTGCCGTGCGGACTCCGAATCGACTCCGGGCCCCCAAATCGTGTTTAACCTCGCGTCTCGCACACTCACGCGTACACCCGAACACCACAGTACACATACATATATATGATTATATATATGCATATAACTATGTTTATGTATACGTATTCGTGCACACATATAACGCTGTAAAGCATTTGCGGTGTAAAGTCGAAACAAATTCATAGACGAAGCCGTCAAAAGTAACGAAAAAAGTGCCAAACAACATAATTTTATATAATTATAAGCATTTCTGCAGGCCCCCCCAACCCGTAGCTGCGTATCTGCCCTCTCGCATACTTTGGTAATCCTGAAAATCGTACAGAAAAAATCAATTGCCCCTGGGCAACATTTTTTGACGGCTCTGCCGGCGTGTTAGTCGTCGGTTTTTCTGATTAGTTGCCATACAATTTCCTTTTTTGGCAACAAATGCGTCGGAGGGAAAAGGGCTGAAACGAGAAAGATTAACATAAATTCATGTATATTTTCATGAATGGAACTTTCGGGCTGCTAATAAAGTGGAAACTTTCGGAATTTGTAAGAAAGAAGGCCAGCGGACAGAGGAAACACGAATTGTTGAGTTGAATTTATGGAAATTTTGTAGCTTTAACTCGGAGCAGTCTCGGGGTATCTAGCATACCTTTAGGCGTTGGACGGCAAAGGATTCTTGCAACACCATCCATTAAGATTCTAGGGCTCCATCCGCTGGATGAAACTATCTGTCCTTTATTATAAATGTGTTCTGGACTTGTAAGGTATATATTCCCTAAAGTCATATTAAATCTTAAGTGTTGAGGTAAAAGTTTTCGGGACAGTGTTCGAAATCTAGCGGTAAGCGAAATCGAACCATTTCCATTTCCATGTTGAACCAGACACACTCAGAGACGGGCGTGTGTGTTTGTGTGTGCGAGAATCCCCACCCTAAACTTGACCCCAGGCATTTGCACTTCATCAAGCGATGCTTGCACTGCCTCTGCGTCTGTGCCAGACCAGAATAAATGGATATACGTATATCGTATAGGCGTGCATATACAAATACAATACATACTTACGCCAGAAGCTGCAGGGCAGTGGAATTTTCCTTTTTGGCAAGACATTTTGTTGGCCAGGCTGTCGCAATGCTATTTCAACTTTTTCGTTTCTTTCTGCGTCCCTGAAGGCTTTTGTTGGGCGCCCACACCCCCCGCCCCCCAAAACCAGGTGTTCTGCTTCCTCCGCAAAAAGTTAAATCAGCAAATTTTCACTTTTCCCCGAATTGGTTTCAGAATTCTCGGGTTCCTTTGGGCCCGGCCTGTGCCCCATTATGATTGTTTGGCAAACTTTAATGATGCCATTGGGCTTAATGAAATTATTGTTAGTTCAGCAAACAAGAAGTCCACTTTGATGCAAAAGTAGGGAGAGGAATCGAGCATTGCGGGGTCTTCCATTCAATATGCACATGACGTCCCTTTGACTGGGCAACGCCATAACGCCCGGTGCTTTTGCTGGTAACTTTATACTGCCACAGCATCCGTCCTCCACTCTCCATCCTCCGTTTGTTGAGATTGAAATTTTATAACCGTGTGGGAGCTGAAGGGGAAGCAGGTGCCCAGGCTTGGGACTTGACGTCACTCGGTCCAACCAAATTGATGTTTAACTATTGATGCCCGACGCGGCTTGTAGCTGGTATCCAGGAGATTGTTTCGCATCTCTCCAGATGTCCATTGCCTGCTTATGTTTATCGCTGCATGGCCTGGCCTGCACTGGCCTGGCCATAGATTGGGGCGTGTCTGGCTAAATATGAAGCTGTATCGGCTCAGTGATGTAAGAAGCTGCGCTTAATGGTGGTTTCAGTTTATTTAAATGCGGTATTAATGGTTCACATAATAAGTAATGCAGTTAATAGGCAATTGATATGGTTGTACGCATAATTAAATTTGATAGCACTCGATTGCATTAAATGTCTAAATCAGATTACAATTGAATAACATATATCGTATATATTAGGTTGGTAACAGATTGAGTAACCAGTTTGTAATTAGAGCTGCCAATGATACAGGCCAACCATCCAATTCTCTTGGTCTCTAGAGCTGTGGCGAGCACGGAGGTCGGATAAGGTCTGCTGTGAGTGGTTTTGTGTGGGATGTTTTGCCCCCTCCTGGGCAAACAAGCAGCAACCAATATTCATGCTCCAATTACAGGAAAAACAATGCCGGCCGGGCCAGGACACAAGTGTTTATATTTAGCAAACGATGTGGAAGAGAGGGCGGGCGGGAGGGAGAGAAGAGTAAGCCAAGTTCCGAAATGCATCACTTTGAGGCCTTGTCCGCCCCTCGAGACTGCATCATCAGCAGATAAGCCAAGAGCAGGCGATGGAAAACAGGGAGATGGGAAATGAGGACCAAACAAAAGGACCTGCTTGCCTTGTCACGACAAAAGCTCTTGAGTCAAGTGGTGGCTGTCCGTCCACCTAAGCAGCCCTTGGAATTGGTCCCAGCCTTCGTATTGGTCTTGGCAGTCCCCAGCATCAGCTTTCGATCCACTTGCACCCTCGTTAATCATGCGAATTATGCATGAAAGTGGAGTACTTAATTTCAATTGTCTAAACAACAACGTCAGCGACAAGCGATTTCGATGTGACCTACCAATACACTTGAAGAAAATTTTCTATTTACACTTGACTGCATTGGTGGGTGGGTGGGCTGATGGCAGGGGGTACAGCGGACTGCATACTTATGTGGGCAACTGAGTAAATTTCCCTGCGCGCGTCTTACAGGGAGAGAAGAGAAGCCAGCAGAAGACCCAGCGAGAGAGAGAGAGAGCAAGAGTAAGCGGCGCTTTTGTTCAAGGTGTATTTATTATGAGGTGCCAGAGACCATCCTTGGTACTCTTTTGCCGTCTGTCTAGGAACAAAGCAGAGTAGCGAAGACTTCGAATTCGGTATTTAAGTGCGAAAGAGCCGCCTCTATTGGGCACTGAATTGCGTTGCAGCAAAGACTATACAATACCAAGGTGTTGCATGAGCGACCAAAAAGCTGTTCTATGGCGGGTCCTAACATTATGACCCAAAAGGCACGAGGGAGCGCGCGGGGTTTCAATTCCCTTTTCGCCTCTACTTCGTCTCTACCGCGACCCCGCTGCCCATCGGTTTCGTCTGTTCGGCAATGCCTTCACCAGCAACGAAATAATTCTGGACTCTCGAGCCTCAGCACCTCAGCGCCTCAGCAAATATTTATTGACTAACTAACTAATTTAGCAAGTTGAGACGGTCAAAGGTCCCACTGTGCCGCTCCAAAGACATCGGCGATCCGCGACCACCGCTTCGACGGTGAAGGCATTTCCGAACAGACGAAGCCGATGGGCAGCGGGGTCGCGGTAGAGACGAAGTACAGGCGAAAAGGGAATTGAAACCCCGCGCGCTCCCTCGTGCCTTTTGGGTCCTAATGTTAGGGCCCGCCATAGAACAGCTTTTTGGTCGCTCATGCAACATCTTGGTATTGTATAGTCTTTGGTAATAGAGAATTGAAGTACTAGCCCCGCGCGCCCGTACCATGAAGCGTCAAACGAAAATTGAAAAAGCATTTGTTCCTCATGCAACATCTTGGTATTGTATAGTCTTTGGTTGCAGCCTGTATTGGGCAGAGAAACTGAAACGCAGGCAAAGAGAGTAGAAAAAACTTTCGGAAGAGTAGATGCTGGCAATACTCCTCAACCCCCCCCTCCCTCAATACACCTTGCTCTCCTGCTCTCTTCGGCTCTCTTTCGTCTTTCGGCTGCTGCTCTGTTTCGCCTTCGCCTTCTGCTTCTGCTTCTGCCTCTTTCACGCCTTTGTCAATTTGCAGCAACTTGTGCGCTCGTTTGACTTGGGTTAAATTGTTTGTGATTATCGTCGCAGCAACTGTCTGCAAAAGTTTGTGCCAGGCCAGTGTGCGTGTGTGTGTGTGTGCGCCTTGACAGAGTTGTCAGCTGTTTCACTTGCATTGCTCCCCGCTCGCTTTCTCTCTCGCCCAGCCGCTCTCTCTGTCGCTCTTTTGCCCATTATTGCACAATTTATATTTTTTGTTTTAGGTGTGGTTTCTGCGGCAACGGCGTCTGCATGTGACGCCCACACACCGACCACGCCCTTAGCGCACGCTTATGGTCGGTCGGTCGTATCCTTGCACAAGGAGGTTTTTCTTGCTTTTGTTTTAATCAATCATTTTTTACAAAACTCTGCCCTTTTTGTGGTAGTTGATCGGAGTGCCAGGGGAGGGCACCCTAGAGCTGGGGTGGGGGCTTTCAAAGTTTGCATAGTTTCTAGTCGGCCTGTGGAGCTTTTGCCATGTAACTGTAATTGCAGCTGGGACCTTGTTCCGCTTTGCTCCGGCACTTCTTCTTCCGCCGCCGTCGCCGCAGCCTGTTCTTCGTTATTTTGTTATGCGCTCCATTTGTGGAATATAGGGAGTGGCACAGTGGGCCCCTGATGGGAAAAACGGCAGTCGAATATAGTGAAAAAGGATAGGCGGAAATACAAATAAAACAAAAAGCTTGAAGATACGAGTCTCGTATTCTCAAATTGAAAGTACTTCTGCCCCAAACACAGAAAAACATCTTTCGAATTGAGCTTTAAGCTTTCGAATTTTACAACAAGTTGTTGCCCCTTTCAGGCCACGGTGCATGTCCTTTGAGAACGTTGCAAGCTTATACAAATTTTGCGGCAATTAATCGCGATTTCAAGTCAAGTGCCAACCGCGATTTAAGCGAATACCAAAAACAAATCAAAGCCCGTCGGAAAAAGGATTAACCCACGAACAGAAGATGGCCTGGGGATACTGGTCGGCCACTGTGGATCGGGGACGCGCGCCGCGCCGCCTAACGCAGTGCACACCGCTGCCCGTGAACATAGTGCAGCAGGAGGAGGAGGAGGAGGAGCAGCAGCAGCAGCAGCCGTTGCCGCCAGCGTGCATGCCCCAGCAGCAGCAGCAGCCGCATCAGCATCAGCACCAACAATCGCAAACCTGCCCCAGCACGCCGTCAGCCAATCAACAGGGGAGCGGCAACCTCTGCTACAGTCCGTCGTGTCGGTCCCGCTGCTCGAGTCCGTGTCCGGGCTCCCCCTGCGGCTCCATAACACCGCCGCCACCGCCGATGCTGACATCCTCGCAGCAGCATCTCCACTCGAACAAGAACTGTCCCGCTGCCCAGCACCTGATGACACACCTGGACTATGCGGCCAGAAGGCAATCGTTGGATCAGCTGGATAGTCCGCAGGTACTACAGGAGAGAATTCCCTTGACAAAGAGCTCTGCTTGAAGGGTGGCTACGATAGTTCATCAGTCATTGCTCCATTCCTTAGAGAAGTCAATGATTAGTGGGTGGTTTACAGGAAACACTTACCACTAGAGCAATCACCCATTTATCATTGATGATTCGATATATTTGATACACAAAGGAATGCAAAGGAATACAAATCTCAATCTGAACCTTTAAGCAGAGCTCTACAAAGCGAGTCAAAACCGATACCACTCTGATCCTGATCTCTCTACCTCTCTCCCTCCCCTTAAAGTCCAAGTACTTCGACATCCAGGCCAATCAGCTGTCGGACATCATGTGCCGGGGCGCAGTGGTCAGCTCCATACAGTCGGCCAACAACACACTAACCCGAGGCGTCTCGCTGCACAGTCGGAGCGGCAGTGCCCATGGGAGTCACCACGGAAGCCACCATGGGAGCCACCACAGCCACAGCCACCACGGGAGTGCCCATGGATCGTTGGGCTGCCTCCAGGGGGGCGTAGGAGTGGGCGTTGGCGTGGGCGTCGGTACCGGAAGCACCGGTAGCATTGGAATGATGTCGGCGGGCCACATCGATACGGGCGACTATGATGTGCCGCATCCGCACCCGTACACGCACCACTATATACAGACAACGGCATCGGTGACGCCCCCGCGTGGCAGCCTGAGCCGGCCGGGATCGGCGGGAGCCGTGTGTGCCGGTCACGACTCCGGATCGGATTCGAGTCAGGGCTGTGGCGGCTCCATCATGGGAGGAATGCTCGTCATGGGCCATCCCGGCCACATGGGCAGCCTGGGACACCACAGCACGGGCAGCGGCTCCCTCGGACGGTGCTCAAGTCGCTGCCACAACACGAACACTACAACGACGGATGACTCGGGCGGCGGCAGCAGTGGTGGCGGCGGTGGAGGCGTCGGCGGAGGCAGTGCCTCGATTGCCGTGGGCATGCCTGGCATGCTGATTGACTACCATCATGGCCACCACAGTCACAGTGGCAGCGCCGGCAGCGGCCTCAACGGCTGCGGAGCGGGCAGCATCGCCGGCGGAAGCATTGGAGGTCGCAGCAGTGTCCTGGGCACCATTCACAACGGCCACGGCCATCATCATCAGCAATATCATCACGAGTGCATTCACTACGAGCGTCTGCCCATTCCCGTGCCCATTCCCACAGTGCCCATGGGCGTGGCCCTGCCACAGCAGCAGCAGCAGATGCCGCCGCAGCATCAGCTGCAGTCGGAGGAGGAGATCGAGCCGGCCTATGCGACAGGTAAATGGATATGTTCGAGAGCATAAGCTGGCCCTAAACCATAATTTTAGCTTTAATTTATTTATATTATATTCACTAAATGGATATGTTCGAGAGCATAGGCTGGCCCTAAACCATAATTTTAGCTTTAATTTATTTATATTATATTCACTAAATATTGTCTTTGCCAATAAATATTTTATTTTCCATTTTTGTATAGATTACTTATGTTTTATTGAATTGTTTTTTTTTTATTTTTTTTTTTGATACCCACAAGTTGTAGCCCTCGACTTGCCCAGCCCTGAGCCTATCGTGGAATCCCCATTTGCTGCGCTCTCACTTGCTCCCAATTAGAGGACGGGCCCTGGGCGTTCGGTTCTTGTGACAATTCAATCGACCACTTGAGCACTTGAGGCTGATTCTGTTCTGTTCTGTTTTGCACTTGATTTTATTGTTCTTTTGTTATGTTTTTGGTTCTCTTTACGTCTGTTCCGTGGTGGAGCCTCAGTTTACTGTTGAAAGTCGCGCGGTGACGACGCCCCGCGCGTGCCAAAAGAGCCTTAACGTCTCTTAACTGGAACATCAGCCAATTGGTCATTGTTTTGAGTTCGGCTCAAGCGACCGGCCACAGCCCCAAAGAGAGCCCCGAACCCCCACCGACCGCAATGATCATCTGGAGCGGCTTCTGCGAGGCGGCCCAAATATATAGCACTCAGACGGCGACGTTTATGAGTGGTGGGGCATCGTGTTAGTATTGGAAGTGTGCTCTTGGGTGTGTGGAGAGGGACCGGACCCGGACTACAAATCGATCTAGATTCTATATAGATCTTCCTTGGAAAGCACATACTGCCTTTCCTTTGTGACTACGACCTTGTGGCTGATTAGTCCCTTGTCCGTTATGAGTAATGTGATTGCAAATCGCACCTTTTTAGCCACACTTCGCGACTAAGTGGGCTCCTATTTGTGTATTTCCCCAGGCCTGCTAGTCATAAACTTTGTTATCTCCCGGGGCAAGGCATTTACGAGGTATGAAAAATACAGAAACCGGCAGAAACAGCAAAAAAAAAGAAAAACAACAGAGACCAAACAAATTTTGTCCCTCATATCAGAATTGATAACACTGATAGCCATACCGAGTGTTCGTGTGTTTTTTTGTTTTTTTTTCCATGGATACGCCACGGCGGGTGAGAATCTCTAAGAGACGCGACCGGCCCGTACCAGTCAACGAACTGGACTACACCTTCGGGGCTTCCCAGCTAAACTCACCACCACGCACAGCTGCACACCTCATTCCCCGCGGGATCACCGCAAAGTATTACTTCGCGGGGATGGGTTGCCTACGTTAGGCACTCTCCTCTACGCGTCGCTCCCTTTCGCATCTTCTCAGATCGCTCTGGATGGCTATTAGGGTGTTGCTAACGCGCTGCCAGTTCTCGTCGGACTCCGTCATGAACGCCATTAGCTCCTCTGGTCGTGGGAAATACTCTGCACTTGAGCGGTACCTCGTGCAGTGGTAGATCACATGCTCCGGATCCTCGCTCTCATTCGAACACTCAGGACACTCGGGAGTATCCTCGTGTTTGAACCTATGTAGATACTTCCTGTATCCTCCGTGACCCGTCAGGAATTGGGTGAGGTGGTAGTTCATCTCTCCGCTTCTCCGCCCTATCCATGACTCAATGTCCGGGATTAGTCTATGGGTCCACCGTCCATTTGTGGCCGTGTCCCATCTTGCCTGCCATTTTTCTATCGACGCCCGCCTTTCCGACGCACGGATGGTCTCTAGCGATGCATTAGTTCGCATCCCTGCGCGCGCTTCATATACATGTGTCATCTCGAGCGCTAGTATATCCACCGGTATCATGGCCGCGAGGACCAGGGCTGCGTTATCCGACACCGTCCTATATCCAGACACTACTCGAAGAGCGCAGAGCCGATATGGCACTGACATCTTTCTTCTTAGACTCATGTTGCCGGATAGGGTTGAAGACCACACCGGCGCAGCGTACAGTAGGATCGAGGCCACTACTCTCGCCAGGAGTATGCGACGACCTGCCTTGGGTCCACCAATATTGGGGAGCATCCTTGCGAGTGCTGCCTGCATCCGGGAGGCTTTTTGACTCGCGTACTCGGTGTGGGCCCGGTAGTTCAATCGGTTATCCAGCATCACGCCTAGGTACCGGATTGACTCCTGCGACTTAATAGTCGCATTACCCACGCGAAACGTCGCGTACTCCACCTTCTTCCGACTCGTGATGAGTACAGCCTCCGTTTTGTGGCCAGCCAGGTCCAATCCCGCGTTTTCCATCCAGTTGGATACGATCCGGATTGCCTCGTTGGCCGTCGCCTCGACATCTCGGAGCTCTTTGGCTACCACGACCAGGGCGAGATCGTCAGCGAAACCGACAAGCGTGCATCCCTGCGGGAGCTGGAGTCTCAGGACGTCGTCGTACATTATGTTCCGCAGTAGAGGTCCTAAGACTGATCCCTGTGGAACTCCGGCTGTCACCCTGTAGAGCTTTGGTCCCTCCTCCGTCTCGTACCTCAGTACCCTACCCGACAGGTAGCTTGCTATTATCCGAAGCAGGTAGGTGGGAACTCCGATTCTCCCGAGCGCCTCGTTTATCCGAGACCAGTTCGCTGAGTTAAACGCGTTACGGATATCCAGGGTCACCACCGCGCAGTACTCCTTTGTGCCAAATCTCCATCTTATTCCCTCGATCGCTCTGGATGCAATGTCGGTGACTGCCTTGATGGCGTCGACCGTTGATTTGGCCTTCCGGAATCCGTACTGGGACTCCGATAAGGCCTCCTTCTCCTGGATCACAACTTGCAGTCGGTTGTAGACGGTTCTCTCCAGGGTTTTGCCGACCGTATCCAGCAAACATATTGGGCGGTATCCTGATGGTTCCTCCGGGGACTTATTTCCTTTGGGTAGAAGTATTAGCCGCTGCACTTTCCACTGCTCTGGAAACACTCCTTCTCGTAGGCATTTGTTGAACGTGTCAACAAATACTTCTGGTCTGGTGGTTGCTCCAAGCTTCAATGCCTTGTTTGGGATACCGTCCGGTCCTCGTGCCTTTTTATCCCCAATTCTCCTGGTAGCCGCTATCACCTCCTCAACAGAAATCTGTTGCCACAGCTCGGAGTCTTGGCTCGAGACGCTCTCCTCCCTATACGGGTGCTGTGGGAATATTGGCTATCTGTCTTTTCGTTGCTGCTCCGCATTAGAAGTGGATCGCCTGGTGGTCGCTGAACGTAAACTCCTCGCTTACTCTCCACGTAGATCCCCTATGGAGTGAGACGCTCATGAAGGTTAGGTCGATAATGGACCCTCGACCCGCCTGGAAGTAGGTTAGCTTCCTGCCATCGTTTGCGAGTATTACGTCCAAGGACGCAAATTCCTCGAGCAGACACGTGTCTCTGGCGTTGGTTTCCTTACTGCCCCACTCTACGGACCACGCATTAAAGTCTCCCGCTATTATTACGGGGGCTCTTCCGCGCGCGTCTTCCGCTATATGCGCTAGCATACTTTGGTCCCAGCTCGGCGGGGCATAGCAGCTAAAGAAGGTTACCTCTCTAAGCCTCGCTCTAACAAATCCTTCGTTGGCTGCGCATATCTCCTGGGGGTGGATTTGTACGGCCCAGATGGCCGCCTTGCCGCAACTGCTGCTGGTCCAACCGCTTCCTGGTATCGCCCTGAATGGCTCGCAGATGAGCACGACTTCGGTCTTCCTCTCCCTGACTGCTTGTCTCAGGAGAGACTGAGCAGCTTCGCAATGGTTTAAGTTCAGCTGAGTACACCTCATGCTGATCTTTTAGTCAGGGCGTTCCTAAACTGGGGGCATCTACCGCTGCCGGCCACGTGCTTCCAGTCTGCGCTCGTTCCCTTGCAGAGCATGCACTGTGGTTCCAGGCTACAGTCATTTGCCAGTTGGTTCTCCTTTCCACATCTTCTACACAGCTTGGACCTATCTACTTTGCTACTGCACTGTCGTGCCATATGCCCAAACTCGAGACATCTGAAGCATTTGGTGACGCTGATTCGCTCACGCAGTCTGCATCTTACCCAGCCTACTTTTAGGACTCCTATTTTCAGAGCCTTTTGAGCGCTCTCCGCTGGCAGCCTGATTGTGGCCGTCTGGGTTCCGCCGTATGCCTTTCTCAGCTGGATGTCATCCGCAGACAGCTCCGCCAATTCCACCTGGCTTCTCAGAGCCTCGCATATATCCTCCGTGGTGGTTATTTCGTCCAGGTCCTTGCACTCTACGGTCACCCGGTGCGACAGGCTACGGACTTCTGCGTGCTCCTTCAGCGTATTGGCTACCAGGCTTTTAAACGTCTCCGTCTCCTCTCCCGACTTGTTAAGCTGTAGGAGTAGCTCTCCTTTTTGGGTCCTCCTGATCCTGGCGACCGCATCACCGAGTCCACGCAGGGTTTCGTCCGTCCTAACCTTGCGCAGTATCTCTGCATAGGACTTTTCACCTTTGGTGGCAATGACGATGGCGTCTGGTCGCGTCTTGTCCGCGAGCACTCCAGTCGGCTTTTGCGGCCTCTTTCTTCTGCGCCGGTTGGTCACCGTCAGAAATGGGGTCTCCTCCGGCTCCTTTCTCTCCCTTTCAGCGTGGGCGTCCTTTTCAACTGCTACTCCTGGTGTGGTCTGGACCTCCGGGAGAGGTCTGAAAATCGGTGACGTCTGAGAGGAATGGTGGGTCCTGATCACCGCCTTAGCTCCTTCGTCGTGCTGCTGGATAGCAACCAGCTCATACAGCACCCTTATGCTCTCGATCGAGTCCCGCATGGGTTGGTTTATGGATCGCCTCTTGCCATCCTCGAGCATCTCCACTAGCTGCGTGATCTCTCGTCCTAGATCGCGCAGCGCTGTGCTGCCCTGAGCTTTTTGGTGCTGCTCCGGGCCAGGGAGGGCCGGCAGCGGGGCGTCGGTCCGCTCACCAGTTGGCGTTCTCGCCATTTTTTTGCTTTTATTGAAGCCTTCTGAGTCGTTCGTCGTTATGGGTGTGATACTTTTACTCATTTTGTTGGGTCCCAACTCGTAAGCCGTTGTCCTTGTCTGTTGTACAGTCGCGTTATGATCCCATGGTTGTCTATGCAAGCAGGGAGGCCATGCGAGGGTTGACTCCCGCCCTTATGGGGTCGGGAGTTCAGAGCCGGATCCGCGCTAGTCAGGAGTGACTCAACTGAGCCTGTACGTCCAATTTAATGGCTACGGAACAAGGAGCGTGCTTAGAGATTTTCCAATTTTTCACGGGACGGGGGCAGAAGCAGCATTAACCTAGCAGCCATTTCGGCGGGGTTTCATTCCGCGTACTAAAGTGCTAGAATGCTGGCTTCCGTCAGCCCTGGGGTCATCAATCCAAAAAAGGGGGGTCCAGTTCCTATCCTAAGACTTTACTGGTCTCCGTCTTAGTCGCCTTCTCGTATTAGCTAGGTGCTTCACAAGTGTGTTAGACCTATCCGGGGGATACCTGGCATGTGCCGGCGATTACGAGTTGCTTTAGTGCTCTTTAGAGGGAGCAGAACATCCCCGTGTCTTCTTAGTCGCCTCATACGACAAGCTGTGACATGCTGTGGTGGTATTCTACTGCCCGCTCACCACACGGGTGCCAGTGTTCGTGTGTGTGTGTGTGTGTGTGTGTGTGTGTTAGATTCTAGGTCAATGCAAGGCATGGGGCAATATGTAGAATCTATCACTATTATAACCGTGTAGACAGGCAGAATTATTGAACCCAGGCAGACAACACACTCGGGACGCTTTAATTGAATTATGCATGAACAAGTGGTCTCAATTGATGGACTAGTCCCCCGGAAAAGCTTAATTAACATTACTTGGAATAGGGAGAGAGAGAGGGAGAGAGAGAGAGTACCCTCCTATCTATCTATGGCACACACTCCCCCACTCCATAGCTCATTCTGTAGCTGCATCTGTGTCTGTATCTGTATCTCTCTCTCTCGCTGTCTGTATTCTCCACTTGGTGCGTAGCACAGAGAGATAAGGAGCTAGTCGTGGAACGGGTGCTCGACAGACAACAGCAACACATGTGGCTGGGACGGAATCCGTTTATAAGTAAAAATCGCTGAATAAAATCACATTAAATTGATAAGCGACCACCGCAGCGAGTGGTAATAATAGACCCAATGGGCAAACTAGCTTTCCGTAAGCATGCCCAGCCGTCCCAATTTGCTATATACATATATGTATATATAGTTCTCACAAACAATCTTTTCCTTTGTTGTTTCAGTATTTCCCAATGTTCCTCAAGCGCCGGGATTGTCCTGTGATGGCGAAGATCGTGAGTATATCCGGATTACATAGATCAGAATTATTTTCAATCATTATCTCCTTTCACAGGCAGCATCTATCGACGTGGTGCTCGACGGTGGCGTAAACTGTATCGCGTCAACGGACACATTTTCCAGGCCAAGCGTTTCAATCGGGTGAGTATCCCCCATCCCACCCAAATCCCAAATTCTAATCGGTTTTCCCTTCCCTTCTTGATTGCAGCGTGCTTTCTGTGCCTATTGCCAGGATCGTATCTGGGGCCTGGGACGACAGGGTTTCAAGTGCATACAATGCAAGCTGCTGGTGCACAAAAAGTGCCACAAGCTGGTGCAGAAGCACTGCACCGACCAGCCAGAGCCGTTGGTCAAGGAGCAGGCCGAGGAGTCGAGCGACCCGATGCCGGTGCCATTGCCCCCGCTGCCGTACGAGGCCATGGGCGGCAGCTCGGACGCCTGCGAGACGCACGATCATGCGCACATCGTGGCCCCGCCACCGCCCGATGATCCCCTGGAGCCGGGCACCCAGCGCCAGTACTCGCTGAACGACTTTGAGCTGATACGCGTCATCGGCCGTGGAAGCTACGCCAAGGTGCTAATGGTGGAGCTGCGGCGCACGCGTCGCATCTACGCCATGAAGGTGATCAAGAAGGCCCTGGTGACCGACGACGAGGACATCGACTGGGTGCAGACGGAGAAGCATGTGTTCGAGACGGCGTCAAACCACCCGTTCTTGGTGGGACTTCATTCGTGCTTCCAGACGCCGTCGCGTCTCTTCTTCGTCATTGAGTTCGTGCGGGGCGGCGACCTGATGTACCACATGCAGCGCCAGCGGCGGCTGCCCGAGGAGCACGCCCGCTTCTATGCGGCGGAGATAAGTCTGGCCCTGAACTTCCTCCACGAAAAGGGAATCATCTATCGCGATCTGAAGCTGGACAACGTGCTGCTCGACCACGAGGGGCACATCAAACTTACCGACTACGGCATGTGCAAGGAAGGCATTCGCTCGGGCGACACAACCTCCACGTTCTGCGGCACACCCAACTACATTGCCCCAGAGATCCTGCGAGGCGAGGACTACGGCTTCTCCGTCGACTGGTGGGCATTGGGAGTCTTGCTCTATGAGATGCTGGCCGGACGCAGTCCGTTCGACTTGGCCGGTGCCTCTGAGAATCCCGATCAGGTGAGTTTTTCCCCAACTCAAACTTAAACTGAAACTGCAACTAAGAATGTGATATGTGTTTGCCCAGAACACGGAGGATTATCTGTTCCAAGTGATTCTGGAGAAGACCATTCGTATACCGCGGTCCGTGAGCGTTCGGGCTGCCTCTGTCCTGAAAGGTTTCCTCAACAAGAATCCCGCTGATCGTTTGGGCTGCCATCGGGAGTCCGCCTTCATGGATATCGTCAGCCATCCGTTCTTCAAGAATATGGACTGGGAATTGGTAAGTGCAACGAGATTCAACCTTTCTTCTTCCTGCTGTGTCTGTGTATGGGCTTATAGAATTGTTTGTGATGATGATAATGTCCCGAGGGAATGGTTTGAATCGGATTTATAGGGTATGCTTTACAGCAGGCGAGAGGCTAGAGGCGTGAGATAGCGCAATCTCCCACCTCAGGAACGAACCCCAACTGTAATAGCCTTCCCGATTGACCCTGGGCAATAGGTCTAGGCCAAGTAAAACGTAACCCAATCGAACCTATGACTCCACCTCCACCTGGCATTAAATCTAGTCGGAGATAATCTCGCTGATAGCCAACTAACGCAACTGCAACGAAATCATTATAGAGTATTATTCTTGTTTTGTTTTACCTTCTGTTCGCTGATGTATATAAAAGCATTTCTTTTTGATTATTACGCACGCATAAAATGACGTGTACGAAGATTGCACAGAAGGAGGTGCAACCGCCTTACATACCGAACCTGGATCCTGGCGATCCCAATGTGACAACAAATTTCGATGCTCAATTTACACGAGAACCGCCCGAACTAACGCCCGACGATCCGTAAGTTAAATCGAGAATCCCCCAAAGACAAGATGGATAGCGTTTTTGTTGTTGTTAGTTTTTGTTTGTCCTTTGCATGAGATACTGCCACCGAAAGATCGTTTTTAGCCTCCAAACTAAAACTAACCCAGCAGGTAATTGTGCGTATCAATCAGCCACATTTCGACCATGCCCGTCTATTAAATCCTATTAACCGAACAGACCTCGTTTTCACAGACAGTATGTTATACAATATTATCATCGACATGATCATGCTCAAACGACACGGACATGAAAGAGAAAAACTCGGTTTTATGTTTGTCAATTGGCTGGCAGTTTTCTTTATGGTTTACCAACAAAAATTCATTATGATTTTCTACTATCCTCATGCGACGATCCATCCTCCATCATGCAGCTTGAGCGCAAACAGGTCACGCCACCATTCAAGCCACGCTTAGACTCAGATCGCGACTTGGCCAACTTCCCGCCCGAGTTCACTGGCGAGGCCGTGCAGCTGACCCCGGATGATGAGTAAGTTGAGAGATCTATCTATCTATCTCCCCCGTCCCCTTTGGTTACTTCATTAGCTTGTTGCACCATGGTTTTCGATGATTATATCTAATATGCTCCCCCTTCAACCCAATTCCTCAGTCATGTCATTGACAACATTGATCAGTCGGAGTTCGAGGGCTTTGAGTATGTGAATCCGTTGCTGATGTCCCTGGAGGATTGCGTCTGACACCACGAAACGTGTGACTTACATCCGTATAATGTAAGGGTGAGTATTTGTAGGTAAACTTTTTATTGAATTTGCATAATAATTTTACTCCATGTTGCTCTACAGCTATATGGCGAGGACTCCAGTGATTACGATTCTGTGGCAGACGATTTGAGTCTCTTGCATTTGAACAGCGCAGGAGCGACTGTGGTGGTGACTGGGGGTGGCCGGTCAATGACAATAACAATCTAAGCCAGCAGCAACATTATCGCCAGCAACAGCAACAGAAACAACAGCAATATCATCCTCATTCAGTATACTCACAGCAACAACAGCAGCAGCAACAGCAGATCTTGCAACTTCAACAGCAGCAGCAGCAACAGCAACAGCAGCAACATCATCATCATAATGGTAATAATATCAATCGTAATAATCAAATGCAAGCAAATAATAACAAAAGTCTACTGCAGCACATGTTTTGCCTTCCATTGAACTAATTAAAATAACGAATTAGATAAAGCAACATGCAACAACAATGAGCAACACAGCAACAACAACTAGCAGAGCAACTAAAAAGAAAAAGCAAAACAAAAAAAAAACCAAAACAAATTTAAAGTTAATAGAAACTAAACGAAAATGTCACAACTAACAAAATTATATAATCTTCTTAACAGCAGATACCATTTTTTGTAAAAATCTATATTACATATATGAGACAAAGAAGAAGCAAAGCAAAAAGTCACAAGTTGCGAGTATTACACAAAACAAACGATTACTTTACTACTTAAGCACTTAGGCAGCCCCGACTCCATGCAACAAAAACACTTTCATAACTCAATGCAAGACTTTTTAGCCAGAAACCCTGCGGAGGAGACTCCCAGGCGTATCCCAAGAAACCATTTTTAAGCTACATCAAATATATACATACATATATGGTATAATTTTTAAACGTTTAACAGCAACAAAAGACATTTCAATGTTAATTTTACTAAGAAGTGTGCGCAGAGAGGGGACAAACTTCAAATGAATCAATCTATGTACAACGTATAAGAATATAAAACTCTAATGTAAAATGTGTGTGTGTCTAGCGTTAGAGAGCATGGTTTTTAAAAGCGACAAACTCGTAAATATGTACCAGTTTTGTGAACAGAAATAGTTAACCGAAAGCAAAAAGAACATTTTGAGTCCGCACAGAGAAGAGTCTCCCCCGATGCCCCGTCGGGGGGCACTATTCTCGTACCACACGAACAAAAAAATTCCTTGTATTATTTATTTTTATAACAAGCAAAACAAAATCCGTCTACTGGCAATATTTCTTTGTTAGGTATTAAAAAAAAATTCTATTATGTTTTTTTTCAATGCTGTACTTACAACAACAACAGTATATATATATATATATATACTATATAAATGTATTTGTTAATTTTTTGAGCCTATTAAGAGGTACAATTTTTTTCGTGGCGATACAATTTGCCGCAAAAATAATCAAAATGCTGATATTTTTTGTTCAATCTGTTGCGTCAATCATTGCGTACGTTTTTTAAACTTAAGCCTAAATTAAGCCTGATTAATCACATAAATATTGAGAACTTTATTCAAATTAATACGTATCCAAAACCAAAATATCATTGTGTTGCAAGAGTAAAGATTGGGTTTTGAATTGCAAGAAATTAAATAAATTTCAATGTTACTTGTTAATGTATGGAAAACAAAAGATACTACACATATATTGTTTTATTTCCAGATACAACGCAATCAAAAGCAAATAATATTGATCAAACCAAGTTTTTGTTTCAGCAATTATTCATAATAGCAAGCAATCCACTCGAATGCAACAAATCGACAAACACTAAACCACTTACGAATTGCACTTTAATGTTAAAACGAAGCCTGTTAAAAGGAGATCAGAGCCCTTCCTTCCCCTCTAAATTCCCTGTTGTGTTTGATATCCAAGATCTACGAGTACGTTGACCTAGGTGTAAATGTTTTCAACTGAGCGTATACTATATGTATGTAATTGTATCTTCTTGAACTGATGTTTCCGACTGTTTTGTTATTTACGTACATACTTGATGCACTTTTGGCATACCATATTGATGCTAGCAAAATGTCAAAACGAAATTTAGAACGTAAGCATTAATTGCGTAACAATTATCCATATAAACAAAAACGAATAAAGTATTGTATAAGAAAGAGAAATTGTCTTGATTCTTAAGCATTTAACCTGTTTAATTGTTCAGTTGTTATACCCTTATTCTTAATCAGAACGAGGGGGAACGTTGTGAGTTGCAGCGGACACCGCAACTCTACACTTATACCCGATACTAAGTCAGTATGGCTCTCCTCCGGCAGACGCCGCTAATATTGAACGACACGACAAAGAGTGCGTGCGAGAGAGACAGAAAATCAGTCTGAGCGTGACGTCGGGGGCTGCGTAGCCAGTGCAAATTGATTTGTTCCTATTGGCTATAAAAATGATCTGATCTGATCCAGATCATGATTCCGCGTTTTTAGTTTTCTCGTATCCTCAATATTGTGGATGCAACAGATTTTCGTCCTTTGTGGGGGCGGAAGGGGGTGGGGCGAAATTTTGAGATATACGTTTTAAAGTGAGATCTAACAGGAGTGCGGATACCAAATTTGGTTACTCTAGCCTTAATAGTCTCTGAGATTTGTGAATATCCCCAGATTTTCATCCTTTGCGTGGGCAGAAGGGGGTGTGGCGAAATTTTGAAACAAACTCGTCTCGGTCCGATATATAAGGAGTGTGGATACCAAATTTGGTTGCTCTAGCTTTTATAGTCTCTGAGATCTAGGCGCTAATGTTTTACTCTAAGCAAAGCCGGCTATGCTACGTGTGTGTTAGAGAGAGACAGGGCGAGAAAAAATGAAATTGTTTTCTTGATGCTGGCTATAATAATTATACGATCTTATTCAAATTCTGCAGTCTAAAAGATATGGTCGTGAACGAAAACAGACTGTGAAATGGGGGAATGCTTAGGGGAACCTCTCATCTCTTGCCACACCTGTCACCTACCTCCTCCTCGCGCAGGTCATCGTTTACGTACAGACTCAGGGTGTCCAGCTTGAGCATTATTCGATACTCCTGGGCGGGTGTTTCGGAGGTGCTCGAAGAGTGGCAAGTGCTGAGCCAGAGCCGGTACTGACGTGTGACGTCCTCTGTGTACTGGTCATGCGACTTGCCATCGATGTACAGGGAGTACTCGTACTTGAAGCCTGGTGCTGGATCAACGCGTATAATGCAGCGGGACTGATCGATGTGAAAGGTCTCCTCACCGACCAGCTTGAACATCCAGTCGCGTCGCAGGACCTCCTGCAATGAGTTATGACAGTGCTCAGTGGGGGATAAAATGTAATCCACTTAAAAAAAAAAACTAAAAAAAGTTTAATTCCATTTTCCGGGTTACGAATGCGAGCACAACAGTAATTATATAGCCGTACACTATGCAAATACTTCACCCCACTCCCGTTTCCAGCTGGAGGTTGAAAGACGAATTGACCCAAATCATGCGCCGCCCACTAGTTGTGCCATGTTCCAGCTCTCTGCGGTACATCTAGGTAGCAAAAAAAGCACTATAGAGTATATATTTTACAGTTTTAAGTTGAGGTGTTGGATACCTTGCCATTGATGGGGACACACCATTGGGCCACTATATTCTGTTTGTTGTAGCGCTGGTCCTCGGGCACATGATCCTGCGTCATGATGGGCTGCGTGGCCAGATTCTCCAAGCGCAGTGTGGGCGACAGAAAAGACATTGACTCGATCCAACTCTTTCCCACCGTAAACGTGAACGTAAAATAATCAATAGCGCCCATTAAAATTCAAGTAATTGCATTTAAAGTGAAACCAAAAAACTGGGGTTATACAACCGCCAGGAGCCTTGTCTTGTCAAAGGTTCAAAGAACTTTAAGGGATTGGGCTACGCAAAATCTAGATCTAGCTAGTGTAGTATGCTCATATTAAATTAAATATAATATACACATTCACATAAAGTATTCATTATTTCGAATACCCACTGTACCGACGGTACTTAAAGAATACACACTGTAACACTTTGTTGCAGTGTTTACGTAACAATAAAGTCCCAGACATTCTGGGTGATCGTATTACGATTCACTCAAGAATGCCTCGAGCGACCCAAGTGCAGCGTCAGCATGTTCCCATGACTTGACGGCACTAATATACATGGAAATTAAATAACTGCGGTAGCGGATTGCGTTTTTAAAAAGTTTTTATTTAACTTCTAAGTTTACAGATATAGATTTAAGTTGAGGGTCACAAAGGACTCCGGACAAAGGGTTTGCGCGATCTTAGTTTTTAGCTCGACTTTTCGGTGTCGCTTCTGGATCAAGACTGACTTGAACTTTTCGATCTTTGCATCGTCGATCCCTTTCGGGAATAGTTTTTCTATAAACATCTCAATTGATTTCGCCATCCCGAGTATTGGATTTCGTCATCCAAAGAGAGAACTGTAAAATGCCCAAAGTGCAGGATCTGCAGAAAGCCGGGTGTGAGATTGTTTATGGGAAGCCGGGTGTGGGCAAACATTGTTTTTCCATTTAGGCGAGTGTCAAAGATTGGGATTGCGGCGGGAGCCATTGAGATTGTACATCTTAGAAATCAATTAGGCGGAGGCCCAAGATTGAAATTGTTTTCGTTTTAGAAAGCCAAAGATTGTTTACAACTCGTATAAGAGCTCAATAGAATTGGGTACGTTAACTCCCCCCATTCTTAAATGTTTCGTCCCGATACATTTTGATGTTCTGATAGAGCTCTAATTTCTTCTGATAGTATTTGAATGCTGCTTTCCACTATTTCTTCTGTCGGTATTCTTATTGATTTAATAAGTACAAATTTGGTTAATTTATAGCCGAAGTAAAATAACATTATCAATATCAAAATGATTGAAAATAATGTTGTAAATGGTACGGCCGTATTACCTAATGTTATAAGGGGATTTAAAATATTAACATTATCAAAAGAAAATTGTTTATCATTCGATTGTTATTAATTTTCAACGATGCTTTCTCAGTATCGTTTCTTCATTGAAGATGACATTTTTTAACGAATTTGATAGCATTCAATTTCTTTGAAAAATTTGGAATTTATTATAAATTTGTTTTTATTATTTTCAGTTAATTCATTTACTTTATTTTGTATTTTCAAAAAGTCGTCATGATCAGGGCTGCCTGCTATCCATTTCCAAATGGTACCTAATTCATTAATTCCCCTTTCATTCCGTTTTGGAACTAATTCTGAAATCATTAATTTTATTAGACTTAAGTCCATTGATATTTCCCACTCATCGTCTGAGTTAATTGATTTGTTGACATATTTGGATTCTATATCAATTATCTCTCTATAAAAACTCAAATTAGTAATATGGAAAAGTTCGGCGTATGTTTCATAAGTGTAAACGTCTCTGTCGTCTTTGAGCAATAGATAGTCACTATGCGTATAGTCAATTACTTCCGAAGTCGTCAATATAACAAAAGTCAGTATAAGTATATTCGCATACATTTTCTGGAAAAATGGAAAGCATTTCCTTAATATTTAATGTTATCTTTATGTATTATTCTGTTTCTATTGTTGTTCTCCTATTTTATATTCTTTTTCTCTTCTTTTTTTATACCCGATACTCAAAATGAGTATTGGGGTATATTAGATTTGTGGTGAAAATGGATGTGTGTAACGTCCAGAAGGAATCGTTTCCGACCCCATAAAGAATATATATTCTTGATCAGCATCAATAGCCGAGTCGATTGAGCCCTTTCTGTCTGTCCGTCTGTCCATCCGTCCGTCCGTCCGTCTGTCCGTCCCTATTAGCGCCTAGTGCTCAAAGACTATAAGAGCTAGAGCAACGATGTTTTGGATCCAGACTTCTGTGATATGTCACTGCTACAAAAATATTTCAAAACTTCGCCCCGCCCACTTTCGCCCCTACAAAGGACGAAAATCTGTGGCATCCACAATTTTAAAGATTTGAGAAAACCAAAAACGCAGAATCGTAGAGAATGACTATATCTTTTAGACTGCATCAAGAAAGCATCAAGAAAACAATTTCATTTTTTCTCGCCCTGTCTCTCTCTAACACACACGTAGCATAGGCGGCTTTGCTTGGAGTAAAACATTAGCGCCTAGATCTCAGAGACTATAAAAGCTAGAGCAACCAAATTTGGTATCCACACTCCTAAGACATCGGACCGAGACGAGTTTGTTTCAAAATTTCGCCACACCCCCTTCCGCCCCCGCAAAGGACGAAAATCTGGGGATATTCAAAAATCTCTGCGTGGCTACGCAGCGCCCGACGTCACGCTCAGACTGATTTTCTGTCTTTCTCGCACGCACTCTTTGTCGTGTCGTTTAATATTAGCGGCGTCTGCCGGAGGAGAGCCATACTGACTTAGTATCGGGTATAACCGTAGAGTTGCGGTGTCCGCAGCAACTCACAACGTTCCCCCTCGTTTGTTATACAATATGTCATATGGCATTTGATTGGCCGTTGAATGTTTCGTCAGATTATATCTCAGTGCCGCCCTTATTATTATTTCCGTCCGACCGTCTGTCCGTCCCCTTCAGCGCCTAGTGCTCAAAGACTATAAGAGCTAGATCAACGATGTTTTGGATCCAGACTTCTGTGATATGTTACTGCTACAAAAGTATTTCAAAACTTCGCCCCGCCCACTTCCGCCCCCACAAAGGACGAAAATCTGTGGCATCCACAATTTTAAAGATATGAGAAAACCAAAAACGTAGAATTGTACAGAATGACCATATCTTTAAGACTGCGGAATCTGAATTGGATCGTATTATTATTATAGCCAGCATCAAGAAAAAAATTTCATTTTTTCTCGCCCTGTCTCACTCTAACACACACGTAGCATAGGCGGCTTTGCTTAGAGTAAAACATTAGCGCCTAGATCTCAGAGACTATAAAAGCTAGAGCAACCAAATTTGGTATCCACACTCCTAATATATCGGACCGAGACGAGTTTGTTTCAAAATTTCGCCACACCCCCTTCCGCCCCCGCAAAGGACGAAAATCTGGGGATATTCAAAAATCTCAGAAACTATTAAGGCTAGAGTAACCAAATTTGGTATCCGCACTTCTGTTAGATCTTACTATAAAACGTGTATCTCAAAATTTCGACCCACCCCCTTCCGCCCACACAAAGGACGAAAATCTGTGGCATCCACAATATTGCACATTCGAGAAAACTAAAAACGCAGAATTATAGATAATGACCATATCTATCAGATTGCTGAATCTGGATCAGATCAGATCATTTTTATAGCCAATAGGAACAAATCAATTTGCAGTGGCTACGCAGCGCCCGACGTCACGCTCAGACTGATTTTCTGTCTCTTTCGCACGCACTCTTTGTCGTGTCGTTTAATATTAGCGGCGTCTGCCGGAGGAGAGCCATACTGACTAAGTATCGGGAATAACTGTAGAGTTGCGGTGTCCGCAGCAACTCACAACGTTCCGCCTCGTTTTTTGTGTAGGTTTTAGCCGTCAGCCGTCGGGTGCTACAGGGGGATAAACGGATGTCGGGTCGGCTCGTCACAACTGTAGACTCGGAACGGGGCACAGGCGCCTCGGGTTCATGGCTTGCCCTGGTTCCAAGGCGACTGTGCTCCGCGTCATAGGATACAGGTGGGCACGAGCGAGCCGGCACCCGCCGTAACTGTACACACCGGCGGAAGTGCGACTATACTCTCCTCGTGAGGGCGGCTGGAAACAGGTCCTGGTACGGTCATGTCTCTGCCAGGATGCTGGCTAATTGTAGTCGGGCGGAGAGAAGAAAACTCTCAGTGAAATAACCCCAATCCAAGGTGACACTGTCATATGCCGAGGGATGCATGGCCGAGGGGGTGCTCGGTCGCTTATATGCGGTCTCTGGATACCTGCCGACCTCCAGTTTTAAATAAGGCTTCCCGGGGCACGCGGGCTATGCCCCGGGCGACTAACCCCTTCCCGCCTACTCGTGGGATCAATATGCCAAATTCAAATCTAAAAACAAAAAACACCGCAAAGGAGCACGGCACTCCTCCTAAAGTGCCGGAGGGAAAAGACCATCCCTCTACAAACGCATCTGGGAAACCAGTGCCCAAAAAGACGGGGAAGGAGACTAAGTCGGTCCACCGTCTCGAGGCAGCAAGCGCTGTGAGGAGAGGACCGAAAAGCCAATCGGGCCAATCCACGTCGGGGGGCCCCAAGGTCGACCTGGTTACCGGGGGGGCGACCATGCAGAGCGATATCGCGGCTGGCGGACCCCTTGGGACCGGGAACCCCTTGACAACCCCGTCAGGCGGCGCCTCTGCCTCGAAAGATAGGCCCAAGTTCCAGGACAAAAGACGTGCGGCCTTCATCCTGGGCAACGACGACCCGGTGTTCCTGGCGTCTGCCCAGGGAATCGCGCCGAATCGCGGCGATGGGCCAAGACAGTCCTGCCCGACTACCAGCCAGCCAAAGCTGGCAAGGCCACAGCCAAGGCCCCAAGCAAGCGGCAACGCTCGGCGGAGGACACCGCCACAAAAGTCTAACAGGCCAAGAGGACGAAGACACTGAGCAACCGCTCGTTTGCCGAGGTGGCGAGGGGAAAAACCCTGATTGGAGTCCTAGACAGGGGCTCTAAAGACGGGCAGATCCCTAGGGACAAGTGGCACCTCGTGGAAAACGAGCTCCAAGACCGTTTCCTCCAGGAGTTGGAGGAGAATGGAGGACCTCCGCCCAAGTGTGAGGACGCCGGGTGGCACCAAGGCAGGGTGAAAGCCATCGCCTGCCAAGATGCTCGCTCGGCGGCCCTCTACGCGAAGGCGGTAGCGTCGCTCAAGGAGGTCTACCCAGGAGCCCAGCTGGAGGTCGTGAAGTGGGAGGACATCCCCAGCAAGCCAAGGGCCAGAGCGTGGGTCTCGGCGAAGCCTGCAGAGCCGGATAAGATTCTCCGGATTCTGCAGGTCTGCAACCCCCACCTTCCCACAGCCGATTGGAAGGTGGCCGCCTCGTCCTGAACGAGGAGTCGGTCAGACTTCTCCACGACACGGAGGGCGCTGTGGACTACGGCTACAAGAAGGTAGTCGTAGTACCGTACAAGTCCGACTCCAAAGGCATGCAACCGACGGTCGAGCCAGACCTGGAGCCCCCGGAGATCCCTAGTATGGAGATCAAGCCTGCGGTGTCAGACGTGGCATCAGTGGTGTCGGATGACATCCTAGATGGTTACGTGTCAGACGTGAGCGATCTCACTAGGGATCTCAAGCACATCGGGGTCGCGGAGGAGCTGGACTCTTCGGAGAGCGACCACGACAGGACAATGGTGGAGGTGAACCTCAGGAATGTCACTGATACTCCTGCAGATAAACCTCCACCATTGTAAGGCAGCATGCGCTGCTCTCCTGCTCCACCTAGCCAAGGGTGGAGCCGACATAGTCCTCATTCAGGAGCCCTGGGTCCTCGGAAACAGGGTCTCTGGTCTGAGGACTCCTGACTATAAGCTATACGTAGCTGACTTCGCAGGTAAAACTCGCACCTGCATCCTTGCAAAAAGAGATTTGCACTTATTTTTGCTCCCAAATTTCAGCAATGAAGACCAAACAGCAGTGAGCCTCGAAGGCCAGGGGTGCTCACTGAGAATCTGCTCCACGTACATGGGTCACGCCCAACCAGACCCCCCTCCACAGGCGCTCAGGGCGCTAATCACAGACTGCGAGGCCAATGCACACCACTGCCAGTGGGGAAGCACTGACACCAACGAAAAGGGTGAGTACCTTTTCAACTATTTACTGACCCACCTTCATTATTAAAAACCGCAAGGAGGTCGTGGACCTCACACTTGCCTCTCATGAGTTACACGGGAACATCGTATCCTGGAGGGTCCTGGAAGAGCACTCCTTCTCGGACCACAGGTACGTGGAAACCGTATTCTCTTTTTCACTACCGAGACCAGCTCAATTTCGGAACCTTAGGCGGACAAACTGGGCTCGGTACTCAGACCACCTCTGTCGTGTTCTCCCTGAGACTCCACCTGAGGAGGAGATCTCCAAGGAAGCCACGACTCATCTTGTTAAACTATTTACCGACGCCTGCAATGAGGCGCTCGATAAATCCTGCCCCTCTAGCAAGAGCAGAGGCCGGAAGAAACCTGAATGGTGGAATCCGAAACTGAGGGAACTCCGGAAAGCCTCCCGAAGACTCTTCAATAAAGCTAAGGCTGAAAACGCTGAGCAGAACTGGGCCGATTACAAGGCCAGTCTGTCAGTTTACAATAAAGAACTGAGAAAAGCCAAACGCGCCTCATGGCGTAAGTTCTGTAGCGACATTGAGAATAGCTCGGAAGCCTCGCGCTTGCGCAAAGTTCTCTCGAAGACTACACCCACTCTGGGCTACCTGAAGAACGCCGACCAATCATGGACAACGTCCAGCAATGAGTCGCTAAATCTTCTCCTTAACACCCACTTTCCCGGCTGCGATGAAAACAGACCACACTACATCGCGGCTCCCTCCGTTGCCTCAAGTGTTATCATGAACCTGCTAAGCCAGGAGAACATTTCCTGGGCAATAAAAAGCTTCAAACCATACAAACCCGCGGGACCAGATGGCATCATCCCTGCCCAACTGATTCACGCTGGACAAAAAGCCACTAATTGGCTCAAAAGGATATACGAGGGAATCTTCTCCCATGGATATATCCCGGAAACCTGGCTTCACACCAAAGTCGTCTTCATCCCCAAGGCAGGCAAGCCCTCGCACACTGCCCCCAAAGATTTCAGACCCATAAGTCTATCGTCCTTCCTTCTGAAGACGATGGAACGGCTTTTGGGGATGCATCTCACGATAAATATTCCGCCTAGTCTATTCTCAGACTCCCAGCATGCCTATCGGAAAGGAAGATCCACCGATGTGATCGACATAGAAGGCGCCTTTAATAACATCCTCCCGACCGCCATCACGGGTGCACTGACGGACCTGGGGGTTGACTCCCGGACGCTGAGCCTGATCGATCAGATGCTACAATGCAGGACGGTTGAGGCATCACTGGGGACGTCAACGTCCACCAGATTTGTCAGTAGAGGCACCCCGCAGGGCGGAGTCCTCTCGCCCCTCCTATGGAACGTGGCAGTGAACGAACTGCTGCGGGAGATAGAGGGGGTGGCTGCCGAGTGGTGGCGTATGCGGAAGATGTTGCTATAGCATTCTCGGGTAAATTCCCGCAGACGCTGTGTGAGTGCCTGACAAGCACTCTCATGAAGATGTCAAAATGGGCAGACAAATGCGGTCTAGGCGTCAACCCGTCTAAAACAAAACTGGTGCTCTTCACTAGGAAGTACAAAGTTCCGGCACTGATTCCCCCAAGACTATGTGGGGAAGCGCTAATCTTCAGCAACACCGCCAAGTATCTTGGTCTAATCCTCGATAGAAAGCTCGATTGGAAATTGAGCATAGAGGATAGAGTAAAGAAGGCCACAGTAGCCCTCTATACTTGCAGGAAAGCCATCGGACTAAGATGGGGAATGACCACCTATATAGTTCGGTGGCTTTACACCACCATCATACGACCGATCATGCTCTATGGAGCGGTAGTATGGTGGCCAGCCTTAGACAAAAGGACATGCCTCAATAAACTCAGCAGAGTTCAACGCATGGCAGAGCTATGCATAACTGGCGGGCTACGCACTACTCCAGGGGAAGCCCTGGATACTGTGCTGGACCTCCTCCCCATAGATCTCATGGGAAAGAAAGTGGCAACACTTTCCGCACTCAGAATGAGAGAAGCCAGACTGTGGAAAGCGTCCGCGGTTGGGCACTCGGGAATCCTGACGAGACACCCGCAATTACCAGAGAGGACAGATTATTGTGTCCCTAGTGATCACCTCTCGACGCCTTTCCAGGTATCAATCCCACTTAGGGAGGACTGGGAGATGGGCGAACCAGGACCCGCAAATGCGGTTCATTTCTACACTGATGGCTCAAAGTTAGACGGCCGCGTGGGAGGCGGAGTCTACTGCAGCGAGCTGAACATCAGTCATTGCTTCAGGCTCCCGGACCACTGCAGTGTGTTCCAAGCGGAGGTTGTAGCCATCACGGAGGCCATTTCCATCGTCTTCTAGACACGAACTTAGTGTGCGTTTTCTCGGACAGCCAAGCAGCTATTAAATATCGTCGCTCAATATCGTCGAACTCAGCGACTGTAAATGACTGCCGCAGGTCTCTGCACGAGATCGCAGATCAGTTAGACCTTTTCCTTATATGGGTCACAGGCCACTGGCACATCGAGGGGAACGACGCCGCCGACGAGCTAGCAAGGCAGGGTACTAAAATTCCTCTCCTTATGGAGAGGGAGCAGGTAGCGAGGCCTCTGGCTACGTGCAGGCTCCTCACGCACGAATTGTTCGAGAAAAATGCCAATAGGAGATGGCAGCAATCCGTTTCCTGTAAAATCTCAAGATTGATATGGCCATATCGATCGAAGAAGCGCTCAGCCGAGCTGTATAGGCTCAGCAGAGCACAGTGCTCTGCAGTTACTCGAGCTATTACGAGACACTGGCAGATTGGCACTCATGCCTCTAGACTGTCAATCCCTCATAACGACTTCTGCAGGAGTTGTCGCGACGAGGAAGAGGAGGAATCGGTTCCCCACTTCTTCTGCCACTGCCCGGCCCTTGGAAATCGTCGTCTTCGTATTCTAGGGGCCGCTTTCCTCACAGACATTTCGGACCTGTCCGAAATCAAACCGGGGACCTTGTCCAGATTCATCCAAGCCTCCGGATGGGACTGCCCTTAATTTGCAACAGCCTGTTTCTCCACGGTTTTTTAGGCACTGGGAAGGGGCACACGCCCATGCGGCACCACAACGGACCTTCTACAGGTCCAAGTGAGCTTGGGAGCGTTTCATCACTCCCCCAGGCTAACGCCTGAACCTAACCTAACCTAACCTTGGCCAATAATACAACTTAGTTATTTGTTTGTAATTTTCGTCTAGTCCTCTATGGGCTCTGCAATGTGTTTCTTCTATAATTATAGCTTTATCTTCTGAATTTACTACATCTTGGAGGAACTTTCTCGTGAAGAAAAATTTATTTATGAAGTTTTCCTTTAGCTTATTTTGGATAAGGTATAAATCCTTTAAAGTGCAGTGTATTCCTGTGGTTAAGTTAGGCTGAATAAATTCTTTTAAAATGATTAGCAGATTGTCTACCGTATCGAATTCAATAATATGTCGGGTATTTTCATAAACTCTTACTAACTCATGAACTGTGAATCACCCTTGCGATAATAGTAGCTGCTGTTTAAATTGGTTTAAAGGCTTGCTAGTCTCTTGAATGACGTTTTCAAAACTACTCTCTGCTGAATGCTGAGTATTTATGTCTGATTCTGATTCTGTCTGGTCGACATCACTATCTGTCATAAGATTTATTTTAATCCGAGATAAAGCGTCCGCTTCTACGTTAGTTGAGCCTGGCTTATGAATGATTTTTGGTGTGAAACTTTCTATGAAGTAATACCAACGTTTCATTTCAACATTTGGATTTTTTTGCGACATTGCAAAGGACAAAGGTTGGTGATCTGTATGTATTTCAATTCCACTCACTCCGTATAAATAATTTCGCAAATTTTTTAATGCCCATACAATAGCTAATAATTCCTTTTTATTAGTAGCATATAATTGCTCGGTTTTACTTAAAGTTTTAGAAATAAATGTTATGGGATTCCCATCTTGCGACAAAACTGCACCTATTGCTATGTCCGATGCATCTGTGGTTAATGTGAATTTTTTATTGTAATCTGGTTGTACTAATTCAATATGTGCTATTAAACTGTCCTTTAAATTATTAAATGCTCCCATTGCTGGTTCATCCAGCTTTATTAATGTTTTCTTGGATGCCCTTCGTGAAACTTTCCCATTTACTCCACTCAGATATTTTGTTAATGGTTTGGCAATTGTAGCATAATTTCGGACAAATTTTCTGTAATACCCTGTTAGTCCTAAGAAGCTACGGAGCTCTCTGATATTTTTAGGAATTTGATAGTTTTGTATTGTAGAGATTTTGTCTGGATCTGTTTTAATGATATTATGGGAAACAATGTATTCCAGAAGTTTGGTTTCCAATTGAAAGAATTTAGACTTCTCTAGGGAAATTTTAATATTAGCATTTTGCAAAATCTGTATTATATGAATAAGATCTTTATAATGTTCTTCTATAGTTTTTGAAAATATTATTATATCGTCCATATAGACGTGACAAGTTTTCCCAACTTGTTCTCTAAGTATATCCACTAACCATACAGTATATAGATGTGCCAGTTCATACAACGAAAGCGTCACACACTGGCTAGCGCGTTCAGTACCCCAGAGTGACGTCATCATGAGAGAGAGAGAGCGCAGAGAGAACATCTTTGCATGTGTTAGTACACACGCAATATGTTTCGACAAAAATATGTGATTGTGTGCTTTTTCAGATTTTTTGAACTCTCTCAGGTCTGGTTCTGTTTTGCCACCAGAATGTTTTAGTGTATGGGTGCACATGCATTCTCACGTACTTTGCGTGAGTGTGTTTAGTATTGCTGGCCGCTAGAACTGAAATTTGAGTTTGGTTCTTGTTTTGGGTCTTTTGATGAGCTGACCTACCGCCACAAAATAAGTGAAGAATGGGCAGGGGGTGGGGGTATGGTACACTAGGGCGCGGGAAATTAAATAAAAGCTGTTATTTGTTTGATTTATACCACAAAATATAAAATATTACAATAATATAATTACACATTTATTTCCTTATGTTAAACAGATTTATTATAAATTATAAAAATTATGCAAACGCCGTCGGTTCTCGACTTTTTTGTTTATTATAACTAAAACAATGATGTATCTAAATATACAATATAAGAAAAAATATACATATATATACTTAAATAAATATGCATAAATATAAATGGAATTGGTTTTACATATGTAAATTAAATAACTGCGGTAGCGGATTGTGTTTTTAAAAAGTTTTTATTTTACTTCTAACTTCACTGATATAGATTTAAGTAGAGGGTCACAAAGGATTCCGGGCAAAGGGTTTGCGCGATCTTAATTATACCCGATACTCAAAATGAGTATTGGGGTATATTAGATTTGTGGTAAAAGTGGATGTGTGTAACGTCCAGAAGGAATCGTTTCCGACCCCATAAAGTATATACATATATTCTTGATCAGCATCAATAGCCGAGTCGATTGAGCCATGTCTGTCTGTCCGTCTGTCCGTCCGTCCGTCTGTCCGTCCCCTTCAGCGCCTAGTGCTCAAAGACTATAAGAGCTAGAGCAACGATGTTTTGGACCCAGACTTCTGTGATATGTCACTGCTATTGACATAGCAGGCAATTTGTTATTGTTTTTTGCCCAGTCTGCTTTTCGTTATCGCTTCTTCGGTGTGCACTGTTCTCGCGCATCAGCGTTTGCATCGCCCACACTCTCTCGTGAGCTGCTCGCATTGTTGCTCTCACTCTCTCTGGATTGCCTATACTCTCCCTCTCTGTGGACTTTTCTTTTGTGTCTCTGCTTTGGTGAGTTTACTGCTCGTTTTCTGCACTTCGTTGGATCATCTGCTTTGAATTATTGCCGCTGCAGCTGATTGTTTGGCTCGCTCTGCTGTTTGCTCTCCTACTTTACCTGCGATCTCACTCCGTTCTTTTATTATTCGTGCACAGTGATTCTACTGCTGTCAATAATGGCAATCGTTTGTAGTGCAAAGAAATGTGAATTCGGTGGTGTTATCATTGGTGATTCATTTCTTAGCTGCTGGCTGTGCGACAATTTTGCCCACATAAAAAGTGCTGGTGGTGGATATTTTGGCCGGCTGAATGATCTGATCTCGAAACGCATGGGCCTGTCTTGGTCATGTCTGGCTTGTCGGGAGATTGAGGCCGAAATGCGCACATTTATCAGACAGACTCGAACTGGGTTTCTGGATGTCCGGAAACAATTTGTGGCTCTCAACGAGAAATTTCTTGCCCTTGAATCACAGTTTCTTGGGCTCAAACTCTTGAGCGAATCGCCTAGACGGAAAATTCCGCATAATGATACCAATCTCTTGCAACCTAATCCGATTGGTACGCCTGCCTCCCACCTTCATCCATCGGAAGCATTTCCGTGTAGTCATGCAACGCCGTTGTATGTAAATCCGCCAACGGTGGCTCCGGAGTTCTTTACACCGAGCAATGTGCTTCCTTCGAGCACCCAACTTCCCAACAGCATCAATCCCATCCCTGCAGTTTCTGTGGCCGTCACTTCTGACGCGGTGAGTGCTCCTAGTGCGGGTGTGCTGGTTGCTGACGACGTCTTGCCAATTCCTGCTCCAATTCCTGCTCCAATTCCTGCTCCGATTCCTACTCCAATTCCTGCTACAGCCATTGCTGCCAATTCCTCTGCCTTTGTACCGAGATCTCTTTTAGGAGTGGCTCCACCATCTCGATCTCGCTCGGGACTTCAACTTAGAGCAGTGGTCCCTCGGAAAGCAATATTTGTTTGTCGTCTTATTCCTGAGGCTACAACGGAGGATGTTAAACAACATCTTGCCGCTAAACTTAACACTTCGCCTGTTGATATAGTTGTGACTAAATTTACATTTAAACATAAGCGCAACATATCATCCTTTAAAATTCTTCTCCCTGGTTCTTTACTATCCTGTTCTCTAGAACCGTCAATATGGCCTGAGCATACAATTGTGCATGAGTTCCTTCTCAAAGATTCGAACTCGAATCCAAGAATTACCGAACATGCTCCAAAAAACTGATGTACTATTTTTCCATGCACTATCAGAGCGTTCGCAGTTTGCTGGGAAAATTGCGTCAAATTCATACTAATAGCGCGTCCTTTGATTTCGATGCCATCGCGTTTACCGAAACCTGGCTTAACTCCTCTATCAATGATCATGAAATTTTCATTGATAGTTACACTATTTATAGAATGGACCGCCCATCTCTTGCAGGTGGGGTTCTGATTGCAGTTAAATCTGTTTTCTCATCTGAGTTATTCCCATTCAATAACATTCATGGAATTGAATTTGTTGCAGTCAAAGTTCGTGTTGGCTCCGCATTTTTATACCCGATACTCAAAACGAGTATTGGGGTATATTAGATTTGTGGTAAAAGTGGATGTGTGTAACGTCCAGAAGGAATCGTTTCCGACCCGTTAAGGTATATATATTCTTGATCAGCATCAATAGCCGAGTCGATTGAGCCCTGTCTGTCTGTCCGTCCGTCCGTCTGTCCGTCTGTCCGTCCCCTTCAGCGCCTAGTGCTCAAAGACTATAAGAGCAACGATGTTTTGGATCCAGACTTCTGTGATATGTCACTGCTACAAAAATATTTCAAAACTTCGCCCCGCCCACTTCCGCCCCCACAAAGGACGAAAATCTGTGGCATCCACAATTTTAAAGATATGAGAAAACCAAAAACGTAGAATTGTAGAGAATGACCATATCTTTAAGACTGCGGAATCTGAATTGGATCGTATCATTATTATAGCCAGCATCAAGAAAACAATTTCATTTTTTCTCGCCCTGTCTCTCTCTAACACACACGTAGCATAGGCGGCTTTGCTTAGAGTAAAACATTAGCGCCTAGATCTCAGAGACTACAAAAGCTAGAGCAACCAAATTTGGTATCCACACTCCTAATATATCGGACCGAGACGAGTTTGTTTCAAAATTTCGCCACACCCCCTTCCGCCCCCGCAAAGGACGAAAATCTGGGGATATTCAAAAATCTCAGAGACTATTAAGGCTAGAGTAACCAAATTTGGTATCCGCACTCCTGTTAGATCTAACTATAAAACGTGTATCTCAAAAGTTCGCCCCACCCCCTTCCGCCCACACAAAGGACGAAAATCTGTTGCATCCACAATATTGCACATTCGAGAAAACTAAAAACGCAGAATCATAGATAATGACCATATCTATCAGATTGCTGAATCTGGATCAGATCAGATCATTTTAATAGCCAATAGGAACAAATCAATTTGCAGTGGCTACGCAGCGCCCGACGTCACGCTCAGACTGATTTTCTGTCTCTCTCGCACGCACTCTTTGTCGTGTCGTTTAATATTAGCGGCGTCTGCCGGAGGAGAGCCATACTGACTTAGTATCGGGTATAACCGTAGAGTTGCGGTGTCCGCAGCAACTCACAACGTTCCCCCTCGTTTTTAGCTCGACTTTGCGGTGTCGCTTCTGGATCAAGACTGACTTGAACTTTCTGATCTTTGCATCGTTAATCCCTTTCGGGAAAAGTTTTTCTATAAACATTTCAATTGATTTCGCCATCCCGAGTATTGGATTTCGTCATCCAAAGAGAGAACTGTAAAATGCCTAAAGTGCAGGATCTGCAGAAAGCCGGGAGTGAGATTGTTTATGAGAAGCCGGGTGTGGGCAAACATTGGTTTTCCATTTAGGCGAGTGTCAAAGATTGGGATTGCGGCGGGAGCCCTTGAGATTGTACATCTTAGAAATCAATTAGGCGGAGGCCCAAGATTGAAATTGTTTTCGTTTTGGAAAGCCAAAGATTGTTTACAACTCGTATAAGAGCTCAATAGAATTGGGTACGTTAACTCCCCCCATTCTTAAATGTTTCGTCCCGATACATTTTGAAGTTCTGATAGAGCTCTAATTTCTTCTGACAGTATTTGAATGTTGCTTTCCACTATTTCTTCTGACGGTATTCTTATTGATTTAATAAGTACAAATTTGGCTAATTTATAGGCGAAGTAAAATAACATTATCAATATCAAAATGATTAAGAATAATGTTGTTAATGGTAAGGCCGTATTACCTAATGTTATAAGGGGATTTAAAATATTAACATTATCAAAAGAAAATTGCTTATCATTCGATTGTATATAATCAACTAATTCAAAATCGCTATATCTATGATGCGATATATATCTTAGAATTTTACCCTTATCATTTATGTGGGTAATATTATTTATTACAATTGTGTTGTTGAATATAAGGAGATACGATCCTAACAAAGTAGTATTGTCTACGATATTTTTGCCTGAAACTAATATGGCACCATCTTGAATGATGTCTATTTCTTTGTTTTTTCCCCTTTTTTTAGTGCAGTTAGCTTTAAAGCCATTAAGTAAATTGGTGAAACAGGTCTTCTTTAAATTTATTTGTGCGTAATTGTTAAAAGTTTCACTTTTAAAATTATTCATTAAATAGTATTTCTCCTTACATTCACAAACTTTTTCACTTATAACTAACATTCCATCATTTTGTGAGATGGCTCTTGCATGGAAAAACTTGCAAATATCTTTAATTTGAGGATATTTTATGTAAATGATTATTAAATCAGCATTTCGAATTATTTTAGCCGTTGCAATGTCCAGCAGATCAGACAGTTCAACAGGATGTTTTTCATGCTTATAAATGTCCTCTATTTCGTTTTTATTTAAAATTTTTGTATTGAAAATGTTTACTTTTAAGAGGGTTATGGTATCAACTAAATTTAGTAGGTCAAAAGTTATTTATTTTAAACGATGCTTTCTCAGTATCGTTTCTTCATTGAAGATGACATTTTTTAATGAATTTGATAGCAATTCAATTTCTTTGAAAAATTTGGAATTTATTACAAATTGTTTATTATTATTTTCAGTTAATTCATTTACTTTATTTTGTATTTTCAAAAAGTCGTCATGATCAGGGCTGCCTGCTATCCATTTCCAAATGGTACCTAAGTCATTTATTCCCCTTTCATTCCGTTTTGGAACTAATTCTGAAATCATTAATTTTAATAGACTTAAGTCCATTGATATTTCCCACTCATCGTCTGAATTAATTGATTTGTTGACATATTTGGATTCTTTATCAATTATCTCTCTATAAAAACTCAAATTAGTAATATGGAAAAGTTCAGCGTATGTTTCATAAGTGTAAACGTCCCTGTCGTCTTTGAGCAATAGATAGTCACTATGCGTATAGTCAATTACTTCCGAAGTCGTCAATATAACAAAAGTCAGTATTAGTATATTCGCATACATTTTCTGGAGAAAAAAAAATATTTAAAATTTGATGTTATCTTTATGTATAATTCTGTTTCTATTGTTGATTATAATTTTATTCGGTCGATTTTCCTTAACTGCCTGCTTTTTGTATCGGGATTGAAGTTTATTTCTTTCCCCGAATTTCTTTTCATAAACTACTTCTCCTATTTTATAATCTTTTTCTCTTCTATCTTTGTTATGTAGCTTAAGCATTTTGGTCTGAGCTTCCTTAAGTAATATTGGATTATGCTTGTGTTCTATTTTGTTATACAATATGTCATATGGCATTTGATTGGTCGTTGAATGTATCGTCAGGTTATATTTCAGTGCCGCCCTTATTATTATTTCTGAATAATCTGTTAGATTTAGTTCATCCTTGATGCACCGCGCTATTTCTGTTAGTGTGGAATGTACCCTTTCTACCTGACCATTTGAGGTGCTGTGTCTGGGATCAGCATAATAAATAGTTAAGTTACTTCTTTGTATGAATGATCTAAATTGTGCTGAAGTAAAGCTTGGTTCGTTGTCAGTCATTAAAGATGTTGCTAACGGAAAGTGTTGCAAAATTTCCATTACCTTATTTTCAATGTTTAATTTACTTTGAATTTCCTTGACCACCAAGTATTTGAAATAAGAATCTACACAAGTTATGAATGTTAGGTTTTGGGCATAGTATATGTCTAAGTGTAATTGATCTCCTTCTTTTGCTGGAATGGGAGCTTCCCCAATTGGAATTTTTACAGGGTGTCTGTGATATTTGTTTTTGTTACAGATCTCACAATTTTTTATATATTCTTTTAAGTTTTTGTGCAGGTTTGGCCAATAATACAGCTTAGTTATTTGTTTGTAATTTTCGTCTAGTCCTCTATGGTATCTGCAATGTGTTTCTTCTATAATTATAGCTTTATCTTCTGAATTTACTACATCTTGGAGGAACTTTCTCGTGAAGAGAAATTTATTTATGAAGTTTTCCTTTAGCTTATTTTGGATAAGGTATAAATCTTCTAAAGTGCAGTGTATTCCTGTGGTTAAGTGAGGCTGAATAAATTCTTTTAAAATGATTAGCAGATTGTCTACCGTATCAAATTCAATAATATGTCGGGGTATTTTCATAAACTCTTACTAACTCATGAACTGTGAATCTCCCTTGCGCTAATAGTAGCTGCTGTTTAAATTGGTTTAGAGGCTTGCTAGTCTTTTGAATGACGTTTTCAAAACTACTCTCTGCTGAATGCTGAGTATTTATGTCTGATTCTGATTCTGTCTGGTCGACATCACTATCTGTCATATGATTTATTTTAATCCGAGATAAAGCTTCCGCTTCTACGTTAGTTGAGCCTGGCTTATAAATGATTTTTGGTGTGAAACTTTCTATGAAGTAATACCAACGTTTCATTTCAACATTTGGATTTTTTTGCGACATTGCAAAGGACAAAGGTTGGTGATCTGTATGTATTTCAATTCCACTCACTCCGTATAAATAATTTCGCAAATTTTTTAATGCCCATACAATAGCTAATAATTCCTTTTTATTAGTAGCATATAATTGCTCGGTTTTACTTAAAGTTTTAGAAATAAATGTTATGGGATTCCCATCTTGCGACAAAACTGCACCTATTGCTATGTCCGATGCATCTGTGGTTAATGTGAATTTTTTATTGTAATCTGGTTGTACTAATTCAATATGTGCTATTAAACTGTCCTTTTAAATTATTAAATGCTCCCATTGCTGGTTCATCCAGCTTTATTAATGTTTTCTTGGATGCCCTTCGTGAAACTTTCCCATTTACTCCACTCAGATATTTTGTTAATGGTTTGGCAATTGTAGCATAATTTCGGACAAATTTTCTGTAATACCCTGTTAGTCCTAAGAAGCTACGTAGCTCTCTGATATTTTTAGGAATTGGATAGTTTTGTATTGTGGAGATTTTGTCTGGATCTGTTTTAATGATATTTTGGGAAACAATGTATCCCAGAAATTTGGTTTCCAATTGAAAGAATTAAGACTTTTCTAGGGAAATTTTCATGTTAGCGTTTTGCAATATCTGTATTATATGAATTAGATCTTTATAATGTTGTTCTATAGTTTTTGAAAATATTATTATATCGTCCATATAGACGTGACAAGTTTCCCAACTTGTTCTGTAAGTATATCGTCCATTGCCCTTTGGAAAATTCTGGGAGCGTTCGTCAATCCCATAGGCATTCTTAGAAATTCATATTTGCCGTTATTTATGTAAAAAGATGTTTTTTCAATATCTGAATCCCTCATTAAAATCTGATAGAAACCTGACTCTAAATCAATGGCCGAGAAATACTTTGCCTTACCTAAATTGGCAAGGATTACTGAAGGATCTTGCATAGGGTATCTATCCGGTATGGTGTTTTCATTAAGTTTCTTAAAGTCTATAACTAATCTATGTTTAGGAGTCCCGTCCTCATTTACTCCCTTCTTTGGTACTACTATTACCGGAGAATTATATGGGTTTTTACTAGGTCTGATTATACCTTCATCTAACATTTTACTTATTTCGTTATTAACAAAATCGTTAACCGAATAAGCGTATGGATACTGCTTGCCATATACCGGTCTATCATGTTCAGTTTTAATCTCTCCTTTTATATCCGTTCTGAACGGTAACTGATTCACCAATCGGATAAAATTATGTGTTTACGGCTGGGGGCCTTAGCTAGCTAGTAATATTAAACCGAATATCAAAAACGTGGAATATGATTTCCGATTATGGACAGAGAACGATTAGCACATTGTCGACAAGTTGGTATTAAAATACACTCCACGAAAATTATGAATATTGAAGAAGTTTTGCGCAGTTCAGGTAAGTAAAGAGGAAGGATAGGATGGAATGGATTTACAAGAAGAATTTACAAACAATACTATTTTTAGCGGTTTATCTCTTGGATTTAAACTGTTTAAACAGAGGGGGGCTACTCCACCTATCCGTTTTTTCATCGTTATATTTACGGTATATTTCGGTATATTTCTGATGGTTGGACGGTATATTTATCGACAAATCGCACATCGCTAGTTCTGCAGACACGTATTTATTTATGTTAGATGTTTTTTAATTAAAAATTAAATTGCGATTAAACCAGGTAGCGCAGGCAGTGAACAAGTAGTGCAGCAAGTGGGTCGTCATGTTTGCCAATCTGAAGAATAAGCTGATCGAGGAGGTGAAAGCGTCACCATCCAAATTCCAACAATTCGGGACTGCTGCACAGGTAGGGGGGGAAAAGAAAAATGCAAATTGATGAAAACATACGCAGGCCAAAACAATCTCAGTGTGTGTGTGTGTGAAATTGAGCAAGTGGAGCGGCATGAAAATGCATTTTTGACCCATTTCCACTATCATAATAGACATTATGGCCAGCTGCTGGCCTAGCACGGCACTACGACGGCGCGTTCAGGATTTTTGCATCCCAAACTTTTAAATTCAACGACGGCGTGTTCAGGATTCTTTAATCCCAAACTATTCGAACTTTTAGTGTCGGATAATTCAACGACGGCGGGTTCAGGATATTTTAATCCCAAACTATTGACGGATAATTCTTCGTCGGCGTGCTCAGGATTTTTTGATCCCAAGCTATATAAACTTCCTTCTACCTTTACTGAATCACTTTTCATTTCTTTTTCTTCTTCAAAATATTTTTTTATTATTTATTCCTTCAACGGAAGGATGGTTTTTCCTTCTATAAAGGTTAATTTGTTAAAAGAAACGACCTCGTCATATATTAGTTTCTCCTCATTGTCTTTATAACTTAAAGTCCCCTTTCCTGTATCAATAACAGCTCCGATTTTCTTTAATAGGTTAAATCCTATTAGTAAATCTGCCTCCGTTCCATCTATTTCATAAAACACTTGTTTTGTGTTGAAAATAGTTATATTATGGAAATATTTAATTATTGAAAACCTATTCACTGTAGCAACTTTCTTATAAATTGATAATTCTTTTTTATTTTCGTAAATTCCCTTTTTTATATAACAGGAAGTTGCTCCCGTATCTATCAAAACTTTTAATTCTCTGTTTATTTTTTATCTACTCTTTTTAAGTAGAACAGACCTACTTCGGGGGCTGATCTAAAAAATGGTCCTCCTCAATGTTATTTATCCGCATTGCTTTATTAGCCGGTTGTTCCGACATTTCGTTTGGCTTTCGTTTCTGCGCCTGATTTTCGTTAGACTGATTATTCGGTACTACGTTTGCCCTAAAATGCTGAGCTTGGTTATAATTGTTATTATTTCTCCTATAATAACCGTTAGTATTCTCCCGATAATTTCTATTATTATTATTTCCCCTGAATTGATTGCTGTTCTGTCGGTTCTTGATTTGTATCGATTCGTCTACATCCATTGGTTCTGGGGCCTGATTTTGTTGTCTATTACCCAAGAAATAGGGTTGTCCCCATGACATGTTATTCCTCCGAAGATCCCTTTTTTGGTCGAATGGTGAACTATTAGTCCTTGGTTGTCGTTGGTTGAATCTTAATGTATTGTAGTTATTATTCCCAGAATTTCTGGGGCCACTGAATTGGTAGGCAAATTGGGCCCGAATGTTATTTGATTGCAATTCCTGTACCTTTGCCAAGGCATTCGGTAAATCTGGGGGATTCAATGAAAATAGGGTTTCTGCAATGCCGCCGTTTAGGCCAGTGACAAAAATGCGTAAGGCATTGTCTCTAATTTTCTTATTTGATTCTTTCGTGATTTCACTGTCCTTTCCGTGAGTCATTATTGTCTTATTTATTAACAAGGTCATTTTCTTGTTAACCTGGTTATAGAAATCTATTATTGAAAGGTTCCCTTGTCGGAGAACGTTTAACTCCTGTTCTATTATGTAAATTGGTCTCTTGTCACTGTAAACAAAGTCAAGTCGTGAAAGTATGGCATCAAAATTTAAAACTGTCCCGTGGTTGGGCAGTGCGTCATGTGCTGGTCCTGTTATTTTGTTTCTCAAAATTGGTAAGGCAATATAATATTTCTTACTTCCTTTCTTATATAACTTCACTGCAGTTTCTGCAGCTTCCCTCCATCCTACGTATTGGTTTAATCCACCATTGAAAATTGGTAGGGATTCTATTACCTTTAATGTGGTGTCATCTTTTATTGTCTCGTCTATTGTTTCTGCCTGATAATCTGATACCTGATCGGATTTAGTTTCTATTTGTTGTTTTAAATTTACAATTTGCTCCTGTACTTGTGAAATTTGAAGTGCTATCAATTGTTTGACCAGATCTGCAGCGAGATCGGTCCTTGTTTGTGAGTTAATCATTTTTAGTTTTTCAAAATCTAAAGTTAGTTGATCCACCTTAAATTTTTCTTTTATGTTTGTTTTTATAATCTAATATAACCTAATTGAACTTATATATTTATTAATACAACTTTTGCTCACGAACTATCCGGTAGGGGTCGTCCTTCTTAGTTTGGCTGACAGATCTTCGAACGGGTCTTCCTTCTTGATTTGGCTGACAGGTCTTCGAACGGGACTTCCTTCTTAAATTTCTTTGTTTAACTGGGTCTACTGGGGGTCTTCCTTCTTTGGTTTAGCTGATAGTTTCACTTTCTTTGTGTTTTGGTTTGGTTGGTTTTGTTTAAAAACTTTGGTTTTTTTGTATTTTTGAATTGTCTTGATTAGCTTTTGTATTTATTTGTATTTTGTATTGTATTTGTATTTGTATTTGTATGGTATATTGTATTTATTTTTGCACACCCTAAGCTCCGGTTTGTTTCCTTTTTATCTCACTTTTTCTTATCTTATATCTCACAGTCACTCCCCGTTTTTATATCTGAAGGATTTATTCCATTAATTAATTGTCCTTCGGGTTTCGGCACGACGCAACACTTTTATTATTCGGTGCTTTTTATACAACGTCGCCCCACGTTGGGCGCCAATTAAATAACTGCGGTAGCGGATTGTGTTTTTAAAAAGTTTTTATTTTACTTCTAACTTCACTGATATAGATTTAAGTAGAGGGTCACAAAGGATTCCGGGCAAAGGGTTTGCGCGATCTTAATTTTTAGCTCGACTTTGCGGTGTCGCTCCTGGATCAAGACTGACTTGAACTTTCTGATCTTTGCATCGTTGATCCCTTTCGGGAATAGTTTTTCTACAAACATTTCAATTTATTTCGCCATCCCGAGTATTGGATTTCGTCATCCAAAGAGAGAACTGTAAAATGCCTAAAGTGCAGGATCTGCAGAAAGCCGGGAGTGAGATTGTTTATGAGAAGCCGGGTGTGGGCAAACATTGGTTTTCCATTTAGGCGAGTGTCAAAGATTGGGATTTCGGCGGGAGCCCTTGAGATTGTACATCTTAGAAATCAATTAGGCGGAGGCCCAAGATTGAAATTGTTTTCGTTTTGGAAAGCCAAAGATTGTTTACAACTCGTATAAGAGCTCAATAGAATTGGGTACGTTAACTTGTATATGTATTTCAAATCAATTGTCAATCGCGCTCTTTCCGACGGGAATCTGCAAAGCAAAAATTTAGATGCCGGTCGCACCTTGAATACTCTCATGGACAATACCCATACATTTTCTAATTAAATTATAAAGACAACATTAAGACAACAGTAATTTTGAAAACCCTCATGCAATATACGAATGTAATAAACTTTAATATTTATGTACATATGTATGTACATAAGATATTTTATATATACAGTATATACAAGAATATTTCAAAACTTCGCCCCGCCCACTTCCGCCCCCACAAAGGACGAAAATCTGTGGCATCCACAATTTTAAAGATACGAGAAAACCAAAAACGCAGAATCATAGATAACGACCATATCTATCCGATTGCTGAATCTGGATCAGATCATATAATTTTTATAGCCAAAAGGAACAAATCAATTTGCACTGGCTACGCAGCGCGCGACGTCACGCTCAGACTGATTTTCTGTCTCTCTCGCACGCACTCTTTGTCGTGTCGTTTAATATTAGCGGCGTCTGCCGGAGGAGAGCCATACTGACTTAGTATCGGGTATAACTGTAGAGTTGCGGTGTCCGCAGCAACTCACAACGTTCCCCTCGTTTGTAATGTTTTTGAAAAAATTAATAAATAGCCTTTAAAAACGTGTTCTGGAAACTTTCTTGCTATATTAATAATGAATCAATCTATGCAAAAAAAATTATTTCATATAATTCGGTAAGTTGGTTAAAAAGATATAGCGGTTTGACTTTTGAAAATTGTTGAACCTATTCAGTTGAGCGGCACTGTATGTATTTACGTATACATTGTATGTAGTTACATATATGAACATTCTTAAGGTATATCCTCTATTTATAAAGTCGAGAACCGACGGCGTTTACATAATTTTTATAATTTATAATCAAACTGTTTAAAGTAAGGAAATAAATGTGTAATTATATTATTGTAATATTTTATATTTTGTGGTATAAATCAAACAGCTTTTATTTTATTTCCCGCGCCCTGGTGTACCATACCCCCACCCCCTGCCCATTCTTCATTTATTTTGTGGCGGTAGGTCAGCTCATCAAAAGACCCAAACAAAGAACCAAACTCAAATTTGAGTTCTAGCGGCCAGCAATACTAAACACACTCACGCAAAGTACGTGAGAATGCATGTGCACCCATACACTAAAACATTCTGGTGGCAAAACAGAACCAGACCTGAGAGAGTTCAAAAAATCTGAAAAAGCATACAATCACATATTTTTGTCGAAACATATTGCGTGTGTACACACATGCAAAGATGTTCTCTCTGCGCTCTCTCTCTCATGATGACGTCACTCTGGGGTACTGAACGCGCTAGCCAGTGTGTGACGCTTTCGTTGTATGAACTGGCACATCTATATACTGTATGGTTAGTGGTATATTGTCCATTGCCCTTTGGAAAATTCTGGGAGCGTTCGTCAATCCCATAGGCATTCTTAGATGTTTTTTCAATATCTGATTCTCTCATTAAAATCTGATAGAAAATCTGATACAAGATCTGATAGAAATCTAAATCAATGGCCGAGAAATACTTTGCCTTACCTAAATTGGCAAGGATTACTGAAGGATCTTGCATAGGGTATCTATCCGGTATGGTGTTTTCATTAAGTTTCTTAAAGTCTATTACTAATCTATGTTTAGGAGTTCCGTCCTCATTTACTTCCTTCTTTGGTACTACTATTACCGGTGAATTATATGGTAATTATATGGTGATGGAACCTTAAGGGCGTCGTCAGGGGGCGGCCTGTCGTAGAGAGGTGGATCGGGGCTAGAATGGGCGTCGCTCGTCGTGTATACGAAACGACGTCGGTGCCTCGGCTAATTGGGGTGAACTTACGCAATCGGGTGTTTTTATACCCGATACTCAAAATGAGTATTGGGGTATATTAGATTTGTGGTAAAAGTGGATCTGTGTAACGTCCAGAAGGAATCGTTTCCGACCCCATAAAGTATATATATGCTTGATCAGCATCAATAGCCAAGTCGATTGAGCCATGTCTGTCTGTCCGTCTGTCCGTCCGTCCGTCTGTCCGTCTGTCCGTCCCCTTCAGCGCCTAGTGCTCAAAGACTATAAGAGCTAGAGCAACGATGTTTTGGATCCAGACTTCTGTGATATGTCACTGCTACAAAAATATTTCAAAACTTCGCCCCGCCCACTTCCGCCCCCACAAAGGACGAAAATCTGTGGCATCCACAATTTTAAAGATACGAGAAAACTAAAAACGCAGAATCGTAGAGAATGACCATATCTTTTAGACTGCAGAATTTGAATAAGATCGTATTATTATTATAGCCAGCATCAAGAAAACAATTTCATTTTTTCTCGCCCTGTCTCTCTCTAACACACACGTAGCATAGCCGGCTTTGCTTAGAGTAAAACATTAGCGCCTAGATCTCAGAGACTATAAAAGCTAGAGCAACCAAATTTGGTATCCACACTCCTTATATATCGGACCGAGACGAGTTTGTTTCAAAATTTCGCCACACCCCCTTCCGCCCACGCAAAGAATGAAAATCTGGGGATATTTACAAATCTCAGAGACTATTAAGGCTAGAGTAACCAAATTTGGTATCCGCACTCCTGTTAGATCTCACATTAAAACGTATATCTCAAAATTTCGCCCCACCCCCTTCCGCCCCCACAAAGGACGAAAATCTGTTGCATCCACAATATTGAGGATACGAGAACACTAAAAACGCAGAATCATGATCTGGATCAGATCGGATCATTTTTGTAGCCAAAAGCAAGAAATCAATTTGCAGTGGCTACGCAGCGCCCGACGTCACGCTCAGACTGATTTTCTGTCTCTCTCGCACGCACTCTTTGTCGTGTCGTTTAATATTCGCGGCGTCTGCCGGAGGAGAGCCATACTGACTAAGTATCGGGTATAACTGTAGAGTTGCGGTGTCCGCAGCAACTCACAACGTTCCCCCTCGTTTACTTTGATAATTTGACACTTTATTGTATTTCTTCTGGTGAGTTCCGGGTACCGCGTCTGTACTCCGGGCCGGGTCTCTGCGTAAGTTTTGGTGCCACGACCGTACTGTGAGCCGGATCTCTGCGTAAGTTGTTCTTTGGTTTTTCGTCGTCGTCTTTTTATAGGCTCGTATTGCTGGGTCGGCGGGTTTGACAAATGCACTTCCGCGTCGGGGCGCACTTTGCCGTTCTTGTTGATCGTTGCAGATTTTGGCGGCGCCGACTTTCCTCCGTCGATGAACCCGGAAAACCGCACTCGGCCGATGGCCTGGCTTGGAGTGGGGGAAAGCTCGTGTAACCTGATGTCTTTGGTCATCGTTCTAGAGTTGGCGCGTGTTGATCGTTGGTTGCTTGCGGAGGGGGGCGCTGGTTGTGGGGTGCGGTGCGATGCGCTCATTATAGGTCAGTGGACGGATTGTATCGAAACCTTTTAGGTTCGTTACACCCTCCCCTTTCTTCACCGACGAGAGTTACGAAAACTCGAACCACCAACTGTCGAACAGGGTCCGACCCCGCGGCTCTAGTCGCCACCGTCCACCGGGCGGCGTACTCGGCAGCAGATGGCTCGTACGCCTCGGGCGTCGGGGTGCGTCGTGTTGACGTCTCCGCGTAGTCGTCAATTTCCATGGCTTCGTCGGTGTTGGGGTCCTCGTTAGGGGTAGTGGCCCCATGGCGGCCGGTGTCCTCGTCGAGACTGTCCTCTTCGTCGGTGTTGAGGGATCCGCGGAGATCGGGGGTCGCGTCGCGGGGCCTAGCGTAGTCGTTGAATCTATCGCCCATGGGGGAAAACGAAGGGGCCGAGATCCGAGGGTCGCGTGGTGGGGTGCCTCTCCGTGCTTGTTGGTACGAGGGCAGCTCCGACGGCCCTCCTTGCAAGGTGATGCTGCCCGGCGGGCAGTGACGGGAGTATGGCGGCGGGGGTCGTATCTCCGGGTCTCGGCGGTCTCTCCTCCTCCGAGTCCGTGGTGTACTCTTCTTCGTCGTCGTGCTGTTGCCGGACGACGTTCCGCTCTCCGTGTCCGTGTCGACGTCGGACCTCTCCGAGTCGGTGTCCCCCGTGAGGTCGACGACTTCGTTGGCTCCGACGTGGTCTTCAGGTGCGGCGTTCATGGCGTTGGCTGATTTCTTCTGGTGGCCTTAGAGTCGGAGGTGGCGCTATTTAACGAGGATTTACGCTGATGTTGCGGAGATGGCTTTTGTCGCATCGGCAGTGTTGCTTTTCCCTTTCAGCGTTGTACTTCGGTGAGGGTCCTCGTCAGCGGTTCTGGGGTGCAATTGGATCCTCGGGCTGCTTCGACAGTGTTCCCGGGCCCTCCCGCTGACGGGTGCGTTTTCTCTTCCTTTTATGCTTCCGTGGGTTCGTGTTTCCGTTGTTCGTGGCCGGGGTCGTCTTCTGGGCTTGGCGCCGGGTCGTTTCTTAGACTTCGTTGACCGTTGTTTGCAGTCTGGGGACGGTGTTCGTGAGTTGCTTCGTCGTGGGGGGAGGTTGATAGAGTCTGGCCCCTGGTTTGGCTGACGTCGTCGTAACTTGGGGGGCGCGGTACGGCGCGATCGGCGGCTGTTGGCCGTTTTCTTTGCTCTGTGCTGCGTCGGCGTTCTGTTCCGGCGCCTTTACGTTGCGGCGGCGGTATAACATTCCGATGATGACGCAGAGGGGTGCGACGGTGACGAGTGTGAGTATGTACGATGACGTACTCTTCACTGTCAGTAAGTCGCGCAGGTTGTCGATGAGGTTGAGATTCTTCAGGCTTAGTTCTCGTAAGAACGGTAAGCTGAGCCTCTCGTGGTGGTCCGTCACGTTGACTCGGGCCATAGCTGATACTACTGCTTTCCTTTTGGACTCGCCCAGGTGGTTGATGAACCAGGTGCCGTTCAGTGCGACTCGGCTGGAGTACGAGATGAGGTACGTCCCCGAGATGTCGAGTGTGGCTCCTGCGTCGTCGAGGACGGTCACGTGGGCGTCGTTTACGATGATCGTGCCGTGGTCGACTGTTGTTACTGGGTCCAGGTGTCCGGGTAGCGTGGCGCAGTGTGCAGTGGATCCCGCTACTAGTTGTTGCGCGCAGGTAGTTATTCGTCGCTCCTTGCAAAACGTTGCGGCGACGCTGGGTTCGCAGCTGCCGATGTTGAGCACCCGGGTCCCGCACTCGGCCACTGCTCCTTCGTCGCTGAAATCCAAGATTTTGTTCCCGTGTTGGACCGGGAATATGAGCAGCTTCTTGCAGATGAGCTTGGGCTGGGGGAACCTTATCAGGAACCGTAGTAGGTCGGCGTCCTGGAAGGCGGTGACGTTGGAGACTTCCAGGAGTTCCACCAGGCTTATGTTAGCGAAGTGCTGCTCGTTCAGCTCTCGGATGTCGGTGCCGGCGAGGAGGGTCGGGCTCACCATCTTGATTTTGGCTAGTGTCAGCCCCAGGATGAGGTTCTCTAGGTCGGTGATCACGATTCGGTTTCTGGCTACCATGCTCTCCGCCAGCAAGCTGTCCTCTGCGTCGTCCGCTTTCACAATGTGGTTCATCAGTCCGGTCATCTCGATTAGGCGGGCCTCAATGTTAATCTCGATCTGTCTGTTGTTGTCGTCTACCAGTTGGGTCTGCTTGAATTTCATCTGCTCCCAGTCGTCGAAGTCGGGGGTCCCGGCTACCACTTTCAGCGCGTTTCCGAGTACGTTGATGCTTCGGGCTTCCCGATGGTGGATCCGCAGGGTGGCGACCAGGTCCCGGATGCGCTCTAGGTCGGCGCGTATCACCTGAGACATCCTGTTCACCTTGAACTATTCGATGGCCCGTTGGGTTCGGTCGGCGTAATTGTAGTGCGCTTGTTGTAAGAAAAAAATTGTTTGCATCGACGTCTTAATTTTCCCTAAAATTATGCTACGCGAATAGGCTAAGTCTTCTGTTGGGTCCAAGAAAGCTAAGCTTTTAACACGCCATCTACTGGGTGCGCTTCGTCACCGTGGGCTGCCCATATTATTTTGTTTGGCTGACGTTTTAATCGGCCTCTTCCTCCCACTGTCATTTTGACAAATCGAAAAGAAAAAGGGAAGAACGAGGGGAAGAGGCCTTGATTTCCGCGAGAAGCAGCTCTCTCTCTCCTCGTGGTATCCGAACAGTACTTATCCAGCTCAAACGAGGTGGAACGTTGTGAGTTGCTGCGGACACCGCAACTCTACAGTTATACCCGATACTAAGTCAGTATGGCTCTCCTGCGGCAGACGCCGCTAATATTGAACCACACGACAAAGAGTGCGTGCGAGAGAGACAGAAAATCAGTCTGAGCGTGACGTCGGGCGCTGCGTAGCCACTGAACATTGACTTCTTGCTTTTGGCTACAAAAATGATCCGATCTGATCCAGATTCAGCAATCTGATAGATATGGTCATTATCTATGATTCTGCGTTTTTAGTTTTCTCGAATGTGCAATATTGTGGATGCAACAGATTTTCTTCTTTTGTGGGGGCGGAAGGGGGTGGGGCGAAATTCTGAGATATACGTTTTATAGTGAGATCTAACAGAAGTGCAGATACCAAATTTGGTTACTCTAGCCTTAATAGTCTCTGAGATTTGTGGATGCCCCAGATTTTCGTCCTTTGCGGGGGCGGAAGGGGGTGTGGCGAAATTTGGACACGAAGCGGTCAAGGTCCGATATCACAGGAGTGTGGATACCAAATTTGGTTGCTCTGGCTCTTATAGGTTCTGAGATCCTTGAACTCATATTTTGTAATTGACAAAACCGACCATGAAACCTGTGTGTTAGAGAGAGACAGAGCGAGAAAGAATGAAATTGTTTTCTTGATTCTGGCTATAATCATTATACGATCTGGTTCAGATTTTGCACTGTAGAAGATATGGTCATCCTCACCGATTCTGCATTTTTGGTTTTATCGTATCTTTAAAAATGTGGATGCCACAGATTTTCGTCCTTTGTGGGGGCGGAAGAGGGCGGGGCGAAGTTTTGAAATATTTTTGTAGCAGTGACATATCACAGAAGTCTGGAACGGACGGACGGACGAACGGACGGACGGACGGACGGACGGACAGACGGACAGACAGACATGGCTCAATCGACTCGGCTATTGATGCTGATCAAGAATATATATACTTTATGGGGTCGGAAACGATTCCTTCTGGACGTTACACACATCCACTTTTACCACAAATCTAATATACCCCAATACTCATTTTGAGTATCGGGTATAAAAAAAAAAAAAACGAGGGGGAACGTTGTGAGTTGCTGCGGACACCGCAACTCTACGGTTATACCCGATACTAAGTCAGTATGGCCCTCCTCCGGCAGACGCCGCTAATATTAAACGACACGACAAAGAGTGCGTGCGAGAGAGACAGAAAATCAGTCTGAGCGTGACGTCGGGCGCTGCGTAGCCACTGCAAATTGATTTGTTCCTATTGGCTATAAAAATGATCTGATCTGATCCAGATTCAGCAATCTGATAGATATCAGATCATTATCTATGATTCTGCGTTTTTAGTTTTCTCGAATGTGCAATATTGTGGATGCAACAGATTTTCGTTCTTTGTGTGGGCGGAAGGTGGTGTGGCGAAATTTTGAGATACACGTTTTATAGAAAGATCTAACAGGAGTGCGGATACCAAATTTGGTTACTCTAGCCTTAATAGTCTCTGAGATTTTTGAATATCCCCAGATTTTCGTCCTTTGCGGGGGCGGAAGGGGGTGTGGCGAAATTTTGAAACAAACTCGTCTCGGTCCGATATATTAGGAGTGTGGATACCAATTTTGGTTGCTCTAGCTTTTGTAGTCTCTGAGATCTAGGCGCTAATGTTTTTTTTGGTGATACCACATGTCTTTTTTTTTTTCATGTGGAAAATTTGTATTTTATTGTAAACAAGTTTACTGCTACCTTTCGTGGCAACTTAATCTAGTTTTACATTTAAGGGGAAAAACAATTGATCACAGGAGATACATACTTAAACTTAATGTTACATATATGGAGTAGGTACATACATTATTTAGAATATTTACAAAAAGTTAATGAGATGTTATAGGAGGGATCTAGTAGGGAGATCCAGTGGATGACTCCTTTTGAGTCTTCTTTTCCTTGGCGGGTTAATTAGACGTCTGGCTAGCGCATTAGGGTGACCACCAAGTCGTTGCAAGTACCTTGCTGCATGTAATTGTATAACATCGCCCACTTTGGGAACCTTTAGGTCCCTCTCGATGTCGCTGTTTCGTATGTACCATGGAGCATTGCATATTCGTCGTAGAATTTTTGACTGAGCAACTCTAATTTTATTTAAGTTGGTTTTTGACGCGATGCCGTTAACTTGAAGTGCGTATTTCCATATGGGGCTGAGGATGGACTTGTATATCGTGACTTTGCTGTACAGCGATAGCTTATTTCTTGGTGCAAGTAGCCACGCCATCTTTCCCGCTTTCGCCATCACAGACTGTCGAACCATGGTAGTATGGGTTTTGAAATTTAGTGACCTGTCGAGTACAACACCCAGGTATTTGTACGAGCTCTTGTGCGTAAGTGTGGAGCCCAGCATATTAATGCCTCCGCAAGAAAGTGTTCTCGTAGCAAAAGTAACATTAGCACATTTGCTGCTGTTGATGCCTATGTTCCATTTCTGAGCCCAGACCTCCAAGCTGCTCACATATTGTTGCAGAGCTTCCGTAGCTAGACTTATGCTTGGACTTCTGGTCAGCACTGCAGTGTCATCCGCGTAGGTTGCTATCAACACATCGTCCTCGTCCAACCCAGTTATTACCCTTGAGGAAGGAATATCGGCTGTATATAGGGTATATAACGTTGGTCCAAGAACGCTGCCTTGTGGGACGCCTGCACAGATTGGGCGCTTCGATGATTTTGCTCCATTTACAACAACTCTAAAACTTCTGAACATTAGAAAGCTACTCACCAGCTGGAATAGCTGCGGCGGCAATATGTTTCTCAGCTTAAAGAGGAGGCCATCATGCCACACCCTGTCAAACGCTTGTTGAATGTCCATAAACACAGCTAGCGAATACATTTTTTGCTCCATTGCATCAAGCACGAAGTTGACCACTCGATGAAGTTGTTCTGGCGTGCCGTGACCTTGTCTAAATCCAAACTGCCACTTTGGAATTCTTTGCTTTACAGGTTCAAGCTGCATGATGCGGTTCAGTATCATTCTTTCCGCCATCTTCCCTAGCGCTGAGAGCAGGCTAATTGGTCTGTAGCCATCGACTTCTGTGTGTTGTTTTTCTGGCTTAGGTACCATGGAGATTAGCGCCATCTTCCAGCAGGTAGGAAAGTGTCCTATCCTAAGAATGCTGTTCAGGAGCAGCACTAAAAATAGCAGGGCTTTTTTAGGCAGTAGTTTTAAAGTCCTGTTGTCCAGCAGGTCCTCACAAGGGGATTTTTTGGCCTTCAGCTTCTTAATTTGCTGCACCACCTCTTGAAATGTGACTGGGCTTGCTGGCAAGGACATTTGAAATGGCATTTCCAATTGTAGCTCGACGGCCCTTCGTGTAACAGCAGACTTAAGATTAAATGGCTTAAATCTTTGCTCTAAACTGTCTGCGAAGATATCAGCCTTTTGCTGACTGGAGTAGCACCAACCGCCTGCTGGATTTTTAATTGGCGATTTAGGCATGACTACTCTTTTAAATTGGCTTGTAATCTTCCAGAGAGTATAGTTGAAAGATGCATCGGGGCCAGCTTTTTCTAAAATGTTATCAATGCTCGTCTGCTTGACTTTTGCAAGAACCTTTTGCAAACGGTTTGATAGTCTCAAGTAGATTTGATGAACTCGAGTATCACCCGTTCTCGCATACTCTCTTCTTACTCTTCTTTTCAGGCGCAGGAGTGCTACGGCACTTGGGGAAGAGTATCTTGTCGTCGTTGGCTTGGTGAACATTGGTTTACAGGCGCAGCAGAAGATGCAGCCAATATTACGTTTCTCATAAATATCGAGATTGCATCTTCTATATCATCGGGACTTTTTATTTCCGTGTTGAGGTTGATTCTACTATCTAGTTCGGCTTGAAATACTTCAACGCAAGAGCCTCGAGGGAGAATTTGTTGCTTCATAGTTTTGATTTGAGGAGAATGATGCACTGATGCTACAATTGGCAGGTGATCCGAGGAGAGTTCATATTTAGTTTCGACTGACAGCTTGTTTTGCGCAATCCCGTTGACAATGAAAAAGTCGATAGCAGAAGGTGTAAGGCGAGTGTTGTATGAGAAGAAAGTTGCCTCGCCAGTGGCAAGGATTTCGCATGTGCTACTGACGATGGCCTCTTGCAATCGCTTCCCTCGACAGCATGATCTGACGTTACCCCACCATGGGTGCTTTGCGTTAAAGTCACCGCCTGCGATGAATATGTTCCCCAGGCTAAGAAAAAGTTGCTCAAAATCAGTTGTCCTCCAAGGTTGGTTGGGTGGCAGGTATATTGAGGAGATCTTGATGCATCCAACATTAGTCGGCACACTCACGCTGGCAACTTGTATGTTTATCCTGGACGTAGGTTCGTTCTGAGTGTGGGGAATGGACGATCGTATGAACAGAGCAGAGACACCTTTCGATGTTCCACTGGGATGATCAGCGTAATATTGATCGTATCCTGGTACGAATGCTCTCCGACCAGGGCGCATATGTGTCTCTGTTATCAACATTACATCGATTTTATTAGCATTAAGGAAAAGTCTAAGTTCTTCAATGTTCTTGACTAGCCCTCGTGCATTCCATAATCCGATTTTTAATTGAAGCTTGTTCATTTTGAAATAAGCTTCTGTACCAGGTCGCGGAAGGCTTTGTTTGCCTCCATCGTATCCTGTATTAGTTTGAACATTTGATCCATTCTACTATTAAGGTCGTTTATAGCTTTTTCTAATATTTTGAATTTGCTACTAAAATGTTGATCTTCAGCACCATTAAACAACCGGGAGCTGTCATGTAATGTGTTCACGTTAATATTTTTCTCTGCACGCGGTCTTGTTATGTCTGCATAGGAGAACCCACTCCTCACATTGGCATTTGAGAGGACTTGCGATCCGACTGGGTGATTTTTATTTTTGCTACTGGCAGGCATTCCATCTTCTGGTAGTCTGGCTGTCGGCTTAAGCTTCTTGCTGAGTTCAATTCGGACTGAACAACTTTTATAACTAGATAGGTGATCTTCGCCGCAGTTTGCACGAATGGATTTGTTACTAAGACTTAGTTCGCACGATTTTGATCCAGTATAGTGGTCGCCAGAGCATTTTCCACAGACTGGCTTTTTAAGGCAGTAGTTTCGCGTATGTCCAAAATCTTGCCATCTAAAGCACTGCACCAATTCTTTACTGTGCTTTGCCTTAATTACTGTTACTCTGTGCCTTCCAATTTGAGTAATCTTAAGTGCCTCTGCAATATTTGGTGTTTTCTTTAGGTTCACGTAGAACATACTCTGTCTTGTTTTTAAGTTATTTATTTCATGATCATCCTCTTCATTTATTTCAATATTACGCCAGTTTGGCTTCCTGGGGCAGTAGATGTTCATGACTGTGAAACCCTTGTCGGTGAACGTGTGCTCAATTAAGTGTTTTGGTACATTTGGATGGATATCTCGAATAATCAATCTGTACGGCGTATCCTCTCTCAACTGATGGTGCCAGAATTCACAGTTTTGCTTCGTCAGCATATCAATAACTGTTCGAAAAGCTTGGGAATTTTTTGCATATATACGCGAAACTCCAAATCTGGATGTGCGAATGTCATACTCATCAGCTGGAATTACAGAATTAACGGGCGTCTTCGAGTTTGTCCATTTTATTCACTTGCGGCACGCAAATAGCTGGAGGCTTAGGCACTATTCTTGGCTGCTGCTCATTGCTAGCTTCGTTTGCTACTAGCCCATGTTGCTCTTCTTCGTCCAGTTCCATGACAGATTCAGCTTCTTCAGATAGCGCTGCATAGCGATTATTTAGAAGTGCTACTGAAGGGGTAGTAACAGGTGTAAAATTTTGGCGGCCCTTGAATGAGTGATTTTTTGGAATAGCTGGGTGTGTATTTTTTTGAATTGTTTTTGAGACTTTATCAGCTCTTTTTTGCTTTTTACTAATAGAGACCATCGGCATCTGAAAGGTACAATCTTTTCCTTGGGATAATTTTTGGCTAAGCTTGAAGTAGACGCCTCAGCTCTCGAGGTGCTCGGTACTGAACATATGCTGCCAGTTACGGTATTTGCCATTGAGTAATTCGCTGGACATTTCCCTGTTGAAAAAGATAGTGTGCTCGTGGTAATAGTGCTTGTAGTCGTTGCGATCACGCTACTATTGTAGTTAGGCGTTCCAATTGCCTTATATAGGTCTTTAGCCAAGCTGGCACGCAATTCTGCAGGTGCACCAGCTATTTTCCTCATCTTATCAGTCGCTGAAAGCTTATCACTAAGCTGGGAATGATCAGGTGAGTCTACGTCCATTTTTTGGCACTTCACGAAATTTGCTTGTTACAAATTTGTGATTGCCTAGCATCAAGAATTCTTGCTGCTAAGAAAAGTTGAGCTTTTGTTGCCCTTCGTTTGCGGCTGCGCGCAGGGCGAGGGCAAAAGCTTGCCCGCTGTACGACAGCTTACTTCGCTTACTGTTCTTTGTTGTTCTCGTGTTACCGACACCGCTACGCAGTGTCTAAAAATAGATTCTCGTGCGAGATAAGCACACAGAATGCACTTTGCGATTATTTAGAAACATCAATGCGCGACACGTCCGTCTTCGACGAATGTATGGAAAGAACTGCTCATGTTTTACTCTAAGCAAAGCCGCCTATGCTACGTGTGTGTTAGAGAGAGACAGGGCGAGAAAAAATGAAATTGTTTTCTTGATGCTGGCTATAATAATAATACGATCCAATTCAGATTCCGCAGTCTTAAAGATATGGTCATTCTCTACAATTCTACGTTTTTGGTTTTTTCATATCTTTAAAATTGTGAATGCCACAGATTTTCGTCCTTTGTGGGGGCGGAAGTGGGCGGGGCGAAGTTTTGAAATATTTTTGTAGCAGTGACATCACAGAAGTCTGGATCCAAAACATCGTTGCTCTAGCTCTTATAGTCTTTGAGCACTAGGCGCTGAAGGGGACGGACAGACGGACGGACGGACAGACGGACAGACGGACAGACGGACAGACGGACAGACAGACAGACAGACAGGGCCCAATCGACTCGGCTATTGATGCTGATCAAGAATATATATACTTTATGGGGTCGGAAACGATTCCTTCTGGAAGTTACACACATCCACTTTTACCACAAATCTAATATACCCATTTTGAGTATCGGGTATAAAAATTGTTTGCATCGACGTCTTAATTTTCCCTAAAATTATGCTACGCAAATAGGCTAAGTCTTCTGTTGGGTCCAAGAAAGCTAAGCTTTTAACACGCCATCTACTGGGTGCGCTTCGTCACCGTGGGCTGCCCATATTATTTTGTTTGGCTGACGTTTTAATCGGCCTCTTCCTCCCACTGTCATTTTGACAAATCGAAAAGAAACGAGGGGGAACGTTGTGAGTTGCTGCGGACACCGCAACTCTACGGTTATACCCGATACTAAGTCAGTATGGCTCTCCTCCGGCAGACGCCGCTAATATTAAACGACACGACAAAGAGGGCGTGCGAGAGAGACAGAAAATCAGTCTGAGCGTGACGTCGGGCGCTGCGTAGCCACTGCAAATTGATTTGTTCCTATTGGCTATAAAAATGATCTGATCTGATCCAGATTCGGCAATCTGATAGATATCAGATCATTATCTATGATTCTGCGTTTTTAGTTTTCTCGAATGTGCAATATTGTGGATGCAACAGATTTTCGTCCTTTGTGTAGGCGGAAGGGGATGGGGCGAAATTTTGAGATACACGTTTTATAGTAAGATCTAACAGAAGTGCGGATACCAAATTTGGTTGCTCTAGCTTTTATAGTCTCTGAGATCTAGGCGCTAATGTTTTACTCTAAGCAAAGCCGCCTATGCTACGTGTGTGTTAGAGAGAGACAGGGCGAGAAAAATGAAATTGTTTTCCTGGTGCTGGCTATAATAATAACACGATCCAATTCAGATTCCGCAGTCTTAAAGATATGGTCATTCTCTACAATTCTACGTTTTTGGTTTTCTCATATCTTTAAAATTGTGAATGCCACAGATTTTCGTCCTTTGTGGGGGCGGAAGTGGGCGAGGCGAAGTTTTGAAATATTTTTGTAGCAGTGACATATCACAGAAGTCTGGATCCAAAACATCGTTGATCTAGCTCTTATAGTCTTTGAACACTAGGCGCTGAAGGGACGGACAGACGGACGGACGGACAGACGGACAGACGGACAGACGGACAGACAGATAGACAGACAGGGCCCAATCGACTCGGCTATTGATGCTGATCAAGAATATATATACTTTATGGGTCGGAAACGATTCCTTCTGGACGTTACACACATCCACTTTTACCACAAATCTAATATACCCCAATACTCATTTTGAATATCGGGTATAAAAATTGTTTGCATCGACGTCTTAATTATACCCGATACTCAAAATGAGTATTGGGGTATATTAGATTTGTGGTAAAAGTGGATGTGTGTAACGTCCAGAAGGAATCGTTTCCGACCCCATAAAGTATATATATTCTTGATCAGCATCAATAGCCGAGTCGATTGAGCCCTGTCTGTCTGTCCGTCTGTCCGTCCGTCCGTCCGTCCGTCCGTCCCCTTCAGCGCCTAGTGCTCAAAGACTATAAGATCTAGAGCAACGATGTTTTGGATCCAGACTTCTGTGATATGTCACTGTTACAAAAATATTTCAAAACTTCGCCCCGTCCACTTCCGCCCCCACAAAGGACGAAAATCTGTGGCATCCACATTTTTAAAGATACGATAAAACCAAAAACGCAGAATCGTAGAAGATGACCATATGTTCTAGAGTGTAAAATCTCAACCAGATCGTATAATTATTATAGCCAGAATCAAGAAAACAATTTCATTTTTTCTCGCTCTGTCTCTCTCTAACACACAGGTTTCATGGTCGGCTTTGCCAATTGCAAAATATGAGTTCAAGGATCTCAGAACCTATAAGAGCCAGAGCAACCAAATTTGGTATCCACACTCCTGTGATATCGGATCTTGACCGTTTCGTGTCCAAATTTCGCCACAGCCCCTTCCGCCCCCGCAAAGGACGAAAATCTGGGGCATCCACAAATCTCAGAGACTATTAAGGCTAGAGTAACCAAATTTGGTATCCGCACTTCTGTTAGAACTCACTATAAAACGTATATCTCAGAATTTCGCCCCACCCTTTTCCGACCCCACAAAAAACGAAAATCTGTTGCATCCACAATATTGCACATTCGAGAAAACTAAAAACGCAGAATCATAGATAATGACCATATCTATCAGATTGCTGAATCTGGATCAGATCAGATCATTTTTATAGCCAAAAGGAACAAATCAATTTGCACTGGCTACGCAGCCCCCGACGTCACGCTCAGACTGATTTTCTGTCTCTCTCGCACGCACTCCTTGTCGTGTCGGTTAATATTAGCGGCGTCTGCCGGAGGAGAGCCATACTGACTTAGTATCGGGTATAACTGTAGAGTTGCGGTCTCCGCAGCAACTCACAACGTTCTCCCTCGTTTTCCCTAAAATTATGCTACGCGAATAGGCTAAGTCTTCTGTTGGGTCCAAGAAAGCTAAGCTTTTAACACGCCATCTACTGGGTGCGCTTCGTCACCGTGGGCTGTCCATATTATTTTGTTTGGCTGACGTTTTAATCGGCCTCTTCCTCCCACTGTCATTTTGACAAATCGAAACCGATACTCAAAATGAGTATTGGGGTATATTAGATTTGTGGTAAAAGTGGATGTGTGTAACGTCCAGAAGGAATCGTTTCCGACCCCATAAAGTATATATATTCTTGATCAGCATCAATAGCCGAGTCGATTGGGCCCTGTCTGTCTGTCTGTCTGTCCGTCTGTCCGTCTGTCCGTCCGTCCGTCTGTCCGTCCCCTTCAGCGCCTAGTGCTCAAAGACTATAAGAGCAACGATGTTTTGGATCCAGACTTCTGTGATATGTCACTGCTACAAAAATATTTCCAAACTTCGCCCCGCCCACTTCCGCCCCCACAAAGGACGAAAATCTGTGGCATTCACAATTTTAAAGATATGAGAAAACCAAAAACGTAGAATTGTAGAGAATGACCATATCTTTAAGACTGCGGAATCTGAATTGGATCGTATTATTATTATAGCCAGCATCAAAAAAACAATTTCATTTTTTCTCGCCCTGTCTCTCTCTAACACACATGTAGCATAGGCGGCTTTTCTTAGAGTAAAACATTAGCGCCTAGATCTCAGAGACTATAAAAGCTAGAGCAACCAAATTTGGTATCCACACTCCTAATATATCTGACCGAGACAAGTTTGTTTCAAAATTTCGCCACACCCCCTTCCGCCTCCGCAAAGGACGAAAATCTGGGAATATTCAAAAATCTCAGAGACTATTAAGGCTAGAGTAACCAAATTTGGTATCCGCACTTCTGTTAGATTTTACTATAAAACGTGTATCTCAAAATTTCGCCACACCACCTTCCGCCCACACAAAGGACGAAAATCTGTTGCATCCACAATATTGCACATTCGAGAAAACTAAAAACGCAGAATGATAGATTATGACCATATCTATCGGATTGCTGAATCTGGATCAGATCAGATCATTTTTATAGCCAATAGGAACAAATCAATTTGCAGAGGCTACGCAGCGCCCGACGTCACGCTCAGACTGATTTTCTGTCTCTCTCGCACGCACTCTTTGTCGTGTCGTTTAATATTAGCGGCGTCTGCCGGAGGAGAGCCATACTGACTTAGTATCGGGTATAACCGTAGAGTTGCGGTGTCCGCAGCAACTCACAACGTTCCCCCTCGTTTCTTTTCGATTTGTCAAAATGACAGTGGGAGGAAGAGGCCGATTAAAACGTCAGCCAAACAAAATAATATGGGCAGCCCACGGTGACGAAGCGCACCCAGTAGATGGCGTGTTAAAAGCTTAGCTTTCTTGGACCCAACAGAAGACAGCCTATTCGCGTAGCATAATTTTAGGGAAAATTAAGATGCGATGCAAACAATTTTTATACCCGATACTCAAAATGAGTATTGGGGTATATTAGATTTGTGGTAAAAGTGGATGTGTGTAACGTCCAGAAGGAATCGTTTCCGACCCCATAAAGTATATATATTCTTGATCAGCATCAATAGCCGAGTCGATTGGGCCCTGTCCGTCTGTCTGTCTGTCCGTCTGTCCTTCCGTCCGTCTGTCCGTCCCCTTCAGCGCCTAGTGCTCAAAGACTATAAGAGCTGGAGCAACGATGTTTTGGATCCAGACTTCTGTGATATGTCACTGCTACAAAAATATTTCAAAACTTCGCCCCGCCCACTTCCGCCCCCACAAATGACGAAAAACTGTGGCATTCACAATTTTAAAGATATGAGAAAACCAAAAACGTAGGATTGTAGAGAATGACCATATCTTTAAGACTGCGGAATCTGAATTGGATCGTATTATTATTATAGCCAGCATCAAGAAAACAATTTCATTTTTTTTCGCCCTGTCTCTCTCTAACACACACGTACCATAGGCGGCTTTTCTTAGAGGAAAACATTAGCGCCTAGATCTCAGAGACTACAAAAGCTAGAGCAACCAAATTTGGTATCCACACTCCTTATATATCGGACCGAGACGAGTTTGTTTCAAAATTTCGCCACACCCCCTTCCGCCCCCGCAAAGGACGAAAATCTGGGGATATTCAAAAATCTCACAGAAAATAATGACTAGAGTAACCAAATTTGGTATCCGCACTCCTGTTAGATCTTACTATAAAACGTGTATCTCAAAATTTCACCCCACCCCCTTCCGCCCACACAAAGGACGAAAATCTGTTGCATCCACAATATTGCACATTCGAGAAAACTAAAAACGCAGAATCATAGATAATGACCATATCTATCAGATTGCTGAATCTGGATCAGATCAGATCATTTTTATAGCCAATAGGAACAAATCAATTTGCAGTGGCTACGCAGCGCCCGACGTCACGCTCAGACTGATTTTCTGTCTCTCGCGCACGCACTCTTTGTCGTGTCGTTTAATATTAGCGGCGTCTGCCGGAGGAGAGCCATACTGACTTAGTATCGGGTATAACTGTAGAGTTGCGGTCTCCGCAGCAACTCACAACGTTCTCCCTCGTTTTCCCTAAAATTATGCTACGCGAATAGGCTAAGTCTTCTGTTGGGTCCAAGAAAGCTAAGCTTTTAACACGCCATCTACTGGGTGCGCTTCGTCACCGTGGGCTGCCCATATTATTTTGTTTGGCTGACGTTTTAATCGGCCTCTTCCTCCCACTGTCATTTTGACAAATCGAAAAGAAGCGAGGGGGAACGTTGTGAGTTGCTGCGGACACCGCAACTCTACGGTTATACCCGATACTAAGTCAGTATGGCTCTCCTCCGGCAGACGCCGCTAATATTAAACGACACGACAAAGAGTGCGTGCGAGAGAGTGCGCTGCGTAGCCACTGCAAATTGATTTGTTCCTATTGGCTATAAAAATGATCTGATCTGATCCAGATTCAGCAATCTGATAGATATCAGATCATTATCTATGATTCTGCGTTTTTAGTTTTCTCGAATGTGCAATATTGTGGATGCAACAGATTTTCGTCCTTTGTGTGGGCGGAAGGGGATGGGGCGAAATTTTGAGATACACGTTTTATAGTAAGATCTAACAGAAGTGCGGATACCAAATTTGGTTACTCTAGCCTTAATAGTCTCTGAGATTTTTGAATATCCCCAGATTTTCGTCCTTTGCGGGGGCGGAAGGGGGTGTGGCGAAATTTTGAAACAAACTCGTCTCGGTCCGATATATTAGGAGTGTGGATACCAAATTTGGTTGCTCTAGCTTTTATAGTCTCTGAGATCTAGGCGCTAATGTTTTACTCTAAGCAAAGCCGCCTATGCTACGTGTGTGTTAGAGAGAGACAGGGCGAGAAAAAACTAGGGGGAACGTTGTGAGTTGCTGCGGACACCGCAACTCTACGGTTATACCCGATATGAAGTCAGTATGGCTCTCCTCCGGCAGACGCCGCTAATATTAAACGACACGACAAAGAGTGCGTGCGAGAGAGACAGAAAATCAGTCTGAGCGTGACGTCGGGCGATGCGTAGCAACTGCAAATTGATTTGTTCCTATTGGCTATAAAAATGATCTGATCTGATCCAGATTCAGCAATCTGATAGATATCGTCATTATCTATGATTCTGCGTTTTTAGTTTTCCCGAATGTGCAATATTATGGATGCAACAGATTTTCGTTCTTTGTGTGGGCGGAAGGGGGTGGGGCGAAATTTTTAGATACACGTTTTATAGTAAGATCTAACAGGAGTGCGGATACAAAATTTGGTTACTCTAGCCTTAATAGTCTCTGAGATTTTTGAATATCCCCAGATTTTCGTCCTTTGCGGGGCGGAAGGGGGTGTGGCGAAATTTTGAAACAAACTCGTCTCGGTCCGATATATTAGGAGTGTGGATACCAAATTTGGTTGCTCTAGCTTTTGTAGTCTCTGAGATCTAGGCGCTAATGTTTTACTCTAAGCAAAGCCGCCTATGCTACGTGTGTGTTAGAGACAGACAGGGCGAGAAAAAATGAAATTGTTTTCTTGATGCTGGCTATAATAATAATACGATCCAATTCAGATTCCGCAGTCTTAAAGATATGGTAATTCTCTACAATTCTACGTTTTTGGTTTTCTCATATCTTTAAAATTGTGGATGCCACAGATTTTCGTTCTTTGTGGGGGCGGAAGTGGGCGGGGCGAAGTTTTGAAATATTTTTGTAGCAGTGACATATCACAGAAGTCTGGATCCAAAACATCGTTGCTCTAGCTCTTATAGTCTTTGAGCACTAGGCGCTGAAGGGGACGGACAGACGGACGGACGGACAGACGGACAGACGGACAGACGGACAGACAGACAGACAGACAGGGCCCAATCGACTCGGCTATTGATGCTGATCAAGAATATATATACTTTATGGGGTCGGAAACGATTCCTTCTGGACGTTACACACATCCACTTTTACCACAAATCTAATATACCCCAATACTCATTTTGAGTATCGGGTATAATGAAATTGTTTTCTTGATGCTGGCTATAATAATAATACGATCCAATTCAGATTCCGCAGTCTTAAAGATATGGTCATTCTCTACAATTCCACGTTTTTGGTTTTCTCATATCTTTAAAATTGTGAATGCCACAGATTTTCGTCCTTTGTGGGGGCGGAAGTGGGCGGGGCGAAGTTTTGAAATATTTTTGTAGCAGTGACATATCACAGAAGTCTGGATCCAAAACATCGTTGCTCTAGCTCTTATCGTCTTTGAGCACTAGGCGCTGAAGGGGACGGACAGACGGACCCCAATACTCATTTTGAGTATCGGGTATAAAAATTGTTTGCATCAACGTCTTAATTATACCCGATACTCAAAATGAGTATTGGGGTATATTAGATTTGTGGTAAAAGTGGATGTGTGTAACGTCCAGAAGGAATCGTTTCCGACCCCATAAAGTATATATATTCTTGATCAGCATCAATAGCCGAGTCGATTGAGCCCTGTCTGTCTGTCCGTCTGTCCGTCCGTCCGTCCGTCCGTCCGTCCGTCCGTCCGTCCCCTTCAGCGCCTAGTGCTCAAAGACTATAAGATCTAGAGCAACGATGTTTTGGATCCAGACTTCTGTGATATGTCACTGCTACAAAAATATTTCAAAACTTCGCCCCGTCCACTTCCGCCCCCACAAAGGACGAAAATCTGTGGCATCCACATTTTTAAAGATACGATAAAACCAAAAACGCAGAATCGTAGAGGATGACTATATGTTCTAGAGTGTAAAATCTCAACCAGATCGTATAATTATTATAGCCAGAATCAAGAAAACAATTTCATTTTTTCTCGCTCTGTCTCTCTCTAACACACAGGTTTCATGGTCGGCTTTGCCAGTTGCAAAATATGAGTTCAAGGATCTCAGAACCTATAAGAGCCAGAGCAACCAAATTTGGTATCCACACTCCTAATATATCGGACCGAGACGAGTTTGTTTCAAAATTGCGCCACACCCCCTTCCGCCCCCGCTAAGGACGAAAATCTGGGGATATTCAAAAATCTCAGAGACTATTAAGGCTAGAGTAACCAAATTTGGTATCCGCACTTCTGTAAGATCTTACTATAAAACGTGTATCTCAAAATTTCGCCCCATCCCCTTCCGCCCACACAAAGGACGAAAATCTGTTGCATCCACCATATTGCACATTCGAGAAAACTAAAAACGCAGAATCATAGATAATGATCTGATATCTATCAGATTGCTGAATCTGGATCAGATCAGATCATTTTTATAGCCAATAGGAACAAATCAATTTGCAGTGGCTACGCAGCGCCCGACGTCACGCTCAGACTGATTTTCTGTCTCTCTCGCACGCACTCTTTGTCGTGTCGTTTAATATTAGCGGCGTCTGCCGGAGGAGAGCCATACTGACTTTTTACCGGTTATAACCGTAGAGTTGCGGTGTCCGCAGCAACTCACAACGTTCCCCCTCGTTTTCTCTCGCCCTGTCTCTCTCTAACACACACGTAGCATAGGCGGCTTTGCTTAGAGTAAAATATTAGCGCCTAGATCTCAGAGACTACAAAAGCTAGAGCAACCAAATTTGGTATCCACACTCCTAATATATCGGACCGAGACGAGTTTGTTTCAAAATTTCGCCACACCCCCTTCCGCCCCCGCAAAGGACGAAAATCTGGGGATATTCAAAAATCTCAGAGACTATTAAGGCTAGAGTAACCAAATTTGGTATCCGCACTCCTGTTAGATCTTACTATAAAACGTGTATCTAAAAATTTCGCCCACCCCCTTCCGCCCACACAAAGAACGAAAATCTGTTGCATCCATAATATTGCACAACGTTCCCCCTCGTTTTTTTTTTATACCCGATACTCAAAAAGAGTATTGGGGTATATTGGATTTGTGGTAAAAGTGGATGTGTGTAACGTCCAGAAGGAATCGTTTCCGACCCCATAAAGTATATATATTCTTGATCAGCATTAATAGCCGAGTCGATTGAGTCCTGTCTGTCTGTCTGTCCGTCCGTCTGTCCGTCTGTCCGTCCGTCCGTCTGTCCGTCTGTCCGTCCCCTTCAGCGCCTAGTGCTCAAAGACTATAAGAGCTAGAGCAACGATGTTTTGGATCCAGACTTCTGTGATATGTCACTGCTACAAAAATATTTCAAAACTGCGGAATCTGAATTGGATCGTATCATTATTATAGCCAGCATCAAGAAAACAATTTCATTTTTTCTCGACCTGTCTCTCTCTAACACACACGTAGCATAGGCGGCTTTGCTTAGAGTAAAACATTAGCGCCTAGATCTCAGAGACTACAAAAGCTAGAGCAACCAAATTTGGTATCCACACTCCTAATATATCGGACCGAGACGAGTTTGTTTCAAAATTTCGCCACACCGCCTTCCGCCCCCGCAAAGGATGAAAATCTGGGGATATTCAAAAATCTCAGAGACTGTTAAGGCTAGAGTAACCAAATTTGGTATCCGCACTCCTGTTAGATCTTACTATAAAACGTGTATCTCAAAATTTCGCCCCCCCCCCTTCCGCCCACACAAAGGACGAAAATCTGTTGCATCCACAATATTGCACATTCGAGAAAACTAAAAACGCAGAATCATAGATTGGACGGTTTTCTAAGGGTTAAACTACAAAGAATCTGCTGAATCTGGATCAGATCAGATCATTTTTATAGCCAATAGGAACAAATCAATTTGCCGTGGCTACGCAGCGCCCGACGTCACGCTCAGACTAATTTTCTGTCTCTCTCGCACGCACTCTTTGTCGTGTCGTTTAATATTAGCGGCGTCTGCCGGAGGAGAGCCATACTGACTTAGTATCGGGTATAACCGTAGAGTTGCGGTGTCCGCAGCAACTCACAACGTTCCCCCTCGTTATACCCGATACTCAAAATGAGTATTGGGGTATATAAGATTTGTGGTAAAAGTGGATGTGTGTAACGTCCAGAAGGAATCGTTTCCGACCCCATAAAGTATATATATTCTTGATCAGAATCAATAGCCGAGTCGATTGAGCCCTGTCTGTCTGTCCGTCTGTCCGTCCGTCCGTCCGTCCGTCCGTCCGTCCGTCCGTCCGTCCGTCCGTCCGTCCGTCCGTCCGTCCCCTTCAGCGCCTAGTGCTCAAAGACTATAAGAGCTAGAGCAACGATGTTTTGGATACAGACTTCTGTGATATGTCACTGCTACAAAAATATTTCAAAACTTCGCCCCGCCCACTTCCGCCCCCACAAAGAACGAAAATCTGTGGCATCCACATTTTTAAAGATACGATAAAACCAAAAACGCAGAATCGGTGAGGATGACCATATCTTCTACAGTGCAAAATCTGAACCAGATCGAATAATGATTATAGCCAGAATCAAGAAAACAATTTCATTCTTTCTCACTCTGTCTCTCTCTAACACACAGGTTTCATGGTCGGTTTTGTCAATTGCAAAATATGAGTTCAAGGATCTCAGAACCTAAAAGAGCCAGAGCAACCAAATTTGGTATCCACACTCCTGTGATATCGGACCTTGACCGTTTCGTGTCTAAATTTCGCCACACCCCCTTCCGCCCCCGCAAAGGACGAAAATCTGGGGCATCCACAAATCTCAGAGACTATTAAGGCTAGAGTAACCAAATTTGGTATCCGCACTTCTGTTAGATCTCACTATAAAACGTATATCTCAGAATTTCGCCCCACCCCCTTCCGCCCCCACAAAGGACGAAAATCTGTTGCATCCACAATTTTGCACATTCGAGAAAACTAAAAACGCAGAATCATAGATAATGACCATATCTATCAGATTGCTGAATCTGGATCAGATCAGATCATTTTTATAGCCAAAAGGAACAAATCAATTTGCACTGGCTACGCAGCCCCCGACGTCACGCTCAGACTGATTTTCTGTCTCTCTCGCACGCACTCCTTGTCGGGTCGTTTAATATTAGCGGCGGCTGCCGGAGGAGAGCCCTACTGACTTAGTATCGGGTATAACTGTAGAGTTGCGGTCTCCGCAGCAACTCACAACGTTCCCCCTCGTTTTTATACCCGATACTCAAAATGAGTATTGGGGTATATTAGATTTGTGGTAAAAGTGGATGTGTGTAACGTCCAGAAGGAATCGTTTCCGACCCCATAAAGTATATATATTCTTGATCAGCATCAATAGCCGAGTCGATTGAGCCCTGTCTGTCTGTCCGTCTGTCCGTCCGTCCGTCCGTCCGTCCGTCCGTCCGTCCGTCCGTACGTCCCCTTCAGCGCCTAGTGCTCAAAGACTATAAGAGCTAGAGCAACGATGTTTTGGATCCAGACTTCTGTGATATGTCACTGCTACAAAAATATTTCAAAACTGCGGAATCTGAATTGGATCGTATCATTATTATAGCCAGCATCAAGAAAACAATTTCATTTTTTCTCGACCTGTCTCTCTCTAACACACACGTAGCATAGGCGGCTTTGCTTAGAGTAAAACATTAGCGCCTAGATCTCAGAGACTACAAAAGCTAGAGCAACCAAATTTGGTATCCACACTCCTAATATATCGGACCGAGACGAGTTTGTTTCAAAATTTCGCCACACCCCCTTCCGCCCCCGCAAAGGATGAAAATCTGGGGATATTAAAAAATCTCAGAGACTGTTAAGGCTAGAGTAACCAAATTTGGTATCCGCACTCCTGTTAGATCTTACTATAAAACGTGTATCTCAAAATTTCGCCCCACCCCCTTCCGCCCACACAAAGGACGAAAATCTGTTGCATCCACAATATTGCACATTCGAGAAAACTAAAAACGCAGAATCATAGATTGGACGGTTTTCTAAGGGTTAAACTACAAAGAATCTGCTGAATCTGGATCAGATCAGATCATTTTTATAGCCAATAGGAACAAATCGATTTGCCGTGGCTACGCAGCGCGCGACGTCACGCTCAGACTAATTTTCTGTCTCTCTCGCACGCACTCTTTGTCGTGTCGTTTAATATTAGCGGCGTCTGCCGGAGGAGAGCCATACTGACTTAGTATCGGGTATAACCGTAGAGTTGCGGTGTCCGCAGCAACTCACAACGTTCCCCTCGTTATACCCGATACTCAAAATGAGTATTGGGGTATATTAGATTTGTGGTAAAAGTGGATGTGTGTAACGTCCAGAAGGAATCGTTTCCGACCCCATAAAGTATATATATTCTTAATCAGCATCAATAGCCGAGTCGATTGAGCCCTGTCTGTCTGTCTGTCCGTCCGTCTGTCCGTCTGTCCGTCCGTCCGTCTGTCCGTCTGTCCGTCCCCTTCAGCGCCTAGTGCTCAAAGACTATAAGAGCTAGAGCAACGATGTTTTGGATCCAGACTTCTGTGATATGTCACTGCTACAAAAATATTTCAAAACTGCGGAATCTGAATTGGATCGTATCATTATTATAGCCAGCATCAAGAAAACAATTTCATTTTTTCTCGACCTGTCTCTTTCTAACACACACGTAGCATAGGCGGCTTTGCTTAGAGTAAAACATTAGCGCCTAGATCTCAGAGACTACAAAAGCTAGAGCAACCAAATTTGGTATCCACACTCCTAATATATCGGACCGAGACGAGTTTGTTTCAAAATTTCGCCACACCCCCTTCCGCCCCCGCAAAGGATGAAAATCTGGGGATATTCAAAAATCTCAGAGACTGTTAAGGCTAGAGTAACCAAATTTGGTATCCGCACTCCTGTTAGATCTTACTATAAAACGTGTATCTCAAAATTTCGCCCCACCCCCTTCCGCCCACACAAAGGACGAAAATCTGTTGCATCCACAATATTGCACATTCGAGAAAACTAAAAACGCAGAATCATAGATTGGACGGTTTTCTAAGGGTTAAACTACAAAGAATCTGCTGAATCTGGATCAGATCAGATCATTTTTATAGCCAATAGGAACAAATCAATTTGCCGTGGCTACGCAGCGCCCGACGTCACGCTCAGACTAATTTTCTGTCTCTCTCGCACGCACTCTTTGTCGTGTCGTTTAATATTAGCGGCGTCTGCCGGAGGAGAGCCATACTGACTTAGTATCGGGTATAACTGTAGAGTTGCGGTCTCCGCAGCAACTCACAACGTTCCCCCTCGTTTTTATACCCGATACTCAAAATGAGTATTGGGGTATATTAGATTTGTGGTAAAAGTGGATGTGTGTAACGTCCAGAAGGAATCGTTTCCGACCCCATAAAGTATATATATTCTTGATCAGCATCAATAGCCGAGTCGGTTGAGCCCTGTCTGTCTGTCCGTCTGTCCGTCCGTCCGTCCGTCCGTCCGTCCCCTTCAGCGCCTAGTGCTCAAAGACTATAAGAGCTAGAGCAACGATGTTTTGGATCCAGACTTCTGTGATATGTCACTGCTACAAAAATATTTCAAAACTGCGGAATCTGAATTGGATCGTATCATTATTATAGCCAGCATTAAGAAAACAATTTCATTTTTTCTCGACCTGTCTCTCTCTAACACACACGTAGCATAGGCGGCTTTGCTTAGAGTAAAACATTAGCGCCTAGATCTCAGAGACTACAAAAGCTAGAGCAACCAAATTTGGTATCCACACTCCTAATATATCGGACCGAGACGAGTTTGTTTCAAAATTTCGCCACACCCCCTTCCGCCCCCGCAAAGGATGAAAATCTGGGGATATTCAAAAATCTCAGAGACTGTTAAGGCTAGAGTAACCAAATTTGGTATCCGCACTCCTGTTAGATCTTACTATAAAACGTGTATCTCAAAATTTCGCCCCACCCTTTTCCGCCCCCACAAAGGACGAAAATCTGTTGCATCCACAATATTGCACATTCGAGAAAACTAAAAACGCAGAATCATAGATTGGACGGTTTTCTAAGGGTTAAACTACAAAGAATCTGCTGAATCTGGATCAGATCAGATCATTTTTATAGCCAATAGGAACAAATCAATTTGCCGTGGCTACGCAGCGCCCGACGTCACGCTCAGACTAATTTTCTGTCTCTCTCGCACGCACTCTTTGTCGTGTCGTTTAATATTAGCGGCGTCTGCCGGAGGAGAGCCATACTGACTTAGTATCGGGTATAACCGTAGAGTTGCGGTGTCCGCAGCAACTCACAACGTTCCCCTCGTTATACCCGATACTCAAAATGAGTATTGGGGTATATTAGATTTGTGGTAAAAGTGGATGTGTGTAACGTCCAGAAGGAATCGTTTCCGACCCCATAAAGTATATATATTCTTGATCAGCATCAATAGCCGAGTCGATTAAGCCCTGTCTGTCTGTCCGTCTGTCCGTCCGTCCGTTCGTCCGTCCGTCTGTCCGTCCGTCCGTCCGTCCGTCCGTCCGTCCGTCCGTCCGTCCGTCCATCCGACCCCTTCAGCGCCTAGTGCTCAAAGACTATAAGAGCTAGAGCAACGATGTTTTGGATCCAGACTTCTGTGATATGTCACAGCTACAAAAATATTTCAAAACTTCGCCCCGCCCACTTCCGCCCCCACAAAGGACGAAAATCTGTGGCATCCACATTTTTAAAGATACGATATAACCAAAAACGGTGAGGATGACCATATCTTCTACGGTGCAAAATCTGAACCAGATCGAATAATGATTATAGCCAGAATCAAGAAAACAATTTCATTCTTTCTCGCTCTGTCTCTCTCTAACACACAGGTTTCATGGTCGGTTTTGTCAATTGCAAAATATGAGTTCAAGGATCTCAGAACCTAAAAGAGCCAGAGCAACCAAATTTGGTATCCACACTCCTGTGATATCGGACCTTGACCGTTTCGTGTCCAAATTTCGCCACACCCCCTTCCGCCCCCGCAAAGGACGAAAATCTGGGGCATCCACAAATCTCAGAGACTATTAAGGCTAGAGTAACCAAATTTGGTATCCGCACTTCTGTTAGATCTCACTATAAAACGTATATCTCAGAATTTCGCCCCACCCTTTTCCGCCCCACAAAGGACGAAAATCTGTTGCATCCACAATATTGCACATTCGAGAAAACTAAAAACGCAGAATCATAGATTGGACTGTTTTCTAAGGGTTAAACTACAAAGAATCTGCTGAATCTGGATCAGATCAGATCATTTTTATAGCCAATAGGAACAAATCAATTTGCCGTGGCTACGCAGCGCCCGACGTCACGCTCAGACTAATTTTCTGTCTCTCTCGCACGCACTCTTTGTCGTGTCGTTTAATATTAGCGGCGTCTGCCGGAGGAGAGCCATACTGACTTAGTATCGGGTATAACCGTAGAGTTGCGGTGTCCGCAGCAACTCACAACGTTCCCCCTCGTTATACCCGATACTCAAAATGAGTATTGGGGTATATTAGATTTGTGGTAAAAGTGGATGTGTGTAACGTCCAGAAGGAATCGTTTCCGACCCCATAAAGTATATATATTCTTGATCAGCATCAATAGCCGAGTCGATTGAGCCCTGTCTGTCTGTCCGTCTGTCCGTCTGTCCGTCCGTCGTCCGTCCGTCCGTCCGTCCGTCCGTCCGTCCGTCCGTCCGTCGTCCGTCCGTCCGTCCGTCGTCCATCCGACCCCTTCAGCGCCTAGTGCTCAAAGACTATAATAGCTAGAGCAACGATGTTTTGGATCCAGACTTCTGTGATATGTCACTGCTACAAAAATATTTCAAAACTTCGCCCCGCCCACTTCCGCCCCCACAAAGGACGAAAATCTGTGGCATCCACATTTTTAAAGATACGATAAAACCAAAAACGGTGAGGATGACCATATCTTCTACGGTGCAAAATCTGAACCAGATCGAATAATGATTATAGCCAGAATCAAGAAAACAATTTCATTCTTTCTCGCTCTGTCTCTCTCTAACACACAGGTTTCATGGTCGGTTTTGTCAATTGCAAAATATGAGTTCAAGGATCTCAGAACCTAAAAGAGCCAGAGCAACCAAATTTGGTATCCACACTCCTGTGATATCGGACCTTGACCGTTTCGTGTCCAAATTTCGCCACACCCCCTTCCGCCCCCGCAAAGGACGAAAATCTGGGGCATCCACAAATCTCAGAGACTATTAAGGCTAGAGTAACCAAATTTGGTATCCGCACTTCTGTTAGATCTCACTATAAAACGTATATCTCAGAATTTCGCCCCACCCTTTTCCGCCCCCACAAAGGACGAAAATCTGTTGCATCCACAATATTGCACATTCGAGAAAACTAAAAACGCAGAATCATAGATTGACTTTTCTAAGGGTTAAACTACAAAGAATTGCTGAATCTGGATCAGATCAGATCATTTTTATAGCCAATAAGGAACAAATCAATTTGCACGTGGCTACGCAGCGCCCGACGTCACGCTCAGACTAATTTTCTGTCTCTCTCGCACGCACTCTTGTCGTGTCGTTTAATATTAGCGGCGTCTGCCGGAGGAGAGCCATACTGACTTAGTATCGGGTATAACTGTAGAGTTGCGGTTCCGCAGCAACTCACAACGTTCCCCCTCGTTTTATACCCGATACTCAAAATGAGTATTGGGGTATATTAGATTTGTGGTAAAAGTGGATGTGTGTAACGTCCAGAAGGAATCGTTTCCGACCCCATAAAGTATATATATTCTTGATCAGCATCAATAGCCGAGTCGATTGAGCCCTGTCTGTCTGTCGCTGTCCGTCTGTCCGTCCGTCCGTCCGTCCGTCCTGTCCGTCCGTCCGTTCCGTCGTCCGTCCGTCTCGTCCGTCCGTCCGTCCGTCCATCCGACCCTTCAGCGCCTAGTGCTCAAAGACTATAAGAGCTAGAGCAACGATGTTTTGGATCCAGACTTCTGTGATATGTCACTGCTACAAAAATATTTCAAAACTTTGCCCGCCCACTTCCGCCCCCACAAAGGACGAAAATCTGTGGCATCCACATTTTTAAAGATACGATAAAACCAAAAAACGGTGAGGATGACCATATCTTCTACGAGTGCAAAATCTGAACCAGATCGAATAATGATTATAGCCAGAATCAAGAAAACAATTTCATTCTTTCTCGCTCTGTCTCTCTCTAACACACAGGTTTCATGGTCGGTTTTGTCAATTGCAAAATATGAGTTCAAGGATCTCAGAACCTAAAAGAGCCAGAGCAACCAAATTTGGTATCCACACTCCTGTGATATCGGACCTTGACCGTTTCGTGTCCAAATTTCGCCACACCCCCTTCCGCCCCCGCAAAGGACGAAAATCTGGGGCATCCACAAATCTCAGAGACTATTAAGGCTAGAGTAACCAAATTTGGTATCCGCACTTCTGTTAGATCTCACTATAAAACGTATATCTCAGAATTTCGCCCCACCCTTTTCCGCCCCACAAAGGACGAAAATCTGTTGCATCCACAATATTGCACATTCGAGAAAACTAAAAAACGCAGAATCATAGATAATGACCATATCTATCAGATTGCTGAATCTGGATCAGATCAGATCATTTTTATAGCCAAAAGGAACAAATCAATTTGCACTGGCTACGCAGCCCCCGACGTCACGCTCAGACTGATTTTCTGTCTCTCTCGCACGCACTCCTTGTCGTGTCGTTTAATATTAGCGGCGTCTGCGGAGGAGAGCCATACTGACTTAGTATCGGGTATAACTGTAGAGTTGCGGTCTCCGCAGCAACTCACAACGTTCCCCCTCGTTTTTATACCCGATACTCAAAATGAGTATTGGGGTATATTAGATTTGTGGTAAAAGTGGATGTGTGTAACTTCCAGAAGGAATCGTTTCCGACCCATAAAGTATATATATTCTTGATCAGCATCAATAGCCGAGTCGATTGAGCCCTGTCTGTCTGTCCGTCTGTCCGTCCGTCCGTCCGTCCGTCCGTCCGTCCATCCGACCCCTTCAGCGCCTAGTGCTCAAAGACTATAAGAGCTAGAGCAACGATGTTTTGGATCCAGACTTCTGTGATATGTCACTGCTACAAAAATATTTCAAAACTTCGCCCCGCCCACTTCCGCCCCCACAAAGGACGAAAATCTGTGGCATCCACATTTTTAAAGATACGATAAAACCAAAAACGCAGAATCGGTGAGGATGACCATATCTTCTACAGTGCAAAATCTGAACCAGATCGAATAATGATTATAGCCAGAATCAAGAAAACAATTTCATTCTTCTCGCTCTGTCTCTCTCTAACACACAGGTTTCATGGTCGGTTTTGTCAATTGCAAAATATGAGTTCAAGGATCTCAGAACCTAAAAGAGCCAGAGCAACCAAATTTGGTATCCACACTCCTGTGATATCGGACCTTGACCGTTTCGTGTCCAAAATTCGCCCACCCCCTTCCGCCCCCGCAAAGGACGAAAATCTGGGGCATCCACAAATCTCAGAGACTATTAAGGCTAGAGTAACCAAATTTGGTATCCGCACTTCAGTTAGATCTCGCTATAAAACGTTTATCTCAGAATTGCGCCCACCCTTTTCCGCCCCCACAAAGGACGAAAATCTGTTGCATCCACAATATTGCACATTCGAGAAAACTAAAAACGCAGAATCATAGATAATGACCATATCTATCAGATTGCTGAATCTGGATCAGATCAGATCATTTTTATAGCCAAAAGGAACAAATCAATTTGCACTGGCTACGCAGCCCCGACGTCACGCTCAGACTGATTTTCTGTCTCTCTCGCACGCACTCCTTGTCGTGTCGTTTAATATTAGCGGCGTCTGCCGGAGGAGAGCCATACTGGACTTAGTATCGGGTATAACTGTAGAGTTGCGGTCTCCGCAGCAACTCACAACGTTCCCCCTCGTTTTTATACCCGATACTCAAAATGAGTATTGGGTATATTAGATTTGTGGTAAAAGTGGATGTGTGTAACGTCCAGAAGGAATCGTTTTCCCGACCCCATAAAGGTATATATATTCTTGATCAGCATCAATAGCCGAGTCGATTGAGCCCTGTCTGGTCTGTCCGTCTGTCTCCGTCCGTCCGTCCGTCCGTCCGTCCGTCCGTCCGTCCGTCCGTCCCCTTCAGCGCCTAGTGCTCAAAGACTATAAG